>NC_080841.1:46650949-47367824 GCF_030435755.1 Ochotona princeps | reverse complement strand
TCACAATCTGACTTAGTAAAGCTCAGATGACGTTAGACTTGGGTTCCTCAAGGATTGCTTTCACACTGATTTCTTAAGATGCTTATAAATATTCATTTGGTGCAGGGCTTAGTCTGAAGTGAAGCATGGTGTCTCTGTGAAACAGTCTCTAGGAAAAACTGATGCTGAGATGTCCAACTGCCCCATGCCACTCACAGGTATTTGGTGTCAGGTACCATTTTTCATAATGCAAAGGAATATGACCATCTATTAAAAATTTGAAGTGGCCAAGTAAGAAGTTGCTGACATGAATGATCAAATCCTAAATTAACAGAAAATGTTTAAAATATTGGTGAAAAAAAGTAAAAAATTATTTATTTTTAAAGATTTACTTATTTTTATTGGAAAGCAGATTTACAGAGAGAAGGAGAGATGGAAAGAGCTCTTACATCCACTGGTTCACTGCCCAAATGGCCACAATGGCTGGAACTGAACTGTTCCCAAACCAGCAGCCAGGAGCTTCTTCTGATCTGTTATACAGCTGCAGGGTCCCAAAGCTTTGGGCCATCCTCTACTGCCTTCTAAAGTTTTAAGCAGAGAGCTGGATGGGAAGTAGAGCAGCCAGGACATGAACTGGTGCTCATACAGGATCCTGATATATTAAAGCAACAATTAAGCCACTGAGTCATCATGCTGAGCCCCCAAATTAAAAATTCATTATAAAATTGCCTCTTGCTTATGTTTGTTCTTTTTCTCTTGAATTTAAGAAGAAATTAATGATTTGCACTAAAGGTACGTCTCTCTTGATCTATACAAGTCTATTAGGTTTGGGGAGAAGAAGGAAAGAGAAAAGAGAAATGGATGCAAATAGTATCTTAGAACAAGCTCAGGGGACCAGATTACTTGATTTCAAATGTCTAGAAAGCTATACTAATCAAGGTAGTGCGGCACTGGTATAAAAAAATGGATGAAAATAGAACAGAGTGCAGATATATCACTTGCATACTGCTTCTTTCTTTGAAAAATAATTTTTATTTTCTTGAAAGTGGGAAGGAAAGACAGAGAGAGAGAGAGAGAATATGAATATGAATCATATGCCAGGAACTCGATCTGGGTTTCCCACATGGGTGGCAAGAATTCAACTATTGGTGCCCATCATCTAGTACTTTCACAGGGAACCGGGCTGGGAGCAGAGCAGGCTGGATTCAAACTGAAGCTTTATTGTGGTGGGAGTACGCCCAAGCAGTGACTCAGCCAGCAGCACCACAACACCCACCACTTGTTTCTCGACAAAGACACCAGACAGTTCAGCAGTGGGATGAGGAATCGTTTGCCAGAAGCTCTTTCACTTCTAACTCTCCCTGTTTGTGAGAGTCATTCGTGTTGTTGGCATTTATTAAGCATTTAGCCACTTGCCGCCGAATGGTTTTCTATCACACAAATGTTCTGCACTGATATGCTCACCCATTCTCTTGGTGATGGATGTTTGACTTGTTTCTACTTGGAGCTGTTATGAACAAGTCAGTTAGCAACAGCGTAGTAAAAGTTTCTTTGTGGACATATGTTTTATTTCTCTTGAGTAAATACAGAGAAGTGGAATTATTAGATAAAGGGCAGGTATATATTTACTTTTATAAGAAACTGCCAAGTGTTTGAACCATTTTATTTATGGTTCATATGCAAATGCCTCCTCCTGTACTACTGCTGTGACTGTCACATTCTTTGACTTCCAAAGGGTTTCGGTACCATTAGCTGTTGGCATAATTGTTATTTTTAAATCCATATTAAGTCTTATTTTCCATCAGTGTAAGAATTCAAAAGTCAAATAGCTTCGGTCTTACTGCTCATTTTGCTTTGGGGGCTCATGTTGGGCCATAGTAGTTTCAGTGGTCACCTAGGATGCCAGCAAGCCAAATGGGTGCTGGTTACTCCACTTCCAATGCACTGTCTATGTGCCTAGAAAAGAAGAGGGGGACTTTGATTCCTTCCACCCATGTGGGGACCAGGAAGGAGCTCCTGGATCCTGACTTAACCTGGGCTTGCAGCAGTCGTGTGTGGAGCTAGGCAGCAGATGGAAGATCTCCGCCCTCTCCCTTTTGTAACACTAACTTACAAAACAAATAAATGTTTACCAAAAATATATACGTTTAACATTTGGTACAAAATGAGTCATTTTCCTCCTGAAAACATTTACAGTAAAACTTTTTTTCTCTTTCATTTTAAGAATTTATTGTCTAACAATTTTACTAGCAAAATAACTCAAAAGCAAACCCCAAAATATTGTGTCTCATCAATGTAAATCAACAATTTCAAGAACTTAGTCTTATGTACCGCTAAAAAAGGTTTCTCCACTTTTACTATTACTCAAAACTTGTTTTTGTAAAAAACCAAAAATGCTTAAACACTTTTATTTAGAGTAGTTTTAGTTCTCCAAAATTTAGTGTGTTTTAGTAATTTAAATTGCTGGTGTAACTCAGTGACAGAACTTGTGTGGAATTCAGACAGATTTCGGAGACAGTCTCAAGCCTCCTTGGCACTCAGTGCCAGGTGTTTTGACCCTCATCATGGTGTGCACGTTTAGGTTTCTCTAACTCTGTAGACAAATCTGTTTTTCAAATTTCGGCCACTCTACTTGCTGAGATTTTCTTCTCTGTTACTTTAATGGGAATAATTTTCTAAGATTTGTTCTTTGTAAAGCAAATATTTGGCCTTTTTGGGAAAGGTAGCAGAAGGAAAGCTGCATTCCTACTTTGAGTGCAATAATGCCCTTCTCGAGGCTCCAGAAACAACACAGCCCTGAGAGCACTGTCTGTCCTTCAGTGAGACCCCTGCTGGGCTTCTGTATGGAGAATCATTAGAGAGTACCTTCATCTGGCCTCTAAATTTAGAACAATTTGGTTCGATATCAATAAGAATACATCACTCAGACTTTAATGTTACTTCAGTAGATACCTTCTTACAGCAATAAGATACACCTGCTCAACAATCGATGAAACGAAACGAAATCTGGCAGAATGGGAGGAAATATTAGCAAGCTACATTGCAAATGATTTATATCTAGAATATATGAACTACTCAAAAAAAAATCACCAGCAACAAACAATAGTCATTTCAGTTAAGAAGTGGGCGTATGATCTGAACAGGCAGCTCTAAAAAAGACACATGAACATGCAGCCCATGTATGAAAAATACTCAATATTATTTGCCACCAGGGAAATGCAAATCAAAACCACAATGAGTTACAACCTCCCATGGTAATAGCCAGCACAGAGTAATCAGTGCTGACAAGGATGTGAGAAAAGGGGCATTCTTATATATTGTTATTGAGAAGATAAATCAGTGCAGCCACTGTGGAAAACAGTATTGGGATTTCTTGAAAAAAAAATTTGAAAAATGAGGTAGGAAGGGAAGGAAAGAAGGAACAGAGGCAGAGAAATGTATTTTTCTTTAGAAGTATATCTGTGATCAAATGGTATGGTCCTATCAGTTCATAATATTTAATCAAAGCAGTGTATCTATGAATAAATATTCAAAAAAGAAATATATTTAGGAAATAAGTGAAAACCATTCTTTTTATACTAATAGAAACTTTAAAATGAACTAGAAGGAGATCCAGTAATCACTGCCATGATCCAGTAATCGCAGGATTGGGCATATTCCCAAAACACATGGACTTAGTGTTTCAGAAAAATACGTGCTCTGATACAGTGCCAGTGGGCACGAAAGTCAAGGCATGGGATCAACCAGAGCACCCATCATCAGGTGAATGGTTGGAGAAGATGGGTTGCACATACACAGTAAGGTCGTTCTTAGGTATAAGAAAGAATGGAATTTCTTCCCCTGCAGTGAAATGTATGATATCAAATGGAGTGAAATAAGCCCTACATAAAAACATAGACACCACGTGTACTCCCTTGGATGTGGAAACTAAAATTAAAACCAACAATTCAACCTGAACCCAGAAAAGTGATTAATTGAAGCTGGGAGGGGTTGGAGAGCTAGACATTTTTTTGGATTAAACAGGGGACTCTGTGTCTGGCTCATTAATTGTGACATTGGTAGGAGAGTTTAATAGGGAAATGTAATGGGGTGTATGGGAACTATTTGTATTTCTATATCACAATTTTTTAGTATAAATTTAATATCATCCTGAAATAAAATGTTAGAAAAAGAGAAAGGCAGTAGAAAAAAAAATGACTGGAGAAAAACGTAGGGTGTTGGGGGAGGCAGTGATAAATGCTTGACTATTAACCTGATTTCTGTTATATTTTTCCCTTATCTGGAAACAACCAAGTAACTACCAGATTAAATGAAATAAGTCACACTAATGCAAGCATCAGTTTCCTGCATTTGCCATACTATCTCTTTTCAATAAATACATTTTATCAAAACCTTGTAGTAAAGATTCTTATCACTCACATTATGGAAAATGTGCATGTAATCCAATTGGCAAAGCCAGCCCTATTGTCAAACTAATCAGCAAACCACATTTACTTTCTGTTACTTTCTGACCCTATTTGCCAGTTCTAAGAAATGAGTTACTGTGTTTTTAACCCTAATTCAAAAATGAATTAACAGATGTAAAGATGAATGGATAATAGATAAAGATCCTTACATTTGCTCTGCATAAAATAAAACATTACTGTTTTCCGTATTTTGAAATGATAATTGCATTGCTTTTCTACTCCAAAATATTCTTTTGGGAACTGTGTATTTTCAAACTATTCCAGATGCTTGTGATCCAGATGTCTTGTGCAAAAGTGTAAGATTTAAGCTAGCTGAGAGAGAAGTGTACGTTGCATAAAGGTGGGTAGAAAGGTCAATGTTGAGGAGATGATCTTTTTGAGCAAGCCAGCCTAGCAAAGAGGGCCTGTGGCACTGAAGATCTGAAAATGAATTCCTTATTTTGACCATATCATGGCACTCCCTGGAGACCACCAGGAGCAGTCATATCCCAGCTTGAATATCAATGTCCTGGAAAACAAGGCGAGGACTGGTTGATAAAACGCAAAATAATGAAAACTTCAGGGAATCTTTTTTACTTAGTGAGTTTCTCATTTTTTTTAAGGATTAATTTATTTTTATTAGAAAGGTATATTTACAGAGAGAGAGAGAGAGAGAGAGAGAGAGAGACAGCAAGAACTCCCATCTGCTGGTTGGTTCCCCAAATGGCAGCAATGGTTAAAACAGAGTCAATATGGGATGCTGATGTTTGCAGGAAGAAGATTAGCCTATTGAGCCATCATGCTGCCTTTTAAATGGAAAGAGAGTCAAATAGAGGGAGAGAAAGAGAGATAATACAGATGGAAATTGAGAGATGAAGCAGAGACAGAGCAGTAAATCTTTCACTCTTTGGTTCTGTCCCCAAAGGTCTACAATAACTAGGTCTGACCCAGGTAGAAGCAAGAAGCCTGAAATTCAGTTCAGGTTTACATGTAAGATGACTGAGACCCAAGCACATGAGCATCCGCTATGACTTCCATAATGCTCACCAGCACAAAGCTGGGATTGGAAACGAAACTGCATCTTGAACATAGGAACTCCAGTTTGGAATGAGGACATCCCACGTTATGTCCCAAGCACTGTGTCAAATATCCACTCTCAAAGAGTTCCTTTTCATTGTCAAGGATGTTACAGAAGTGGATGTTTTTCCTTGATTATAAATTTGACTGAAGAGTATTTTAAAAAGTCTCTAATTCAAGTATCTATGATGTTCTACGTAGGGCTGATCAAGTTCTGCAGCACATTAAGAACTTTGTTTTTTGAATAGAGCATAAAAGGAACCTGTTATTTCTTAATGGTGAGTATTCATTTTTTCTTCATGAATCTTTATTTTTTTATGTCTCAGTTTTATCTTCCCCAGTTAACAGGAGATGAACTTTAAATAGAAGACAGATTTTTTTTTTCTCTACAGACAGACTTTCTTCAATTGAGTTAGAAAGGATATATAAGTTTATATAACTGTGTCAACAGTGTGCACTTATTTCTATGTTACGGCGTGTATGAACAGAAAGGGAGGAATTGACATATGACAGACAAAGCTAGCAGAGCAGAGAGCAAGGCAGCACAGGAATGCAGTTTCCCCGTTTTGACAAGGAAAGCATGTATTAGACTTACATTGTTTGCTTCTTGTATAATAAAAAAGGTAATAGAATTTTGGCAGCTTTTCTATGTGCAATTTTGAGGACGTCACTAGTAAGTTGGACTAAACTGGAAGCAAGTAGGTGTGTAGATTGGTGCTGGGAGCTGGGAGGTTTGTGCAAGGAGCCACCTTTTATCTTATCAATACTCAAGGTCCTACAGCTACTCTGGATACTATCTTCAACACTAACAACATTAACAATAAGGGCATGATTCCTTCCCAGGGTGGGGATGATTTTATACAATGGTATCTAGGGAAATATTTACTTCCTGCCTTGTGGCAAAGGACTGGCTTTTATGTTGTTCTGAAGTTAACTTCAGGGGAGGCCATTCCGTGAGAAGCCATAGTCAAATTCACTGCTGCTGGTGGGTTTGGGTTGCACTGGTTCTCCTTAGCTACCTCTGTTCATTTTGCTTCTCTATATTTAGGTCCTGAACCTCTGCCGATGGTTCCATTCCAAACTAGCCTAGGCAGCACCACAATGTGTTCAATAATCTCTGAAACAACTGTCCTACAGGTGGGATCTGTGACAGTAGGCAGGTTTCTAAAGACACTGTGTTCCAGAGGCCAGAGGAAGGGGGTTGTATCAGAGTTCTGTTTGGATCCATGAGTCAAAGATTTAATGAGCTAAATTATAAAAATGTTATAGGGCCTAACAAACCACATCTCATAAGACTATCCCTCTGGCAAGTTTACGAATATATCACATTCCACTTTCCATCTGGTTTTGTAGCTTTTAAGTATCTGTCTAAGCAGAAACACAAATAAAACACTGGATTAAATAAAACACATACACAATCTATGCTGATACTAATTTCTCTTAAATCTAACAAGATCTTTTGAAATTAAAGCTTCATTCTTTATCAAAAGTCACATTGAAAATATGAAGAAAGGAATAAGTATGATAGACACTTGTGTTCTAGACAAGACGTTATGAGCTGTATGAATCCTAGCCTACTGCATCGGTTTGAACACAGAAAAACTGAAGACATGTACAATGTAACCATATGGAAAACATTAGGTGCATTTAAAAAAACAACTAGAAATAGATGTTCCATGTGATCCAGAAGTCCCAATACTGGTTATATATTCAGAAGACACAGCTCATTGAATCAAAGTGATACCAGTTCTACCATGTTTATTGCAGTACTGGTCCCAACAGCCAAGATATGCTGCCAACCAGCATGTCTGTCATCGGGCAAATGAGGAAAATATGGCACCTGTGCACATTGGCATTGTCATTTATGATAAATGATGGAACTGGAGAACCTCATATAAACGGAAACAAACCAGACACAGAATGACAAATATTGCATGTTCTTCTTTACATACACGTGGCAAAAACAAGCAAAAACCTCTGAATATGAGAGGCCGGGAGGGGTAGGAGAAAAAACAGGAAATTTGAATTAAAAAATAATCGAACTGCTGGACTCAGAACTCTAATCAAGAAAAGACAGAAGACAGAGCAGATCAATCATTCATCTCAGCTATATGTTGGCAGCGATATATGGGGCAAACGGAGACTTTAGGATGGACCATATCAATCAGTGGACGACCTCATCGAGCGAAACTGGCAGCGATTCATAACCGGAGAACTATTAACACCACTCGAGCACATATCTCAGAGCATGCCCCACATCCGGGACTCGGGGTGGGCGGGAAACCGGGTGGGGCTTCCCCCTCAATATCCCCCTTTACCTCAGATACAAGATGGAAACAATGTGGACATAATAGTATTACCCACTTCCCTATCCCCCTGAACCTTTTTTTTTTTTCTTTTCTTTTTCTTTCTTTAACTGTAATTAACTATGTAAAGATTGTCAACAACACAATAAAATAGATAAAAAAAAAAAAAATAGGGGAAGTTGAGTGTGGCCCATTTTAGTAGGATAGTCATCAAAAGTTCTTAAAAAATGATGTAAGTATCATTTTTGTCAGTCTTAGCTTACAAACTACCTGACCCACCACGGTTTCTTGGATTTTAAGAATTCAGAGATCTTGCATGGTGTTGAAATTCACCTGCTCAACTTACTCAGGTTGATCTATTTAGTATATGGAAACTATAGAGATATCCCTGGATACTATCTATCTTTTAGAAGTATCTGACTCTATTATGGTGTGTGTGTGTGTGTGTGTCTGAAATCCAAGAGAGATTTCTGGTTTCTCAAATATTTCCCAGTAACTAGGAATAAGGGTTTGGGTTTGGATGTATGAGTTGAAATTCTAGCAACATACCTCACCAACCACATGGCAATAGAGAACTTGATTTTCACTTTGCTGTAGGATTGAGTTTGCAATTTTACTGTTATGAAACATCAGGTAAACAGCTTTTCAAAACACAATAATGAAGAGAATCAAAAAGAGCAATCTAAGGTTCCAACACAAGTAACCCCAGTACCCTTGAAACGTAATGGGAACCAACCTTATATTTCTGTCTTCTCATTTGTACATGCTATTGGTTAATTTCCACAGAAAATAACAAGTGTCAATGAAATGTGCATATATCCTGTCCAAGAAACTGAAACAGGCATTAAAATTGATAGATCAGCAAGCAAAAAATGCTCAGAAATGACCATTTTAGACCAAAGAACTTCTGCTTTCAAACAGCTGCTAGTTGCTATCTATTTGTAAATATTCTGGACAACAGGATTTTTTCCCCAGAAAAGTACTACACCCGTACTCTTTTAAATCTTCTTTTGGGTAGGTGTAATTTAAGTTCACTCATGTTCTTGGCCTAAGTAATGATAACTGGATATGCTGATAGTTTGAAACTTTTTCCTAATTGTCATTAGAAACATGGATACTTTGACAGGAAAGAAAACATTAATTCAAGGGCAAAATATTACAGTTCAAATAAGAAATAATTGGGGAAAGTACTTAAATCAATGGCCAAATTAAAAAAAAAAATCTTACCCCATGTATGCATTTCGAAAAAGAAGAGGCAATTTTGCTATAAAGGACTTTTTTTTTAATTCCCACAAAACACCTTTCAGCTAAAAAACAAGTCAGTTGTTTTATAAATTTTTCATAATCAATCATAGCTATATTTTATATTGAAGAAATTTATGTAACAAGTTAAGGAAAACATTAACACAAGAGAGAATTTCTCATCTTAATCTCAGTAAAAATCTGTGATCACAGAATAGTGAGAAAAAAAAAGCTCCCTTTTGGACCACTTGCATTGGCCCAAATAGTAACTGTGGAATGAAATGACAAAGCAGAGAAGGATTGTCTAACATTCCAGTAAACATGTATCCAACTTATAACACTGAAGATTTACTCACTCACACACACTCACACACACGAGGAATGGAAGGTCCACAGAGATACTGAAACAGAGAGAGAAGAGAGAAAGAGAGACAGAGGAAAGACAGACAGAAATATTTTCTTGCCCCTTTTCTGAGAATCAAAGTCAGGACGCTTCTGCATTAAAGATGCTGTAACTGGTTTCTATGAGATAAGCTGGGAAATACTAAACTAGCCAGAAGAAGATAGTCAATTAACACCATTTTTAAAAGTGTCATTTTTCTTGTCCAGAGTAACTTTGGGTTTTACCTATACTTGTACTAATTTTAAAGTTAGTGCAATAAAATAAAAAGATGCTCACAAGTAGAAAAACATTTGTATTGGGTTGGAAAGACAAGAAAATAAAACAAAAGCAAAAATAAAAAAGAAAGGAAGGATGGAAGGAAGAAAGCTATCATTTTAAAAGAAAAAAAATCCACTTTCCATGTATTTATTCTTACCTGTAAGAACTACACATGTAGAAATAGCGTATACTTGCTTAGCATGTAGTAATTGTTTGTTAAAAAAATATTTTTATTGGAAACTCAGATTTGCAGAGGGAAAGAGAGACAGAGATATCTTTCATCTGCTGGTTTCGTCCCCAGATGGCCACAATGGGTGGAGCTGAGCCGATCCAAAGCCAGGAGCCAGCATCCTCTTCTGGGTCTCTTTCACAAAGGTGCAGGGTCCCAAGGCTTTGTGCAGGTGCAAGGCCCCTCATGCTGTTCCATGCTACAAGCGGGGGGCTGGATGGGAAGTGCAGCTATTGTGACACGAACTGGAGCACACATGGGGTCCCAGCAATTGCAAGGCAAGGATTTAACCTCAAGGACACTGTGCTGGGCCCAGCATTTACTTCTAAACACATGATTTGGGAAGGTTTTGAGTTAAGATAGTACTAGAGTATATCTGACTTTGTAATAAAAATAAAATAAATCTTTAAAAAAAAAAAAAAAAAAAAAAAAAAAAAAAAAAAGATAGTACTAGAGTGGTTATGGAAGAAAGTTCCAGAGTATGTAGAAAATAAAGGGAAGCCAATGCATATCAGTTTCACAATTATCCCTTCGATGCATTCTACCATTGCCCATAACGGAATGCTGCTGCTACATGATAGTACTTGGAGAAAAAAGGAAAGCCAACCACATTGCTCATTTAAGAATAGTTTTATTTACTTACTTCACTGTTAAACTCGGGGCCATATTCACCACAAAGTTGCAAGCATCATTTTATGCTACAGATGATTGACTTGTTTTCAGGAGAATCAAAGTGGTCTGTGATACACCTGAAAGACCTACCAAGAAAGTGCTGGTCAAAAGGAAATTTTCAGTGAAGAAGTGGACACTATTTTTAATGCGGATATAATACATGCCCCTTGTTTACAGAACAAATTTATACCCACCTGGTTGGATCCCGGATTTTCTTAGACTTTCCATAACCATACATTGGAAGACAGAACACCCCTAACAGACTCATGAACATGTTCCCACTTGAACTTTTTGCTAGGAGAAGTTGAAGTGTTGATGCCCTAACTTGGAGGCCCATGTTTATAATATTATTTCTCAGGCTGGTATCAAACGTGATCACTTCAATATGTAAAAGAAGGCCCTTGCTCAGGCTGTGGCTTTTGCCAGAGATGTTTCCCTGAAGTTTTGTTCTTGAAAGGTTGACATTGCCTATGCACTGTGCTGGGAATGAATGTAGGAGACAACATTTGTTTAACTGCTTACAGAGCAGAATAAAAAAAAAAAAATCTTTTCCAATGACTTACCACACAAGCAAAACTACAAGTGAGGATGCTGCAAGCCAAACTACAGATATTCACCTGCACAACCATGAACGTTGATATTGATGGACTATTCTGGGCTAATATTTTATATTTCTTTCCTTTCTAGATTCTGTTTTTTATAGAATTACTATATCAAGTATGTTTAAAATATTTTCCATCTTGCTCAGTGACATTTTATTAGACAACCATCATATTTTTGAACCACTTTTTCCTTTCCAGCTAAACATAACTTCTGGGACATTGATGTTCACAAATTTCAATAATGATTTGTTGTAATAATAAGGAAGGTATTGAGAGTCAACATTTACTGGACATTTACTGCATACCAGAGACTATGCCAGCAACAGTGTACAAAGATGAATAAGATCTGTTGAAAGCATTAAGGAACTCACATAATGCAGGAGAAAAGTAGTTTTGGTTTGGTTTGTAAATTATAGAAATGCTAATTAATATGAACATATATAATAATTAATAGACTTTCATTAATCTTTTCATTAATGATTAATCTTTCATTAATCATTAATAGACTTTCAAGGTAATCTTTTAAAAATTATTGTAAAGACAGAGAGACAAAGGGATAGGGAGAGATGGAGAAGGAGAGATCTAGCTGCCGTTTGGCTCCTCAAATGCTTGCAAGAGCTGTGAATAAGCCAGGCTGAAGCAGGATCCATCCCCAGATTTCTCCCAAGGAGGGCAGAGATCCAAGCACTTGGGTCATTATCTGCTCCTTCCCAGATGCCTTAGCAGGAAGCTATGATGGATGTGGAGGTGGGACTCCATCTGAGGCACTAGCATATGGGATGAGGGCGTTCCAGGCAGTCATTAAACTGCTCTTTTTAATTTAAGCTATGGTCACTCTGTTCCCGTTTGAGTGAAGAAAGTTTTACTCACACATTGTTGCAACCGAAAGGAAGGCCCTCCCTGCCACCTCCTTCCCTCTCCTCCCCAATTTATCTTTTATATAGAATGTCCTATGCAATTGAGACATGTGCTTCACTGGATCTCTGGGTATTTATTTGGGCATTGTTCCAGTCAAGGCCACAGTCTTATGACCATATCTCTCTATGTTTGAGCTTGTACTGTTGCAACCACTGGCCTAAAGCTGCAGAGCAAAGCATCTGGATGTCTTTCATATATCCAAGTGCATGTCCACCACTCCATTTCTGACCGATGATGTTTATAGCTTTTCATTTTGAAGCCTGCAAATATGACATTGTATACTTACAAGCTTACATTGAGTATAGTCATTGTATGAACTTTTTATCTGAACATGAGCTTATTTGTTCAGACAGTGACACTGGAAACAGGGAAATAAAATGAAATTATTTATTTCCGAAAAACACTAGGTTCCCACTCTCAGAACCCACCTCCAAGTCTCAAATACTTCCTCACATGACATCAATCCTGGGAGAAGCTATTTAGATTCACAAATGGAAGCCAGGGAGTGACATGTCTAGATAAGGTAAGTCTTAAAACTATTCTTGAACCTAATGTGGGATGGAATTAGTACTGTGTAAACAAGTTTGCTGAACACTGTATTGGATTTAAAATGCTCTCTCATAGGAGGCAAAGATGTGGGATTGTTCAGTATAAAAACAACTGGTTTGTGTGTGTTGCAATTCTTACAGTTTCAGTCCTATTATGAGACATACCATTGCAAAATCAAAACACATCCTTGCTACCTGGCAGCTCTGTCAAGAGGCCTCATTGATGCTAGTGTGTTGAAGTGGTAATTGAGGTAACAGAATTTCAGATTCACCAATACATTTCAAGAGTTGCTTATATTTTATTGTGTCAAAGCTTACCAAGTAAATGACTTTATGGATATATAAATCTGAAATGTTCACATGGTCACCATTATATTATGTTACATTCATAATGTTAGGCCTGTTTACTACTGAAATTGCTTCTAAGAGCATGAAGTGAAAGTTTAGAAAGTTTAGGTTGGGTGAGTGACATGCCTGAAGCCAGGCAACTAGACAGTGACACAATTGAGGCAGAACTGAGGGTTTCTAATTTTACGTTCAGTGCATATTTGGGCCCAGCACAATGGCTCAGTGCCTAAATCCTTGCATTGCATGCGTTGGGATACCATTCCGGTACCGGTTCATGTCCCCATTTATCCTTTGTGCAGAATGTCATATGCAATTGAGACAGGAGCTTCACTGGGTCTCTGGGTATTTATTTGGTTGTCAAGGCCACTTCCTGCCCGGTTCCCAGTTTATGGTCTGGGAAAGCAGTAGAGATGGTCCAAAGCCTTGGGTTCCTGCACCCATGTGGGAGACCCAGAGCAGGCTTCTGGCTCTGGGATCTCTATCAGCTCAGTTCTAGCTGTTGAGGCCACTTAAGGAGTGAACCAACAGATGGAAGATCTTTCTCTCTGTATCTCCTTCTCTTTGTAAATCTGCCTTTCCAATAAAAATAAATGAATCTTTTAAAAAAAAAAGTTAGTGCCTTTTAGGTTATAGGTGCATATTTCAAGAAGTTTTTGGATAAATGAATTTAAAGTAAGAGTTTATTCTGGTGCAAAAACAATTTGAAATTCATATGGGCTTTTCATCATACACATTTCCATCTCCTGAAGACCTGCTGAATTCATAAATGGATTTTTTTACACCAAAATAAGCTTGTCTGTTTATTACATTTGCTTATGTGTCTTGAAGTATCGTGTTCTACAGCACCTTTCATTTGGTCCCTGAAGCTGCAACTGACTGTCCAATTTCTTGGTAAGATGTCCTTGTCTTTGATTCACCTGTACTCAGGTGGTACAATCACAGCCTGGAACTCTTCTCTCTCTCACAAAAGCTGGCATTGAATTTCTCTGCTGGGCCAGGGTCTTGGCATTCTTCTTCCTCTTGTAGGCAAGGCTGATTCAGCCGGTGTTGCCACAGTAGCCTGCCTCCTGTTTTACTCACATGATGTAACATGATGTAGCCTGCAGAACAATGAGACATGACCAGGTGCAACATAGAAAGTTTGACGGAGAAAATAGATGTTCTTTCCAACTCTTCAGCCACTGCAGGGTCTAATGTTTGTACTTTATCTGCTTTCTTTCACAGCCTAGAGCTATTCAAGAATGACTAGAAATGTGCCACAGGTGGATAACCCAGCCTGTGTTTTGGACACAAAGGACAATCCAGGATAACAGGGAGCCTATCATAAAGATCACAGAGCATAGGTGGAGAGTCAAGGAAAATGGGGACTCAGTAACCCATTTATACCCAGCTGAAAGGTCTGGAGAACTGAGAGAGAGAGAGAGAGAAAGAGAGAGAGAGAGAGAGAGAGAGAGAGAGAGAGAGAGAGACGCTCCAGGTGGCTTACTGTAGGTTTATTTCCCTCTTTAGAATAAAGGGAATAATTCTAAAGTTTCTGCAAATCTTTCATATGAAATGAAATAATCCATTTCCCAGTCTGGGAATATAAAGTATTTGATGTGACTGCTGAATACTTCCTTTGTGACAAACACTCAGAGAAGTGTATATGTAACTAATATCCAGCTGCAAACACAATACCTCCAATGAAACTTCCCAATTCTTTGTTAGAAAGTATCTGTCTTGTTTTTCTTCTCAAAACACAACCCAAGAATTTTCACACACTCTTCTAGAAACAGGAGATAGTATTTAAAATCAGCTTCCATACATAAAAGGCTTAGAAATAATCTGTAATACAAACCGGTAACATGAAAGGAGAGCTGGTGTCTTATTTCTTCCACTGTTAGCATCACAAATGGAGAAGAACCAGGAAATAATCACATTTAAAGAGAGTTATAGTTACCATTTTTAGTTCTGACCAAGTTCAGGGCTTGTCTGCTTCTCAAATTCAATATTTCATTTTTTAAAAGCATTACATACAGGAAACAGCCCATTTGGAATACGGCAGGACACGAGTTTCTGAAGGATGGGAGCTACTGATGTACTGGGAGACTTGAGTAAGCATTCACATATTTATTAGTGCCAGGCCAACTTCAGTAATAAAATATAGATGCAGATACTTACTAGCCATTTCACAGGTGGATAACATAACATTCTGAAGTTTGCTATACATGTTAGAAAATAGTCTCTGATTTTTCTTGTTCTTTGGTTGAATGTGGGTCAAAAAAATCATTCTTACAATAATGAGGATTTGGTTCTTTTCCCCTTGTAATATGAATTCAAACACAATGATGGAGGGTGCTTTGTTCAGTTCCCATCAGGTTTAACTAAAGAGTGGTTTTAAACATCTATGCCGAAGTGATGATTGGCTTCTTATGACCTAGAGTTAGGTACTTGCGGATGTCAACAGTATGACATTTTCTTCTTCTTAGCCACATGAAAGCTCAACATATGTCATTCATTGTTCAAGTGGACCCTAAAGAATCACTTTCAAAGGACACCATGGCTGAGGAAGCAATATTTATCAACATTAAATAAACACTTGGTGAAGTATGCATAAATATTTCTTCATATAAACTTAACATGAAATTAAATAGTTCAGATACACAGACACCACGAAGTATACTTCCACTGTTGTCAAAGTCATCTGTAAACACCAACTCACACTGAATACAAAAGCAGCTTCTACCCCAGCTCTGGGTTCACGACACAGATGCCCTGTACAACGGTAAGGGGTCTCCTCAGCCCTCCCCCCACCCTCCCCGCCCTCTCCCCACACAGCCCCAGCAAAAGGAAGAAAGGAACTCCAACATCTACAGCAGCAATGACGACAGAACAGCAGCACCCCATGCCCTCCCCCAAATAAAACATGTAGCGTTTTGGTCAACTCAAAGGAGAAGGCAAAATTATTATTATACCCCAAAAGGTAAACAAATCAATTTGAAGCAATATTTTCCAAAAAGTAATTCTTTCTTGAGAAGTCATGCAACTTCCTAGACCTTATCCATTCCTGGATGAAAAGGACACAGTGAACATCAGAAAGCCCTGGCCACAGCTAGATAAAAGGCTAAGTCCTGTCTTCTGCAAAGAGCCAGAGTCACAAGAAGCCAATACAATATTCTTTATACCCCCACCCCCTGCCCTGCACAATGTCTCTTTTGCTTTGTCATATATATTGCTGTGTATGACATTCAAATGTGACACCATTACTAAGTTTCCAGCAGTTTAGATAGCAGAAATTTTGTACTAAAACATTCAGATTTGGATGGTTGGATTCACACATATGCATGTGGTTCATTCTTTGAGCTCAGAGGAGCTCTGATTTAGCTCTGGTGAGAGAAGACCAGCAAGGGAGATTGGTTACACTCAGGATCTAATCAAGCCCTGGGACTCACTGCCACATAGGTTATCTGTTCTGTACAGACTTATTGGGGAGGCCTGGCTGCTCGCTGCTAGAGTAGTCTTCAGGGTCAGTTCTGGAAATCAGCCCCAGTTCCAAAAAACACGGACCTGGGTTTATTCTACTTTTACATTGTATTATGAGCCTAGAAACACTTCAGTTACCAAAGTACTGAAAGCATATATTGCAGGAATAATTTGCCAGTTCAGTATTCCCCCATTATACTATATACACTATGTGTGTGCGTGCAAAACTCACAAATATATATATGTATATATACTTCTGTAGTTTTATTTGTACGAAACTTGAACTGCACAAAACAGTACTTTGAAAGAACCAAGAGTCAAGTCCACAAATAAGAGTTTAACAACACACCATAGGAGTAGACAGGAGCTCTACTGGGACCAAAAGGTTTAGCTTTGCAACACTGGAAATCATTTCAGAAACACAAATTCAACTAGCCTGCTGTGTTCCACGTGGGATCTGGATCAACACTTTGGGGATCCTTGGGAAGAACATGGCACCTGGGCCAGCTATGACCATCTGAGATTCCAGACCTAATGGGAATGAAAAGATCCAGGCAATTCAATTTTGGTGTGTAACTGCTGTGAAGCAATATTTTTTCCTTTTAAGAAAAAACACATAAAGTCTACTTCAGAATAATTTTCTTTATATTCAGTAGTATGCCTTTTTTTTTTTTTTTGCTGGGTTGATGTTTGACTTTCATATTAAAATGGGTCTATTCAATGGGTCAGTAAACAGACAGCTTCTTTCACATCTGGGTGATAAAAGTGTTTTACGTTGTCACCAGAGATCACCCCCACCCGCACCTTACCTATCCTAAGGTCTGTGGGTTGATGTGTGCGTTTTGTCACTGCCATCAATACAACCTCATTCTACAAGGTCTGCTCTGGCACACGCTTGTGAAAAATGACTGACTGTCTTTGCTGGTACTGCTGCTTGCGGCGCTTTCTCTTGTCACACTGGCACAACAGTAGCATCTTGAAGGTGGTTCTGAATGTTTTGTTGCACAGGGCATAGCACACGGGGTTTACGGTGCTGTTGATGTAGCACAGCCAGTAGCCCAGATTCCAATAGGTTTTGGGTATGCAACTGTCACAGAAGGTGTTCACCAGAACCATGATATTGTAAGGGGTCCAGGTGATGATGAAGGCGAGCAAGATGGCACTGAGGGTCTGGGCCGCCTTCTTCTCCTTGATGAGGGACATTCTTTTCCGTTTTGTGATCTGGCTTCTGGTCTTCAGAGCAAATCGCTTGGCCAGAGTGGCTTCCTTGAAAGACAGAGGTAGAGTGGCCGTGGTCTTACCCACTGACGAGTCGACGTCTGAGGTCTTGGCTGTGTCCACGGCAGACTCTAACTGGATGGGAATCTTGGAGAAGCTTTTTGGAAAACTGCCTCCATCATCCACACTCTTGTGAGCCTGCAGCTTGTTGCCTTTCCTCTCCAAGTCCTCTGGCCCCAGCTCCTCCTCTGGTACGTGCAGGTTGTCTGACGAGGGTAACTTGGTGGAGTTGAGAATAGTACTGTGACCTGGAAGCTTCAGCACAATTGAGTAGATGGCTCTTGTCTCAGAGCCAATGTCCTCCTCATCAGAGGAGGCGGAGTTTTCCAGGGAGGCAGCAGCATCGTTGTTGTTCCAGCTGTCGCTGCTGCTGTGGTCTTGGTCCATCTGCTCAGCACTGGGTTTCCAGCTCTTGGTAGAGAACCAGAAGTGGCAGCGGCCGTACTTTCTCCTGGAGGAGCGCCTCATGCTTTGCTGCTGAAGCTCATAGCTGCTGCAGCTTCGGGAGCTGCCTGTAGGGTGGACAAAGTTTTCCACCTCTGCCTCTGTCCCTGAGGCTTGCAGTCCAGCAAGTTCTTTGGTACGTTTTTCAGTTTCCTTATAGATCCTCCAGTATAAAATAGTCATAATGGTGACGGGCATATAAAAGGCAGCAATAGCCGTGCCGAAGGTTATAGTAGGTTCACTGAGAAACTGAATGAAACACTCCCCAGGGGGCACTGTTCTCTTCCCCACAAAGTACTGCCAGAACAAGATGGCAGGAGCCCATAGGACAAAGGAGATGACCCAAGCCAGACCGATCATCACACCAGCTCTTTTTGTTGTTCGTTTGGCTCGGTACGTGAGTGGCCTTGTGATGGAAAAGTACCTGTCAAAGCTAATGACCAGAAGGTTCATGACAGAGGCATTGCTGGCTACGTAGTCGATGGAAAGCCAGAGGTCACAGGCCAAGTTCCCTAATGCCCATCGGTTCATGATGATGTAGGTAGTAAACAGATTCATTGAAATGACCCCAATGATCAGATCAGCACAGGCCAGGCTTAAGAGGAAGTAGTTGTTGACCGTCTTCAGCTGCTTGTTGACCTTAAATGACACTATGACCAGGATGTTGCCAATGATGGTCACCAAGGCCAGGAAGCCCGTTAAAAAAGCGATGAAGACCACTTGCCAGAGGGTATGGCCTCCCAGAGGGTCACTGGTGGTACCATTTGGAGAGGAGAAATTCCCAGCTGCTCGAGAAATATTGTAGCTGCCAATATGAGTGACTGTCCCTGGGGGCAGCCCTGCATCAGAGGGGCTGTGAATCCAGGAAGAGCTGATGTTTGGAAACAAAGGTGAGGTTGAAGTGTTATTGTGCAAGGTCATTGTGACTCTCTGACATAGTCTGCAGGGAGAAAGAGAGAAGACAGTGAGTTAGCTTTTGTTTTTGGTTTAAATTTACTTTGTATGGGACACATGAAAAGAGACAAAGACCTGTTCCACAAGGCTCATCCTGAAGAAGACAAATGTGAAGTTCATTCTATTAAAAAATGAGATGTCTAGGGCAAGCAGAGGTTTATTTGAATAGTACAATTAGCTATTGTCATGCACTGAACGTTGTGCTTTCCCCCCATATTTACAGATGTATTTCATGAGGATTTCCGGGAAAATCATCCTCACATCTCTTATTTTATATAGGATAAAATATTAAAAGCGTATATATGTGTGTGTAATTATGTATGTGTGATAGATAGATAGGTAGATAGAAAGAATTATTTCTCCCACTGCTATGGACTAGACTCAGTAGTCCTGCCTCAATTGGAGTCACTCTATGCATTCAATGTTTTGTCAGCACAGATGAAAATCTGAGAATACTTATGTTTGCTGATGGTCTAGTAAAGTCTCAGCTACAAACTCTACAAATAGATACATTCACATTGCATGAGTTCTGATTCCGGCCTTGAGTCGACTGAGCACTTAACAAAGTAGTGTGGTTGGGGGTCACAAAACATCATTTGAGGAGATTTTGTGGGGCAGCATACTCATATCTCGGTTTCATCATCGTTTAATCGAAGCAGGATATTGATTGCTGTTTAATCTGTATTCAGTTGATCAAAAAATTAGAATTCTAAATTTCTGTATAATGGAATAACTTGTTGCTCAATTTCTTCTAGAATTTAGTTAGCTCTCTGAAAGTTTTGTTTTTTTTTCCACATCAAACTGTTTTTAATATATATAAAATTCTTAGAAGAATCTCTAGCACATAGTATGTACCATTATCTTGTTATCTTCTTATTGAACAATGAACTCACTTTACTTTGGCTTCCAGGATTCTCTCAGCTACATTTAGCACAATAATAAATATCAGAAGAAAACATTTATTGGATGACACCCCACAGTATACCATGTACAAATACATTCTCTGCATTATCTTCTTTAATCTTTCAAATGACTACATTTTATAGTAAATAAAGACATAGAGTTAAGTGATTTGTACAACGTCTTCATTTAAAGTGTAGGGGAAGGGGATGTAGAGTCACAGCCAGACAGCTTGTTTCCACGTCACACTGCAGCACTACCAGGCCTCCCCATCAGCACATTCTAAGTGTTCTGCGCTTAATTGCAACATAATTGATTTGTATTTAAAGCTGATGGGTTGCTCCTCCTCACCTAAATTTTGGGAAAAATGCAAATGATTGGATAATCTAGTGTTGACAACAGTTTTCATAGAATACTTTTCATGTTCTTGGAGTGACAGTGTAAATTGGTCAACTGTTTGAAAAGCAATTTGGCAGCACTCGTCAGGAAAAAAAAAATGCCAAAAACCAAGATCCAAACAGCCGTATATTTCTACATGTAGAGTATACATCTATATGCATAATACCAATACTGCTGGACTTTAAAAACACTTATATATCCACAATATATCTATTCAATTTAGTACTCTTTGGAATAATAAAAAAAAGTTTTAAACTAGTTGAATATCCTACATAATGATGTACTGTAGAGAATAATATTTGTCTATAGATTTTTCACTTTACACACATTTTCAAATATAGGGAATAGGTGGATTTCTCTTAATTTACTTGCTTAGATTTTATATGGTAATACCAACTCATCCTACATTCAGATTTTCTCACTGAGGGGTATCTGGGAAGTGTGGAGCATTAAGTTACAGTTATGACTTCTCCATGACACTCACATATCGTTTTGTTGGCTTTTCCTTCCACCAGATCCAGGTTTTCAATGAGTGCAATGTGCTTGTCTGGTCATCTGCTTCTTACCTGCTAAATACACTTCTCTTCTAGATACACACAAGAGCCAGGACTGGGCCAAGCCAACACCAGGAGAGGGGAACCTGATCCCGGTTTTCCACAAGGGTGACAGGGACCCAAGAATTTGGGATACTGTCCATTGCTGCCCAGTGTATACATCAGCAGAAACTGAGACTAGGAACTAAGCTGGGATTTGAGCCCAGAACACTCTATTGGTGTTCCAATCAGACTGTTAATCATTCAAAACGCCTGCCTCATCTCTGAATAGTCTGAAGAGCCTGTATCTTTGCAACATCTTGTGTACTTCAAAGATTCCTAGTCATGAGAAATAAATATCTTTCTCTACTCTCTGGGTTGCAACACAGACCTTTGCAGTCTGCCTTTGTCATCCCAGCCCAAGAATCCTCTGCGTCTCATGTAGACGGCATGTTTGAAACTTCTGGCCATTCAAGCATGTCCTGAGTCTTTCCTCTTGTGTTTTGTGGGAACTGATCATATTCTGTCACCCTCTTTGTCATGCTGATAAGTACCATGCCTAACCATCCCAACGCATTATATTTTTACTGATGATGTGTAGGTCTTCTTTCATCTTTCTTCATGCCAACATCTTATAGCGGATGTTTATTATTAGTTTTCCAAACAGTCCAGGATCCACAGAGCAGTTTGGAGGGGAATATCAATCATATGGTTTTGACTCATCTACTACAGTAATGGACTGGAGGAAGTTTTAAGTAAGGAGAAGAGCCTTGGGGAATTGATGTGAATATTGAAAAGAGAAAGAAACATTCTCTGTAGAATTGCAAAGTACTAATCATCCTACGTGTAATCACAAGGAAAACCTGGGAAGCAAGAACATGCAGAGGAAAAAAGAAAAAAAAAACATGAGCAGGGAGAGATGAGAAGAAAGCTGGGAAATAGGGACAGTGTGATGATGTTATCATTTGAAATTTGGTAACCATTTCTATGGCAACGTTGTCTTCTTGACTTTGCAGGTTATGTAAGCAAAGACATTTCTTTTGTTGCCTGGACAAAAACCTGAAATTGGTTTTTCTCATCTACAGCTGAAAGGATTCAGATGAACAAAATCTGTCATTGCCAACATCCGCACATGCTCACTGAACCCCTGGCAGCTGTAGGTGATTGTGATTGGTGTTGCGGAATTCAATAGGTCACTGCCTCTGCCCTCCAAGCCCTTCCTACTTCAAGAGAAATCTGGGACATGAACAAACTATTTTAAAAAACACAAAGTAATTTCAGCAATGCCAAATTGCTTTCCATGGGTAATCAAATTGCTGTAGAAAAATCACTAGCAAATAGATTTGATCAGTTGAACAATGTTATTAAAGAATATAAAGGGCCAGCATTGTGCCTCAGTGGCTTAAGGTGCTAGGTGCAACACCATCTTCCCATATGAGTTCCAGTTCAAGTCCCAGATGTTCCACTCTCTACCCAGTTCCTTGCTCATGTGCCTGGAGAAGCAGTGGAAGATGGTGCAGGCACTTGGGCCCCTGCCACTCATGTGGAAGACCCAGGTAGAGTGCAAGGCTCCTGGCTTTGACCTATTCCAGCTTCAGCCACTGAGGTCATTTGATGAGTAAAGCGGCAGCTGAAAGATGTTTCTGTGTCTCTCCTCCTTTCTGTAACTCTTTTAAGTAAATGATACAATCAATTGTTATGAGAAATAATAAAATTTGGGACAAAGCCTAAGGGTTAATTTCATTCTATCAATCTGTGGAACATAAAAGGTACAACATTCCAGTATAATTAAGCTTTGTTAGAATATAGAAAATAAGCCAGCATGGAGGAAACACACTTACAGGTAACTTAACTCTCTCTGTTGTTCTGTCATGCTTATATTCCAAAGGCTTTTTTTTTAAAAAAAAAAGTTATTTTGCTTTTAACTGACTTTAGCAATTGTACTACTAACAAGGAAGAACATGATGTTCTGATGCATGCATGGAAGCTATTATGGCCAAATTAGAATAATCTCTAGTAAGTCCCTGAATCATAAGCTCTCGGGCAGAGAATCTGACCTGAAGTGTTTGGCACATCTATTGGGGTCCATTCTTCTTGTAACTCAGTATTAACTTAACATCTAATATCTTCATGAAAGTCTCACAAATGTGCATTTTCATGTAAAATTTTTCCAGTCTCAATTTGCATAGGATGAATAAGATTTAGGAGCTTAGTAAAACCTGTAAAATTATAAAGGAACCATTAACAGGAAATGTGCTGTCACTCTGCCGTGTGATACAACATCAAAGTGACAATATTTAAGAAGTCCTGATTACTGCACTAGGGTTTGTTTCTAACAGCTTCAGGCATGAAAGCAAAAAGAAAGAAATGTTGGCAGGTATGTGCACAGGGTTACAACGTTGCCTGGAATGTGTGAATCTCAAGTACCTAGGTATGAGTTCTGGCTCTACTACCAACTCCAGCTCCCTGCTCTTCTGTGCTCTGGGAGGTAGAAAGCAACATCTGAAGTTTCTGAGTCCCTTTCACACATGTGGAGAATCAGATGGTGTTCTGGCTCCTGGCACAGCCCTGGCCGTTGCAGGCATTTGAGGAGTAAAGCAGCAGCTGGGAAATCTTTCTGTCTGTTGCTTTCTTTCAAGTAAACAAGTAAAAATTAAAAAAAAATTTTGAAAAGCATAAAATTCCACCTGGTAGATGAACCTGACAATGAGGAAAACAAAAACCTTCCGAATGGGAAGGAGAAATGATGAACAACACACATCAGTATAGCCAATTAGGACTGTCCAGGAAAGTGTCCAGGAAATTGTGGGTGCTCACCTGATACTAAGAGGGAAGAGACAGTAACACAATTTATCTTAGCAAGTATGATGCTGTTGTTCTGATTAGTTATTTTTCATTAGAAAGTAACAAAGCTGACTTGAAGAATCATGGTCCTTGGAATTTGGCTGATTTAGGTTTGAAACCTGGTTGCCTGAGAAAGGTGCATAAGCTGGTAAATTGCCTAATCATTTTAGCACCACAGGTATCCATCCACAAAGCTAGAATATCTATTTAGTGGGGAAGGTGGGAAGCCTGCAATGTACTGGGCTGACATTTAAGGTATTTGTGGACATGTTGCTTCTTTTCTTGCAATGCCAAGAGTTGCTATGTTGTTAGAGTAGGGTTGTTATTGCAGAAACACAGAGAGGAAAAAACCAAGAAGTTATCACTTTAAAAAATATGCTTTAGTAGGTTATAGCTTAATAGCAATAGGAAATTCTGGGGTCTTACTGTGCAGAATAATTAGTATAGACAATTTTAATGTACAGTATATTTCTCTCTTTTAAAAAACTAACAAGATAATGGAGCTTTGGATGTCATCACCATAAAGAAAAGTTAATGGTCACAGAAATCAATGTATTGACCCTGACTGGATAATATACCATGTGTACATATACTGAACCATCACATGGTACCCCATAAATTCATGGAATTTTTATAGGTATGTCAAAAATACTTTAAATAATCTTGTATAGAAGCTATAAAAATAAAGTGTTTTAAAGCAATTTAGGTTTTGGCATCAAGAAATGTTGTCCTGGTCCAAATACCAGACAAATAAGAAAGATTTCCCTTTGCTCCTCCACACTAAACTGCTACACACATTCCAGAATGGTGATTTGGCAGTAAGGATTCACTGAAAATTTATGTACATCATGAACCAGTGACTGAAATTCTGGGCGCATACGATCTAGAATTCAGTGCACATGCATGAGAGCAGGGAGATATGCACAGTGATGCTCATGGAAACATCTGCTGTTATGACAGAAATCTCAAAGACCATCAGTTTGGGAGCAGATTAGAAACGTGGTGATACCCAAAAAGGAACAGTGTGGCAGACAAAAGTAATAAACTCAACATGTATGTGCTAACCTAGATAGTTCTAAAAATACATTGCTGAGTAAGTAGAGCAAGTTGAGGGTTGTTGAATACAACACAATATAAGTGAAAAGACAATATGACCATAATGTCTGTTCTTTTTACTAAAATACTATGTTTCTTACCTGCACAAATTACATATTTCCAATTATTGCAAAAGAGTCAAAAGATACTTGCAAATAAAAATGTGAGCAGTGATGTTTTGGAAGGTGAAGATGGTTAGTTTTGAAGGTGATAGAGGTTTTAGCTTAAGTAATATTCCAGTTCTGGAGAGAAAAGCAAAGGTTTCCAAAATCAGAGGGAGGCGGAGAGCAGTTAAAAGAGGAAGAGGAACTCTTAGCACAGCACAAGGGAAGGTTGGGAATCTTGCCCTTCACTCTGGTGTTGCTGTAAAACAGGAAGAAAGTTGGAGAAATAAAAGAAGTCTGACAATACTGAGAAGCATGGCTTGGCAAAGATCTGCATTCCATGCCCTGCTGTGCAGAGAACTCCGAGGTATTTGGATCTTCTTCCAAGGAGAACTTAGCCAGGCTGAGGCCCTGAACATGCAACCTTGCTGTATTCTGCTAACTTTGTCATGATTTGTTATGCAGACTGGGACCTCCAAATGCAGCGTTAATGTAGACAACAATAAAATTCCTTGTCATGCTTGTCTGAATACAATGGATTGAAAATATTATGCATACTTTGTAAGTAAATGCACAATCTGTGTGCTCAGACATAATCAATTCTACTTACAGTGGAAGTAAGTTCCTTTGGAACAAGCGTTTTCCCTGCTCATTGCTATAGGGAGCCAATCTTTGCTTTCTTCCTGGAGACCTTTTTGGCAGTGTCTCTTCTCTCCATAGCCAAGTGAGATCTAGCCCGGATGCTCTCCCAAAACTATTCAGATCATGCTTGGATACTGCTTTAATGAGGGGCTGTCCACGCGAGAGTAAGAAGAAATATCCTTCCTACTGTGCCCTCCCTTCAGTAGCCAGAACCTTTTCCATAACCTGGTCCTTGTGCCACTGTGCCACACCTGCCCCACTTGAAGGCCGCCTGCTGTTGGGAGGATACAAAGGATTACAAGAGAAGAAAGGAATCATCAACTCACAGGACTTAAAAAATGAATACCTAAAAACACTTATTGCATGGAATGGGTATTTAGAGTCGAGGATAAGTACATGCATCCCGTATCAGTGTGCTTAGGTTTGCTCCAGTTTCCAATTCAAGTTTCCTGCTAGCATGAACCCTGGGAGGCAGTGATGATGGCTAAGTGACTGAACTCCTGTTACCCACAATGGAGCCTTGGACTGAGTGCCCAGCTCTTGACATTGAACTTGGCCCAGACCTGGCTGTCTGTGCATTTTTAAACTTCTTTAACTGGTTATAATATGTCCATTTTTATTCCTGAAAGTTTTACTTCTATTATTACTGCTTTTCTAAACATGACCAGGGAAAAACATATTTTCAGTTTTCAACTAACCATTATTGTTCCTCTATTTGCAAATCAAGCACGCACCATTTCTCAGAGCTTGCTTTGGGTTTCTTCTTGCCCTCTTTGCTCACGGTGCCTCTGTTTTCTGTTGTAATTCATTGTTGGTATTCAACGCTAAAATTACTTTTCCCCAAAGCTTCCTTAGTTTGCAGAACAAAACCGCCATCAGTGCTGACCAGTAGGTGGCGAAGCAAGCATGCCAAAAAAACCAAAAAAAAAAAAAAAAAAAAAAAAAAAATCACATCTTTATAGGCTAGAGTCAAAGCAGCCTCCTGCTCCCCATGCTGGTGACCAGGAACTCGGCTTAGTGCAGCCATGCAGTCCATGGAAGAAATCAAACAGGGTCAACAAAGCTTTGCAATCAAACGTGTCTTTAAAGGAAATCTAACTTGTGAGCTTAGCTCTTGGTGTTCATTTCAAGCTTCAAGGGGGAAAGATGTTACCTAATATGGTGCAATTGCCATTGCCCCTGTGGGAGGAAAAAAAAACATTTCTCAATGCCAGAACTGGAATAAATTCCATTTACAAAGGAGAACGCTTGTTTTTACAAAGTTGACGTATCATGCTGTCTCCCTGGTTGCTGCTGCTGCCTTTCAGGGGTTTTTATTTGATTTGACAACAAGAGAGCAGGATGCTTGGGGTAAAGGACTTGCATCATGACTGTTTATGCCTATAAATACTACAAAATCCTAAATATGAAATTCTAAATTACATCAATGATTATGTGCATGAGCACCTTCAAAGCTAAAGCTGGTTGTGATTGTAAACGACATCAAGTAAAAAACAACAACGCGCTCTTCTTTTTAAGCATCAGTACGAACCCTTCCCTGAGGGATCACCTCACTCACTGTGCAGCAAGTCAGGATTTTCTCAGCCAGAGGGAAAATGTGCCATTGGAGTTCCCCTTTCTCCAAACCTTTAGGATCCAAGATTTACTGATTTTTTTCCCTCCAGCCTCTTAAACATATATTTCTTGTTACTTATAAGGCATCTTGTGTTTTTGCAGTGGAGGATAAGGAAGAATGTTTTTCATATCACATTGAGGTAACATAATTGTAAAAATAATACTAATGAAAAAAAATCTTCTAATAAAAAAGGAGTCATTTGGACCCAATATTCTTAAAATATCAGCTTTGGCACTGACAGAACACTCAGTGAAGCAAGTGCTTTTGGCTTAATAATTCATTTAGAATCCTTATAATTAGCCTTCATATTTGTCACAACACTTGTTTTTTGCAATGTAGACATGCTGTACATGTCTGATTTCGTTTAAAGCCTGCAAGCAAAACAGACGCCATGTGGGAAGCAGGCAGCAGACAGCGGGACCAGACTCGGCACATCAGAATCAGGACATGGGCACACTGTCTCAGCGCTCTCATCTTGCTTCTCATCCATAAAATGAGGATTATAACAACTGAGGATTAGAAAGAATTCATATCTAGCACTCAATACAGCCTGGTTGCTCCATGGCATGTCCCTAAAAATTATCAGATTAATTTAATAATTTTCTGTAACTGGTGGATTCATAGGCTTTTTTCTTTTTATTAATACACATAGAACAGCTTTCATGTGTTTAATAGGTGACCTTACTTCCCTCCCTCTCTCCCTTAATTCCCCGCATTTCCTTCCTTTCTTTCTATAAATTTAATTTCAAGCCATTCTATGATCAGAGGCTTGATTCACTAACCATAATATTCAAGAAATAAAAGGTAAGAAGACCCACAATTCCACATGAGTATAAACAAAGGGTAAAAACAACACTTATATCCTAAATTGTTTATTTCTATACATTTTTTTGCATTCTTTTTCATGTTTAACCAGAGAAACATCTGTTGAGTATAAAGCAGTAGGTAACATTTTTAGATAATTTTGGCCCCATGAGACATTTGGCAAGGCCTAGAGCATTTTTCTCTGACTCTTTGGGGATAGTGCTAATAGCACCTAATGGGTAAGTGTTGGGATGCTGATAAATACACTGTAATGCACAAGAGACCTCCCCAAAAAGAAGTGGCTATGCCAAGATGCCAGTTGAGAAACCTTGTGTATAGAGAAGCAGAAAGCCTGAAAGATGTTCTAACATTTCATTTTCCAAGTACAGCAAGGGCAAGCTCATTTCAAGAATCAGCTTTGACTTAACTCTTGGGAGATCTTTATCCTCCCACTCAAAATGAGTCTTAGTCGTGCGTCTGTGTCTTTAGTCCTTATCTGAGGTAGTAATACTGTTTGCTTACGGCAGATCTCAGACTGGGGATATAGTTCTTAAAGTCAAGGAACAACTTGTTGGTGACAACAGCGACTGAACAAAATTAATGGCAATGGAAGTAGTATGGACAGCAGATTTGCTTGAGTCAGTGGGCAGGTGGCAAAGAACATGATATTTTATGAGTGTGGAGGCAAAAGACTCCAAACTGTTCAGCACTTAGAGCGAGTGTATCATTACACACCAAAGGAGAACTATGTGAAAGTCACTTTCCAGGAGTGCCAGTTCATAGTACTCACAATTCTATTTGCACACAAAGTATTTCTGCAGTTTCTCCCAAGACACCACCATAGGCCATGTGAGGAAAAAAATCCATCTTATATTCAACTGCTATTTATGAGATATAGCACAAATTTCTTCCAATAGCTCAATGCAGACCTACTGACTTCCGAGTGCCTACTGAGATGAATAAAGTTCCACTTTGGACAGGAGATCCAGTAACAAGAGGGTTTGTGAAGGCAAAATTGTAGACAGGTAGGGTTGGTAGGAGCAAAAATTCTCTCTGATGACCAGTAACTTAAAGAGCTAGGGGGTCACAGTCCAAGCTCTCCAGATGTTGCTGCAGGAAGGCTGAGAAGTCAAATTTGACTTTTTTAAAGCTATGTTAGACAGCTTGGTAAAGGAAAGAAACTGACTCAGGGGAAATAAAGAAGCAAGAACTGAAAGAATTTAGTGGAATCCTTTGACTTTTTGTTTGCCTGTTTCTGTACTGGAAGGATTGTAGCCAGGACAGAGAAGCATCCCCAAGCACTCAGGTAGTGGTCAGGGACTGGATAAGCCTCTAACATTGCTGCCAAAGACAGGCAAGCACTCAAATAAGCACTCTACTTTTTAAATGCCCATCCGGGGAAGGGATATATCGCATCAGTTGAGCTTCTTATGGAAGTTGGGCATCAAGGGATCGTGTAATCATTCTTTGCTGTTCCTGATTTTGCTCTCAATTGTATCTTTTTAACACCTATCTCATTTCTCAGGCACTGGAAGGTCAGGTTAAGTGTTAGCCTACATCTGAGTTGTGTGATTTCTGGTTGCTTTCTAAGGCATTGCAATCCTCAGAGTTCACACACCAGACAAACAAGAACTTACTTAGTAATCTGGCATGGCTAGTAAATGGATTCAATAAGATCATAGGGAAGGCCTCGATACAATTGTCATTATGGGCTACATAAATGGAGGTCTGAGCTCTTCTTCACGCACAAGCCCCCAGCTGAGGTTTCTGGGACACTTTCACGTAGGGTAAGACTTCAGTGTCTACCCACAACCTAAGGGCAAAAGGCTTCCCTAGGACAACTGGTTTACAACAGTGAGATCCAATATGGCTGTCAATGTGACCTCAAGTGAACCTTAGATCTCATTTCCATGTTAAAGAGATCACTCCCACTGGTGTCATGACAACTGACAACTGTCATGATAACCCATGGAAGAGACCATGAAAACACAAGAAGGCAGCTCCTCAATTCTGAGAATTATCCCACCCCTTTCCCAGAAATCCAAGAAACATGCATCATTCCTATTAGCATGCTCTTGTTGTTCCTGTGGTAACTGTATCTGTAACTCCTCAGCTCCAAGTTCTTTATATAGAATGACAGGATATTTGCATATAGTCTATGCACATCCTCCCATACGCTTTAAATCATCTCTAAATTACTTAGAATAGCTAATACAATGTAAGTGCTATGCAAATAATTGTTGCATTGCATTGTTTAGTGAACAATGAGAAGAAGAAATATACATGTTCAGCACAGAGACAACTTGAAGTATTTATTTATTGCAGATGCAGAGAGAGAGTTCTTATCTTCTAGTTTACTCTGCTAGTGCCAGAAACAGCCAGGACTGGGTAAAGGATGAAGGTTAGGGGCTGGGAATGCAATCCAGGTTTGCAGTGTGGGTGGCAGGAGTTGTGCTGTCTGAGCCATCACCACTGTCTCAGTAGGCCTGCATTAGGAGTAGAACCTGGACTCAAATCTGGATGCTAGCATAGGACATGGGCATCCTAAGTAGACACCACCTGCTAAGCTAAAGTCTGCCCACAGACACCATTTTTTCCTCATACGGTGTGTAGGTTCAATCCATGAATTTGGAATCTGTGGTAATGGGTAGCAGGCCAATCGTATCAATTCTTGTGTTTACAAAGGTACTTTAAAAAGTATACAGAAGCATGAAGTTAAAGTATAAACTTGTTTTGGTATTTAAAAAAAAACCTGAACTCCATTTTTAGTGTTTCATAATACAAAATTTCCTTTGATTTGGATCCATGAATCTTTTGATGACAATTTATATTTTTATTTTGCTATTAGTTTGTAAATTTCTTGAAAATAGTATCAAAGGCTTTTTTTCTGTTTTGAGTCTCCAAATTCTTCTTAGATCCCTTTATTGATGAAAATAAAGTAGCCCCTCCATAGAGAAAATGTTGAGCAAGTTGACATTTGATGCACACAGTTTTATTAGCAAAGCAAAACAGCAAGAAAAAGACACAATCATTGTGATTTCTCTCAGCAGTGTAAAGCAAAATTCCCAAGGCATCAAAATAAGTTCCACTGAAGAAGAAGAGGAAGAATGGAGGAAGGGAAGAGAGAAATCATATACAACGTGAAACCTGTGACCAGTGCTGGGAAAAACTGGGTAGGACACTTAGCAAAAAATCTCATGTACAGCTGAGAGCCAACATTTTCGTGGGAAGGATAGGAAACTATCGAAAAGAAGATACCACCATTTTAATTTGAGTTAGATTGCCCTTTCAGACACATGTGTTTTAAGTCTTTATGATTCTACATAATGACAAGCCACTGGAGATTTGCATCCTACCACTTCCTGTCTCTGCTATGGCTTCTGATAGTGTCTGTCTATGCAGGGACCAGGCCCTCTCCCCAGTGAGTGCACATACTGAATCCTGGAATCCTCACAATAATCACCGCAGGTGAGGACTATAAAGAAACTGTTGCAGCAAGTGATTAAAACATCTGGCCCATGTCACCAGGTTAGCTACAAATGCAGATGTAGGACTATACTGCGGGTAGGTTGGCTTTCTAATCTATTCCTTACCTCTGGCTAGCAAGCACATCTTTCATGAACAGCAAATTTTTAAGCAATAACTAAGCTTATCAAGCAGAAACTCAGACCTCTTGCCACTGCCTCTCATTCCCATGCCCTAGAAATAACTATTGGTAACAGTTTACTTGCTGAGTAAATATTTGTTAAATGAATGGTGGTATTCTTCCAAAATTTGTTCTCCTGAAAAATGACTGATGTGTGCGTTTTAGCCATTCATTATGTGCCAAGCACTGTTCTCTGTGTACACTTAATAAGCCATTTAATCTTCATGACAACTTGATTGGTAGTCACAAGATGCGAAAACAGGAGCACAGAGAGGTTTGCTGACAGTGCCAGCATTGCACAGCTCCCAAGGATCAGGGTTAAGATTGGAAACAAGATTCTAACTCACTACCTCCCAGGGTCTACTATGCCCTGTAGCTGGCATTTTGTTTCCCTACTTAACATAATATCATGGACATCTTTTTCACCCAGTACAAGTAAACTGATATGCCACATATACTGTACAAGGAACCTAAAACATGGACAAGGATAGTTTAGGGTTTATAAATTGACACAGTATGTCCTTAGGTCAAATTTCCAGGGCAGGAAAGTGCATTGAGACACTAGGTTTGACAAAAGCCATTTTACGTGATTGTTGCAGAGTTCAACATAAATGGGACCAACACAAATCTCTAAGACTCTTCAAAAAAAGAAAAATTAAAACCCTGACCAGACTCCACTATCCCTATTGGAAATGTTAATAAAGCTCTAGCCTCAGTTTGCCTGTGCTTAAAGGATATAGTTCACATCTCTGGCCTGCATTAGAAAACCAAATAAATGAATATAAGAGAGGATTCTGATGAAATACACAGCAGATCAAGATTGTAAGCAATTCTTTTCTTTAGTCACTTAACTCTAATGCAATTTGCAGATTTTGAGTAAAATTTAAACTATAAATTGAATTCTTGGAATTTGGTGCAAGTATAGCAGACAATTATTTTATTCAAAATACTTGAAACTGAAACAATGAGTAGAGAAACTGAGAATCAACATAAAAAATTATTAAAATGTATATTTTGGCACAGTCTGTATAATTAAATCTCAGAAAACAATGATCTCTTGTTTCAAATTTCCGGAAACTAAATGGAAACTAAAGCTCATATCATTATTAATTCTGGCTCCACGGGATTAGAAACAAAGAGGCACAGAAATAAAAATGAACCAATCAAACACAACAGTGTGAATCTCTATTTGAAAACATAAGAATATGACCGAAAATTTTCAACACCAACTGTGTAAAATCAACACAAATAGAAAAATCTATTCATATAGAACACAAGAAATCATATTGAGGATCATGAGCAGAAACAAATAACTGCAGGTTAAATGTTGAGTCTTGGTGCTTGGATTATCTTTAGAAGTCTCAATTAAGTTGCACATTCTAGAGTAATGGCAGCAGTTGCTGCCTGGGCTGTGCTCACAGGAATCTTAGACTAGAAAGTCTGTTACTCTGAACACTTCAGATGCAGTGTGTTGTCCCATCTGCCTTTCGGCTCCCTGAGGGCAACAAATGAGTGCACGCACACAGTCATAGATGATCAAAGACTCACACACTTGACTGTGAATTGTCAGGAGTCGTTGAAGGGGTTAAGACATGCCAAGCTGGTGTATTGATGATTTCAAGCTGAAATCACCCAGAAAGGGCCATCTGCCCTTTCTTTTCCTACAGCTCAAAAGCCATAGGGAATTTTTTAAGGGGGAGATTGTTGTTTCCACTCCAAGGCAGGAAAACAGCCCTTATCACCAGAGATTGGTATCTGGGGTCTGTAGCAAGTCTGAATAAATAAATTCATTGAGGTAAACTTCATCTTCCATGAGCCTTTGCATGCCCCATATATCTCATACTGTCATCCTTAGAATTTAGTACCCAAGTATCTAGATCCATTTGTCCTGTCATTCCTTCAGAGTCACTGTGCATTATCTATAAAGTATGAAAGCACCATGCAAAAGCCCTTCCTCCATTTAAGTTGGTACTTCTTGAGGCAAGCATTGTCTTTCACGCTTTCACTGCCATCTTAGTGTCTGATGTTCTCTGGAGAGACTTCTTTAACATTGGCTAAATTCCTTTTTGTATAAAAGATATTTTTAGTATTGTTTATATAGTTGAGAGAGATGCACGCCCATGTGGGTGTCTCATCAGGGTGCAGAGGGTCTGGTATGGAGGAAAGTGGGAAGTCTTTCAAGAAACCTCACCTAGGGTAACCTCAGACTTGACTCTTTTGTGCACCACAAGGGTCAAGTACAGTCCATTGCTCATACTGATGTATGCAATTGCCCAGTCAGGTCCTCCACAGCCCATCTCTCATGTGACCTGATGAATTCTGCAACTCAGCCCAGACCAGCAAGCCACGTGCATACCAACAGTGTCTGTAGTCTAGTTGGGGTGAATGCCAATAACTCTCTGGGACCACCTCCAGCTCTAGTTTTTGCACATGCCAGCCTCTGATGTAGCCTAGTCCAGTCCAGCCCACATCCCATCACCGTTCTCAGGTACACCTATGGGTGCTGTGGCTTCACTAAGCCCAACCTGCCTACATACCCAGCCCTAACATATGCTGACAGGTGTCATTGCCTTGTCCAGCCTGGCCTTCCCTCAGCCCTGGTTCTTATTCCCACCAGAAGTAGGTGCAGCCTATCAGAGAAGTTCCTATATTTCTGTTATCAGACTAACTCTCAGTCCTGGATCTTGCATCTGTCATGGGGTACTGTAGCCCAGCCTAATATAACTTATACTCAGTCCTGGCCTTTGCCAGCTGGTGCAGTGAACTAGCCCAGCTTGGCCTACCCCCCAGTCCCAGCTCTCATGTTTAGCTGTGGAAGCAGTGGCCCAGTATGGGAGTCCTATTGGTTTTCCTCCTAGACCTGCTTTCAGCCCCAGGTCTTCTATGTGCCAGCAGGTTTAAGCTGGCTTGTCCCCATTCTCAGCATTTGCCAGCAAGTGCTGTAGGCTGGCTCAGCCCAGCCCTCCCTGAGTTCAATTCTTACCAGTGGATTCTGCAGCATAATCCAGCTGGCCTACTCCCAGTCCCAGCCCTCATGTGAACGGTGGGTGTTGCAGTGGTCCAAATAGGCCTGGCCTGCACTCTATCCTGGATCTCATTCATGCCACTGTGTGCTGTGGACTGACCCTGCCCAGCCCACCCCCAGATCTGGTTCACACCTCTTCCAATGGGTGCTGCATCCTGGCCTGGTTTGGCTTGCTCCCAGCACTGGCACTCGCACTCACCAGTAGGAGCTACAGCCTAACAGAAGAATTGGTTTAATTATCTCCTGGGATTCATGGCCATAAAAACTCAGCCTCTTCCAGGTGTAGCTTTGAGATTTTGCTTTGAGGAAGAAAATTCAGCTTGTCCAGGTGTAATGTACTACAAAATATTACGTTTCTGAAGGTTTAATTTGCATTTAAAAATTATAGGATAACTCTTAAGTTACCACATTCTAAAAACGGTGAAATAAGGAAAAACAAAAAAATAGAAAAGAGTGATAGTCCTTTGCTAGCAAGCTGGTTTCTACAAACATAGGCAACATCAATGAATTGTGAGTCACACAAGTTAGAGTTTAAGACAATAAAGGGAAGAATTACGGCAAGAAAACATCACACATGGTATGTGTGTGGCAGGGATGGGGGGTTGTTTCTCTGACAGTAATAAAGAGTAACAAAGAAGAGGTCACTTTGAAAATTAGCCAATGTCAAAGGACTATTTACAGGAGGTTGTTCTTCCTGTAATTGACACAATGTAGCTTATATAAAGCCCAGTCATCCTCATTGGAACCAGGCTGGCTGGAATGCAATTAGCATACATTGTGACAAATGGTATCATACCCCGTTGCAGGCAGGTGTCTACTGGGGTTCCTGAAGGAATGTAAGTTTCAGCCAACTTAAAATTCTTAATTAGAGATCTGGAAATGAATGCTAATCAAATTTTGCATGATATTAGATTTGTAACTATTGTAAGCACAAGCAGACATATGGAAATTGATGGGCCTGCCTACAATTATACAATTTATTTAAAGAAAACTTCTGACCAGATGTTATGCCATCCATGGTCACTGAAGATAGAAGACACACAGAAGGATTAAGTTTAAACTTATTCCAGGAAATATTTAAATAAGATATGATAATGAGACAGAGGAGCTGGCCCTGAGAAAATGTTTCCATGGGAACATCTATTTTTTTCTTCCCTGTGATATTTCAAATTAGAATACATATCCATCAGGGCTGGAATCTCAGTGAATATAACCCTACATTTACATCTTTGGTCTTTGCCACTTTTCTTTTCTCCTTGGGTCCTTACCTCTGTTGGCTACCGTGATTTAAGACCTATTTTGTGCTGCCTACACCTGCAAGCAAATACTTTCTCACTTCATCAGGGCTTGGGTAGGAGAAAAAGTAAATTCAAGGCTCAGACTCTCCCTCAACAAGCATCAGGGATCATTCTCATCTTCCAAGGTGTCTCAGAAATATCATTGCTGCATGACTTTCATTGGCATGAGAAAACAACGCAGACGTATAGGAGGTCAGGGGAACAACTTTTGCGGTACTAAATATTTTAACAGAACTTGGTTGATCCCTAAGAAATAGCTGTGCAATCATTTCAAAACAGCTCTGGAGGAAAATCTTTAGCATTCCCGTCAATAATCTAGTTAGCAGTGACAGATCACACAAGGAGACAGGCTTAGGGAAAAACCTCAGTTCACTGCATTTGGATCAGTTATCTGTTTAGCTTAGGGTCACCTTCCACTTTATCAGAACCATCTAATATGGATGCAGGATAACCTACAGGACCTTAAGTGGAAAAACTGCTGCAAGTGTCTGATTTGGTGAGGATTAATGACTTAGTCACTGTACGTTGGAGGCACTCAAGCAGGTGCACCTTCTGTTTGATTAAAATACAATATGTTGCTGGAGTATGCATCATAGGAAGCCATTGTTTGGTACCAAAGTTGTAACCAAGTATGGTTGTCTGCTGCTGAAAATATACCAACAACATTAATAGAAAAATATGTGGTGTTGGATCCATCCAGTTGAGTTAGATTACTATAGATTGGACTTACCAGCTTCCTACACAAATGGTTCTCACACATACAGTTCCTGGAACTCCAGCATCAACTAAAGTCAACTGCTGCTTTGTTTTTTCAAGACATGCAAAAATTTTAGATCCAATTTTAGACCTCCTATATCCAAAATGCATGGAGTGGAGCCCAGCAGTGGGTAAGTGCATATTTCAACAAGGCTTCCGGGTGATTCTCATGCACACTAACATCTGGAAATCACTGTTGTGAATGGTTACATGTGTCTTCTATTGTACTGAGTAGGCTGGAAGTAGTTCAGGGGAACAATTATTTTTTATTTCTTCGAAGGAGCCTGCCTGTTAACACCATCCAGTTAACCTTCAAAAATTTTCTTCAGGCATTCTTTCTGGTTGCCTCTTCAACTCCAATTCTTATCAACGAGAGTCTAACCAGGCAGTTAGGCTGTGGTGTCTTTGATAGAAAGAAGGAGTCAAACTGGTAGCAGGGCTCACATATTAGATCTGTAAGACACTGCTAGCGGCAATGAAACATAGCATGCTTGCTTTCCAACTTCTTGTGAGCAGTCATGCGCTGTGTGACTTTCTAATGGTCTCAGTGTCCTAAGGCTGTTAGAGATATTTGAAAAACTTTAATTTCTGTATTTAGAAAGAGTAATGTTTAAAACCTACCAGTAAGTATAATACAACTGCTGGGTTTACGCTTCACACACAGGTAGACAAAATACATTAAAAGAAAAAAAGGGGAATTTTAATACACCCATGGTGAGCTCTTTTTCTTACCTTTTACTATTACTTTGCAGGATAGAGGTGGATCAAATTAGTCTCAAAATGCTTTTTTAAGAACACCAAGATGCAGCTAGTGCAATGTTTAAGGGCAATACATTTATTTCCCTAGGTATCTTAACAAATAATCACAAACACAGTGGCTAAAAACCATGAAAATATATTCTCTCACAGTTAAGGTGGCCAGAAGTCTGAAATTAATCCATGAGTTGTAGGGACCATGTTCCCACCAGAGCCTCAAGAAGAATGCCCATTCTTTGCCACTTCTAGATATTCCTTGGCTTTGGGACCACATCAGTCGAATGTCTGCCTGGCAATCCTTCCTTCATCTTCATCTGCACTGTTCTTCGCAGGTCTAAAGGGTGAGGGCCCATGTGAATAATCTTGGAGAGCCACCTCAAAAACCAAACAGTAAAAGTGTGGGGCTCTGAGTGAGCTTTGGGGATGATGCAGATGAATGAAAGATTGCAGTCTAGCAGAAAAAACAAAAACAAAAATGAAATGGCAAAGCCCTGGTGATTGTAAGCATTCAGGGAGTGCCAGTGGGTAGAAGAGCCCTCACTTTGCCTTTCAAATAAATAATAAAGAAATAAAATAATTTTTTCTTTTTAAAAAAGGATTCATGTATTTGGAAGTCAGAGTTACCGAGAAAGAGAGAGAGAGAGAGAGAGAGAGAGAGAGAGAGAGAGAGAGAGACTTTGCATCTGCTGGTTTCCTCCACAAATGCCCTCAACAGCTGGGGTTGGCACAAGTTGAAGCCAGGAGTCTGGAGATTTTTTCAGGTTATCCACATGGGTGCAGGAACCCTAAGCACTTGAGACACCTGTTGCTTTCCCATGGAGGTGGATTGGAAGTGAAAGAGCCAGGCTTCAAACCAGCACCCACATGTGATACCAACGTAGCAGTTAGCAGCTTTAGCAGTTATACCATATTGTTGATCCCCTAAGTTTTTTTTTTTTTCTTAAAATGGCCCATTGTGCTTCAGCAAAAGAAATAAAGTGCTGACTTGGTTAAAAAATATGTAAGTTTGGGAGGCCTTAGTTTGAATAAACGGGGAGGAAGAGCAACTATACAATGAGGTAACATTTAACCGGAGGAAAGGATAAAAACTTGATGAGAATCATCACTAGTGCATAAGTATTGCCTCTAACTTGAAAAATATTATTTTATATTTTATAATGGATGAAGGGGTGGAGATATTTATTCTACTGAGCAGTTGATTAAATGTTGTCATTTGTATGTTTCAATGGAATGTAGAGTAGAGGGGGTGGAAATAGGCAGGACTTATCAAGAAGAGGTCAAAGTCAGACCAAGTTGGACCATAAAATCCAGCAGGTCACATGGCTGCAGGTGGGCCAGGTTGGACTAGGTTATTCTACCTGCCAGTGAGAGCTGGGCCTGAGTCAGCAAGGCTGAGCCAGGCTGCATCACCTCCTGGCACATGCCAAGATTGGGGGTGGCCCAATCTAGCACCTGCCAAAGCACCTGCTAGCTTGAAGAACACCGAGAGCTGGGAGCAGGCCTGGTAGAACTTTAGGAACTTGCCTGCTAGGTCGCTGCTTCCTCAGGTGAGCATGGCAGCTGGGATGGGGGTGGACTGGTCTCAGGGTGGGCCAGGATAGGCTAGACTATTGCACCTGTTTGGTTGCACAAGATCCAGAATGGTTATGAGTCAACCAGGCTAGGCTATAACACCCACTGGCAAGTGCTGGGACTAGGTGCGAGTTGTATCAGGCTAGACTGTAGTATCCCTTGGCAAGTGCAAGATCTAAGGCTGGGAGTGTGCCTGGTAGGAAAACCATGAGTATTACTCTCCTAGGTTGCAGCTCCCGCTGTTGAACACAAGAGCCAGGGTTGTCGGCAGACAGGGCTGGGCTAGGTGACAGCACCCATCAACATGCATGTGGGCTGAGTTTGGAGGTGGGTCAGGCTGGGCTGAGTTGCAGTGCCCATGGGTGTGCACAAAGCCAGAAAGAATGTGGGACAGACTGCGTTAGGCCACAGTGCATGCTGACACATGCAAAAACTGGGACTAGCAGTGGGCTTCGTGGCGGTTTTAGGGATTGCCTACATGACACCCACTGGTGTGAGTAAAGACAGCCTGTGGTGAGCTGGGCTGGGCTGGGCCACAGCACTTCTTGATTCATGTGAGAGATGGGGCTGGAGGTAGAAATGACCAGGCAGCTGCATTTACCATTATTGCATCAGCTGCTGCAGTAGGTGAACTATCTGACCAGTACTGGCTAGTGAGGTTATTTGGGACCCACTAGATGTATGGCTGGACTCAAACCTTAGCCACAGGGAAAAATCAAAGGATGTGTGGTCCAATCTTGGTGTGTATGTGTATGTGCCTGGACTAGGCTTCCTCAATTGCTGATGCCTATGAGGTGGACAGCTCCCGATACCTGAGGCTGTGCTAGAACAAAACCAGTCGGCCAAAGCTAAAGCCAGAAGACCAGAATGCAATGTGGCTGTCCCATGCAGGCAGAAGGGACCCAAGCACTTGCTCCATCATCTGTTGCTTCCCAGGGTGTGCGTGAGCAGTAAGCTGAAGCCGACACAGAGCAGCTAGAACTGGAACCAGGCACTCCAACATGGCATATAGGCTACACAAGTTTCTTTTTTATTAGAAATACTTTATCACTTGTATGAATTTATGAGATGCAATGTGACTTTTTTTGATTTTTCTATACACTGTTTTTGATCTTTCTATACATTAACTTCCACATATAATGCAAAACATGTGACAATTGCCTTTCTGTGCCTGGTTCATTTCCCTTAGCCTAATGAACTCCACTTCCATGCATCATGTTACAAAAGGATTTTATTGTTTTTTAATGATTAATATCCCATCCCTATCATGTATGCATACTGTGTTTTCTTTATTCAATCACCAGTTGATGGACATTTAGTTTGGTTCCATATCTTTGTTATTGTGAATTGTGCTATTATAAACAGGGAAATGTAGGTATCACTTTGATATCCTAATTTCTAGAAGTATTCCCAGAAATTGGATAGCTATGTCATGGGTGTATATGTTTCCTATCAGGGTCTTAATCACTGTGCCAACAACCTGCACCCTAATTTGCCTTCTAACTGCCTCAATGGCAGTTAGCAATGCAGACATTCTCACCTTTTCCTAAATCCACATGAGTAACAATGACAAAGACCTTGTGCAGGCTTCTATATCTCTTTGTACCTCAGTGGTGAAACTGCAGATCACAATAGCACCTATCTCATAGGATTTTGCTTGCATTAAATGAATTAGCACATGTGTAGCTTTGCATGCATATCTCTTGGGGATTATTTGCAGGACGTCCCAACTCCCAGCCCTCCCCTAATCAAAATCCAAACACATACAATTCCCTTGTGTAAAATCTCATAGTACTTGGATAAAATCTACATACACTTTAAATCATACACTTTAAATCCCATACAATTTAAATCATCCCTAGATTATTTACAATACTTTTTTATATATTTTATTTTTTTTATTCATTGATTACATTGTATTATGTGATACAGTTTCGTTGGAACTGGGAATCACCCCACCCCTCCCCCCGCCTATTTACAATACTTAATACAAAGCAAAAGATGTCTAAACAATTACTATACTGTGTTGTTTATGAGATAGAGGGAAAAATTCATTCATGCTTAGATGTAATTTTGTTCCTCAATACTTTCAATCCTTGTTTGAATTCATGTGTGTAAAACTCACAGATGGAGAGGGTTAAATGTATTTTAACAGTGTCTGTATACAGTAAAAACCCAACAAGCTAGCACTATCATTCGAAAACTTATTTCAAAACAAAATAGAAGCAAACAAGACAACTACCAATCACCTATAGACTTTGCTGCTACTGGTTGACGTGTGATTTGGGGCAAGTATTCCTTTCTTGTGAGCCTGTGTGTTCTCATGGGTAAAATGAAAGTAATGAGTGTTTCTGAAGCTGTAACTCTGTAGAACTCTGAAAGTCTAAGTGTTGATTTATAGCTGACTAGTTGCCAGTTCTTCTTATGCCTTGCAGACTGCTTGAAGAAGATAACCTACAGTTTTAAGCAGTGGACAGAATCATAAAAAAAACCGTTGGATTTAGAGAGTTAGGGAGTGTGCTGACAAGGTTTTCTTCCACTGGTGAAACAACTTCTTTAAATAGTTTTTCAAAGGGCATAGGAAGCAGATGGTTGAGTGTGCGCTCCAAGTCAGTGGCATGGGAAAAGAACTCTTAAAGTTAAGGTAAATTTTGGAGATGTAGACTTTTTATGCTTGACTTAGTATATAGAAAACTTTGTTCAAAATTCATCTGGGGACAGGGTGAGACAACTAATAATTATCCAAATGATAACACAATAATATTTGTGGGTAGAGCCCACATTGATTTATTATTTTGTATTCTTTCTTTTTATCTTATTTCTTTTATTTTTGTCCTTTTTCCTTTCTCCCAGAAAGCAGTACTAATGCCTTTCTGGTTCTGAGGTTGTATTTTTTTTTTATTTGGAATCTGCCTGTTATTTTTAGCACTAAATATCTTACAATCAGCTTCCACAGCTGAAAATTAAATTGTGAGTTTTTTCTTCTGAAATTTCTGTAACACACTGCCAATGAACAGCTCCTGGCCCTCAGAAATAGGTGTAACTTAGGTGCAATGCTGTCGCTGCAACTGGGGAGGCAGAGACTTGTATTCAAGCAGGGTGATGGACAGTGGCTTCACTGAGTTTGGAAGCATGTGTGGGTGACAGGCTTTGTTTTGGATGAGCAAGTACCTCTCTAAGAAGACTGGAGAAGGGAGAAAGGAGTGAGGCAATAATTCTCCTTTCTCCCTTGTTTTTGTCCATATTTGTGCACTCTAGGCACTGTAGGGCTGTGGCTACTCATGCTTATGGAGCAACCCAGTGCCAGCCCTGTGCTGGCCCAGCCAGTTCACCAAAGAGGTCGATTTCCAGTTGGGTGATTCATACTTTCCTTGCCTGGGAAATTTTCAGATTGAAAGATAGAAAATCTGACAAATACATAAACAATGCAAAGTTGGTTTCTGACAACAATTTGATAAAAGCTGGAAAACCCAACCCAGATCTTAACTCCCTACAGTGGCTGTTTTGGTTATGTTGTTTTGGATGTTGCTTCCCAGGAGGGACTAGCTTCACCATCAACTGGAAGTTCACTAGAAATGTGAAGTTCATTAGAAATGTCAATTTCATGGACCTCACATCTGCAGAATCAGAGAAAAACCAATCCCAGTAGTTGGTGTTGATACTGGCCCTGCAGTGATTCTCATGCATGCTGAAGCCTGAGAATCCCAGATGCAGAGCAGCCTGGTCTCCTCTGTCGCATACCTTCCCATTTACAACTCTGTAGACCTGAAAAGTTCTGCCCTACACTACAGGGCTATTTATTCAGCCCTAGAAAGATGTCGTTGGAGCCCCACCTCCTCAGGTTGACTTAGGAAGTCACACTTCCACATGACAATCATTCAAGGGAACTGTATCTATACTGTTTTTGGATCCCCTGTGCCCCATTACTTATGATCATCTGAGGCCAAAGTTCAGGGTTAACCATCACCCTTCCCATGAAATCTCGTAAGATGTCTGGCACCAAAATCAGTGGCTGAATGGATGTAAGGTATGAAGCAGAATGAAGAAAGATTTACTCATCATATGACATGCTATGATATGCAATATGTCTGATTAAAAATACCAAAAAGATAGAATTTTCTGTAAATATTTAATCTAAATATAATATTTTCTCCAAAAAGAAAAAGTCCCGATTTTTCCATTCGCGGAAATTACAAAGCAGTCAGTTGACTACTGAATTTGGATTCTCTCACAAAACCAGGCTTTACGAAATCCAATTTGCCTTTCTTAGCCTCAGTCTCTTCATCTGCAAAATGGAGACATGACCTCTCCAGAGCAATCCTCAAGGTTAGAAATGACAACAGTGTCTGGTAAAAACCAGCAGCCTATTGAATGATAACTAGTGGCTATTATTTAACAATTAGATTTTATCAGCCACATAGTGGAAAGAAATTCATTTCATTCTTTCTTAGAAGACTATGATTTGGAAAATGTCCTTAAGTTTCTGTGGAATTTTAGGGAAGCATGCCTTGATATTTCAAAGACAAAATACTTTCTATTAGATTCCGAAAAGATGATTTGTTAGAATCTGTAACCAGAATCTAATTTGTGAGACCTTCTCACCATACAAAAAAGACTAACTCAAGATGGTACAAAATCTAACTGTAAGAGTTAAAGTGATAGAACTGTTAGAAGAAAACATTCTAAGACTATGCTACGGGAAACATTTCAAGATCTTAATATAGGTGATGATTTCTTGGGAAAGACCCCCAAATCACAGGCAACAAAAGCAAAAATAGACAAATAGGATTATGTCAATTTCCTATACTGTATCTGATCTGCACAGCAAAGGAAACAATCAATGAAGACACCTGACAGTGGGGAAAATATTTTGAAGCTACTTATCCAGCTAAGGATTAATATTCAGGATTTATTATCAACCAAAAAAAAAAAAAAACCCCTCAACACTACCAAAAAAAAGTCAGAAAAAGAGCACGTGACCTGAATAGACAGTTCTTACACAAAGAACACAAACAGCCAACAAATACAGGGAAAAAGTGCTCTCAACCACTAGCCATCAACGATATGTAAATTGAGACCACGAGACATCCCCTCATCCCTGCTAGAATGACTATTATCAAGAAGAAAGTAACAAGGCCCCCAAGTATGTGGTGAGAATGTAAGTTAATACAATCATTGAAGGCAGCAGAATGAAGATGCCTTAAAAAAAAAAAAAAGCAAAAACCTAGAACATGAATGGCCATGTGATCCAGAAATAGCACTACTTGTTACATACCCCCCACAAATAGGAATTCATTGTATAAAAGAAATATCTGCTCCAATATATTTACAACAACACTATTCACAATACCCAAAATATGGAATCAACTAAGTGATTCATCATTGGATGAATGGGTAAAGGAAGTATGGCATATGAACATAATGGAATAAAAGGGAATAAAATTGCTGGCACAACAGGTTAGATCCTCAGCCCATGGTGCTGGCATTCCATTTGAGTGCTGGTTCATGTCCTGATTGCTCTACTTCCCATCAAAAGCTCCTTTCTTGTGACTTAGGAAAACAGTGGTTTTTGGTTCAAAGCATTGGGCCCCTTAGGGAGCTGGGCCCCTTAGGAGTCCTGGAAATACGTTTCAGGCTCCTGGCTTCAGATAGGCTGAACTCTGGCCATGATGACCATTCAGGAAGTAAACCAGTAGATGGAGGATCTCTCTCTGTAAATCTACCTTTCAAAAAAAAAATAAATAAAGCTTTTTTTTTTTAAATTGAATTTTGTTTGCAGCAAAACGGATGGAACTGGAAGACATAATTTTCAGTGAAATAAGTGAGATACAGAAAAACAAATACAGAAAAACGAATACATCTTTTTCCCTATATATATAGGAGCCAAAATTTTTTAAAAAGTAAGAAAATACCAGAATCTGAATTCAGAATTGTTGATTACTGGAAGGTTGGAGAGAAGAAAGGAATGAAAGGATTTTGAGTAAAAAAAAAAATAGGGAAACTAGATATGGTTAACAATAGGGGAAGGTGGATGAGGGGTATATGGGAACTCTTTATCACTACTTCACAATTTTCATTTTGTAAATTTAAAGCTATTTCGGGATAAAATGTTAAAAGGATCATTTCTGAGCACTTCTGTAGGTTAAAATTGCAAGTAAACACAATGACTCTATTTGTACTGCTGTTTCACAGAGCTGGGAAGAGAAAGAGACAAGAAGATTATTTTAATATAAATTTGCTTCATTTTCTGTAAGCCCATTTTCATGTTGCAATTTCCCCAACATTTTGTACTTGCTTTGTCTGTTGAAGACACCAGGAATGACTCATGGATGGTAAAGGAGAAGCGACATTTCTTTTTCTTTGCCTGAGAGTTGTTCAATAAGCAGATGATTTCTTACAAACTAATCTGCTTTGTGAAAACCCTTTGGTAAATCAGCAAGCTAAGCAAATAGAAGTAAGGATCATGAAGTGAGTGTTGAGTAAACACTATTGGTAACTATTGGCACAGCAAAACAGTTTTACAAAATACACCATACTCCAAATGTAGAACAACCTCAATAAAAGTCCCTTTGGCTTCCTAGTTCCGGTTTTAAACCCCTTCTACCAACAGGATGGCCAGCAGTGAAAGCACCTGAGCAGGTGGGATGGCGTTCCCTGCCCAGCATTGCAGAGCTGGCATTGAGTGGCAACAAGTGGGTTGCTCAGTGGAGGCCGGCCTCCCAAATGGTGGAAATGTACCATAACGGACACCATCTTCCACTCATTGTCTATACAGAGATAAAGTTACAGTCTGCAGAGGCGACTGAAGCACAACTGAAGACAGCTTCTAGTTCCAATCCTAAGGCTTTGCAAGCCCCAGTTAGGGCCCTACATAGACCTGGCCTCCTGCTGCCTGAGATACTGCCTTATCATATCACCACTTCGCCTTTTCGCTTACATTACCTCCAGCTGGCTTCTGATGGTGATAGCCACATTAGTTCTAAGTAGTGTTGTGTCAACAAAAAATTAATACAGACACATTAACATTCAGAATTCAGGTCAATGCTAAGGGAATGGATTTCTTATCTCTGTGAACAGCTAATTATTGAGTTATGCAGGAAGATCCCTTAAACAGAGCAAGTAATTCAGGTAATTCCTCTTTAATGGGCTACTACTACTAAGAACTGAAAGAGAGTGGGGAGAGATGAACACATTACCACTCTTCTGTTTTGAATAATCTATAAAAGTGCAGTTATGCATCATTTTGTTCACAGAAAAGGTTTGGAAATGCAACCCCCTTATTCCTACAACCCAAGAATTAAGGTGTAAGTATTGGGGATCCTAAAGCACATTTTAAATACATTAAGGTTTTCCATAAAATTTATTGTCACTCAACTTCTTGAAAATCCTTTCTATATACATATATTTTTTTTTGCACGAACAAAGCTTTTTAAAAAAATTCTGCTTTCTTTAGCAAACTTTTTAAAGTATCCTTGCACTTACCAATCCAACACTATTTCAGGAAAGTACATCTGAGGTAGACTGTTGGGGTGTCAATAAGCATTCTGATTGGAGATGGGGAATATAAGACAGTAGACTGTTGCCTTTCAACTCATTTGATATTGTTTTGGAAGAAACAACAGAAGTATTACATGGAAAAATGTTAACTCTCATATTTCAGCAATTGTACTCATTGTCCCCCAACGAGCTGAATCAGACATCAAGACAGTGAGATGCAATAATCTGAGGTAAAGTGAATGGGAAGCAGTAATACCTATACAATACTGTTTTAATATATCGCCATAAAAGACCCATTTCATCTAATTATTTTAACACAGGTCCATAGAAACGGGTTGGTTGTGGACAAAACTGGACATATAATACCTTATTTTGTCAGGCCTGTGAATTGAGAATGGTTTTTATAGTTTTAAATATCTCAGTCCATATCTAAAGTCTACTAGAGCACATCAAGGCTCATTGGTTACATCTTATCTGTGGTGATGATCGCTTCATCTTCACACAGTTTAAAAGCCATAGCTAAGACTTTAAATTTTTACTCTCTGGCCCTTTACAGAAAGGATTTGCCAACCCATTCTGCAGAATGTTGCTTAGTCCTCCTGGTAACCCTTCCGCTCCAGGACTCACCATCCTGAAGGGCAGAAATCATGCTGGTAATGTTAGCACCTTCTCCCCAATATGTGATGTAAAGTTCAGCATGAAGTTGGTATGACTATATCTGTCAAAAAGTCAACAGTTACCTTTTGGGCATTTTGCTAGTCAGACAGATAACAAAGATACAATAGACTGGCCCTCCTGTTAAGTATAAATTTCCCCAGAGAAATCAACGTGTGTAAATGTGTGTACATGTTCTAAATCAATGTATGTGTCATATGAGGGCATTTAAGAAATTAATGGAGTACAAATAAATTTATTTTGTTGAAAAATATTTTGACATCCTAGGCTTTCATATATGCATTTCCATGAGCTTTTTGAAGAACACTCATATATACATTAAAACTAAACTAAAACTAAAGTTGCAAGACAACTATGTAAAGAAGACTTGTACACAATAAACTTCAAAGTGAATTCGAACTGCTGATTTCAAAGTTCTATCATTGCTGATACCTTTGGCAGATCACTGGTTTTCCCAAGTCTCAGTTCCTTTGGCTACAGAACACATCTCTCTTAATTCCTGTCATGATACAATAAAATGGCACATGGACAATTTCTAGCCTGGGGCTGGGACACATATATACATTAAATGGCAGCCTCAAGAATTAAGACAAGAACCTGTGAAAGAAGAGAAGCTTCCACTCCTGAGCACAAAAAGGCAGGCAAAGGCAGGCAAAGGCAGGCAAAGGCAGGAGGACAGGGGATACTTGGCCAGAGCTGAGAGAGAAGACATGGTAGTAAGTGCTTGACATGTCGAGGAGATGAGACAAACATGATGGGGAAATATAGTATCAGCAGAGAAATGGTATAGTGTTTAAGCCTTTGCTTCAGTTTTGACTGACACCTGAGAATAACAGAGCTCTGCTGAAAGTTTTCAACAGGAGCTGATAGGTGAGAAGTAATGTTTGGGAAGTTTCTCTTTGCAGTGTCATGTTCCTAGTGTGGGCCTTTTGTTCCTTCCCAACTGCAACCCTGAACAGCCCAGATGTGTTGAGATGCTTATGTCCCAGTTACTTTTGCTGGCACAGTCATGTATTGCATAGCTTTGGGGATCCTATGAACAGCTGTGCTCCACTAGTGATTCCCTTACTGGAGTCACTGGAGAAGTATGCTTTGGTGACAACAATCTTCGGGCCCTGGCTTCTGCATCCTATTTAAGAAGAAAGAAATACAAACTGGAGGGTTAGCCTGCAAAACTCGAAGCTGAACTAGAGAAACTTTGACTAAAATCTTACTTTGTGCAGTTGGCTTTATGCTCCAAGGGATTCAGAGCCTGCTGGTTTTTGAGGTCTGTTCATGACATCTATCACAGCATGCATATCACTTGGAAAAAAAATACCCATGATGCTAAAAATACTCCACAGTCTAGCCTGCCTGCAGTCTGTTAGAATGTTATATTCTTATTTTTATACTTCCTGCCGATATTTGGACATGTTCAAAAGTAAAAAACATGTTTACCATTATTTTATTTTTCTTTATAAAAGTAAAATGCAGATGAATAAGGCTTAAGGAGGGCTGCCTTAGGAAAGAATTTGTGTTGCATTTTGCCATTTCCAGATAAATTATTTGCTCATGTCAACTTATTTGGGGTTGAGGCCCTCTTGCACACAGTGGGTGAGTTTCTCCCACTTCTTGCAAATAGTGACTTCTCTTCCAGGCCTAGCTCATGCCCCTACATACCTCCTGGGTATTACAGGTGCCCTAATAAATCATAAAAAAAGATCTGATCTGGGAGGTGACTCTGGGGGACATGCCAGTTTGTCACTTTCTTGTACAGAGATGAAAACTGAGACCTTTGAAGTTTTATCGTAAAAGTGAAGAGTGACAATATAATAAAGACCAGATCTTCTGACTCACAGGACATTTGTATTTTGATCACACCATGTTAACATCTTCCTAAAGACACAAGACTTGCTTTAATCAACTGTTTAACACATAGCTACAGGTCAGGGTGGACTGAAGACATATGCCTTCTCTATATAATGAACACGCACAGATCCCAACATCGCCAGAGGCTCAGTCAGGCGTTGGTGCAAGCCACCTCACTGAGGGTATTCATCAACTTATCATTTCTTTAAATAAGATACCTGAGAGGAACCCCTTAGCACAGAAGAAGTTTTAGATGGACTGATGGTTTGGGGGTTCACAGTCTAAGGTGGGATAGCTGCACTGATGCAAGCATCTGGTGACCCCACAGGATGGTAGAGAAATGAGCACGCAGTGAGTGAGGGAGCAGAGTGGCACAGGGAGACACTTCAGCAAGCTTCTGTGACACTTCTTCCTTCAATGCCACCGAGATTCAATCTTGGGGCCCTCCCCTAACAACCCAACTGAATCCAATCACTTCCTAAGGGCTGCACCCTCAGATGCCAAAACTCTTAATCATTAACAATTAACACAGACTTCGGGAATTTAAACACATTCAGGAGTTTGTGGAGCAAAATCCTGCCCAACTCATAACAAATATATCAGAATTTCCACTAGTGAAAAATTTGGTTTCTAGCTAATAATTCAATCAACACTAAATTAACTAGCAAGAAGGGAGGCTCTATAAAGATGAACAAATTTTTTTTCGTCCCACGAACAATTTTTTTTAAATCTTTGACCCAGTTAAAAGCATTTCTTTTCAGTGTAGCCCTTGGCCAATTTGTGGAAATGTAGCCTTCTGCTTTTGAGGAAAGTGACTATTCTGAGGAGGAACTATTCTAGGGCTGTGTTTGGTCTGGCAATAAAAGTTGGTGCTCCCGAATCTCTTTGAGGTTGGGTGGCTCACGAGGAGGAGCAAAATAACCGTACCAACAACAGAAAACATAGTACAAAGACAAGCTCATCAGTGTAAAGCAGAGGGCAGAAGAAATGGGCCACCCATTAAGGATCATGATATAAGCTTACTGCAGAACTTAGGCCCATTCAAACAGCACGTAAAACAGAAAACAAAAGAGTGTATTAACTCAGAGGCAAATGTGTAGTGTATTTCCTTCAGCCCACAATTCTTCAACCCAAGAAACTCCAAACATTATTTAAAAAAATATTATCATGCCAGCATCCCAATTTTCTTGACTGTTTTCTCTTGCTAACAAATTTGGAGTGGTTCCACAGTCTTAATTTAGCAGTACCTAAGGCATCATATCTCAGGGTGGGTACAATGCCAGAGGGGAGCCTTCCATCAGAAGGGCAGCATGTCACCTTGAGACTGGGCAATGCAAGCAAAAGCACCAAGTCATCTCTGGAGTTTATCACAGTTATCCCTGCACACTTGAAGTCAATCTGGCTTTCGGGTATGCCTCAGGCAAAAATTAATGAATGTCATTTAAGTCAAAAGAGGATACACGCAGCCCCCACCTGTGAGTGCTCACCTATTAATGCACTAGTGAGAGTGGGAGGGAGTTAGGATCTCCTCGGAGCAGTTGTTTAGTTGGATTTTACTGTGAAGGAAGGTGGCTAAGGCTGTTGACACCTATCCTAGAACTGTAACCACAGAATGAATGGAGGAATGCCCAGCAAATAATATACAAGTGGCAGTCTTTTTTTTTTCCTTTCCAGAACACCAGATGATGTTACAGGGAATAAAATGCTGCAGAACAAACAATCAAAACAACCCCTAAGCTGCTTGTCTCTGGGACTGAACCAGTTTGCCAGCCTATCAGTTCTCAGTTTGAATTGTTCCTCTGTCCAGTGCTCCCAGGAAGTGATGGTGTTGCCTGTCTGGGATGTTGCTGACACTCAACAAAAAAATTTTCATCCTTATCATGTGACTTAGTGGAGGGCCTGCGCAGGAACTAACAGACCAGGTTTCCACAGTCCTCTCTGCCAGGAAGGGGTGTTTCTGACTCTTTGGACAAGTGCAACTCATCTGGGAAATGGCCAAGGACTGGGCTCTTCACTCCTTGCCTCTCTTGTAGACATGTGACCATCTAGGGATGTGACTTTTGGTCTGCTTCCTTGTCAGCTTTGCATACAAACGCCTATTATTTCCTTCTTCAGATAATAAACTCCTTGTGTGCAGACACTGTGCCATTTACACATTAGGAGCCTTCCCAGGAGCACCTCCTAGACTGTGTCTTAATCCTATTTACCTTCAACTGGCCTGGAATGACTCACATGCAAGAACAGCGGAGCAGCCCTCAGACTCAGGCCGTCACTTCAAAAACCGGTAGGAGCTAAAGGTGGTGCTCCTGAAGACAATATACTCCAATCTCAAAATCAATGAGTCAGAAGTGACTCGAAGTGCCTGTTCCCTTCATAGACTCACAGGCTTCGGGCTGCCTAAAACCTCCAGAAATCTGGTAAACAACAAAGGGCCCAATCAGGGACTGTTTAGCAAGCACCCACACAGAATAAGGCAAGGAAGAGATGTAGACACAGCCCTTGGGTCTTCAACATTTGGGCATATGAGATTCATGCACATGAAAAAATCTTACAGGATTAGAGTCAAGAGATACTATAATAAATCTAAACAGAGACCTCTGGGGGATTAGTGGGGGTCGGGGAGGAGAAAGGTTGGTATCTGGGTTGTGCTCATTTTGGAACGTGTGATCTGTGGCTGCAGGATGAGCCAGGCCATGGGGTCACTGCTTCCAGAAGCTGATTCTGTAGCCCAGGTAAGAGGACCACTCAAAAGGTCACCTCGTCTAAGTGAGCTGGAGACCTCAGGGTTAAGTGAGTCCCTTGTTTCACCTAATGGACTAATTAGCATGTTCCAGGCTTACAAGACTACTTTTTTTTGACTGTAGGCTCTTTTCAGATGGAGACCTTAAAGCTTGGATGGAGAAAATTTTTGGCTGATTCTCAGGGCCCTGGCTTGCCTTCTATTATTGTGTTAAGGCTCAAATAGATTCTAACTCTTAACCCCTCCTTTCCTCCAGGGTCTCCTGCAACTTCTGATCTCAGTGCACACTCAGGGATCCTACCCCCTCACCCCTCATCACCGAGTGCTGCGTTGGTGCTAGCAACCTGAGCTTGATCCCTTTTGGCCCTCATCAAGAGGGAGCAGTTCTTGCTCCAGAGCTTCACTGGGGCCAAGGGGAAGCTAGGCTGCAGCCTCATGCAGCATCCGAGAGTGGGTCCATGGTCACCCCTGGCTCAAGGATCCGTACCCCTGGCTGCTTCTTGGAAACTAGACCTCAGTGCTTAAAAACAAGCAGTCTATTTCATTGGTGCATTTATTTTATGCAAGCTATTATATGCATTTTATTGATCTTGAGGCTGAAGCTCAAAGAGAGGAAGTTACGCCATCAACAATACTAGTTAGTTCTACTACAGGCAGAGGCTCCGTTCTCAGCACCAAATGGAATCATTAATTCACTTACCCTCCTGCAAGATCAAGAGTGGGCTCTGACTGCAAGGTCTGAGGTACTTTCTAATTCATGGATGTTTCTGGTTAAACAGAAGCACCATGTTTTCTTTAATTCAGCTGGATAGAGAGGAAGATAAAGGGAAAGCTGGGGAGAGAGGCAGAGAGCGAATGGACAATGTTGAGAACCTTATGGTGTCTTAGAACAGATTTAAGTAAAGTAACTTAAAATTCCTAACAACATGATCCTTGTTTGGGAATGGGGTCATTTATTTTGGTATCTATATCAATTATCATTAAAATCAGACCAATTACTTATAATTAGGGAGAGAGGGAGGAATAGAGAACAATGGGAAAAGGCCCTCCCTCTTGTTTGGTCCCTGGCATTGGGGCAGTTCAGCTATGCCATGTGAATTAGTCAATATGGTATTCAACAAGAACTGTAAAACAAGCCTGCCTTGTAGAGATGTGTGCTAGAGGACTCTGATCCACTACTGTGATTCAGGGCAATCGGAAGCCACTTAGGGCATGTTGTAATAGTCCCCTTCTGTTCTCTGAAAGTACTCAAGGCAGTTACTGAGCAATTGAATTTCTCACCCACACAATAACACCTTCCTGTGAACTGCTGCACAGACTGCTGTTTGGTATTTCCATACAGCAGACACAAAACACAAGAGATGAGGGTAATTAGGAGTTTAGAGCAGGAGTGTCATGCAGTCAGGGGGAACTTTTGTTCCCATTTGACTTTCCTCCTGGTTTTACCTGAGAATGACTGAATACAAGATACACGACTACAGTCTCCAGCAAAGCCTATGTGAAATGCCCTGGCGCCCAGTTGCATACAATCCATCAAAGGTCACCCGCCAGGGCAGTGTGCCGTCTTAGGTGCTCAATGCATCTGGCTACGGAGCGACAGCATGCTGCTCTATTTGTCTAGGTATGGTCTGAGGGTCTCTCTGATATGGACCTGTGTCTTTCCACATTGCTTAGAGGAAGTCCTCCAGCGGATGGATTCCTACATCTTAGAATCTGATTCAGGGTATGTCTGCTCTGTTTGGCTTAGCATATGATAGCTCTTCTCACGGTAGCCAATCCTGTTTCCGATAGGCTTTTTTCAGTTTGCTGCCACAAGCTGGAACACCAGCTGCAGCAAGTCATGCGAAAGTTCTTTTTTCTTTTCTTTTTTTTTTTTTTTTTAATTCGAACAGAGTGAGTGTCTTTTGGAAAGGGACAGAGGCGGGAGGAGGGTAGGAAGAGAGAGAGAGAGAGAAAGAGAGATGTCACGGTGGTAGGAAGGGCTCCAATCGAAAGGGGCTGGGCAGCATGTCGAAGGAGAGTGTGGAATGGATAGCGGGTGGCAGGCATGAGGGAGTGTGCCATTCTGTATCCAGTGGAGGGCGCCATGGGCCGGACGGGATTGGTGGATAGGGCCGCAGGGGATTGGTGGTGTGGTGGTGGGTGAGGACTAGGGGGAAGGTCTGTGAGGGGTTGGTAGGTGGGGATGTCAGGCATGCTGTCATGAGGTTGCAGCAGACTGACGGACAATCAAATTTGAACCTAAAGGCACATGAATATTAAGGAAGCCAAGACCTAGGGAAAACAGATATTTAAAATGGTACTGAGTCCAAAATGGCAGTGGTCTTCAGGGCTGATGTTCAAGTCAGCCTCACAGGATACAGGCCAGCAGCATGTCCAGGGAACACTGGTTAGATAGGGTCCAGGCTTTGACCTCCTCAGCAGGCTTTTTTTTTTTTTTTTTTAAAGATTTATTATTATTGGAAAGCCGGATATACAGAGAGGAGGAGAGACAAAGAGGAAGATCTTCCATCCGATGTTTCACTCCCCAAGTGAGCCGCAATGGGCCGGTGCACGCCGATCCCATGCCGGGAACCAGGAACCTCCTCTTCTAGGTCTCCCACACGGGTGCAGGGTCCCAAAGCTTTGGGCCATCCTCAACTGCCTTCCCAGGCCACAAGCAGGGAGCTGGATGGGAAGTGGAGCTGCCGGGATTAGAACCGGCGCCCATATGGGATCCCGGTGCATTCAAGGCGAGGACTTTAGCCGCTAGGCCACGCCGCCGGGCCCTCAGCAGGCTTTTAACAGCAATCCTTAGCAAGCTTGGGGTGTGCAAAAAGCTTTGCATTCTCTTCATTTGTTTTAGAATACTATTTGGTTTAGAGCAGTGTCCCTTCACACTGTGAGAGTCTGACTGTGGTTCCAGGGTTGGAGTTCAGGGCTACAGTAGATTGCTCTGAGTGAACAGTTGTGGCCTGAGGTGGGCTTGAATGAAGTCAGGAGATCTGAAGCCTGGTGCTTCAGCTAAGGGAGTGGCCTCAAGCACTAAACAGGTGCCGGCTTGAGGGGTTCCAGCACACACTAACTTTATGACCTTTGCCAAAGTAATGCCCCTGGGTAAACACCACTCTTCCTGTGTAAAATGTGAGCAAGATGAGACCAATGGTATAATGCATGAAGCATTTAAAAAAAAAAGATTAACGAATTCCTGATGCAAAATACATGTTTATTACTTTTCAGAGGGTTTTTAAAAAGAAGGACTAGTATTTTATTCAAACTGTACCGTACAAGTGATTTTCCCTGCTCTCAATGATAAAAAATACTGGTTAAGTATCTTTTTAAGAGCTGTTTATATTCCTTACCTAATTGAACAATTAATACAGAGCTCTAACTCTAAACTCATCTGATTTAATGTGCTATCGCATTTTTTCCTTCTGATTCTTTGTTATCCTACCCATCTCCACTACTACAACCCTACTGTATGCAGGCATTTAAAAACAGAGCCTCCTACTCTGTAGTAGCATGGGCTCTGCAGCCAAAGCTTGCTGATTCCAGCTTCCCACCACCTCTTGGCTATCCTTTTGGGCAAAGTTCTTAATCACCTCTAACTTCAATACCCCTTACACATACATTGAGGACAATAGAAGAAGTTTTCTATATGATTGTTGTCAGGATAAATCAGGCCCTCAACAGAATATACTGAGAACCGCATCTGGCAAGGGGAAGATGCTGAGCACTGTCCTCATCCCGCCTGTTATTAACAGTGCTGCTGCGGGCTCAGACTGTGAGCTGAACCAGTCCGCTGCTTTGTGGTTGAAGAGATGATAGGCAATGCTCTTTCCTAAACACACTGATAACAGGTTAGGCCCTAACTAGAGTAGTTTTCATCCTGTCAGTTCTCTAACACAGACTGTCACAGTTCCTCTTGTTCAAGTGCAGCTCCCTCAGGCCTATTACCAAATGCCCTAGACAATGCTGCCTCCAAATTTCAACCTTTGATTCTAGCTCTGCTCAAACTTGAGTTCCTGTTGACCTTGAAGATTTCTTCTGCTCCTGCATTCCTGCATCTCTCTGCCTGTGTTCGTCGTTTGGTCAATGCATCCTTCTAGCTACTTGGACTAGATTAGTCATCGAACTTTAAATTTTTGCCAACCTTCCTGCCCCTCCTCTGTCTCTTCTCTTCTTGCTGAAAGCACATCTTGTTTATTCATAAGGTAATACACTCCTTGGGTTCAAAATTCAAAAGCTACAAATGAAGATGTTTCCCAAAAAGCCTTATGAGCTGGTCACTACGTTCTGTTCCATAGGCAACCAATGTTTTCAGTGTCTTGTGATTGCTTTTGAAGAGATTTTATCCTTATGCTTATGCATATAAATATATTCACCTGTCTTCCTTTTGTACAAGTGTGGAGTATTCTCTAGATGCTCTCTTCCATCTCACCTTTTCCTTGGAGAAATATTATGGAGAAGATTCCATGTCCCTTCTCAAGGAGATTCCTGCTTTTCTTTATGATGACTTCATGCTCCACTGTGCAAATGAATGATATGTAGGTCAACGGGCAACAAGGTTTTTATCTTTCTATGTTTTCTCACAATGATGCAATGTGCAACTTTCATCCTGGACACATACAGTGTGATATAAGGGTGACAGATGTTACATTCTCCACCCTGGAAGACATTGCTTTGTAGTCTTACCATATGTGCTAGGGCCTACTTCACCCTGTGGTCACTGTGATTGTTAGTTTTTTCAATATTCAATAGATAAAAACTTGTATCTCAGTATAGTTTAATTTACATATGATTCTATAGCCAGAGAATGCCAGAGAATCAATAAAAATGATTTAATTTTTCTCTATTTTTTTTTGTCTGACTGCAGCATCTTTAGAACACCTTTAGTAACAACAGGGATAGTAAGTATCCTTGTCTTAGTCCAGACTTAATGGGTAGGCTCCAAGTCCTTCCCTATCAGGTATGATGGTTCTTTGGGAAATGACATGCTAAATTCTATCTATGACTCTTTTTATTCTGAGTTTTTTTAAAGATTAATTTTACTTTTATTGGAAAGTCATATATACAGAGATGAGGAGAGAGAGGAAGATCTTCTGTCTATTGATTCACTCCCCAAGTGGCTGCAATGGCCAGAGTTGAGCTGATCTGAAGCCAGAAGCCAGGAACCTCTTCCCGGTCTCCCACACAGATGCAGGGTCCCAAGGCTTTGGGTCATCCTTAACTGCTTTGCCAGGTTAGAAGCAGAGAGCTGGGAAGTGGGACAGCTGGGATTAGAACTGGCGCCCATATGGGATCCCGGCGCATTCAAGGTGAAAACTTTAACTGCTAGGCTAGTGCACCAAGAACTTATCCTGAGTTTTTAAAATCAAGAATGCACTGAATTTTATCAAATACTTTTCAACATTTATGTAGAAAGTCTCATTATCATTTTCTTCTAAGATCTCGTAGCATGCTGAGTTTTATTAAGTAAGTTTCAAGCTGGTAAATGATCCTTGCATCCCCTAATAAATCCTAGGTGGCGATGGTATGTTTGCTAACATATTGCTGTACTGTGTTTGCTACCATGATGCTTAGGGTCTGTCAATGACTTGTCCAATTGAAAACAATGTAGCAGTTTTCAAGGTGAGTTCTCTGACACTGTATATTTGCTCTGTTAAGAGGTTAGGGGCCTTCCCTGTCCAGCACCCTTTCCCCTTCCCTTTTCTTCATGCCTGGAGCAGGTTGCTTCCCAAGAGTGCCCATGCAGGTTGTGGATTAAGGCAGCCTGGGGCAAGATTCTTGTCAGAGGCTATACTCTTGACTGACAGTTCCTCCTCAGGATCCTGAGTTGCAGCTCCCCCCACAGGCAGGGCAGGGAGAAAGTGGACACACTGCTGGGGCAGAGCTTCGGGATTAACCGGATCTTGCGTCATTACCAGGATAAAGGCAAGCAACTGTCCCCATCTTCTCAGAGCCTGCCATTTTTCCCCTTACCATAGCAAGGCTGGTGCTGATTTCCCAGGTGCCTTTCTTGTAATTTAAGAAGCTGAGTAATAGGGACACAATGTATTCTGAGCTTGGATTTGGGATCTGGCCCTGTCCTCCATCAGTTTCTGTGGATCGTCCCCGGGCTCACAGGGATTGGAAACCTTCTTGTAGCCAAAGCTTCCACAGGGATTCTCAGACTCATAGTACACTACAACATTCTGGAACCTAATATCCATGTTAATAATCCAAAAGTTGGGGAAAGATTTCTACATATCTTTCATGACAAGCCTTTCATTGAGAATGACAAGATCAAGAAATCAGCCTGAAAATGGTTATGCAGTTTCCAGGAAATACATTTTAATTTCACTGGATTATACGTTTGACCTCTGTAGACCATACGGAATGTAGTTTGCATTTTTTGGGGGGATTCAGAATCCATGAGGTCTTTATTTTGTTTTCTCTTTTTGAAAAAAGCTGGACTATTGATTCTATTTATTTTTCATAACATGCTCTTAAGTAATAGGCCATTTTGAGAAATCAAATTTACCAGACTTCAAAGTTAATTATTTGCCTATGTATTTGAACATACCTGAAAATCTCTATGTCTAGGGTCTATTTTAAAATTTCACTCTTTATTATTATTATTTTTTAGGTTTTATTGGTCCCCAGGATTCAGGCAGGAAGGGAAGAAAAATGTCACTGGAATTGCATTTATTGAGTTCCAAAGCCTAGTCATCCTCATGCTGATTACTTTGATAATAAACCTATGCTAAGGAGAGCTGAACTTTAATCTGTAAATCAAATCAAAAGATCGTTTTCCAAGAAGTTATGCTTCAAGGGTGTTTCAGTTTTCTGATACAACTTCCTTTTTAAAAAGAGTAGACTTTTCACCTAAGAGGGAGACAGACAAGCATAGACACTGTGTTATCTGTAAGCATGTATAATGATTGAGAAACTTGACATTCTCATTGTAATGGGGTAAACACTCAAAAAAAATGACAGAATTGCACAGATTTCAGACAGTAGCAGTCTTACAGGCTCTTCCCTGGTTGTATAGCCTTAGTTAAAACAAGAACACCATTCAAAATCAGGAAGCTATAGTTTGGAGGAGCCTTGTTCTACCCCTGGTGGCCCTGGTGTGGGTACACAGACACTCCTAAAAGAGGCACCTAATTAGGAGAATTTCCCTTCCAACCTATATCTCCAAAGCCATCCTTTGTCTACTAAATGCATTTATTCCTTTTTCTTATCATTTGAATAGCTTAAACAATTACAAAAATTACTTGAGAAAAAAATCCTAGAACAACAAAACAAAATGAAAATACAGTTTGGGATTCTGTATGCTGCATTCCTCAGGCAAGTTCCTAGAAGCCTTTGAGATGCCTGGCAGCTCAGCTTGGTACACGAGGAAAAGGAGAGGAAGGAGTCAGTGCTGTACTCAGCCTTCCTTGCACTGTGTTGGTCTACTTGCTCACATGGGCCATTTCTTTTTCAGTTTGTTTTTGAATATTTATTTATTGAAAGGTAGCATGATAGAGAGAGAGGGAAAGACACAGAGAAAGCAATCTACCAACTATTGATTCACTCTCTGTATGGGCACAAGAGTAACGGTTGGGCCAAGCTGAATTTAGGAACCCAGAATTCCATCCAAACTTCCCATGTGGGTTAAGCCTCTATCAGCAGTATCACTATGCCATATTGGAGCACCATTGGGAGTCTGGCTCTTCTACTTCTGATCCACATCCCTGTGAAGGCACCTGGGAAAGGAACACAAGACGATCCATGTATTTCCGTCCCTGCCACCCACATGGGAAATCTGGATGAAGTTCTGGGTCCCCCTGCATCAGCTGATCTTAGTGGCCTTCCTGTCTTACTCTGAACCTTTCTCTGTGCCCACACTGCATCATAATGCCTGGGTAATATTCCCATCCCTAATGCTAGTCATATTTCTTTGTCACCACACAGCCTACTCAAGGAGTTTCCTCCACCTGCAATATATTTTGTGTTTATTTTGCTGCTCAGTCAATACATGCATATATATATGAATATATATACACATACACATATATATGTGTATATATAAATATATATGAATATATATACACTTTTTTCAGTTCAAAACTCCGTAATTACCTCCCAGGGTTTTCCCAGGTTTCTCCCAGGGAAACCTTTCTTGGTTTCCCCATGCATACTACATACTTTCACTTATGATATCTGAGCTTAGTTTACCAATTTTATGAGGAGGACAATTCATTTCCCAAAGTAGTGTGACTTCAACATCAGTGAAAAACATGGAATTATGTCCACTTCAAATGGCATCCCTTTTATATCCATTATATATGGTGTTTACCATAATCCTGTGGAGTGGATATAAAGTTTTATATTTACATATATATATATATAATTTTATATCCACTTTACAGATAAGAATTGGGCTTATCCAAGTTTAGATTGCTTGCTTGATATCAGAAAAAAATAATGCACTCATGTCTTTCTAGGCCCTAGCTTCTTTAATTCACACAAAAAGCTCTCAAGTCAAAAGAGAAGATTGGATGATATGCATTGTCATAGACATGTCACTGTTTAAGACCAGAATCTTTTCTGATGGTTTAGAAATCAAGTCACGTCTGCAGGTTAATATTTTTACTCTAATTTCAAATGTTTTTGGCATACTTGAGACCTTATTGCTTGCTTAGGGTACAAGTGGAGACTTCTGAAAAATTACAGTGTTGAAATGTCCCTGCAAGTAGCAAAGCTTGTATTTCTGGTTACTAAAAATGGGCTGTGATAGCAGGAAAAAGAGCTCTTCGAGTCACATGTAAACATTAAAGAAAAAAGACAACAGTCCTATTCTCACTCTTACTCAAAATTATTGGCCTTGAGAAAAAAAAATAGATGCAGGTTTTCTCCATAAAAGTTTAAAAGAGGCTCAGTTTAAAAAAAAGTGGAAGTGGCTCAGTTTTAAATGCCACTCTTCAAATACAAGGGAATACGGCTGCTGTTCCATGACTTCCTTTGTTCCCATCTTGATTTCCCATGTTCTCTTTCTTCTTCTTCTTTTTTCCAATTTATTCAATTTTATTTGAAAAGCAGAGTTATAGAGAGAAAGGTAGAGAGACGGACTTCTATCTGCTGGTTCTCTCCCCAGATAGCTGCAATGGTCAGATCTGAGCTGATCTGAAACCAGGGGCCAGGAACCTTTTCTAGGTATCTCATATGCGTGCAGGGTCCCATTAACATGAAGCTGGATTAGAACTAGAGTAGTCAAGTCTTAAACTGGCATACCAATATGGGATATAGGTGTCCCATGTGGTGGCTCATCGCACTACATCACAACACCCACCCAAGAAGTACTTTTTTAAGACTTTTTTTTTTATTTGAAAGTTAGAGTTACAAAGCGAGAGGGAGAGAGAGAGAGAGAGAGAGAGAAAGAGAGAGAGAGAGAGAGAGAGAGAGAGAGAGAGAGAAAGAAAGAAAGAAAGAAAGAAAGAAAGAAAGAAAGAAAGAAAGAAAGAAAGAAAGGAAGAAAGAAAGAAAGAAAGAAAGAAAGAAAGGAAGAAAGAAAGAAAGAAAGAATCTTTCACCTGTTGGTTCACTGTCCATATCACTGAAAAAGCCATGAATAGGCCAGGCTGAAACAGGAGGCAGGAATTTCATGTGGATCTCTGACATGGGTGCAGGGACCCGAGTAGTTGGGCCATCTTCAGTTGCCTTTCCCAGGCCATCAACAGGAGCTGATCAGAGGTGGAGCAGCTGGGACATTGACCAGCATTTCCTATGGGATACTAGTGTGCAGGTAGTAGCTTTACTCACTACACTACAAGGCTGAGCCTTTCCCATAAGTTTTTTTTATAATATACGTCTTTCATTAACTTTATAAGATATTCAGATATATAAAACTTAGAACTCACATATAACTTAAAACAATGTCTGACTTTTAGCATATACAACATTTACATAACATTCAATTCTTGTTTAAAAACAGCATAAAATTGGCCGAACTATGGAAAGATGCCCAACCTGACTTGTTCCTGGGTAAATGCAAAGTAAGATCACAATAAGATATATCACAGACATAAGATTGCACACTATTCAGGAAACGTAGGAAAGAATGTAATAAATGTTTGCAAAGCTCTGAAGAAATTGAAATCTACTAAAATGAAATCTCACCAGTGGTGGGAATGTAAAATAAAAGACAATCTGTAGATTCTTGAGATTATTAAACAATGAATTTCCATACAGCCCTGAAAATTTTCACATCTAGGTACATATCCAAAAGAAATGAAAGCATAAATCCATAAAAATATTCATTTCAGCATTATTTTCTAATGGTCAAAAGGTAGAAACAACTCAAATGAATGAATGAATGGATAAACAAAACATGGTGCTTGCATTCAATGGATTATCAGTCAGACAAAAAGTGGAAACAAACATCTCTAAGCTTTGCTGTGCAAGTTGCCAATGTTGGGGCATATGTTGGGTTAAGCCACTTCCTGTGATGCCAGATTCTCAAGTGGGTGTTAGTTTGAGTCATGTCTGCTTCATTTCTGATCCAGTTCCCAGAAAATACACCAGGGAAAGTAGTGGAGCATGCCCTATGTGGCAGGCCACCTTTAGCCACATGAGTGAACCAGAAGTTCTGGGTTCCTGGCTTCAGTCTGTCCCAGCTCGGCTCAGGCAGGCAACTGTTTCATTTGTGGTTGTGAACTAGCTAATGGAAGCACCTTCTCCCTCTCTGTAACTGTTCCTTTTAAATAAATTAAAACAAATATTTACTAATAAACTCTGGGCTAAACCAAAGAAGCCATGCAAATGGTCATATACTGTAACAATTTCATCTACATGAAATAGCCATTATGAATAAATCATAGAGACAGAAAAAGCACTGGTGGTCTCCAGGGGTGGGAGCAGAAGAGAGTGAGGAGTGATGAATTAATGGACAGAGGTTTCCTTTTGGAATGATGAAAATGAAACTAGATAGAGGTCATAGTTATTAACACAATGGATGTCACTGAATCATACACTTTAAAATGGTTTATGCCTTATTTTTTGTTACGTAATTTTTTACCTCAAAAAATTACAATCATGGAACCTAAGTGACGTGCAAGTGCAGTTGTTGTCTAGGTGTTCTCAAATACAAATGCTAGGACACAGAAAGATTGAATGACTTGCTTCAGGTCTCCTAGGAGTGAAACCAAAATAGGAACCTAGGTAACCTGGTTTCAGAACTAACACACAATACACTCCAGCAGTCTTCACATTCATTTCCTCTTTGATTTGATTCAATTTACCATAAAAACTGAGAACCATGTCTAAATAGGAATGAATGTGGAGAAGGAAAAGATGATCCAAAATGCACTCAGAATAAATGCATTCACGTGTATGATGAAAGGACAAAGCCATTTGGTTGTACAATATTGTGAAACCACAGCAAGCATGCCAGTTTGTGAAACTATAGAGAACTGACCAATGAATTTAACTGCTGAAGATTTTTTTTCACTGCTCAACAATGTGATTCAATGTTTAAGTGAATTAATTTGAAGTCATCTTGCTCTTTGGTAACCGATAAAAATTACAATGAAACACAGTATAAACAACATAAATCTCTACACTATACATATATGTATAGCCATAAGACTAAAGAATAAACTGTCTATGTGTGTATATGTATAGTTTTGTGTGTTTAATGTAATATATATATATAACACTTATTATATGATAATTATTGTTTTTTATGAAGGATAACACTAGTGTTCAAAGCAAGTTTAATTTTGGAAAATGACATATTAAAGATTTCAGAAAGATAGAAATAGTAACAGAACATGAGGGGCCCCGGTGCGGTAGCTTAGCGGCTAAAGTCCTTGCCTTGCACCCGGGATCCCATATGTGCACAGGTTCCAATCCTGGAGGCCCCAGTTCCCATCCAGCTTCCTGCTTGTGATCTGGGAAAGCAACAGAATACGGCTCAAAGCCTTGTAACCCTGCAACCACTTGGGAGACCTAAAAGAAGCCCCTGGCTTCTGGCTTCAGAATGGTTCAGCTCTGGCCGTTGTGGCCTCTTGGGGAATGAATCAATGGACAGATCTTCTCTGTCTCTCCTCCTCTCAGTATATCTGACTTTACAATTAAAAATATATATAAAAAACAAATAGTAATAAAACATGAATTAAAAAAAAATCAGTGGATAGAGGCCAGCATTGTGGTATACTCAGTTAAGCTTCTACCTGTGATGCTGACACACCAGACGGACATTCACTCAAGTCCTGGTCGCTCCACTTCTGATCCAATTCCCTGCTAAGGTGCCCACGAAGGCACTGGAAGATGGTCCAAATGCTTGGGCCTGTGCCCCATATGTAAGACCTGGATGAAGCTGCTGTCCTCAGCCTGGACCGCTTGTGGCTGTGGTGGCCATTTTAGGAGTGAGCCAGCAGAAGGAAGAGCTCTTTGTCCCTCACCTATCTTACTCGTATTTCAAACAAATTCTTAACAAAACAAACAAACAACCACCCATGTATAGCTAGACAAACCATTTGTCAACTGTCGAATTATTTTAACCTTTGTGTATGTGTGAACGAGAAAGCCTGGCAGTGTTTTCTTTCATAATGATTAACCAGCTACCTTCCAGATCTCTTTGTAGCTTCAGATCAACTCAAAGACAATGAAAGCTCCACCAAATTCCTCCAGGAGAGTCTCTGGCATGATTAACTAATAATGTAGCAACCACTTAAGTAAAAGCAAATCACACGTGGTAATCAGTTTTCACAGACTCATTTGGCATTCTATGATTTATTTAGGAATATGTTTTACTTTTTATTTGTTAAAGTCACATCCTAACCTTAAATTTCTATCTTGTCATCCTTTAAGGCAATAAACCTTATCTTTAGGAAAAAGATGCATATTTTGGCTATTTGTTAGGCTATTATTATAAATCATCTTGGGAAAGGCTCTATAATTATGAGAGTGTATGTTTCACAATGGAAATGTCAGGAACACATGAAGCCTGGGTCTTCCCTTCTAGGATGTATGCAGAGATAATATCATTTTTTCTTAAAAGTTTTGGGACTTGTGACTGAAACCTTATTTTTGTTTTTACTTTAACAATTTTGTATGTCTAAAACTTATCATTCACTCATTTGTACTTTAGTAGCTTTTGCATCTCAACTCCTTTTTATACAATCTTCTAACAGTATTGCTTCAAGTCTTAAAGAGAACTTTCAAATGTTTCTTGTTCACAGGAAGCTTTCTGTAGTCAAACAGGCACAAAAAGAAACACAAGTATTCACTGATCATTTCTACTTCCCATTAAGCAAGTAATTCATTCCTGTTAATGCACCATAGAAAACATGCTCATTTGTGAGTATGATTAAAATTACCTACCAAAGTGAGCTTACCTGCCATATTTATAAAATCACACTCCTTTGAAGAAACTGTCACTATCTTACCTAATGGCTTTCCCCTTCACGTGCTTTCACTTCCTTTTTCTCTACTTACCTTCTTTATTCCAAAATCAATCGCATAGATACATAGCCTAATCATAGTGGTAGGCACTTGGTCAACTCTCCCTGCTTTTCAGAATTGGTAATATCCTATGGCTTTTAATTCCCTTACTGGGTGGAAGTGGTCTTATATTATCTACACTCCACAGCTATGAGTTCAATAACTCTTTGTGATTCAGATTTGCATTAAATATGTCAGTCTGGTGGAAGGGAAAAGAGATACAGAGATTCAGAGAAAGGTTAATTAGCACCAGGCTTAGAGGGGTAGTAGATGAAGTCGAAAAAGAGATGGAGAATATTGGATTGTGCAGGGGTAAGTACAAATAAACTAAAAATTTGAGTGGCTTATAATATTTAAGATCAACTCAAGTGATCCCTTTTGAGAAACTGTTAAAAATTACAAAAATATGGGCAAATAGTGGGCAAAGTTGCTGTCTTTGACATCAGCACCCATATGGGCATCAGTTTGAGTTCTAGCTGCTCCATTTCTGATCCAGCTACCTGCTACTCACCTAGCAAACAGCAACAGAAGATGCCCCAAGTTTTTGAGCCCCTGCCACCCACATGGGAGGCCTGGAAGAAGCTCCTGGTTCCTTCCTGTCTTCAGCCTGGCCTAACCCTGGCCATTGTAGGACCTGGAGAGTGAACCAGTGGATGGAAAATCTCTCTTTCTCTCTCTCCCTTCTTCCCACCTTCTCTCCCTCGCTCCTTTCCTTTCTTCCTCCTCCTCATTTCTCCTTTTCAATAACCTTTCAAATAAGGAAATAAATGTTTAAAAAAAACACAAAAGTAATTTTTTTAACACTGATATGGTTGCTGAGGCATTTAGTGGGAAATACACAAGCCCATACAACTATAAAATGCTGGATTACTGGACGAATAGATGGACACATATAGCTGTGTGACACAGTTTACCGCAATAATTACTGATTCTAAGATGCAGGTTTACTATGTTTACAGTAAACATTCTTCCAGATTTTTTAGTAGGCTTGAGGAATCTTACATTTAATGTTAGAAAAATGCTAAATTGTTACATGGAAAGGCAAGAGAATGAGATCTTTATTTTATCCATTTGTATGTCTTTAATTAGATTTGTCAATAAAATCTCTCTAACGGTCAGCATGGACACAAAGATTAGGTGGGACACAAAGATTAGTTACTCCTCACTAGGGTTTTGAGGATTTCTCTGCACACCCCTCCTAAAACTGTTCACCTAAACTGTTGACGTATGTCTTGTTAGAGTTATAAGCCAGTTTAGACTACCCGAAAAACTGCCAAGTTTAGCAAAATCATGCTTCAACGCTATAAACTGCCAAATACTAAAATGAAAATAGACACAAGACAGCTGAATAGTAATCTATAGCCATTTTAAGGTGTATAGAACACGGTTGTATATAAACTAAAATTGAAATGTCAATGAAGAAGTCACAGAATGTGGTTAAGAATTTGAATTTTTTTAACATATTGGTTGCTCAATACTATGTCAATTAATTCCATAACGTTATAAATTGTTGTTGATATTATGTTGGGGCTTTTAATTGATCGGGATGATGCTCTGCCAGCTCTACCTTCAGACCAGAGTTGGTCTCCCCAATATACCTTCAGACCAGAGATGGTCTCCCCAAGAAACCGCTGAATTTATCTGGACAATAAGATGCTGGACTCTATGCTTGATATATGCTTGCAATGAAAGAATCTCAACTGAATTTGAACTATAATACCGCAACAAAGTGGAGGAATCCACCATGGGGGGACAGTTTGGGGAGGGGTTGGGGGAATCCCAGAACCTATAAAACTGTGTCACATAATGCAATGTAATTAATAAAAAATCTCTCTCTCTCTCTCTCTCTCTCTCTCTCTCTCTCTCTCTCTCACACACACACACACACACACAGTCCATTTTGCTAGGTCCATCAATTTGAAAAGACAAATTACTATCTGTGATTAAATTGTATCCATCTCTATGGTAACCTTAAATGTGCATGATGAAGAAAACTCTTTTTTAATTGTTGGAGGTGGTTTTGGAAACAGCCATTCATCTGAAGGTTAAATAAAATACTTGTAAAATAGAATGGAGTTCACAGCCCAAATTGGTCAATTTCAAACATGAACACCCCACTGCAGTTGTGTGTGTGTGTGTGTGTGTGTGTGTGTACTGAAAAGAAATGTTTTATGGAGCGCATGATGTCTTGATTGTCTCTCTGTTATTAATTTTTTAGAGCATACCAAGGATCTTTTCCAGGATACTCATTACTTGTGTTCAATGTCTACATGATTAAGTCATCAGCAAGGTATGAGATGCTGAATCTGAAACGCTTAATGCATTTGGATCAATAAAACAATTTCAATTAGCAAAGCCAAGAGTGAAGGGCATTACCAGAAACAACTCTATGTAAATTCAGTAAATCATTGCAGATTTTATGAATGAGGCAACAGTTGATTCATAGTGAAATACTTGAAAAAAAAAACCCCTAGAAAATGGCTTTTACTCACTTCTTTAAAGATTGATTTATTTTTATTGTAAAGTCAGTTATACAAAGAGGAAGGTCTTCCATCTGATGATTCACTCCCCAAGTGAACGCAATAGCCGGAGCTGAGCTGATCTGAAGCCAGGAGCCCAGAGCCTCTTCTGGATCTCTCATGTGGGTGCAGGGTTCCAAGGCTTTGAGCTGTCCTTGATTGCTTTCCAAGGCCACAAGTAGGGAGCTGGATGGGAAGCAGGGTCGCTGGGATTAGAACCATAGGGGATCACGGCACTTTCAAGGAGAGTACTTTAGCCTCTAGGCTACCGCACTGGGCCCTGGCTTTTACTCTTGACTCAGTGCAGTGCAATTTTTAAGATGAAGCAATTAACTTTAAAATGCCTTCCACTTCTCTGACTTTTTTGAGTCATTAATAAGCTTCAAAAGAATGAAGGGAAGATGAGAATATTTAAAGTAAATTTCCCATACTTCCCAAAGAAAAAATATTTTAAGAGTTTCTAATAGCCACGGTTAGTTATAAAATTAACACATTGGTAAAGTGTTTGGAAGTGTCCTTCTTCCCTAGAAACAACAGAAAACCATGTTCAGGCTGGATATGATTCCTTAAGCATGAACAAGGAAATAAACACGTTAGAAAGGTTCACAATTTAACCATTTTCATTTTGAACCAGGTGGCCTCTGAGTCATGTCTTCTGTAGATCACCTACAAGTCAAATACAGCCCATTATATGTGAGCACTTATATATATGCAATAAGATATACTTATGTAAAATATGGTTTATTATTTTATAATTTATATATAAATTATATATCATATATTTTTTTAAATTATAAAAATTATGATTTTAAAAATAATGCAAATATAAAAAATATATAACATATTATTGTTTACTAGAAAATATGTCTGATACAGGTCTGGTGTAAGAACCTAGTGGCTAAATTCTTGTCTTGTATGCTCCAGGATCCCATAGGGGTACTGGTTCATGTCCCGGCTGCTCTACTTTCCATCCAACTCGCTGCTTGTGGCATGGGAAAGCAGTAGAGGACTACCCCAAAACCTTGGAACCCTGCACCTGCATGGCAGACTTGAAAGAAGTTCCTGGCTTCTGTTTTTGTACTGGCTTAGCTATGGTCATTGTGGTCAGTTGGGGAGTGACCCAGTGGACAATAAAGCTTTCTCTCTATATATCAACTTTTCCAGTAACAATAAATAAATAATAAATAAATAAAAAGAAAATATGTCTTGCAGAAGCTTTTGAACCTAGGCAAAGAATAAATGTAGTCTTAAATTAAATGCAACTCTGGTTTCAATATATCTTGCCAAATAACTCTCATTATGGGGACATGTCTACAATGTCAGATAATGCTTACTGCTCTCTAAACACAGAGGTGTCAGAGGCTGCTTAATAAGGAACATGATTTTGACAGGAGAGTCTGCACACAAAATGACTGTTCCTTTAGTTTTTTTTTTTTTTATTTGGGCCTGTGGGATATGTTCAAGAGTATGCCATCTCTTATCAACCGAGATTTCACAACTCACTCAAACCATCATAAACTACTCACTGCTCAGTCTATGCACTGCATGCATTTTAAATAATCAATCAAAATGGTATTAGGAGCCAATGCTGCCTGTTGTGTGGTAACATAGAAACAAAGCCAAAACCACACGGTATGGTTGTTCAGGATCTTGCAGTCCATTTGGAAACAATTAATGAACCACAAAAGATGCAATGTAGTAGAGTAATTTTTGAAAGAGTTATTTATTTATTTGAAAAGAAGAGTGATATCTATCTATCTATCTATCCATCTATTCTTCCATCCATACATCTATCTATCCACCCATCCATCAGGGATCTTTTGTCCATTGTCTCACTGGTTCAAAGGCTTCCATGGCTGGGCTGCTTTAGGTGGAAATCCAGAGTGCAGAGCTGTGGCACAGGCACAAGCACTTGGGCCATCTTTCACTGCTTTCCCAGGCACATTAAAAGGGAACTGGATAGGAAACGGAACAGCTGGGACCCCCAAATGGAGCTCCAATATGTTTTTTTTATTTGTCTTCTATCCAATATTTCCGTTCTTCACATTTTGTTCTCCATAATTCAATTAGTTGCTTCTTTATGCATTTTAAGATTTAGGAGACAACAGTTACTTAGATTTTTCTGAAGAATCTCAAAGATAAACATGGAAAACTTAAGAAAATAAGGACTGGTCTATTTTCATTTTCAACTTTTCCCTCTAATTCCCTTAACTGCTCCACTTTAACCTTTCCAGTTTTCTCAGAGTCTGTGTTGTAGGTGATCTTCATCCTTTATTTATCATTGCTAGTGATTAATATTTTTTCTTTTCTTTAAGTTTTTATTTCTTATTTGTACTCTGGTCTTTTTTGCTCTGTCATTCCTTTCTGTTTAAAATCCACTCCTTATCCATTTGGCAAGTTTAATCAAAATAGTTGAGCACATGTATATTTTTAAAAAATTAGGTGTTTCAAAGATGTCCATGAGGACCAATGTGGTGGCATAGCAAGCTAACCCTCAGACTTCAGCACTGGTATCCCAAATGGGCACTGGTTCATTTCATGGCTGCTGCATCCTTGGGCTCCTGTATTCATGTGGGAGACCCAGAAGAAGTTCTTTGCTCCTGGCCATTGTGTGGCCATTTGGGCAGTGAACCATCATATGGAAAAATATCCCTCTCTTTCTCTTTATCTACTGATTCACTCTCTAGATATTCCTAATAACTCAGGTCGGGTCAAGCCAAAGCCAGGACCCAGAAACTCCACTCGGGCATGATTCACACTTGGAGTAAACATCACATACACCTTCCTAACAGCGAGGGTTGTAAAAGGTTCGCAATGACTGATAACAAAGGCAGTGACAGCTTTCTCAGTCAAGCTGGGTCTATACCCCAACTTCATCCAAATCAGATCATAATCCCTTTCATTTCTCAATTCTTTCTTTCAAGTTTTATTTCTAGGTTTTTGAATTACAAAACCAATGGAAGCAAAGATCAAAAAGATCTGTTTGAAAATTAAAGTTGGTATGGTTTGAAGCAAAAGTGTAATTTCCTGCATTGCCCTTCTCCTTTCAAGCTAACTGCATAAATATTGATATTGTATCAAACCTTTTCACAGAGAATAGGAGGAGCACACAGGTGAGCCGGACACCTGTCCTGGAGAAAGGAGTTTGCAAGTTAGACCCAGCCGGGGGAGGGATCTTGTAGCAAGGAGTCCAGTGCCTCATTATTTTTTTTATCCAAGTAAACAGAGGCATAAAGACTGTTTATTTGTTCCTTCTTTCAAATTTATAAGTTATATTTAGCCAGAAACTGCAGTTTTCAAATTCCTGATATTGTTTCACAAGTCAACCAGAAAAAAGAAAGAAAAAGACAATATGTTGCTTTACTTTATAAAATTAAGAGAATCATACACTAAGAAATGTATCTTACAACCGAGTCTGCCGTTAAAGTTCACTCTAGCAGAAAATTTATAACAAAATGAATTTTAACTTTCTAATCGTTCAAATCAAAGCAGTGAAATTGCCGTAAATATTCATTTGGTCACACAAAAAATTTACACATATAAGTTTATAAGAGCAAACTTTCACTTAGATATTAATCTTTAGTGGCCTGCCAATTTATTTTAAAAGAAAAAAAAGGAAAGACACATTTTAGGATTTAACTATACAACTTGAAAAAAGAAAAAATATGAAAACCACAAGGAGTGGGAAGAAAAATACATGAAAGTAAAATAAAAATTCATTTGAACAAAGGAAAACAAAAATTGAGTACAGCATTGGCCTAAAAAAAAAAAAATCACACTGGACTGTATTAACTTCCTGTAAGAAATAAAAAGACAAAACAAAACTACAAGCTAAAGTTTCAATGGAATAACAATCAATAGGTAAACCGAAATGGGTAAAATAATGGATGGATACCCTACTTTCAATAGTGGACTTGATTCATTTTCAATTATTTTCTTTAGTATATTTTGTCATGAGTTGAAAAATATTTTATAAATAATTCTGGAAAATCTGAAGAATGATGACATGAAATATGGGTAACATTAAAAAAAAAACTAGGTGGGCTGTTCACAGTCCATAGTTTTATGAGCACATTTTCAATCACATATTATTTCCTGAAAAGTTACCGGCATTGTGAATGCTGAGACCTGAGTTTCAGTCTGAGCCAGGAACTTTACTACAAATGACAAACCCCCTGTCTGCAGGATGTAGCAGTTGATTGTATGTGAGACTTTTTTTTTCAAAAACTGTTACTTAATACTTGAAAAAAAAAAAAAACACCTGATTTTTACGCTTTTACAAGTACGACATCGTAACGATTCTATGATGGGGGTCTGTAGAAGCTTCCTGAGGAAGGAGGACAGTTGCAGAGTTGCAAGAACTCCACCAAGCTCACATTACACTTAAAGGCCATGCCTGAATTACAGCTTTTCAAAAGTGTCATACTACACCGTTGTCTTCCACATGACTCTAAAAGGTAGAGCTGCTTTGTATGATTCATGTATCTATCCTGTTAGTATTCTCCACTCGCCTTCCCCCTTGGTTGCCAGGAGCCTGGAACTTCATTCAGGTTTCCCACAGCGGTGGCAGGGACCCAAGTGTTGAATCCCCAACCGCTGATCTCTCATACACATTGACAGGAAGTGGGATCTGGAGCGAAGTTGTGGGGACTTCATTCTGTATGCCAACACTGGATGCTGGCATTGCACGTGTTTATCTAACATGCTGTATCATGACACCAGAGAAGTTATTTTATCTCAATTAATATAAATGTGTATGTGTGTGTGTGGTCATGTCATGTTATGATACTAAATAAATGCCTTTTATTGCGTGCCACCGAAGACATATTAAGTAATGGTTTTAGAAGCTGGCATTTCTTTTTTTGGCATATCTTATGACTGGAAACTTAATTTCTATAGATGATTGGTTGTTTCACAGATTTTCCAGTAACTGAGATATCATTTTTGAAGAGACTGCATGTTTACTCGTGATTTTTTTTCCAGGAATTTGAACACATTTGTCTTAAAAAGGTACTTTAAGTATAAAAAGGGAATAGATACATTTACATAAGAAAGTCAATCTTTACGAATTGATGATACCAGTATACCAATTATCATTAATGAGAGTAACTGGCACTTTCTGGAGTCCTACCAAAAGTATTCCCTGTATGATCTCTTTTATTTCTTGCAAAAATATAGCTTATGAGGCAGATATGCTATTAACTCATTCTAAAGATGAGAAAAAGAAAGAAATAGGAAGTTCTCAACAGCTTGCCCAGAATTATCAGTTAATAAAAGTATCCTTTGATCGGATCACTATGAACTTGCCTCAACACTTTGCCCTTTTCATTACTGTTTTAGAATATGAGGAAGTACCAAAACAGTTTAATAGGTTGTCTTCATCTTTTGCTGCACAACAGATATCAATATAAATATCCATATCACGTTGTATTTATCATCTGAATCTTAACATTTCATGACTCAAAACAATTTTTCTGATATTCAAAGAGAAGAGGTCCACAGCATTTATATCAAGCTTTTGTTCTGTTATCTGAGGACTCTGTTTCTCTGTGTATTGCACCCATAATAGGAAATGTCTCTGGATGGAAGAATGTAGCTGCTGGTCTTGCCTTTGTGCTGCGCTGAAGCTTGAGTCATCATCAACAATGTAGACTACTGGGACAGTGAATCAAATATGCAAAATCAGAATGGTATTCATTATCTTGCTCCATTGATGTGTTGACTTTGCTAAAAACGGCCCCGGTGTTGCCTGAGTTACAAACTAAGCAACTGTGACTACAGGATATATAGGGAACAGATGCTGATTTTTGAAAGATCACTTATCCATCATCACTTTTTCATGGAATTAGTTGAAAGAAACATTCACTCCCTTTTGTTAAAATTGTTCCAACTTGAGACATGCGGATGGAACCTCCACTCCATCGGCTGCTTTTGTGCTGATGGGCGGGGGCACAGTCTGGCACATTGCCTAAAAAGCAGCCACGCTATCATGGCTCTGGGGAATTTGGAGGTGAGGAATTACTGGCTAGGGACATCTATTAATAAGGCTACCATACATGTAGGTGAGGAAGGAATCCTGAGGGACTCTCAAAAACAAGGCTACTGTACGTGTAGGTAAGTGAGGGGAACTGAGACCTGGTGATTTGGAGGAGAGACACTGGAAGATCTGTATGAGTCAGACTGATTCACAAGCCCACATGGGAATCCTGAGGTGGGCTTGTTAGCGCAGAACATAGTGGACCACTACAAAGCAACCCACATGAAAGCTAGTGCTGTGGGCCTGTCTAGCAGGGCTAGATCCCAGTACCTGACTGTCAGAACAGGGAATGGGTCACATTAGGCAGAGCCCTGACACCAACCAGCATGCAGAAGAACCAGGTCCGGGCGTAGATTCTGTGGGGGATAAGTGGGCCCCAACCTGGGGAAACACAAGTCCTGCTGGTTAACTTAAGAGTTGGGATGGTGATGGGCTGAACTAGGTGTGACCATGGAACCTGCAAACACTCATGGGTACTGGGGATGAGAATAGGTTGGGCAGATTCAGGTTGCAGCATCTGCATGTGCATCCTAAAACATTGTGTGGGGGCATGCCAGGCCACAACATTCATCAGCCCAGACAAAGGTCAAGATGGAGGATCAGGCTATGCCGGGCAAAGACCTAGCATCTACTGGCATGAGATCTGGGTCTGGGAGTGGACCAAGTGGGGGAATGTGGGAAACTTCTCAAGTGGGTCATAGCTTCCACTGGTGAGCATGTGGTGCAGACGTGGGTGTTGGGCAAGCTGGGCAAGGTAGCTCCATCTGTTAGCAAGTGTGTGGGTTGGTTTTGAAGGGGTGGATGGGGCAGGGCCGAACAAACAGCTCACTGGCAAGTACAGAAATCAGGCTGGAGCTCAGGTCATGTTGGGCTAGGCTGTCACACCTGCCATTCTGCATGAGCCAAGGATGGGAGCAGACTGAATAATGCCAAGGTTCAAGCACCTGCCAGCGAGAATTGGGACTGGGGGCAGGCTGGGTGAGGCCAGGCTGCAGCATCTGAAGGCAAAAGCCAGAACAAGGGAGAGACTATGCCAAGCTGGGTCAGAGCAATCACTGGCATATGTGAGATCTGTGACTGGCAAGAGGCCAGGTTGGGGAGCTAAGGAGATGCCCTGGCTGAGTTGTGGTTTCCACAGGTGAGTACAGGGCCAGACTGGGGGCTTCTGTCTAGTTTGTGCATGGATGCAGGGTCTGGACATGGATACAGTGTCCATTGGCATAAGTGTGGACTTGGTCTGGTGTGTGCCAGACCGGGCTAGACCACAGCACCAGTAGTGCTCATGAGTACCAGGGTGAGTGTCAGATGGGCTAAGCTAGGTCTCTGCCCCTGCTGAGCCACATGTGAGCTGTGTCTAGTTGTGGGCCAGGCTTGGCTGGGCTGTAACACCCAACAATAAAAACTGGAATGGGTGAAAGCTGGTCAAGAAAGGCCACTGTTCCTGCCAGGGCAGGAGATGGACTAAGTAGTGCTGGCCCATGGACCCACCACTGTGCATGAGATCTAGTATTGGGAGAGGCTCTGATGGAGGAGCTTGGGCAACTCCTCTGTTGGGATACAGTCTGGACAGGTGATCTCAAAAACCACAATAGGGAGCAGCCCTAACAGGGCCAAGAAATGGTACCCACCAGCATACATTTGACTCAGGTCTGGAGGGAACCAGGCTGGGTTAGTTCGTATCACCTGCTGGTGAATCTGAACACCAGAATGGAGTGTGGGTAAGGCCAGGTCGGGCTGTAACACAAGCTAGTTCACCTGAGGGCCAGGACTGGGGGCTATATGTGCCGGGCTAGGCTGTAGCCCTCACCAGCTTGAGCTGGAATTGGAGGTGGGCCAGGCCCAGGTATGAGAACCTGGACTGGGGCAGGCATGGCTAGACAGTGAGTGGCACCCACCGGCATATGTGTGGGCTGAATAGTGGAGCTGCTTGGGGTGTAACTGGGCTTCAGTGCTTATTGATATGTGTGAGAACTGAACAGGATGTGGGACAGACAGGACCGGTTTGCTGTACATACTGGCACGCACCGGAACTGGGGCAGGAGGTGGTCCTGGTGGGGGTTATTGCTGGTCACTCTGACTAGACTGCAGCTCCCACTAGTTTGCATGAGGGCTGAGTGTGCAGTGGGTAGGATCGGGCTGGGCTCCAACACTCACTGGTTTGTGTAGAATTCAGGGCTGGAGACAGAACTGACTCAGCAATTATAGCTATCCACTATGTGACAGACTGTGCCAGAACTGTATTGGTAATACACACAAGAATCAGGTCTGGGATCACCTCAGATGAAGTGAACTAAATTGCTGGACTCAGAACCCCAACCATGGAGAGAATTGCAGGTTCCATGGTCTGACTGTGGAGTGCATGTGTCAGGGCTGGGCCTCCTCAGTGGCTTAGACAGTAATGGGCAGCATATTCAGGTGCACAAAGAGGATATGGCAGTACTCTGGAGCCTGCAGAGGATACCTGGTACCATAACAGAGATCAAAGGACAGAAAAAATTGATCAACAAACACACACTTCTCTTTTCAACTTTTTAAAAAAAGGATTTATTTTAATTTTTGTTGGAAAGTCAGATATACAGAGAGGAAGATCTTCCATCCAATGATTCACCCCCTAAGCGACTGCAACAGCTGGAGCTGAGCTGATCTGAAGCCAGGGGCCTGGAGCCTACCCAGGGCCTCCCATGTGGGTGCAGGGTCCCAAGGCTTTGGGCCGTCCTCGACTGCTTTCCCAGACCACAAGCAGGGAGCTGGATGGGAAGCAGTGCTGCCAGGATTGTAACTGGCACCCATATGGGCGTGCAAGGCTAGAACCCCAGCCACTAGGCTACCTTGCCAGCCCCAGAAATATACACTTTTAATATGAGAGTCCACTTTACACTAGATAGTGGTTTTCTCCTATAAACTTCAATGAGGTAATCTTCTCATTAATATATATTCATGTAGTTATATCCTCTCTACTAACGTTTCCCATGTAGTTCAACCCCACAGATTGTCTCATGTTAATTTATTTATTGGTTTTTAGATTCAAGAAATTGATACCAGTAAAAAAACTGAACCATTATAAATAATACTTAAATGTGTCTATATATTTTAAACATATATTGTTTTTATTATTTTATCCATTTATGAGAATTGGCAAACTCTCTCCAAATTCAGCAGATCCTCTGTGTTCAGCACGGTACATAACCATCCAGATGAAAAGCTGAATTTACTGTGTTCCTGGTCGTCAGGACTAAGCTTTGGCCAATGATACCTAAGAGGAAGTGTTACCCATATACTTTCTAAAGGAAATATGCCATACCAGTCATACCTTTTTATAATTTTTTAAAAAGTATGTGAGAGGGAGAGCAAATGAAAGAGAAAATGAGAGTAGTGAGAGAGAAGGCGTTCCTATCTACTCGTCCATTCCCAAATCAGGCAGCAGGGAATGGAATATAGGTTTCATTGTGCTTGGCAGGCAACCAATTACTTGAGCCATCAGCATTGTTCCTAGAGTGTATTCCCAATCAATAAGCCTGGAGTCCCAAGCCAGAGCTGATACCACACCCAGGCATCCTGAAACATGATTCAGGTATCCCAATAGAGAGCTCAACTGTTAGGCCAAGCACCAGCTCCTAAACTTATTTTTGATATACAAATGAAATCATTGACTTTCAACAGCCACAAGGACCATAACAATGCAGATGGAATGTTGGAAGTATCCAGGGTCTTTTATAAACAAGAAGATGTCATGTCAGTATCTACTTATGTCTAAGCTTTTAAATGTAAGAGAAATACATTATTCCTGTTGAAGCTTATGACTCTCTGCTATAGCTGAACTTGATGATCATCAATATACAGGGTATTTTATGTAAACACTCATCCCAGGGGATGTACTATACAAAATAGATTTCTTTTCATTATTACTGTATGCTTTTGTGTTTCCAAGGAATTTTACTTATATATGTACACATATGAAGGTACTTTCATATATATATGTATATATATAGAGAGATGTGTCTCTATATACACATATATACTTGCCTTTACAACAAAACATCTCTGATATATGCATATAGATATGTATATATAGTGTATATATGTATATACAATGTACATACATACAAGCATGGCAGTAAAAGAAGTGCTTGCCTTCACTAACTCTGCTTTCCAAATGTGTATGACTATTGAATTCAAAAAGCAATCGATATGATATCTATTTATACCCATGAGTATTCCTTGCACATAATTCACTCTAGGAAATGCTGAGTTATACTGTTGTCCCTCTGATCTAGTATTTTCATAAAGTGTCCTGAATATTCTGCCTTTGGCAGATTCGCTGCTTGTACAATGGGGAGAGGATTGTCTAAACTCCTGTCTCAGATCTTGGCAAAGCTGGTAGTTCTGCAGCGCTTTGTATTTGGCTGTCCGCTTTGGTACACCAGACTGAGAATCTGTTCCATTCGTGACGCTGAAGTGATTCGGTCTGAATGAATTCAGATAAAGTCTACTGAATCTCTTTCTTTTTTGGTGTGGGGGGGAGTTGAGGGGCATAGAAATTACTAGATATCTACTATAGTTAGTAATTTTTCCTTTATATACAGGCAGCTGTGCTAGCCTCAAATAGCCAGTAAAATATAGTATTAACAAGAATATAATTTTTGTATAGACCTTTCAAGAGAAAAATTTTGTGGGATTTGCTTTATAAACAACACGGACATTGCCATTTATGTCAGAAGGGAAATGCACAAGAAAGCAGAGCGCAACAGAAGTCCTGACCTGGCAAACGTCTTATAAACCACGGCCAGATGTGTAATCAACCAAGTCGTACACCAGCAGATAAAAAATAAAGAAAATATGCTAATTGCATAATCAAACAGTAATCAGGCATAAAAAGAATGAAATATCGTCACTTGAAAACTCTGGATGGAAACTGAGGACACCATGTTGTGAAATGACAAATTACTTTCACCAAATCTTTATCCTATAAAATCCATATGAACTTGGGGCATCATTATGGCACAGTATATTATACTTTCGCTAGTGACAAACATTTCCCATGCTGGAGTGCCACTTTGTGCCCTGGTTGCTGTGCCTCTAATCCAGCTTCTTGTTAAGGGCTGTGGAAGGTTAGGGAATGCTGGTTGCCTTACTTGGGTCCTTGCATCTCCAATCAAGCAGCACAATACACTCATGACTTCTAGTAGAGAATGGATTGCGTTAGTGCCCATAGTGCTAGTCACCAGAATCATGGAATCCAGTTTCTACCTTAACTGTCAATGGTTCAGGACGATTTTTACATGGGATTTCTTTTTGTGACAGAAAAAAAAGTCAATCATGAAAAACAGCAACTCAACATGTAAACAGAGATTTGCTCTCTCTCTTTCCTCCTTTGAGATAATTTGTGTTTGTGTTTGTGAACCTGCACACAGTAAAAAATATCCTGGTGAACCCCAGTGGATCATCAAAAATGAACAAAATTTTGTGTTACCAAAGTTCAACATCAAGATTAATTGGCCCAACATGATTCATTTTGAAAGTTCTAGCAAATTGTATCCCAAAGCCAATATTTAACACATTGTACAGTGGCAATATATGAGAAGAGACTTACTCTAAGAAAAATAATCACAGTAAGCATATGAAGCATTTTTCATATTTTAAGCCATTCTCTCCTACAAGGATAGGTGAATTATGACATTACAGAGTAATAAAGAAGACACCTCAGATAAATTTGACAACAGAAATCAGGGTGTCTTAAAGTATAAGGCGGGTGGATGGCCCCTAAACAATCTGGTCTGATAACTGGGCCTTTGCAAATGATGCCTAAAATGATGATGCTTTCTCAGTGTCTGCTGCTGCCCACACATGCATCTTGAACCAAGGGATAGTCACCTCATCTGCTAGGGTAACAATATAGTCTATTAACCGGAAAGAAATGGACAAACTATGGCAGTACTCAGTTTCCTAAACACCATACTATAAATTGAAATAATCCTGTAAGTTTTGAAAAGTAGCAACTTAAATGGAAAATATTCACATTACTGGGAAATACATATGATGCAAAAATGCAATTTCTGTTGTCCCAAAGATTTTGTTTGAGTTTTAAAAATTATACCTCTAGAGTTTTGTCTGTTTAGCTTAAGCATTGGTCTTGCTAAGTAGCAATCTAAAATCTAATGTCCTGTCATTATCAACAGCATTGACTTTGGCCATCCAAGTCTTTTTCCTCCAAGCCACGAGAATGCATCTTGAAGCTAACATTTACTTGCTCACACAATTAGCATGTCCTTTTTCAATAATCTTCATCACTTTGCTCCAATATCAGTTCCTTTGGAGTTAAAATGTGATTGCAGAACCATATTGCTTCTTTGGACATGACGAGGAATACAAAACCAATGCAGTGTGAAGTACATGGGTGTTATAGGCCACTAATCAGTTCTTCGATGAGTTATGAGTTATGGGGCCCAGAAATTAGGTTAATGGGGTGAATTCTGTCATTTACACAGCATCCTAAGGTAATTGACTTCATAATGTTGTTAATGGGATATGAAAAAAAAAGTCCACAACCAAAGCAAAAGTCATATACTTTTTTTTTGTCATAAATTGCACATGTAATGTGTAGGTAAATTTATACTCTACTTCTTGGATAGATACACACAAAATTGATGAGTGTGGTTACTTCTTGGGAGTAGGGTGGATGAGTGCTGGCAATGTGTGAGATGAAAGTTGTATATCTTGTTTGAAGTTTTCTAGTAATGGAGCATATGTATATTACTGTTGAAATAAAAATAGGTAAAATTTTAAAGAATAACTTAAAAATGATGGTCTTGGTTGTATTGCACACTGCACCAGGAAACGGCATTCCTCTTTGAGTGGAGGAAAACCTGGACTAGGCTTTACTTTCTATGTCTTCTACCCCTGCCTCTCTCTGAGTAATAGGTATATATGAATGACTGAACTTTTAGGAGTTTCTTGGCATTGACCTTGAATATTTGCATCATTTAAACATCTGAGAGATAAACTGTAATGTTCCCCCAGGAGCATTATATTCTGATTTGAACAGCCCCTTCCGAAAAGCCACATCAAGATTTGTCAAGTAAAACCTAAAAGGATATGGTTGATCAACATGCAGAACCTTCAGAGCAAACTATATATACTAAGCAGAAAATGATTAGGGAAAGGGGCATACTATACTATTTAGTAATCACAAACACAATGGTGATATATATTTAGAGTCGTGAAAGTAGTCTGAGTTAAGAGCTTATATGATTTACCTGGGTTCCAGTAACAACATGCATTGGGTCAAATTAATTAGCCCTGAAAATATCATTTAGCACAGAGGCATAGTAACACTTAATGTTTTTGGAAGAATCAAATATTTTAAAAATGCCCCAAAGAGTTAACCAAGCAGGAGCCACTATTTATTTTGCTTTCTGCATATTTGCGATGAGCATGATATTGCACTTCATCTTATTGTCCTCAGAAACATCCATATTCAGCCAATCTTTAATTTTCTCAGTAATATACTTTGCTTGACTACTTCCTTAATGTAATATAAATTTTCTTAATTCTTCCATGAATACACAAAAGAATATCTACCTAGAGTTTCCAGAAGTGTCAGCTTCTCAGATAAGAATTTCAGATGTCTGCAACAGAGCTTTATAATTTACCTATCATCGATATTTTGTATATAAAAAGCCCATAATACTTAATGCATTTCAAGGCTAGTTGTGTAAGCAGATGAGTGTCCTGGGCATCCTGTCCTAGTGGGATATTCCTTGCATTCAGGGAGAGAAGATGCCAGATCTAATTCATCACTTCGTAAGCTGTGTGAGAGACATCTGACCATCTTTCCTCTTCAAGCCTGGGTATCACTGCCTATTTAGTCAGAAAAAACTTTTGACTTGTAAAGACACAAATAAGATCACTTTCATACACTATAGGGTAATTTTAAGGAGCTTTACAAATGTTAAGATGAACAAAAGAACAATGTGTTTTATTTGTCCATGACAGAATAAATGGCTAAGATATAGAATTTATTGCAAATCTGTCCTGAACTACATGAAAACGGGGTATGTTTATGATTCAGGTTAGATTCTTTACACACAAATATCTGTCTACAATCAAATCACCCCTTTCTGCACCGAAAACCTACATGTATTCTATAATTTACAAACAAGTTAAAGCTCCAGTCTGTTGTACTGTCTAAAATACTCTTCCATCCTTATTTCCCATACTTTCAATTCTGGACCCCATTCTTTAATTAAAACAAATTGCTTCTCACTCATCTACTATTCCCTTAAACGTCCTACCTCACTCTGCATCCACCACTTAGAATGTGTTTTCTCATTTTCATATGTCATGGCCTTTAGAATTCAGTCCAAATGCCATCTTTTTCAAGATTCTTCCTGAATCCCAGATTCTCAAGTACAACTTTCTCTCTTATTTAAAATTCCACAGAGCTTCATAATTTTACTATTTATACCTTTTGCCATCATTATCTATGTACATAATTTATCTTCCCAATTACACTATATACTCTTGAGAGGAGAATTCTGTACCAGTTTTACAGTAACATCACAGTACCTTGGTCCAATACGTTGCACTTCATACTCAGTGAATGTGTAATGAATGAAAAGGTAAGAGGAACTACAGTAAGTGGATATACAGAAGAGAATATCAAAAGGAAACTCCAACTTTTTCTTTATTCAATGGATATTTATCGTGCACCACTGGAAAGGATAGCGATTAAAATCTGTTTAGCACTTACAGCCTAGTGAGTTTTATTAATTTGTTTTGAAATTCTCTTATTTTTTAAAAAAATATTTCCTCATAATTCCAAAAATATTTTAGAAGGCAGAGGCAAGGATGGGGGAGGAAGGAAGAGAGAGAGAGAGAGAGAGAGAGAGAGAGAGAGACTTCACATCTGCCTATTTACTCCCCAAATGTCCACAAAAGCTGACACTGAGTCAGACCAACAATCCAACATGGGTGTCAGGGACCCAACTACTTGAACCCTCATTATTTGCTGCCTCTCAGGATGTACATTAGTTGGAACCTGGAATCAGAAGTGGATAGACACGAGGTATGTCAGGTAAGCCTTTCCTGGAACTTTCTATGGTTCTCAGATTGGACAGCAAGAGCACACAGTTGGCAACTATGGTGCTTGCAGTGTATCAGGTATGGACTTGCTGGTTCACGTGCTTCGTCTCATTTCGTCCTCACAATGGGGAGCTGAATATTCTCTGCATTTGACAATAGGGAAAACAGACATCTTACCATGTTCAGCAAGGTCAGCATTGAAACCCAAGACTTTCTGAGCTCCAGTGCCATTCAAACACAGCACTACCTGTTGCCAACCCCCAAAGTATGACTGAGAGAAAGCAAGCTCCTTCACCAGCAAGAAACAACAGCATTGTAATCATATCAGCTACTGCTCTTCAGGCATATTCTTTGTGCTGTAACTGTACTAAAAATGCTAATAAAAATAAGTAATAGTACTATTCACAGTTAATAGTGAATGGGTTTGTTATGTGTCAGGTGCCACCAAAGATCACTCGTCACTCCTCATCACTCCTTATCCTACTTTCATAAAATAGATGTTATTTTCAGCCTTCTGTTAAAGAAGAGGAAGCAAGGCCTCAAGGCTGGTGAGTGGCAGGGCTGGGATGTGATTCTATCTGACTCTAGAACTTTCCTTCCTATGCTCTTGTATGAGGAGTTCTACCTGCAGAGACATTTCCATGTCTTCTTGATAATCTTCCGGGAGCTCTGTTTCTCACTGGATTCTGATCACTAGAGAGTTTTGTTGATGCCATATGCTAAAAATCCTCTTTTGCAGACTGAGGAATCAATTAAATTCAAGTGGAAAGAGCTATCTAGAATGATTATGAAATGTGAAGTTAACTGATTAATACAAAGAACATATTTCTGGAATTTAAGTTCACCACTGTGATACACATGGGGTTTGGAATTTTATTATTATTATATTTCCTGATATGATTGCATAGGCACAGAGATTCCACCCCAACCCCATTCCATTCCACTATTTCCCCTTATATTATTATAATCGTCTAGTTTTTCAGCAACAGTCACAAGTCCAACATTCTGCTATTTAGTGTATCATGGCATTGTAGATATGGACATTGGTAGAAAGTCCAGCATCCTATTGTCAAAGTATGTTTACCAGTTTCATTGGGATTGATGCTTTAATTCAGGTGCAGAGAGGCACACTGCAACATATTTTCTCTTCCTGGTATGCTAGTCTCCATTATATAATTCCTCTATGAGAATATATGTATATACATGTTTACACACACACACACACATATACATACATATATATCTTCTATTTTGTATAAAGGATACCTTATATGAGAGGGAAAATATGATATTTGTCTTTTAGGATTGGTTATTTCACTGAGACTCATGATCTGCTTAACCTAAGTTTTGTGGAATCTAACTTAAAACTTACATAGCCATCATAGCCATTAAGTTTATGGTACCAAAATGGTTGTGAAAATCTGCCAGGTTTTGCAGCTGTGCTAAAAAGGAAACAGCAAGGGTGTATCTGATTCCTGTCCCAGAGTCCTTCCCAGCTCCAAACTACTAGGTAATAGTAGCAAAAAAGATCTGGGTACAAGAGACTAAATCTGCTGACCTCTATGACTTCTTACAACACTGTGAGTTTTAAATGCTTGGATACACTACTGACTGTCTCGATCTCTCATTAAGAATTTGACAATCTATGCATACTGTTTTATTTGCTCTACATTATCTAACCTATAAGCCTTAAAATCAAAGAGAAGTGCAGTGTTTTCTCTTTGCCTCATATATGGTAAGGAATGATAGATTCTCAAGTCACGATTTAGCCGGCATTCCTGTGGAAGATTCATGGAGCACATTTGCATTTTGCTAACAACCCTGTTTATTATGCATTTCTGACAGCAGGAAATCAAGTGGATCATTTGGTCAAAAGAATCTCCCCACCTGCCTTCTGCCTCCATCCACCTTCTAACTTAAGGAAGCTTCCTCCACACTGAGATGTTGTAGGAACCCTGCAAGGTTCTGCTCTCAGCCGAAAAGGAGGTTGGAGGATCATGAACAGGGACAGTGGGAATAAAGTTGGATCTCACACTTCTAGCAGATCAGGATATTAAGGACAGAAGGGCTTCTTATTGCAGCTGTACAGCCAAGAAAAATACTGCAATAGAAAAAACATAGTCACAGGGTTTCTTATATATATTTTTTAATCAACTAAACTACATTTATATTTTGGCTGTTGAAAGAAAAGAGAAAGATCTGATATGGCTTCCTTCAGCAAACACAGTGCCAGGTTCACATGCTTGATTATGCAACAGAATGGAGAACAACACATCACCTCCTAAGCTACACCCTGTCTTGGACTAGACAAGATTTGTTTTTGAAATAGACACGACAGGACTAAAACAACTTGACGGTCCTTGTGTTTTCTGATATGTTTCCAGTTCTCACTTTTGGCTTTGTAAATGGGTGATTATCAATATGCAATAAGATGAAACTGGATGGCATTGTGGCATAGCAAGTTAAGTTGCTGCCTGTGACACTGGCTTCCCACATGGGCTTTGGTTGGAGTCTGCACTGTTCCACATCCGATCCATCTCACTGCTAGTGTGCTGGAAAACACCAGAAGATTGTCCAAGTGTTTGGGACCCTTCTGCTTATTTAGGAGGCCTGGAAAAAGCTCAGTGATTCAGCCTGAACTAGACTGGCTGTTGCCTCCATCTTGACAGTGGATAACTGGATGCAAGATCTCTATCTGTTTCTCTGTCTCTGTGTAAGTCTGACTTTCAAATCAATCAATAAATCAATCTTTTAAAAATCATAAGAAGAGAATATGTCCCTTAGCTGAAACGCAAGGTCATGCAAGCCAGCTCAGTCTAGGAAATGCTACCCATGCCTTTGTACACATGGCATTGTCTTCCTTTTTCTCCAGTAATGGGTCTTCATCAACTCAAAACATGTGGCACAGGCATGATAAATTTTTGATCCTTGCAAGTTTATAACATTGAGTTAGTTTTCTCCACTTCTATATTCATTTGGCATGTTAAAACCTGTACTATGGGAATTGATATCAATAGTTACTGATTTTCCAAATCAGTCGGCTTCTAAATTTTTGACTATGTCTCATTAAAAGAAACATGTTCCATGTTGCAACCCAGTGTACACACATACATTGTCCATTGAGAATAAATTTTAAGCCATCATACCCTCACTTTGTGGGAGGATAGTTTGATATTTTTTTCATTTTATGTTATTCTAAATAATTACAAATGCTCTCCATAACGGACTAAGTAGACTTCACAATTTGAAATTTTGAAACCGTTCTTTAAAACTCCAAGGGCTTGGAAATCAAGAATCATGGTTTACTTATCTCTGTTTTCGCGCATAGAATGCCAAGTAATGTTGTTAAATACATGTTTTTCCAAGAAAAAGTTTAACCTTTCAGAAAACTGGCTGAAATACTTCTATCATTCTGTCTACAATGGTTCATATGGTCCAGTGAACACTTGTACATTGCTTGCTTGCTGAAAGAATACAGAAATCATTAAGGGTTTATGTTTTAATGTCTTAATTGGAGGAAGGAACAGGAAAAGGACTACTGAAAGAAAGCAGTGATGGCTCTGTTCATTTCCAAACAAAAGGTATAGGAACATCCTGGCAACTGAGCATTCAAAAAGACCAACATTCTGTCAAGCCCCATGTTGGCCAGCAAGAGCCGTTTAATTTATGTTTTATCACTCACACAAAACCAATACTAAAGGGGAAACATGTTTAAAACAAAATGGCAGTTTAAGGTACAATCACTTCTTCCTTGACTTCTAGCCCCAATGACTTGAAATTTGTCTTCTAATATCTCTAAGTCATAAAATGAACTCAACGGCCTTGGTCATTTTTTTCATTTGATTCCTGTAACATTGATTGTTGACCTGCAATTTAGCATATGCTAAAATTAAGTGTCAGTATATTTAGTTTAGGGATATTTACTTGGTGGAATTAAGCTATACTAAGTACTACTATGAGCTTAGTTTCTCACAAGGTGTGTTGCTAGATCCTGGTGGAAGAAGTTTTGCGGCCGAGGGAGCAACTTACGCTTTAGGCAATGCTATCATGTTCTAAATGTGGTACTATAGGTTTCAGCAAGGACCCTATACAGATGGGTGGATCCTCTTCATATGGACTGTAACAACTCAGCAGGACTCGGGAGAGTAACGGTCATCAGAAGTAGCAGGATAAAGGGCAGTCCGGTTAGTCAGATGGTCTGAGATTGCCTGTCAGAAGCATGTAAATCTAAGATGATTTAAGGGTTGCTTAGTGGGTGGGTATTTTGTTGCTGAAGGTTTAATGGCATATGTGTGTCTGGAATAAGTTGATATCCAGTCGAGAAGAAACTTGGTTATAATGGTGGGTATTTATCCGGCATTTCAAAATGTACCACTTTGTTTTTTTTTCTTTTCCAAATTGTTGAGTATGTGTAAATGTGGTCCTCTTTGGTGTGTGATGTGGAATTACACAGTCACAAGGGCACTTGGGTTATTTGTCTCCAAACCACTAATTTTATACATGAAGAAACAGAAACGTAAGTCATTTGGTTAAAAGGGTCTTTTCCCAGGGATTGGAGAGAACTCAGCCTATTTGCATATAGATCGAAAGCAATCTTCCTGCTGCTGTTGTATGGACTGGCTCTTAGTCAAAGAGGAAAACAGCTCACTGTTTATTTAAATTGAGCAGGAAGGAAGTGCAGGAGCAGGTGGGTGTACTCGATAATCTCACTATTCAGGACACAGAGGAATGTGGCATAAAGGTAGCTTTGATTTGGACAAGTTCCAAAGGAGCTGAGCTCCAGCAGAACCAGAAGGACTTGATAATGAGGCAGTTTTACGCTGAAACTAATCACCAACACAAACTTCCAGACTCCAGCGGTGCGTCTGTTACACCCTGGGTAGGGGCAGGACACACAGAAGGACATCCCTTTTATTGGGGGCATTTGGTGCTTGGTCAGTTGCCTATTTGGTACAATTTCCCCCAGTTAGAATTCAGGGATTCCTCTCGGTGACTGTGAGCTTAGGGGGATGGAGGCTGCAGCCCAGGAACACCCTGTGCCCGAGTCTTATTCTCCACTGGGAAGTACTCCACACTGCAGTGCGAAGTCCAGGGGAAGTCGGGACCCTGGAAGAGATGCCACGATATGGAAGATGCTGAGAAAAAAATTTCTTCAACCTGGCTTGCTCTTTCAGCTGTGCTATTTCTGCTTTCTACGGGCATTCAGCTGCAGGTGTCGGGACACAGCTAGCACCCAGGCAGCCTTCAGGCATGTGTGGGACTAAGCCACGGTCTCTTTGCACTGCTCATGGAGAAGTTAACTGAGAAAGGTCTTTCATGCAGGAGGAAGATGTTGAGGTAAATAAGCACCAGCCAAAATACGTGACGACGTCTCTTTAATCTCTGTGTCAGTCCTGGTCTTGGAGACAGAGGCAAATTGAATCAAGAGAGAAGTGTATTTTCCTGGAAAAAAAAACTCTCTGGGTATTGCAGCACACAGCATTTACAACTGAAATCTATGCTAAGGACGGCTAGGGTTCCTTCTTACACACCCAAATCAGGAATAAACACCATGCGATGGGGCCTACAGGTCACAGAATGAAGACAAACACTAGAGATTTTACAAAGGACAGCACATAATTCCAAATTAAATGAATGGCCTTGGGAATCAAGCTGTGCTCAAGGACAGCGCCAGACTCCGGTTAGCTTTTCCATACCACGTGACAGCTTTTTTTCTAAGTTTGACAAAATTATAAATGAAAAACAAGAGCATGACAAAAGGTAATTGGCTGGCAGCTACATGAAGGAGAAGCAGGACTCTTCCAGAAGTCAGGGGGTGGGTGGTGGCGTGGCAAGGGAAGGACAATATGGGCTCCCAGGCTCCAGTTTCCTCTCAAGTGATTTTTCCTTACAACACGCAGTGACAGAGTCTGTCCCCAACCACAGGCAGGTAGAGCTAATTTGTCTTCTCATTTGCATAAAGGTCACAAGCAAAAAATGAGCCTGACAACCAAGGCAAAAGTGTAATGGTCTCTCAGTAAATACACACAGAAAAGATAGCACGGAGAGAAGGCTAATGGGGACTCATCTTTTGGATAGGATGCTTCTAAGAATAGAAAAAAAAAAAAGAAATTTAGCTATTTTAAATGCCTGCTTAATTCCAGAGAAAACACAGAAATATTGCCGCTAATCGATGTAACCCCAAGTTTCCTCACCATGGCACTTGATGCGTAACTAACTTCACAGTACTGCTGGCAAGAGACTCTTGTCTCACACACATTTTGAACAGGTCATGCAACTCCAAGCCTCATCTTGGCTACCAAATTCCTGGCTCAGTTTCCACAGAACAGATATTTGCCAGGCTCATTTGGAGATGGTGAAGGATCCCTTTCTTGGAGGACTTTCCACAGTTGCATCAGTCTGTTTGATACTTTTTATATATATGTATATATAACTAGAGACCAAATTATGGAGTATCAGTTTTCTTCAATCTGCTACTGTCTGTAAACATGGCCAGAACATATAGCATTTACTGTCTAGCAATGTATTTTTAAGATTTATATTCAGGGATAATGTGTGGTACAGCCATGCTGCGTTATCAGAGCTCCAGCTTGACTCCTTGGTGCTAACCTTGTGATCCAGGTCTCTGCTTGTGCGCCTTGGAAAGCAGAAGACGACGGCCCAAGTGGTTGGGTTCCCTACATCCACAAAGGAGATCTGGCAATTCCACGCTCCTGAGTTGGGGCTGGCTATTGTGGCCATTTAGGGTGTGAACGATGAGATGGAGGCTCTCCCTCTTTTTTTCTTTCTTCTCCTGCCTTTCAAATAAAGTTTTAAACTCTTAAAAAACAAGTTTCTTCAGATAAATTCATATATGAATAATTATGCTGCTTTGAAGTACTCTGTTTTAATGTTTATTTCATTCTCTTTGAAAAGAAGAGTGAGAGAGAGTCAGACAGACATGGGCTACTATAACTAGTTCACTTCTACAGAAGTCCACAACAGCCCAGCCTGGGCCAAGCTGAAGCCAGAAGCCCATAACTCAATCCATATGTCTCCTATGGAGGGCACAGATCCATGTACAGATCCTGCTGCCCTCCCTGGATGCCTTAGCAGGAAGCTGGATCAAAAACAAGGGTTAGGACTTGAAATAGCACTCTTGATATGGAATACTGGTGTCTCAAGTGCTGACTCAAGCTGCTGCACCAAATAGCTACATTCCTTACTGTGTTTTGATAGGGAATTTCCTCAACTGATAAGGAGGTTATTGATACTCACTTGGCAGGGATGGCTTTGAGAAGGGTGGGTAGGCTGGAGTTGAGAGAATATCAGTTCCCGTTTACTTTCCTACATCCATGAACAAAGAGCATCCCAGCACTTCCTCTGACCTCACCTTTCAAAGAAAATGGTCACCAGAGATCACAGGCCAACAGGTGAAAAGAAGATCTTGGGTTTGACGCTTTCCCTTTTTAAGCTGAGGAAATGTAAAGTGAGATGACTTTGTGGAGCCTCCTGGCGAGCAGGGCTATGCCAGGGTGGCCCCGTGTCCTGACTCCTGGTCTGTGCTCTTTCCTTTCAACAATGCTGCTTTTGCCTCCCAGCGAGGTATGATGAAATAACAGAGAACTGAAGAGCATTGCTGTTTCTTAAATGCGTTTTTAAAATATAGGTCACATAAAAAGAAGTCTCCATTGCGAAGAAAGACAAATGTGAAAATCCCATAAAATGAACTTTCCACCTTCTCAACTAATTGGTATGAAATGTTCTGAGATTAGGACTGAGGAAACCCCCAAACCAAAATCTGACTCTTTTGGGGGAAGGCACAACTGTAGGGTCTCCTGCAAGAGTCATGTACACAAGTCAGGGATGCTCTGGGTCGCCTTAGCCTCTAGAAGCTGTGTCGCCACAGCTGGCCTCACGTCCAGGGAAACAACTCTGATCTGTGTGTGCTCTGCAGAAACACATCCCTTCTGCATGTTGGGGACATGAGGCTAAATTTCATATAGACAGGCCTTTGAGTTATACACCTTTGGAGAGAGGTCAGAGGGGAGAAGCATGCAGTATATTTGCCATTGCTGTATCATGAACCCTTTTGATCTTGAAAACAACTCTAAGAAGTGCACATTTGAAGATTTATTTGACAGATGTACAAAAACAGGAGCTCAGAAAAGTTTCCTCCAATACATATTACGAGCAATAAACAAGTGGGGCAGGAGTTGAAAATCCACGGTGTTTAGAAATACACATTTCCAAAGCAGTTCATCTCCTGTCACAGTTCTAGGATATGGGTATCATTTTAACGTGAAAAATAAAATCCCCTGAAAGAAACAGGAATTACAACTGTCCAGCATTTCTCAGATTCTTGAAAAGTACAGGAGGGTCCAGGGTTTGAGTGGGAAGGAGTAATAACAATTACAACTCACTTCCGTTTGGTGTTGCAATGTGTCAGACAATGTTCCAAGTGCCTAGAAGACAGTGACTCCTTTGATCCTCATAGCGTTCTTACGAGGGAGATTCTATTGCTGTCCTCATGTTACAGAAGAGGAATCTAAGCACAGAGGGATTGACTCATCTTTTCAAAGTCACACAGAAAGTGGCTGAGCTGGGTTTCACTACTGTGGTCTAAATCCAGAGATGCTGCTTTATGCTGCTACTGGGTCCTTTCTTATCTACAGACCAGCAGAAGCCAGTGGTTTTAGTTAGGCTGGTACTTGAAGAAACACCTGAGACTGACATAGTGAAAAGTACCTGAAAAGATATGCTTTTCAAAAGGCAAACAAAATTTCCTAATGAGTAACTGGCATTTAAAAAACCTCAAGTTCCATTGACATCAGTGGAAACTAAGCTAATAAAATACAAGGATCTTAAAATGTCTTTCTGTTTATTCAAATTAAGAATGAAAGAAAAAGAAATGACAAGAAGGGCCTGGCACGGTAGCCTTGTGGCTAAAGTTTTCACCTTGCACAGTTTGAATCTCAGTGGCCTCGTTTCCCATCCAGCTCCCTGCCTGTGGCCTGGGAAAGCAATTGATGACGGCCCAATGCCTTAGGACCCTGCATCTGCATGGGAGACCCAGAAGAGGTTCCATGCTTCTGGCTTCAGATTAGCTTAGCCCTCGCTCTTGTGGCCATTTGGGCAGTGAATTGGTGGATGGCAGATCTTCCTTTTTGTCTCTCCTCCTCTCTGTATATCTGACTTTACAATAAAAATAACTAAATATTTTTGAAAAAGCAATGATAAGAAACATTCAATGGAGTTCCTCAGTTTGGGGAGCAAGGCCTTCATTGGGGGCTGTTTCAGTGGGGAAGACCCCTGTGCAGACCGCCACTGAAACTTCTGGTAGGGTAGGAGAGTCTGGCTTGCAGCACTGATATTTTTTTTCCCCATTTTATCTCGAGGAAGCTGATGCTCAGAGAGTTAGAACTATCAGCGCCACATAAATGTGCCGTCAAATCAATGGACCACCTCGATTCAGCTATTCCACCCTGTCTTAATCACAAAAATATGGAAATAATGCAAAACAATAAATGCAGGAGGATCTGAAGGATATTTTCAGAAAGCAAATTCCTGCACCTATGACTATGTCCCATAGAACTGATATCAGCATCTTCCACCCTTTGGACATCCTAACCCACAGCAGATCCCTTTCAAAGTGCTTAACATCAATCCAGAATTAGTCCAAGTCATGATCATTTACTGAAAACAGTGTCTTAAGTGGTTTCCTCTGTCTATGCTAGAACTTGTATCATCTACTGGACACATGGTTGTCAGAACGATGCTTCTAAAACATAGATTTTATCCCTCAGCATAAAAATCCCTCCATTACTCTCCCATTTGCCTTGAGCAAAATCCAAGTCTGCATTATACCACACTACTTTCCTGATTATCTTCCATGTACTCACTCTTTTCTGGCCATGCAATTTCTATGTTCTTTCATGAACACTCAAAACAGGCTCCCGCCTCAGGCCTTTGGACCTCTTGTCCTCGCCACCATGCAGTGGTGTCTACTATTGGATCAAATAGTCCATCACTGACCATTCTCTATGAGTCTTCTTATTCTGGCTTGACCCACTGTAAGAATTTTTCTTCATGGCATTTTTTGTCTTGTTACACTACGTATATGTGTATGTATCTATGTGTACATATATTTTTGTGCATTTGTGCATCTATGTGTGAATACATAATTATGTATATGTGTACATATATATGTTTGTTTCTATATGTGCATGACTGTTTATATACTTGTGTGTCATATATAATGGGTTTATGTCAAGGTATGCGTATTTATACACACACAAATATATACATACTACACACACATATATATAGCAAATGTGTATATATATATTTAAATGGAAGTTTGTGATTTCGTGTTTGTTTTTCCCAACAGGAATCTAAGCTCAAAAAGGACAGGGGTGTGTTTAATTTGTCGTTTCAACTTTTATGCTTATAACATTGCCTGGAACACAGAATGTGTTTTATAAAAATGTGTTCAGTGAGGCACAAAAATCATTTATGATCATCGTAGTGAATCTGAAATACAAATATTAGGAAAAAATGAGAATTATGTGTTGTACTTTGTAATGAACTTTTATTTAAAGTCTGTTGAAATTATTCTATAATTTAACACTTAAATGTTTTGTTTATTTTTATTTCTCACCAAAAAAGGTTTATTTAAGTCAAAAATCTTCTAGAGTGCAGCAGGTGTTGTGGGGAAGGGCACGACTCCAAGAGAGATAGACCCACGACACTTGTCAAAGTTGGATCTTCTAAGTACAATTTGAGGAACATTCAACCAGAAGGTGGTGACAAAATTTGTCAGAGGACTGTAACACAAAAACCTTTGCAGTTCAATAGATTCATGAAAAAATAAATGAACAATTTAGCTTTGGGAACAAGATGACAACTACACTGAAGTTTGTTTAGTGGATCAACTTTATACTTTTACAAATATTCCACTCTGTGTACAGTAAGACATATGGTAGTTATTAGGTTTACCTAATCAATGGCAAAAATACATGAATAATAGGTTCTAATAGCCCAGGCAAGCTATTTCCAGGCACTGATCTAAATACTTCACACATGCAAAGTAGTTTAATCCTCAGAAAGATTCTGTGGCAAGGACTGTTTTCATATTCACCTTGCCAACGAGGAATCAGAGATACATAGAGTTAAATCATCCTTGTCAAGGTCACACAGCTAATGTGTAGTAGAGTTGGGATGCCAGGTTATAAACTTGTCTGCTGTTTGATGCAGCCATCCATTTTTAACTGACAACACATTGCTTGTGCCTCTATGATGTGCTATAGTCTGATTCATGGAATAAGGACATCTATGTAGTCACAGGCATGGCCACGGCATGGGAAAGAGGAGTGTCTCAGATGTCAGACTGCCCATAAGCCCAGTCCCATCTGGGGAGAGGAAAATCGGAAATATTTCAATGGGCAAGCAGTTGCTCTCTTCAGTTTTTTGAGCTCTATTTTAATAATAGAGTGATTCAAGTTCTCCCTTTTTGTTATCTAGAGTCTTCTGTGGAAGTTGTAAGAGAAGGAGACTATTTTCAATTGCCTAGGCTTTAATGTTTGGTTCTGTGGGTGGCCTTGAATTTGTAACTTCACAGCAAGACAATCTGGCTGTGCTTCATCCAGGTTTTTCTTGACATCTGAAGAGGCAGTATCTCAAGAGAGTATATTTTTGTATTTCTCCATATGTTACTTTTTATCTCCTCACATATACTGCCAATAAGACTTGTGAGTTCCACTACAGGCCAACTCTGTAATTTATGTTTAGTGTGGGCCTGGAAAGAAATATATTATTATTTTCACAAATTTATGTCTTTTTCCATATTGTAGAAATGAAATATTATTGCATTTCCTTCAGTAGATTGATGCATTTTTCTATATTATTTCATTCATATTTCCTGTGTTGTTTGTATATTTCTTTCATTCATGATCAAGTTTGTTTTTTTATTAAAAATGTGTTTTTAGGGACAGGTGTATGCACGTTAAGATGCTTGTGCCCATAATGAAATTTCTGGGTTTGCTCTCTGGCTCTGAAAACCTGACTCCAGCCTCCTGTTAGTGTAGACTCTGACAAGTGGCAGGTGACGACAACGATTCGCTGCCACTCTTGTGGGAGACCTGGATTGAGTTCCAGACACCTGATTTCAGCTTGGCCCAGTCCTGCATTTTGTGAGAATTTTGGGAGTGAACTGTAGATGGAAGAGCTCTCTCTCTCTCTCTATTTGCCTCTCAAAGAAAAGAAATAAATATTAAAACAAATTTACCATGTTAACTAATTTTATGTTTATCATTCTTTGACATTAAGGAAGTTCATAAGATGTGTGATAATCAGTCATCTCCAGAAATGATTTCACCTTGCAGGACTGAAACTGAATACCAATCAAATGGTGTCTCCTCATTCCTCCCTCCCCTAGTCCCTAGCAACCACCATTCTCCTTTCTGTCTCTACAAATTTGACTGCTCTAGGTGCTTAATGTGAGGGCGATCATAACAACACTTCTTCTGTGACTGGGTTATTTCACTGAGCACAGTGTCCTCAAGGCTTATTCACATTGTAGCGTGTGTCAGATTCTCTCTGCCTTCTTAAGGCTGAATATTATGGCACTTGTAATGCCACGTTTAGACTGCACATTCATCCATCAAGGAATAATTAGGTTGCTTTCACCTTTTTGAAGTTGTGAATAACACTGGTATAAAATGTGGAACTATACATGTCCATTCAGTGCAGGAGTAACACTAAAGGCTCAAAGCCACAGAATGACGACATACACAATGAAGATTCAGAGCCTCATATGGTGCTGAACCTCCTGTGGGAGGCACTGAAAGTACAAGGGAACTTTACAAAGGACAGAACTGTTGACTGGCACTCTCAGAGCAGCCAGAGATAAGATTTAAAAGATGGAGTGTACATGGCATATTTATATAATTGTATAATTGCAAAAGTTGCAAAATGAGTGGTGTGGAGGGTGGAGTGGAAGACAGGACATTCTGCTGAATAGAACAGATAGTACTGGCTCGGGTAAATGAAGAGAGCTCTAGCCAGATGATGCAAAACATAGAAGATGATGCTTTTATTGTTTTACAAAGCCATCATGACAATGAAGATTTCATGAATTTTTTCAGAACTCCAGAGACTTCCACTGGACTGTGTGTCCTTGGGAGAGTCAGTCTGGGGAAGTCTGCTCAGCCTGCCATTGACATTCAATTCCAGTAAGAGTAGAGCGCTGGCACTACGGGGTGCTCAAGTACACATATGTCACATGCTTGAATGAACAAATAAACTACAAACAATGATTGGCACTGATGAAACTTGGCTGGTGTTGAGAAAGCTGGAATTGCAGGTTTTGTGGAAAGGGCTTAGGACTGACTAGAATAGCCTCGAGGAGAAAACAAAGGTATTGGGTCTGAAATATCTTCAGGGGAAGAATCCGGATATAATCCTTTGCAGTCTCGAGCTGCCTCCTTATGGGTCTCTCCTCAAACAATCACACAGAAAGCATTGCAAGACAAAACACTAGAATCTTTAGCTAGGGCTTATATCTACTGTCAAAATCCAAATGTGTCAGTTTGTCCCAAATGACTGTAACGTTTTATAGCAGCGGGAATCATAACAGGTGTCAATTTTCTTCTCTTCACCCTAAACATACTTTCTTAATTGCTACTTTTATTTTATAAGATTTACTTGTAGCCAATACTTTGTCAATTGACAGTCACCATTCTAAAGACACAGAAATATAAATAGGATCATAATGAATGAAGATGTCTACATTTTTCTTAGAATTTAAAAGTTAGAATAGTAATCCATGCATTCATTTTCTTTCATTTACCCATAAATAATAAGTCTTTAAAATCATTTACCTAAACTTTGTGATTATATGCCAATGGGTAAAACGAAATTTATTGGTATTGTGTAAGTCCTGAATGTTGGTATTTGACAGTCACTGATCAAACATGTTGAAATGCCCCTGTGAAAAGCACTGACCAATCTTCCATTCTAAGTGGAAGGTGACAAATGACTTTTTCTAATAGTTCTGTACAATCTCCCATCACTGACACGACATCTTTGGGGAAAAAATGTGAAAGTTTTGCTACTCTGGATTCTGAATTTAAAATGAAAAGATGTGTTTTAGAGCTGAGAACAAAGATGTGTGATGACAGCAGGATGAGGACTCAAAGTGAAACAAGACTCTCCTGAGGGCCTGAGGATGCTGGGGGCATGCTGGGTTCTGTGTCTGTCAGCAGGTGGCCACACACCTGCTCTGGAATCCTGGGCAGAGGAACATGATGGACCTTATAATCTAAATGGAACTTAGTATTTGGGACCTGTTTCCTTTAGATCCTCGTGAAAGGTCAGCATCCAATCTATTTCCACCCACAGCTGCACAGTTATAGTTTCCTTGACTGGATTTGTCACAACTTTAGCACATTTGACATTCTCTCTGCTTGCCAGTTTTCTCCACAATTCCTTTTGGAAAAATATTTTTTTTTCTCCCACTGAATTTGTCATTTTACTTAAAAAAAAATCAAAAGAGTACAGTGTGTTCTTGGGTTGTTCATGGTTTTGCCTTTAACTTCACATAAAGCACTTATTAATGAAAAAATAATAAATCTGAATTTCACAAGTAATGATCTTTATTGTAAGTTTATAACTATCTTCTGAATTACTTTTGAAAAATGTCTCAAATGATCAGTGAGATACAGACTAGGAGTATTCTACAGGATCAATTAGAATATATTATTTTTTATTAAGTTATTTGAAAGAAGCTAAACCAATTCAAAGTCAGGAGCCAGGAGCTTCTTCCAGGTCGCCTATGTGCGTGCAGGGTCCCAAGGCTTTGGACCATCCTTTGCTGCTTTTCCAGGCCATAAGTAGAGAGCTGGAAATGGAGCGTCCAGGACATGAATCAGTGTTCACATGTGATGCCGTTGTCATAGGCAAAGGCTTAGCCTCTGCTACACAGCCAGTCCTAACATGCATTTTTGACCAGACTGACTTGTGGCTGAGAAGGGAAGGAGCAGAAAGCAAGAGTTCGGATCCTGATGTGGGGCTCCCAGTATAGCTAAACTGGAATGCTAAAGACATTTCTGTGTTTTAACTCTATAAGGAACGTTAAAGTGACTGAACCTTCTCTTCTTGGGCCTTCTTTCCTTAGCCTTTTGTGCTGATAATTGCAAACCCCTCTGCTCAACTCAGCCTTAGCACCCATTCTGCTTTTTAGAACAAAGTGTCTCCTGATTCCAGAACTGCAAAGACAAGCCAATTTGATTTTTTTAAATGGAATCTGTTATTTTCTCTTTCGGCATATGGGAGTAGCAGGCTAGAACAGGACATGCTCTCCAGAGGAGAAAGGGCTGCAGCCATCAGTGCTCATGAGGTGAGGGAGTGGGACTCTGGGGCCACCGAGGCAGGACTCCAGGGCAAGGTGCAGACAGGCAGGGAAGGCACAGGGAGCACAGGGGCAAAACGTGTGTGTCACCTGGTCTTGCAGCAACGGTGCTGCATTAGCTGGCTCGATGTCCTACCTATCTGCAAATTGCACTCTTAACCGATTCTTCTCCAGATGATGTTGTGCAATGCTCACACTTCTGCAGGACAGTTAAGGCTCTTTTCATCTCAGTGACAAATCAGATGAAATCTCTGGTCACTGTAGTTCATCAGATATCCCTATGGATCAGTCTAGGATTTCTCTCTTTGCTTTTTTGGTTCCCAAGAGGGTTTTGTTGTTGTTACTGCCTATGGTTTTTTTCATTCAAGGGAAAAAAAAAAAAGAAAAAAGAAAGGCCCAGCTTCCTCATCAGTGTGGTCCTCCCATTCTTGGCCGGCTATCACTCTTCCAGAGGTTACACCACTGGCATGGCCTTGTAGCCAGCAGAGCTGTAGAGAAGCATCCAGAATGCAGACAAGGTGGTGCTGTATGACTGATGTCTGCTACTGCCTTTCCAGTGAGGCTGATTCAGGATGAAAGAATGTGTTTGTCTGGTTTCAAAGGGATGGTCTTTCCTAATACAGTCTTGCTTTACTACTCCAGCCAGGCTACTTTTTTCCCCCTTCCTTTATTGTTAATTTAACTCTGTTTTCCTGAGAAGATTTATTAAGAACTTCTGAGCATTTGCTTGCTAATCCTCATGCAGAGGCTAGTGGTAAGAGCTACGTTAGATGGGGCTGGGTAAAGCAGGCCAACCAGCTGCACAGGTAGAAGAAGGGAGACGGTGTCACACCTCCCCATACTACACTCACAGGTTTGCTCCCCAGGCCTAGGGGCTTGCTTTGCCTGTCTCTGTCAACACAGGGGTAATTATGTACACTACTTGATGGTCAATGGGATCACAAGGGAAAGGTTCCGTAGATGTCCTGCAGCCCTAGATACCCAGAGCAGTCTCTAAGTTCCTTGTGCAACCTTGGAAGCCTGTCCACATCCAGTCCTTCCTGTAAATCCCCTCACTGAGTGTTCACAGCACCATCATTCCCTGCTGGTTCCTTCCCAGAGACAGTGTGTTGGTGAATCTGATATGAGTCACACTGCCTAAGGACTCCATACTCCTCCCTGCTCCATACTGCCTAAGTCTTGGAGGAGAGTCCAGTGGCACTGAGATCTCCCGGGGCAGGGACTCTTTAGGTCACTGGAACCTTCCCTTGTTCCAGAAAAGCATTTAGAAATTCCCATGGTGTGGCAGGGGAACTGATTTTGGCTTCCTGTACTGTTAGACTCGTTTGTCCCAAGCTCTTCTTTGCTGATCTCTTTACCCAAGCGCATAAGCACATAAATGCAATAGCCCCACACCTCCCAAAGTCTACTACACCCTCCATAGACATGCTCACAGGTATCTCATATTAGGCTTATTTTTTTCCTTCTTTCCTCAAAGAGGTAATCTTTCCAAAGGATTATACTATAGTCTTGGTTTAATTACCATATCTTCAAAAATGCAGACATCATTCAAATAAAGATTTGGACTTGCACATCTTTATAGCACTGGGGAGGGGGAAGCAAAGGAGGAGTTAGAAACATTTATACTAACAACTTTGTTTAGAAATTAAAGTGATTAAAGATTGAATAAAAATGTTCACAAAATGAGGAGTCAGTGCTGTGGCACAGCTATTGAAGCTACCGTTTGTGATGTTGTCATTTCACATGATACAGCCAGTCTCCTCTTCTGAACCATCTCCCTGTTAGTGTTGTGGAAAAGAGGTAGCAGATGGCTAAAGGGTATAAGACCTCCACCATCCATATGCGAAATACAGATGGAGTAGACTCTTGGCTTCGGGTCTGGACCAGACCAATGCATTGTGGCTATTTGGGGTGTGAACCAGCAGGTGAAAGATTTCTTTCTCTGTCTCTCCCTCTTTTACCAATACATCTTTCAAAAAAATGGAGCAGATTTAAAAGCCTTCTTTAGTCATGAAGTTTTACTATGTGAGTCATGAGAATGGGTTCATTCTGAGTTTCCATGGAAATAAAAAAAGTAGACATAACTCACCACATCTACTTGCAATTTCATTCACAAATCACTTCCAATAGACCTAAATCGTCAAAATTGAGGTTGTTTCCACCTGCTGATTACATGAGTCAGTGCTAAAATGATTAAAAATGACCAATGGATAGTTTGCCAGAGGAAAGAGAAAGAAAAATAAATGGTCTACCAAAGGAAGCTATCATCACGAGATACAGTCTTGTTTCTACCCCCGAGGCTGACCATGAGTCACACTAGAAAATGCTTCCTGGGCTGAAAACAATACATCATTTAAGGAACTTTGAGTGTTGCTTTCTGTGGACCATCTTGCTAGCACATTTACTAATCACTTGCTTTCTTCTGGGAGGACTGAATCAGCATTAAAAAAAATTTCATTGGCATCAATAAGGCCGATGATGCTGCAGGTGCACATGGTAAGTAAGCACAGACAAAAGGAAGATAGGTACATCCCATTTGGAGGTGTGGGTTGGGGAGGAATATGAAGCTGTGAGCATCTCCAAAATATGTATTACATTCATCTCCAGCCACCAGCAGCTTTGATGTGACTCATGACCAATTCTCTATGAGACTAAGTGCAAAAGCAGCCAACACTGTGAATACACAAGGCTGTATTCTGTGAGAAATTCATCAGACACACTCCACAGAATCTGTCTTAAAAACTCCAAGTTTGAATTCCCAAAGAAAGAACTAGATAGTGGATATGAAGTTACAAGAGAAAGACTGAGAGAGTCCACACTTAACTTCTCACTTTGAAATGAATTATTTTATTGCACTTCTCCTTTCAGAACCTCTAAACTGATTATCTACCTTCATTAGGCAAATAATCTATGTTGCCCTGTTGTGACTGTTTCCTTCTCATTTTCTTTTAAAATCATGTTCATAACTTACACAGGATTACTGCAAGAACTGACTGGGGATGTAGAGAAAGAGCATTGATTTCACTTTGTTCCACCTAGGTGTCTACAATCACTAGACTCCTATAAGCTTGGCGCTTCATCCACACAATAAAATAGCTTGAATATTCAAGACATCAATATAATATTGTTGAAAAGAAATTCCTTTTGTGACTTTAGAAAAATGCAATTAATTACTATCAAGTTCCCTTTCACAGATCTTTAGACAAATTCACTTTAAATGGAATCTTTGGAAACTAAGGCATCCTAGGTAGTGTTCCTATACTGCACTGAACTTTGCAGAAACTAAGCTGCCTAGTTTGTGTCTCATTTGAAGTGCCTGTGAGTTTTCCCCAGCAGCAGGTAGAAGACTCCTTCTTACCATCATCTAACGCAATCCTTGCTCTAATGGTGTTGGGTACCTTAGTTGTACATGCTAAATCCTGCAAACAGTGATTAAAGCAATCTGTTTATATTGTCTTGTGATATATTTAATGATATATTCTCTCTGTGGTTTCTTGGAAGTGTTACTGTGGACACCCTTATTAGAATACAAGTACAGGCACACAGGAATATTCTCCCCCTCGGTGAATGAGTTTCAAACAAAGGTGGTTATCATTCAGGACATTCCTCCAAGTTTCACCATCAGCTCTGGATGCCTCAATGGGATTCAAATTCTTGTTGCTCAGCAATCAACCACAGAACCTGACTACTCATCCTGTGGCTGGCCGTGCAACCTAAGAGGCACAGAGTTCCATGCAATTAGATACTAGACTACAGCAACACTCCTTTCCATGGGAGCAGAATCATTCTGCAGAACAGTGGTGATCAGCCAGCTCAAACACAATTGAAATGCAATCAAGCGATTTGTGTGGAGTCCACGCTCTGTTGTTGAAGTGGTAGCTATGGTTTCTGCCTCAAACATGAAGCCTAGGTGTACTCCATAGGCAGTAGCTATCCAGAGACCTAAGAAACAAACTGAAAAACAGTACAAAGTGAGGACTGCAAAGAGGCTACTGCTATAAGTTTTTTAATTTTACGAATAGACCGTGAGTTTTAAGTAACATTCTACAGTAGACTTCCTAAAGTAAAATTGCATAAACAGAGACATTGTTCTTCCCTGACACTACAGCTGGAAACTACACCGTATCTTATCTGCCCCTCCCTGGAATCAAGCTGTAGTTCGTTTTGTTACTTTAGGGGGATGGGGACATTTTTTTGTTTTTACATTCCAGTGAATAAGAAGGAAATGAAAATATGCAGCAGTTTCCTAAATACTTTCTAATAAATAGATGAGTATATACATGTGATTCAAAAACTGATCTGTTTTCATTCCATGTTAGTTGTTACTTGCTAAAATCTATTCAGCATTTTGGTAGCTTCCTCATTTTGTGACTTTGTTTTTTGCTACTATAAACAGCATCTCCTATTATTTTGCCTTTAAGTGGCTTTCAAACATTCTTTTTCTTTAAAGCTCTATTTACTTTTATTTGAAAGGCAGATTAATAACGAGAAGGACAGATAGAGAAAGAAAGTCTTCCATCTGCTGGTTCACTTCCCAAATGGTCACAATGGCCAGAGCTGAGTGGTCTGAAGCCAGTAGCCGCGTGGCTCCCATATGGTTATTGGGTCTCAAGGACTTGGCCCGTCTTCTTCTGCTTTCCCAGGCCATATGCAGACAGGCAGATTGAAAGTGGAGCAGCATGGGCCCGGCGGTGTGGCCTAGCGGCTAAAGTCCTTGCTTTGAACACACTGGGATCCCACAGGGGCACCGGTTCTAATCCCGGCTGTACCACTTCCCATCCAGCTCCCTGCTTGTGGCCTGGGAAAGCAGGCGAGGACGGCCCAAAGCTTTGGGAGCCTGCACCCGCGTGGGATACCCGGAAGAGGTTCCTGGTCCCGGCATCGGATTGGCGCGTACCGGCCCGTTGCGGCTCACTTGGGTAGTGAAACATCGGATAGAAGATCCTCCTCTCTGTCTCTCCTCCTCTCTGTATATCCGGCTTTCCAATAATAATAAAATCTTTAAAAAAAAAAAAAAGAAAGTGGAGCAGCATGGACATGAAACGGCACCCAAATGGGATACTGGCACCACAGAGTCACAGTGCTAGACCCTCAAACTTTTTTTCTTAACATTTATTTATTTTTATTGTAAAGTCAGATATACAGAGAGGAGGAGAGGCACAGAGCAAGACCTTCTGTCCAATGATTCACTCCCCAAGTGGCTGAGCTTGTGCGAAACCAGGAGCCAGGACTTCTCCTAGGTCTCCCATGTGGGTGCAGAGTCCCAAGACTTTGGGTCAACCTCTACTGCTTTCCCAGGCCACAAGTAAGAAGCTGCATAGTAAGTGGAGCAGCTGGGACATGAACCGGCAGTCATATGGTATCCTGGCACATGCAAAGAGAGGATTTAGCCACTGAGCCACTAGGTTATTGTGCTGAGTCCTCAAACATTCTTAAATTATGTTTAAAATAACGTGGGTGATTTCCTTCTTCCCCTGCACATTTCTCCTGAAGAAATCTTTGAAATTAACTGTTCTGATAGCCATACATAATATGTAAAATGTAAGTCAGCATGCAAGTCTCATTCGTTCTATCCTTTTCTACATCTGAGGATTAGGCAGCCAAGGAGCTAGCATATGCTAAGCAGAGACTTTGGTTTATAAGTGTCCTCATTCTATTTTGGTAAACTGTACCAGGGAAAGCAAGACATCAAGAGTGTCAGCTTGTGTCAAAGGAGTCTGAGAATAGCTTAGTTTGGCTGGATCAAAGGAGGTGAAAAGAGTTCAGGGGGGAATTTGAGGTTTGCAACGGGAGAGTGAGTTGCAAAAGGCAGAGTGTGGGGGCTGAAGCCTGGTGAAGGGCTTTAGGAAACAGCAAGGAGTTTTCAGTTCAGGAGTGACAAGATCAAAGTGGCTGGCAAGCAAGATAATTTTCACAGCAGTCTTAGATGGCCTGAATGGGGGACAGTGGATCTCGTGGTCAGTGTATCAGCATGCTGTCTGATGCCAGTTGAGTGTTATATTATAAGCGCTAAAAAAATCTAATCACAGCCCACCAAGCAAAGACAAAAAGCAAGAAACTCATCGTGGTGCTGATCTGGTCTCCCTGCCCAGAGTTGTCAGTGAGACCTTGACATGCAATCCAGTCTCTAAATCAGGATGGCTTTTTACCAGACAAATAAAACAATGGGTAATTTCAGACTCATAAGCTGTTTGAATTCTTAAATATTTTAAAAGAAAGAATTTTTAATTCATGTATATATATTTCTATTATGAATATGCATGATATGAAGGTGGTTCTCTACTCTTAGAAGCAAAACTTTCAGAGATTCTAAGAGTTTCTTGGGAGGGTATGGCTCAGTGAAAATGACACACAGGTGCAGCTATTTGGACATAAACATTATTCTTACGGATGGCCAATTTCAGACATGTTACTAGGGTTTAACACAATGTATGAATGGTCAAATGTGGAGAGCTCCTTCCATCAGGCTCAAAAGGCTGATAATCAGGTGGCAGAGTTCAGTCCACCCCTAATTGTTGACTCTCAGTTACATGGCCAAGGTGCCTTTGGACTTGGCCAAGGGCACACTGATAATTATTGTAATTACCTTGAGACTTAACATTTGTCACTCAGGTTTCAATGATATCTATAGGGACACAAAGCTACCAGTAATTCCCAAGGAAGTAACATTTTGAATGACTGGCAAACAGTTTAAATTCTGGAATCTTAAACACATGATTTGGAACCTCTTTTGTTTCCCAGCAGTCCCAAATCTGTTTCCTTAGAAGATTTTGGGACAGCCTTTTCCTTTTATTTTACGGCTGCAAGCATTAATCCAGCTATCCCAGTCCTCACTTAGAGAGCTGAGTGCTCTGCTCCACCATGGGAGACACATGCTGTGACTTTAGCTCTCCTGTGTCTGTGGGTTCTGTATGCAGCCGAGCTTCAGCAGGATGCAACACGTTTTCCAGTCCTCAGCACCCCTTTAATCACTTGGGAATCCAAAACAGCAGAGATCATTTTTGGTGAGGATTACCTCCCATCTGTCAGTTCATCACAACTCCAGGGATTGCAAAATGATATGTGGAGGAGCAGTCATTACATGCTGGCAGATGCTGCATACAGACCAGTTTGAATCTCCTAAATTCAGAATTGGCACAGGTTAATAAACATAAGAGCAATAATAGTGGTCTGGGTCTCGTTTAAGGGCACTGAGACTCAAGGCAAATAAGACTCCTTCTAGTCCCGAAACAAAACATAGCAATGTTTATGAACACTGGCTCTTGAGTGCAGCAGACACTACCTATTACCTTCACCTTGACTGTCCCTTCTAAAGCCCTCATTCAGAAACTGATGGCTTCCTTATCTTTTGAGCTACTCGATCAACTCAGTTGAAAGATTAAAAGGAGACATGCTAAGGCTAAAAGGAAAACAATACAAACTGGGCAAAACATTTGCTCCTAGAAAACACACACAGTGCAGACAATAGAACAGAAAGGGCAGAAGGGGCCGTGCGCCTTGGGCTTGGAGTTGGTCATTTAAGGGCTAGGACATTTGGAGGACAAAAGGACAAAAATGATTTGTAGCTCAGATTTTGACAAGGTGTGGGAAACATAAATTCATCAATGTCCTGATTTCCCCCTTTGGTAAAGGATTCACAATGCTTAACCAAGAGCTTAACAAGATGTCATATATAGGAAAATGCAAATTTATGCATAAGCTTTATCAATAGCTGTTTTGTACTGTATCAACACAAGCAACCATCTGTGATGGATTTTATTAAGAATGAGATCCAATTTTTATTATCAGTGTATTTCTAGAAAATGCAAATATTTTGGGCAACTATCTGAAAAGCCATGCCACACTTGATTAGTCATCCTATAGACATGCCAAAGACTGTGCTTTGGAGGTCACAAGTAAGAGACTTTATTCCCACGAATACGCTCTATGGCTGTAACTGGAGATCACCTGGGCTGGAGTGATGTGGAACTGAAGTGTCTCGAACTTGAAAGGAGGTCAAGCTCTCACCCACTGCATACTACTGTGGCAAATTCTATTTGTCTTGCTTTGTTCCAATGCCTAACACGAATCTCCCTCTTCTCTAATGCAGATTAATCCCTCCCACAAAATAACTTAGTACTCCCCTGAATGAGATCAGAGCTGAACTGATTTGCCTTATTGAAGGTCATGTAGGAAGAGCAACAAAAACAGAGTTGCTATTTCTATCAGTTCCTCTGATTCCTTGTCATAGTTTCATGTACTAGTGAGAGTTTCCCATGAGGTGTTCTTCATTCCCACAGAACAGATACTCCATGGAAGCAGGGGCACACGTGAACTAGTCCAAACTGGCTCAAAACTCCTGGTTCCTCAAGAAGTGAGAAGGTGGATCATTAACTATAAAGCATCCAAAAGAATTTTGGAATGCGTTTCTTTAAAAAGAAGATCACTTCAGGTTTTTTGCTAAGTAATACATATTCATTACAGAACAGCTTGAAAAAAGAGAGAAGGATAATGAGATAATCCTAATCACTAATAATGTGGCTACCAAATAGCAATGCTTTCATTATTCCAGTATATTTTCATGCTTGGGGACATATGTATCTGTGCAAAGCTGAATTCTCTACTGCACATAGTCTTAATGACATACTCCTAATGACATACAGCAAATTTGACTTTTTCACACAAACTAAAAGGTATAAATTAAAATTTTTATTTGATGAATCTCATTAGTTAAAATGCAACATAGCATGCAAGGTTCAAAGATGAAGCGAGGAAAGCCAAAAAAACATTTCACTTAAATATTTGAATGTAATGCGTGATTACTAAGCCAAAAAGAAACTATTTATCTGGCCTGGGAATGTTATTTAAATCCTAGGCTCATTCATGCTAAACAGAGGCAACATTTTCCATTCACTTCTCCAAGGCTTCTCTTATGAAAGTCACCCTCCTCCTTTCCCTCCATTTAGCACTCCTATTTATGGGCTGAATGCCCACAATTGAGAAGGGTAACTTCAGAAAGTGGTCACTGCCAAGATGATGATATTAAAATGGTAGTCCAACTTTAAACAAGGTGACTTTTTTTAGTTTGTGCCAATCTATAAACATTATTCTTGCCACAAATTTATAAACTAAAACCCACTAATAAAACAGCCAGAAGAGTATCTATTTACAATGATGTATTAAGGAGTGTGATTCATTCTCTGAAGAAGTAAAACGAAACTGCATTTTAAAGATTGAAAATTCACATAATCCCATGCCCCAATTAGACTTTTGCTGCCTTTCTTTTGTTTTCATCAACAACCAATCCTATGAAAAGATATACTTTGAAATCCTCATATTTTGCTTTTGATGCAGTCATCCAACAGTAGCCTCAATGAAAAATTTCCGTGGCTGAGGATTTTCTTTATCATCAATACCCATGGAACTTTCTCTGACTAGTGACTGAGTAGAGCACAGAGCAGTGATGAGTGCTATTTCCAAAGCAGAATATACACTTTTTATCATTCTGAGCATAACATTATTTTTATGTCTCCGAAGATAAGAGTTGGGCATTTGGCATCATAAGTAAGTCATTGTTTAGGATACTTGCATTTGAATCTAGGCTTCACTCTCCATTCTAGTTTTCTGCTAAAGGACATTCTGTGAAGGTCAAATGTTTGGGTCCCTGTCAGCCGCATGGAAGACCCAGGCTGAGTTCCTGAGTGCATTCCTAGCTACCAAGAGGGAAGAGAGATCTCTCTCTTTCTCTTGTTCTCTGTGTCTCTGCCTTTCAAATAAAATAAACAATATTTTAAAAGATAATTGAATTGCAATTAATAGCATCAGATAATGTAACTTATTAGCTGTTCTCTCAACATTTTTTTTTTTTTTGGCCATCACTGTCTATAATGAACAAATAAAGGGGAAAAATTAAATTGATCTACCTTTAAAAAGGGAAGATAACACATGAGGATGTGTGCATTCTCTATGCCATGCACATTTCTAAAAGTAAACCCAGTAACATTCCAGGTCTCAAGGAAACCTTGCATGGCTCATGCACACACTCACAGTCATGTGACTTGAGACCACACATGTCATTTCTGCTAGGCCTAATGCATCTGGCCTACTAATTCACTTGCTGCTCTGAGCTTTATTCCTGCAACCAATCCTATTCTCCTGCTAAGCATGTCCATTTGCTTCCAATGGATTCAACAATTACAATCTCTGGATGTCCAAAGATGTGTGTGCATGTGCTGTGTTAACTCTGCCCCATAGGATACTAAAGCTCTGCTTAACACCTGGAGGTAGTGCTGGTCTAAGAGGATGCAGCTAAAGCAATTTTAGGCAGGCAGAGAGAGCATGCTGAAGCTTATGGTAGACACTCAAAGCTATGCGAAACCTGCCACTGAACTGCAAGCTGTCAGAGGCTCATTATATCTGAGCACGCCTCTCAGGGATATGCATACAGCAGCAAGACAAAGGGTTTATACAGAGTGGGGACAAAGATGTCTGAGCAGTCTGGGTTCTCTGACTATCTAGGGAATTGTGAGCTTTCAAAATAAAGAATCCAGCTCCAGAAGAAATCATTTTTTAATGTGGTCGTGAAACAGCAATTATTAAGATGCTAAGAAGAAATGGAGTGGAAACAAACCTCTTTAGAATTAACCAATAAGGGAAATCAAGTGCTTTGAAGTCAGTATAGTGAATAATAACAAAAATGATGATGCTAATTATAATCTTCCTTGGAGAGTGTTTTACACTTCGTGAAGCATTTTAAAGTATCCTAGTTCATTTAGTTCTTATAATAGCATGATGAAATATACAACACTAGTATTCTCATTATTCAAAAAACACAGCTAACAGATATCTACCCTCCCACACAGTTATCGCATGCCCATTCCAATCACAGACTAAACTTCAGAAGAATTCAGCTGGAACAGAAAATTAAAAGCCTAGAGGAGTTAGTTGTTTCCATTAAAAAAAAAGTCAGTGCTTTCTCCTCCATCATCCTTCTTCTAATATTCAACCTGTCTACCTAAAATACCAAAATTTATGAGATTCTTAACATATCAGCCTATACTTATAGACTGGTTACAGTAAAAGAAATTCATCTGCTCAAAGGATACTGTCAGTGAGTGGTCCTAAGTGAAATGATATACATATATGTCAAACTCTGCACTAGCTATCTGAGATATAGCCCATGATTAATAGAATAAATTCATTTTTGGCATGCTAGGTGTCAGATAAACTATGCAAAACTAGTACCTTCTTATGGTGACTCACTGCAAGAACCTCACCAAATCTTATCTAAAGGGTACACCACCTTTCTCTCCTTGGCAGGAAATCAATGAGAAGCTATGTGTGAAAGGTATTGCCCACGGTGTCAGGAAACATAGGTTTTAATACAGTGTAAATACTGCTTTGTCATTATTACTTATTTAAGTTGTAGAAGGGAAATAAGAGTTCAGGAAATGGACGTAGGATGATTACAGATTTGCGGAAGAGTAAGAAACGTAAAGGGTTTATGATCTCAAAGAATTCACAAAGAATAAGTTGTAGAAATCGCACAAGGAAATTATAAAAGAGAATGTTTTTAATAGAGAACAAACAGCTTGCACAAGTCTTGTCCAGGCAGCAAGAAAGAGGGGGGAGATGCATGAGTGCTGAATGACATGGAAGGAGAAGAATTAAGAATTGCTTCTCGGCCCTTTGGTGAAGATCAAGTATAGGAAGAGAATTCACGTGAGAGGTAAAGGAAGAAGAGTCTGAAGAATTATGACTCTATCATCTACTGCTTCGGTCAGTACTAGTCAGGAAGGAGGAGCCGCATTTAGGTCAAGCTGAGTTGTAGGATCAGGAATGAACTTGCATGTGATACATAAACTGATATGAGTATATAAAAAACATTCTGGGGAATTTAGCAAAATCATTAGTTTGTTTCTGGTTGGATCCAACTGAAAAATAAACGCCCTTAAAAACAAAGGCAGTTCAGATCTGAATGAAAGCTTGACTTACAGTGGTGAAAGGGAGATGTTGCAATCCCCATGTACACAGGATGGGAACAAGGCTGGTCAAACGTCTTTGAGGATTTCCCAGAAGACCCATGAATCTTTACCACAGGAGAAGCAGCTTCCCTATGATGCTTTATTGTTAATAAAGAAATGCACTGGATGGCATTTGAGTTAGTAATGAATGAATCAAGATGAAGAAGTCAAATCCCCTTGCAGTAATAACATTTCATTTCTCACTCCTGAGTTTTATCCAGCTTCTGTTTCTTCATACACTTCCTCTCTCTTATGTTATTGCCCTTGGAAGTATGTCAAAAGGCTGTCGATTTTGTAAAAGCACCTTCCCTAGATTTTCACAGTAAAATCGTTAAGCTGTCATCATGAAGGAGAAAGAACAGTTCCTCAAGAGGAAGAGATGCTATGAGACTCTCCCGTTACCACAATGCCTAACTGCTCCCAGAGGCGCACAAGTCCTCTGAGGACCAGCATTTAAGAAGCAAATTGGTTTGTTGGGCAATTCCTAAAAGCCTCAGAGAGACAACATACCAGTCTTGTTGCTGCTGTACTCAGGGAGTACTCTGTGAAGTTAAATTCACAATATGCAACTACAGTTTAGTGCAGTTACCAGATCTCCAATAAGCAGTTCTGAAAGGCTGGGCTTGCGCCCTAGTTCTCTTCTTTAATTGATGGAGTCCTGTTCTGCTTGGCAAAGTGGAATGTACACATAACCAGACTATATCATTTGACTTCATTAACTGTGATCATCTATCTTCTGCTCTCAGGCTTAATATAGTAGCAAAGACTAGAAATGCACATGCTATAAAGAAAGTTAACCTATTGTTAAACTTTGGAGTCATTCTGTCTTTGACGATCAGTGAAGAGGGACAGAGAGAAAAGCTCATCATTAAATTCAAAGCTCTTTATAAAATTATCTTATTAAAAGGGAAACATTCCCCAGGACTCTTTATCTTAATATGGTGATATAACATATTCTCAGGGAAATATATATCTGATAAAATGGATTTAGTAATGGTTTTCAAGGGATGTGATACTGTAGATGACTGTCCCACGTTTTTAAAGAACTTATTCAATTTGCAAAACTTAGCCCATGGAATAAAAGACATGAAGATTGTGTATCTCAATTTATCTTTAGAATGTGGACTAAACAAAGTGGCCTCTAAATGTGGTGCCACATACTAGGCATTTGTGTTAAAGTAAAGGAATATCAGATTGGAGTGGCACAGCAGAACCTCACCCTACCAAATCTGAAAAGAAGGGAAGACATGCAGGTGTCTTCTGAACTCCTTGCCCGCTAGGAGAACTTACAGTTCTCTTGTCTGTTACCCTGCGAAGTGTCAGAAAGGTTGCTCACATTAAGTGAGGAATTCAATGGTACTCAGCTCCAGAATATTTACATTTTCAAAATGACAGGAAGAGTATGGTAAGCTCGGGTTGGATTCTAGGTTGATGATGGATCTTAGGTTTTAGAAGAGATATCTTGTGGCGGGGCAGCTTCCTGCATCTCTCAATCAAGCACCGGGTTAAGAATGGGAAATAGCTGCATCTGCCACGTGCATGTGAAGAGGATTGGTCCTAGGAGGCTCAATGTCTCTTCCTTATCCACACTATGCTTTCTTGTTGCTGTCAGGCACACAGAGCACTGGGAAGCATTCTGGTGGGATCCTAAACATTTAACACACCAGGGAAGTACTGTTTGAACTGGTTTACCAGCAGCGTTTTCAGCTCCTGCTATATTTATAGCCTAATGAACCATGTTAAAATTTAACGCAGTCACAGTTAGTCATATGAAATAATACACAGAGTGATGATCCTGTGTGGTTTAAAATGGTATTTTCCTATAGTGCATGCTTAACAGATATTAGTTTGAAGGACAGGACTACTAAACTCCAGGGTTTCTGCTTACTCTGGAGTTGGCCAATAGCATCAGCAGTGACAGGTTGTATCAACTCAAAGCTGCTTTGCTTCATCCAAACTCAAAGATTTGCAGTCTTAAAAAAAACAATCTAGAATTTCTCATTTTTGGGAAATGATGGATTCATGATACAGAAGAAAAAACTTACATTAAAAACATTTCTATTCATTATGTTTGAAAGAGGCACATTAGGGGGAGAGAAAGAGAGAGAGAGAGAGAGAAGAGAAGAGAAGAGAAGAGAAGAGAAGAGAAGAGAAGAGAAGAGAAGAGAAGAGAAGATGAGAATCTTGCATTTTTGGTTGGCTCTCCAGATGCTCATGATAGTCAGGATAGGGCCAAGGTGAAGTCACGAGGTTGAAATTCCATCCAGGCCTCCCACTTGGGTAGAAAGAACCCATAGACTTGCAGAAATATTTGTTGTCTTCCCAAGTGCACGGTAGGAAGCTAGATCAGAAGTAGGGCACTGTAGGCATGCTGATATGGCATGCAGGCACCCCAAGAGGCATTTTAAGCCACTGTGCCACAATACTCATCCCTCAAGAAGTGACTTAACTGCTGGGCCAAATTCCTGACCCTTAACTTTATTTTATAGGATGGAGGGCCATTGTGAATAAAAGATTAACCTGCTTACTGGGATTATGGCTGTTGGTACTGATGCTCTAGGTTACTGCAAACATATGTGGGTAACACACATGTTAGTTTTTGGCTCACAGTGAGCTTGGTGCATAGCATCTTGAATCACAAGTATGGAATTGCCAGTATTGGTATCACAAGCATGAAAGAATGCTACAAAGGTTTGCTGGTAAGGCTTGTAGGAGTTCTGAGCTGAAACACACCAAAGAGAGTCCATCATTTACTGCACTCCGGGTGCTACCCTTTTAAATTCCATTTGTGGAAGGAATGAACCCCAGTAGCTGTTTAGCTAGTAATGCGATTTGTAAAAATTCATTAAAGACGTCCTTTTCCCTTTAACTATGATGGCTGCTTGGCAGGAAATATACACATTAATGAGTCCTTTTTTTTATGAGCCTATAACCATGGTTCAGTTACTGAACAGAAAACATAGGTCATCTGCTTATTATTATCATGAAAGAAGCAAGGAAGAAGTAAATGTTGATTTCATATAAGGCACATTTCTGTAATCCTCCAAGGCACTGTTTGAAAATATTGGTTGTTGCAAATTGTGACAACCTGCGTTATCTCTGCATGTACACAGAGAATGGGGAGACTCAGTCTGGGATGGGAATGAAAAGACCCCACTGTATAACCATCACTTCTTATTTAGAGACCCCCAAAGACACAGTCAATAGCACAGACTTCAGTGTGAGACAAGTGTGAGTTCTGGGCAAACCACATACCTACCCTATGATTTGCTTTCCTCAGATATCCAATGGTACCAACAGTAATACATATGTCAGAAGATATCCCTAAGTATTCAGTGTCACAATGTATGTATTTTGTACCATGCTTGGCTCATACTTAAAAATCCAGTGACTATTCATTGCTGTTACCAATATCATTACATGTTAGGCTAACTAGGTATTTGAACTTCCCACTGTCACAATTTTCTCACATTCAGTATATTAGGGCTCCTGAAATTCTTCCTCTAAAGTGCCCTTAACAGAGGATGGTAACAGATTCATTCCCTGGAAAATCAATAGCATATAGAACCTAAAAGGTAAGATCCCAATAGGGGGAAAAGTTTGTTTAATTTTTTAAGAGTTCTTTTTAAATTATCACACTGATTTGAAAGAGAGAGAATCTTGAGATTGAGAATCTTCCAGCTGCTAGTTCACTTCTCCAGAGCTGAAATAGGGCTAGGCAAGTTGAAGCCAGGAACCCCGAACTCAATTTGTATCTCCCATGTGAGTAACAGGGACCCAAATATTTGAGGCGTCCAAAGGTATCCATCAGCAAGAAGCTGGAAACAGAAGCAGAGCTAGAACTCACAGAAATGCAGGCATCTGTACCCCTCTTTGTTGCATTTCTTCATCACATCTGTGTTCTGCTTTGTAATAAACTTGCATATATTTTAAAAACTGTCATGATTCAAATTTTTTTTTCAGCCCCCTTTATTACTGAAGAAAGATGAACTATGACCAGCCTAGCCATTCTCACAGTGGAAGCCAGAACCTATTGGAGGTAAATTCCACCAGAACCCTGATACTCAAGACGTGGATCAGTGTGCCCGAATGTGCTTAAAGCCTGTAACAGATGGATGATACCAGATGTCACAATAGATCTAGGGGATCAGGATCATTCTGGAATGACTGAATTTCCTCAGGTAATTTATGTGTGCAACAAAACTCATTGAACTAGATATTCTGCAAGGAACTTGTTATGGCCCTGTCCTAAGAAAGTAAGTTGGGAATCAGTACACATTGATGGGCCATCTGATGGGAGTCTGATACTGCACCAATTATTACCAGGCATACAGAGATGAACACGATGGCTTCCTTTCATTTGAGGATTTTTTTCTCTAGGAAAAGGGTAACAATGGTGATCTGGCTCCATGGAAATTGACCATTTGGTCGATAGAAATGTACTTATCTCTTCTAAGAGAAAAATCAACACCCATGAAACTGATGATCTTCACACAGAGACTTCAGAACAGACACCATAATCTTCCCATGATCCCTTCCAGACTTCTAATGTCTTCAGTTCTATTAACAATGGTGTTTGGTTTATCATTCTTAAATTCTTATGCATATTTTTGGTGTAGGGAATGACAACAACAAAACAAGAAAGCTTGGTAGGAAGAACAAAGGAAGGTCCACTAAAAATATTCATTTTAACATGACTGATGGTCCCTGGCTTTCGTAAGTCAACCCTTAGGGTGCACATTCGCTAATTGTGTAGCTAGAAGAAACCTCTTTACAGCTTCCCATTCAGAGTTGCAAAGGAATGAGCGCATTTAGCTATTTTCTACAGCTCTCCTTTTCTTCTCACGACAGAGTGGGCTGAGATGTTAACTTTTGAAGGTGTGCATAGAGACATTTCCCCCTGAAGATTGTGGGGTCTGCAATTATATGACATATTGTCAAGGAAAAAAATAAGCAGTCACTGAAAGCCGAATCTGATTTCTTTTTATTGTCTACCAGTGAGGCTGGCAAAGTGTAATCTGTGAACATAAGCACTTTGGAGCAGCACCAGTGTGTAGAGAACTGAAGTGGAAAGAACTCAAGAGATCTGGGGGATTCTGAAAGGATACAGCATATTCTCTTTCTTTTGCAGCCTGAAAGAAACAAATACTTCTCCATGCTCTCATTAGAGATGAACATCTCTCAAATCTGCCATCAATCTGAAAGCATTTACAATACTCTTGGTTGCTTTTTTTTTTTTTTTTTTGGCCTAATTCGATAAACATTTTGTCATCAGTAGTCACACTTTTTTCCTTCCATTTACTCGCCTTCAAGTCCATTCCATCCAGTTAACACCACTTTCCATCATGTAAGCTGCTCTTGCAAAGGCTACTGAGTATACTGACCAACCACTTCTTAAATTCCAAGTCCTGTGGCCTTCCAGAAGGTCTTCTTCTACATGACTTTGCAAAATTTGAAACAGTTTTGTCTTTTAACATTGTCACTTCCTTTGGCACTTCATTATTCTGCCACCTTTGAACCTATCTGGTCTTCCGTGTTTCCTTTAATGGCTTGACCTCTTACCCTGTCTTTAATGTGACCACTTTCAAGGTCCAGTCCCACCACCTAACCTTTCACTTTTTAGTTATGCATCCACTCTAACAGCTTCAAATAACACTTTCCCACACAGACCTCCAAAATGCACTTAGCTAGAACTCTGCTTTTCCCCCTAGTATCAAATAAAAATCCCACACTGCCTGGTTGGCATTTGCATATGATTGATGATCCTGTTACTTAATGTCTAACTCTAAAGGCTGCCCATCGTCCCATGCTGAGTTGCAGTCTTATCAGTGCCATGAAGGCTTCAATAGCTTTTGAATCGAGACTGTCTTTTTATCACCTGAAGTCTGCCAGTTGTGATCTGCAAAGCAGTTCTTGATCTTTGATATTTCACAGAGCCATTTTTCTTCCCTCAAGAGTACAGCATCCAGCAGCTTGAGGTGCACAGCTGTATTTCTGCCTTGCATTATTCATTCATTTTATACATATTTATCATGTCTGCATTGTGCCAAGCACTGGTCTATGTGCTCAGAGTAGGAGTGTTGACAACAAACAAAACAACCCCCCAAACCAAAAGATTTTTTCATCAAGCAGCTTATATTATAAAATGGATTAGGGAACTGGCTAGACCTAGTGACCATCATTATCAGTATGGATCAGGTGATAATACACTCTGTGAAGAAAAAAATCAAATGAAGGGGAAGGGAGTGTTTGTACAGCAGGGCTATTTATTTGGGGCCACCAAGCAGGGCCTCTCTGACAGACTTACACTGAGCAGAGAGGTAGAGGACAAGAGAGCCAGCTCATGATGACAACTGCAGGAAGAGATTCCAAGTGTTGAGGAGAGACGCTTGTGAAGAGAACACAGGGGTGGTCTCATCCTGGGCCAAGCACTTAGGGAAGCTGACAGATGACTCTGCTCATGCAGCAAGAAGCAGCTCACAGGGGACCTCAGGCCCTAGAAATGACTTTAAACTCCCCTCTCAGTGACAAAAGATGCCACTGCAGCGTTTGAACACAGTGTTCCGATGCCCTTGTCCTCATATTCCATCAATAATCACTCTGGCTGCCTTACTGAGAATAGGGTGAGGTGATTGGTGCGCGCAACAATAGAAGGGCGGACAGAAGGAGGAGACTCAAAAGTATTCATGATTAGAAGCTGACAGTGAGTTGGATAGTGATGCAAGTGCAAGCTGATAAGGACCACCAGCAGAGCCAATGGTAGCAGGGAAAAAACCAAAACAACAATGGTTCTTAGTTTCAGGAAAAGCAGGTGTCAACAGACAGAGGGGGCTTTTTTGGTGGTTATGAGAATTTCAATTAAAGCTTTAAAATGCTTGTTTATATATTTTCAGGTACTTTAGAGGCAATGTCAGAGCAAGAGTAAGATCTACTTCAAATGCCCGCAACAACCAAGACGGCGTCAGGTCAGAGAGTGGAGTCTGGAACTCCATCCAGGTCGCAGCACATAGCGGGCAGGAATTTGAACACTTAAGCTATCATCGGGTGTCTCTCAGGATGCATTATAAGTAAGCTGGATTGGAAGTAGAGCAACCACGCTGCTATCAGATAGACGTGGCTGTATTAAGCAGGAACTAAGCTTTGCCTGCCTCGGTTTGGAATTTTAAATTCTGAGTCAAGTAGGTGAAGAATCAAGGATGTAATTTATTTATGATCTGCTAACCTGGCTCTTGAATGTCTGCCACACCAAAAATAAGTCAGTTTTTAAATATTTCATGAAGAAAAGGAGATGGACCCCATGGGGAACAAATGGGGCAGATCACACACAGATTACACAGTAAGAAACATCCATCTACCACTACTTGAATAACACCTGAATAATTACTTCGCATAGGTTTATCCATTTTCATATTTATAAGCTAGTATTGTGGAGAAGTTGAGACCTTTCATCTTAACTTTGTTGCAAAAAGAAATTATCAGATAGAGGATTCATTTTTTGTTCATAAACAATATGAATCAAATATCCTGTAGTAGGATTTACAAACAAGGAATACTGGAAGCAGAACTTTCCTACCACAGAAAGCCTTCCTGTGGGGAATCAGTCAAGGGCTCTGAAAATAGACTTATAACAGAGTACACACACCCCTTTATATATCTCTACCACCACCATACCCACAACCATATGTCAAGGACAGGAGCCCCACACAGAGGCCATATGCACACACATACCTATATTCCACTCAAGAATATCTCTTAGCATAGCTTGCTGTACCAAAATGTACATGTGTACTTGAAAACAGATTTACAGTTTCCAGTCATTATTTATAAAATACACAAGATTGTTAAGTTACACTGAACTATGCCTATCAGATAGTGCCTTTTGTGGTATATGCTCATTTCAGGAGGTCTCTAACTCCTCTAAAGCATTGATTTTTCTCTCTCATATGACATACAGATAAGAGTCATGGATTTCTTATTTTCCACCTATTATCCTAACTATTTAGCACTTATTTGTCCAAGGCAGTAGTGGGAAGAGATGTCTAAGAAGTAACTATGAGACCAACAAGATTCTCAAAATGTTGCATTTCTATGATGATCTTAAAATATGTGCAGCCAAAAGACTTTAAGAAATGTGTTCCCCATGCCAGAATGGAAATGTCACTGAACACAATCAATGTAAAAATATCAGCATAAACTCTTCTTCCACCTTCTCCTCGTGGGGATGACAGTTTATTTATATGCAGCTCTGACTAAGATGAATTGGTCAGATCCAACTACTGCTAGCAAGGTAAATGAAAAAAAATTCTCATTAGTCCAAAATAGGGTCGCTGAAACTTGGAAAAGGAATCCTCTGTTCAGGTGAACACAAAGATGAACCCGTTCTGGGAAAAACTGAAGCTTTTCAACATTCTCCTAATTTTGAGGCGACAGCAAATCCATCAAGAAGTACATTATCGTCCCATAATAAAAAGCCAATTTATAGGACTATGGAAACAAGCGACAAAACGAAGGGAAATGCAGCCAGCTTTGTTCTGAAATGGGGAGTTGTTTCTGCCTCGCCAGCTGCTACGCAGGCATGTGTGTGGAGAGTCCACCAGGAGTGAGAGACACGCAGCCTGCACACCGTGAAGGCATCTGCCTCACAGAGGAGCAGCAGGGGACTTGCCCTGAGAGAGGGGTGCTAACTTACAGCACACAAGTTTAAAATGATGACACTACCAGTCTCTCTTCATGCAACAGAGAAACGAAATTACAATTCTTAATATTCAAAGGCAGTTTTTTTTTTTTTGGAAAATCTTGAGAGCATTTTTTTGTGATTCTTTTTTAAAATTTTATTTTTGATGATGTTTATATAGTTGATTTGAGTGGGAAGGGTCAAGGGTTAGGGGAAAATGGGTGGGACCATTGCTTCCATATTCATTTTTTATCTTGTTATATCTGGAGGGAGCGAGACAAGAAGGGGAGATGCAGCCCCCAGCCTCCCAACCTCCTTGATATTCTAGGATGGGAGATGACTACCGAAAGCCATCCCGGGGTCCCCAACGTGGGGCATGGAGAGTAATTTTTAAAGATAACCAATCAAATATTTTTAAATCTGATTATATTAAAGAAAATTACTTTTTAAGTATCAGCAATAAAAATTTCCATTATCCTCTATCTATTTTCCAGTTTATTCAAAAAATGCTATTCCACAAATCAATCAGGGAATCTAAGTATATCTAATGCCAGAGAAACTAACATTTTCTTATCTTCGGTTTTAAAAAAATGTGTTTCTGAAGTAGAACACATTAATTTGCTTCTCATATAGAGAGCAAAAATATTAAAATAATTACCCGTCTAAGGCTAAATTAAAAAAAATGTTTAAAGACTTTTTAAATATTCATAATTCACAAGTGTTAGTTAATTATCAGGTGATGATCTAGTCTCATATGAGGGTCACATGTAAGGCTTTTTAGGGATTATTGAAATCGGATATTTACAGAGATGCAATGACAAATCATGTACTACCGTGTGTTCAACACAACTGCTATTCCTTTGTTTAAAAGACATGCTAGGACCTGGTGGCATGGCCTAGTGGCTAAAGTCCTCGCCTTGAAAGCCCCGGGATCCCATATGGGCGCCGGTTCATATCCTAGCAGCTCCACTTCCCATCCAGCTCCCTGCTTGTGGCCTGGGAAAGCAGTGGAGGACGGCCCAAAGCTTTGGGACCCTGCACCTCGTGGGAGACCTGGAAGAGGTTCCTGGTTCCCGGCTTCGGATCAGCGCAGCACCGGCCGTTGCGGTCACTTGGGAAGTGAATCATCGGATGAAAGATCTTCCTCTCTGTCTCTCCTCCTCTCTTTATATCTGACTTTGTAATAAAATAAATAAATCTTTTTTTAAAAAAAGACATGCCAAGTTTATGAACATGACCAGAAACATCCCAGAAACACTTAAGATGGAGCAATGTAAAATCTCTGCAGTGGTTTAGTATGTAGTAAAACTTTTTATTCACAGCATGCTGAGAAGGAGGCCATGTAAAAGCCAACAAGCACCAGACAACACTTTTGATTTGTGCAGCCTGACCCTCAGATTCTGTGGCGATTAAATAGGTAGAGACTATCAAGTATGCAGATGACACTAATTAAAATGTGACATGCATATACAACATTCTCAGTAACCACACCCCTCATTCTAACACTTGAGTTCTTGACTGAGACTCAGCCATCCATTTGTATTTTACTACGCAATAAATCTTGACAAGAAACCTAACCCAAATCACAGGTTATCCTAAGGAAATAAACTAGTGAGGGAGAAAAATATAAAGGCTATTTCTAAGGTGTTTTCAGTACTTGAGAGGATTTCTTAAACCCATACATGCTATTATTAAAACAACAGCATAGGGGTCAGTGATGTGGCTTATCAGATGAATCCTCAGCTTGCAAACACTAGCATTCCATATGGGTGCAAGTTCATTTCCCAACTGCTTCATTTCTTATCCACTCCTCCTGTGTATGGCCCGAGAAAGCAGTAGGGTATAGCCCAAGACCTTGACCCCCTGCACACATCTGGGAGCCGCTGTGGAAGCTCCTAGTACCCGGCTTTAGATTGACTCAGCTCTAGCTGTTACAGTCATTTAGGGAATGAGCCAGTGGATGGGAGATCTTTCTCTCTCTGTCTCTTCATTTCTCTGTAAATCTGCCTTACAAATAAAAGTAAATGAATTTTAAAAAAGAAAAAACAGCATATACTTTTTAGTTCACTGAATGTCTCTACTGTCTCATCAGGAACATCAGAGCTAGAAATTATATACAATTTAGTGTGATTCCCAACTCTTCATTCAGAAATATTTGCTATAAAAAATAGAAATTTTGACCTAAACTATTTAAGGTGGGTATTATAGGAGGACATACTTGTTCCATTTCCTACAATATCACATTTGCTCATTTCTAGCAAAGAGCTTGTGATAAAGAAAGAATTCTCTTAATTCCTCAAAAAAAAAAAAAAAAAAAAGGAAAAAGAAAAGAAAACAAAACAAAACCTTGAGGACACAAGCCAGTTTTCTACCATTTATGGTGATCTTCTTAATCATAGCAGATGAGATGTTTTCATGCCCCACAGCTCAACAGATAATAGCTTCGGCAACAGTTTCCACTTCACGACTCCTACCCTAATGTGCTTCATTCTTCTGCCTGAGCAGCTAGCTAAAGTTGTGGATGCTTCTAGGAATCATTTTCACTGGGTTTGTGTTTTTATTGCTTACTATCAGTTTTCAAAGTATCTCTGACATAAGCATCTTTCCCCAATCCCTTCCCCTCTTAATCTGTTCACTCTTTTCTGGAATGATGCTAACTTAGAAAATCAGAGTCTAAATTGCACCCGAGGAAGTCGCCTGGCTTTGCCAGGACCCACCTAGACCACTTCATCCTACGAAATGATTATGGAGCCATTATGAGTTTACTTTATCATCTTTCCAAAGGCACACTGTATTTTCACCTAATGGAACAAAAGATAAACTACATTACACAAACAAAGCTGCAGTAATTCCTAGAGAATGAAGAAACCATTTCTACAATATAATACCTTTTAGCACAGGCACTCATTTTGAAAGACCAAACAAAAAGATAGCAGTGTTTTACCGAGTTTAATATCAAACTAATGTTGAAAAAGGTCCAAGTGTATGATAATGAGGATTGTTTAAAGTACACTTCAGCGGTTCTGGAAAAATAAATGTGAAGCAAGTCAAACTCTCCACCTTGGTAGGAGGAACAGCCAGCCAGTTTGAAACCCAACTTCAAACTGAAACTTGTTTTATACATGTAATAATTTTCTATTTAATAGCATCTGGAACTGGACTATTCACAAACTCAGTTTATGTAGGACACTAGCAACACAGCTTATACAGGACACTAGCAACACTGTGATTTGGTGGTCAACATCAAACCTGGATTCCAAGTTTAGAATAAGATTACTTAATTAGTTTTATTCAAGAAGAGGAGGCATAACAGATTGAAAAACCTCAATTTGCTGATTCCTGACCCAGATGGCTGCAATGGCCAGGACAAAACTGTGCAGACCAAGCTAGGAGCTGAGAATTCATTCAAGCTGGGACTGACACACAGGCACTCAGAGGAGGGACGCAGGTATCGCCAACAGCTACTTAAATGCTAGGCCAAATGCCCACTGCTGTGCCCGAGATTCAAACAAGAATGTGATATAAATAGAACAATGCAGAGGTTCCATATATACAGTTTCAAGAGTCTAATGAGGGCCCGGTGCCATGGCTCAGCAGCTAAAGTCCTCGCCTTGAATGTGCTGAGATCCCATATGGGCGCCGGTTCTAATCCCGCAGCTCCACTTCCCATTCAGCTCCCTGCTTGTGGCCTGGGAAAGCAGTTGAGGACGGCCCAAAGCCTTGGGACCCTGCACCCACATGGGAGACCTGGAAGAGATTCCTGGTTCCTGGCTTGGGATTGGCACAGCACTGGCCGTTGTGGTCACTTGGGAAGTGAATCATCGGATGGAAGATTTTTCTGTCTCTCCTTCTCTCTGTATATCTGACTTTCCAATAAAACAAATAAATCTTTGAAAAAAAAGAGTCTAATGAAACTACTCATTCTATCCTACTGCCCCTTGCTTCTCCTTCTTTCGTTTTTCTCATAAGTTTTACAATGATGTCCTTCCAATTTCCTTTTGTAATCACAAACCTAACATTTCTCTAAATGAAGAACTCAACAAGCAAAAACCACTGTTTCTCAAGAGTAGAAAGACTATGATACTATAATTACAAAATGTTAATTTTGCTCATATGCATTTTATTTGTTTGCTGTATATTAGTTACTAGAAATAAGGGAATAAGGATAGCTATTTATTGCTGGATTACTATCTCACTAAGCATGAGGGTCACTAATTTCATCCTTTTGTTGAGAAAGACAGGAATTCACTGTTTTATGGCTGAATAGTATTCTCCAGTAGATAAATGCCACAATTTCTTTATCCAATCATCAGCTGATGGACTATATTGTGAGTTAAGCTACTATAAAATTGGAGGATGATTTTATCCACTATTGAATGTCCTTATTAGGGAGAGCTAGCCTCTTTGAACCTTGAACTTTACCATTTATAAGATCCATTCAAGCCCAGGCACCTATGTCCTGTAGCCTTAAATCCAAACTTGTGTTAAGAACATTGCTATAAATCATAGGATGAATAAAGAATTTGGAAATCGTTTATAGTTTGCTGACTATGAGAAACAAATCTTAATGATCTCTTCATTTTTTCAACATTTAAATACAAATTGGCCAGTACACATTACTTGTACCAACATGACATCAGACAAATGATTTTTGTCCTTGTCACCTCCAAGACACCAGCTAGTCCCTAACAGATCACCATTCTTTAGCTATTGCATGAGAATCATTTATTCATCTCAGAAACTTTTTGATAGATGGGTAGCTCTTGGTAGGCTGTTACTTCTGTCTCCCTTGTCATTGTGTTTCTGGTTTCTGGCACACTGAAGAAAACACTGTGGGTACTCAATAACACACAAACAAACAGACAGAAGAGCTGTCCCATCTTTGTGATCCTGGCAGGAAATTCAGACAGGTGGAAAAGAGCACAGGAGGAAACAGGATTTTTTTTCCCCATAGCTTCAATGTCTACTGGCCAAGAAGCTCAGAGAAAAAAGCCAGAAGAAAATCAGAGCTAAGGGTCACAATGGCAGCGAGGCACATGGTGGAGGAAGTGAGAAAATCTCTCAATAAACCATTCTTTATAAAACTAGTATTTTGGGGTGGGCAATTTGGTGCAGTGGTTAGCATGTGGTTAGATACACTTTCATCCCCATATCGCAGTGCCTGGATTTGAGTTCTACCTCCACATCTTCGTCAAGCTTCCTGCTAATGTGCACACTGGCAGGCAGTAGGTGCAGGCTCAGGTGGTTACCATCCACATGGCAACTCTAGACTGAATTTCTGGATACTAACTTCCACCAGGCAATGTTACAGAGATCTGGAGTGAACCAGCATTGCTTTTCAGATGAAATGGAAGTAAATGAATAAAAGAAAATTAAAATCAGTGTTTTGAGTAGTACTGATAAAACAGGATACATCTATGAGTGTACTTCTAAACAACATGGAAAATGGAATTGAAAATTAATTATGGTGCAGATTTTTGGAAATTTATTCAGTTTTCCACAATGTGGTTTTTTGTTAGCTTTTTGAAGTTCCTTCATATACATGCCTGTCAAAAACACATTAGCAAAAACAAATAATTTAATTCTATGTCCATGTATTTCTTGGAGTGTTTTTTATTTACAGACACATATATACATTATAATAGGTTTTCTTGTACCTGCCGACATATGCCTCATAGCCATGTGTCCCCATCACATTCGATTCTTCACAGTTTGATCCATAGACTTTCAACTCTTTCTGTTCATACAAATCACTGGGGACCTCTTCATAAAGCTTTCTTCACGTGTCTGTGTGTGCATAATCATATATATTCTTATTCATACTCTTTTAGTCAGTCTTTCTCAACACGCAGAAATTATTCAGGGTTCTCTACTTGGTGAGTTCCCAAAGTGAAGCCGATGATCAGATGGTATGGTACATGCACCCTTGAGTCACACATCCTAAAAAAAACACTGGTTACAAAAACTTCAATATCCCCAGCAGCATGTTTGTAGCCACTAAACACGCAGGCTCTCCCAAACTTATTCTCTCTTTGTAACTCTCCCTTCCTGGAGATCCTTGAATGGTATTACCTGTAATTACTCATTAAGCTCCCTTTAAGGAAATTGCTTGGCAAATTATGAGACATGTTGTTTGATTTTTCTTCAGAAGAGACTACTGTGGATATTTTTGCATATTTTGGGTGGCATTTTATCCATGAAACAAAAAAAAAATTATACGTGAGTAAATTCATTGTACATTTTCTTTTTTAACAGTTCTTTTCACAAGCTGACATGTTCTGAATGATTGTTGGGTAGATGAAACTCTAACCTGCATTTGACTCTGATGCGTGTAAGGCTGCATTTCTGAGGCACGAGCACAGTTCTTGCTCTATTCTCCTTGGAGTAGAAGGATCATGTGATTTAGGAAATAACAGTCTGTACATGAGGTCAGGAAGCTCATCTCCCAGACTTAGGTCAGCTAACAGCTTTGTGGTTTCCTCTGCTTAAGCTTCCTCAATTGCCAAGCTAGAGAAAGGTTATTGATCATACTCAAAAGACTAATGGCAATTCTACAAAATGGAACTAACTCCATATACATCCAGTGTGGTTGGAACTATGGCGTTTTGCATAATAGCTGTAGAAGTATTTGCTCTATTTCATAATGCTCACACAATATGCAAGGACTTGTTTAATTTTTAACAAGTTAGTTTTCATTTCCTCTTCAACATATAAATGAATGACCTCTTCCAGGCTCATTTACGACCAGGAATAGTTTGAACCCTAACCAGTGGGACACAGCAGAAGGAATGTGTATCACTTCAAGTCTAGTCAATGGCAACCTTTCATGATCAATCTTACATGCATCTTTTCCTCCTTTAATGCAGATATTCTTGGCATGATCTTTTAAAGAATATACAAACCAATTAGAGTCAGAGGATGGAAGATCCTCCAATCACTACTTTTGCGATATACCAAATCAATTTTGGTGGGTTAGTTAAAGGATCTACTTGGGGTATTGGTTACAGTGCTACTTGGGATGCTTGCAGCCAATCCAAAAGTTTAGGTTTGAGTTCCAGCTCCACTCCTGATTCCAGCTTTCTGCCAATGTGCATCCTTGTTGGCACCACATGAGAGTTCAATAGTTGGGCTCCTGCCAATTATGAGGAAGACCGGAATTGAGATTGTGGCCCCTGGATTAAATCTAGCCCAGCCCTAGATTGTGCAGGAATTTTTGGAGTGAACCAGTGGATGGGAGATCTTAATTTGTTTCTTTATCTATGCTGTTTGTACAAATAAAATTAATAATACAATAAAAAAACATAGCTCAGCAAAATGATACCTGGCCAGGAAGAACCAGAACATTAGAAAAACATATTTGAAGCTTACCAATTACACCAACTAGAATTAGTATAATTACAATTATTGCCCTACTCACCATTCTTTCAAAGAATTAACACTGTATAAAATATTCTTTATAATTGACTGAAATGCCATCTTTCTTAGTTGATTTTAACACAAACTGCAGAATTTTTCACTCTTGGTAATCATTTGAACTGTGAATTCCCTTGAAAGCATTATCAAAATAGGCCTTAGATATCCTGACAGCCAAGATTCCATCTACTACCCTGCAGACTTTGCACTACACATAGGGATGCCTTTATGCAAACCGCCTGCCTGAACTCAAAACTTTCCTAGCCACACCGAAATGCTCTGTATTCCAGACATGGCTCTTCAGCACTCAGGTGGTTCCCATGATTTGTTTGACACTGGTATTTGAAATACGGAAATCCCAAATTTAACTTGCTATCTTTCCTTTCCAAACCTGTCTTCCTGTCTTTTCTGAGTTGCTATCAGTCACCCGCATTTGAAAGCAGAAAGTATGAGTGGAATCCTGGCTTTGAACATTGTTGAGCTCCTCCTGAATCACTGCAATCAAACACTAGGTAATTTTCTTGATTTCTGTCTAGTTCCTCCATCAACTATTTCCACATGGAAGCCAGAGTGAACTTCAATGCACAATATCCTTCAACGGTTTCCTACAGCTTCACACTCTACAGCTATCTAGAAGATTTGTTGTAAGCTGCCATTGCTCTGCAACATCTTCTTCTGCACTCTGTTCACTTATTCTTATTCCCCTTGCCTCTTACACACACGATTCACTGTTGCTGAATGGGCTGTGTTGTCTCTTTTGTCTCAAAAGCTATGCACTTTTTGCTTACACGTGACACCTGATAATACCATTCCCTACTAAGGGAAGCCTTCCTGCCCTTCATACTCCACAGGCAGTGATGGAGAAAGACTCACTTCAGACCAGTTTGATAGCAGTTTGCCTTAGAGATTCAATATAGAGATTTGCAAGCCAGACTGTCTGGATTCCTCTCCCACAACTCACTGTGTGGTCCAGGAGTCCTGACTTATCTTCTCTGGGTCTCAGTGTTCTAATCCACAAGGTGGGGATAATAACAGTATATCTCATAGGAATGTTTCAAGGATCAGACAAAGAAATACATGTAAAGAAACACATGGTGTTTGCCACACAGACATTTACAAGTGTTAGTAATAACTATAAATTCTCCTTACCTGACCAGTCTTGCAGAGTGGATAGAAAATGTCACTGTAAAGGATTATACAGAGCTGAAAGAGGGAGTGCTGCTTGGATTTGTTTAAAATGTAAAATTAAACTATAGTGTGCAGTTTTACTGAAATTTAAATGGACACTGGAAGAGTATACACTAATACTATTGTGAAGAAAATGAATTTAAAATGCAACAGAAAGGAATCTCAATGAATAGTACATGGAACAAGTAACTTGAGAGAGTATATTGATAATATGAGACGGGTTAATGTCATAAAAGCACCTGAAACTATTACCTAATGCCAATTACACCCATATGTACGTATGTATGTAAATATGTAACTCATGTATTTGCATTTATATTTATGTGTAACTATACATGTAAACACACACAATTTTACACAAAGATAATATTTCCATTTTCTTCTTCTACACAGGACTTGCAGACAACGCCTTTCCATGATGACTACGGCAAAAATCAGAGCCTAATGATGACATATACTTCTACCAGACAGCTGAAGCCCTTACGTTTTCCCCGCAGGAACTAATGCTTGTCAATTCCAGGTGGCATCTATTGGCTTATAAATTGTCCAATATGAAAATAAGCTGAAGAATCTGAATTGCATCAATAAGGAATATAAGAAACCAGACAGACATTTTTAATAAAGCCAGCCTGAGCCATAGTAAAAATTGAGATGTGCAGGCAAAAGAAGGAGTGATAGATTAAAGAGAGCAATCAGTAAATTAGAACAGAACAAGCATTGTGGTCTTCATAAAATCAGACAGGGAAGTGGGGGTTCAAACGCTTTATTTTCTGAGTTTTGAATTCTCAAATGTTCATCTCAGCTAAATCCTCAAATCCACTAAAAATGAAATAGCCCTTATTACTCAGAGTTTAACTTTTAGGAGTTTCATAATGAGGTTTTATAATTTTTCCAATCTCCACCAGTTTCAGCTGATCTATATAATCAGAATAAACTTAAATTAGATTACAAAGCATTCATCTATAATCGTAGGCCCAAAAGATGCTGGCTTTGAATTGCTTGACTTCTGAGGGGAGTCATTACACTGCACAGGTTGGAAGGCTTCCCTCCGCCTCCCCAGTTCTATTTATGCCAAGACCCTAAAATCGTGCAGAAGGAGCTGTGAGCCTTGCTGAGAAGTTGCAAAGTTGGCATATAGATAGCGGAAATATTGCCAAATCAGCAAACTGACAGATGGCAAATTGGAAAGAGAGCAAGGGAGCTGAAAAGACAATGGAAATGCTGGACAACTAGGATAAAATGTGGATCGGTTTTAATTAACAATTCGGTATGCAAGTCTTGCAAGAAATCAAAGAAAAGGATTAAACTAAAATCACCGGAAAATATGCTGGAAGTGACACTGGAAATCACATCCTCAAAAATCCATCCATAGAAAAAAAATCAAAGCAGCTCAAGTGTTTTCATTAACTTGGTTGCCAATAAGTTAATTCAGTCACAAAATACAAAGAAGGTAAAAACAAAAAATGAAAACACTATAAAAAGAGAAGTGCATCAAAGAGGACAGAAATGAAAGTGAAATCAATTTCAATATTTTTATTCCTAAACAATCTAACATAATATTTTGTTCAAAATGAGCTGGCAACAATGTATTGATGATTACAGCTAACATAGAAGTGAAATGCATGAGAGCAATATTACAAGAGGTTGGAGGGAGGAATTGGGACACTTTGTTGTGATATTCATGCCACTTACAGCTGGATATAGTGAAAATGGGCCTGGATTATTCATACATGTATTACAAATTCTAGAATAATTACTAAAATAACAAATTAAAAAAAGAAGGATAACCAATACATTAAGAGGAAATACAGAGCTATATACAATGCTCAACTAAAACGACAGAATGTAGAGAAAGCATGGAAAACAAAACTAGAGACAAAGTCCCAGGGCAGCAAATAGAAAGCACCGTGGCAACACTAATCAAAAGAAATCAGCAGTGACCATTATTCATTATACTCAGAGCAGATTTCAGAGTATGAAAAATTATCAGTAATAAAGGAACAGCACTGTGCCTTGATAAAGGAGCCAGTTTTCTCTGAAGGCATAAGAACACCGTGCACAGCGTTTGAGGCCGCAAGGAAAAGCTGATGAACTCAATGCTATAGCTTAGAGGCTTTGACATCTTCCTACCAGAAATTTATTCAGCAGACAGAAAATCAGTAAGTACATAGTTGGACTCGAAAATACCATAAATCAACTGAGATAATAAAACACATGTACTACCTCACTAAACAGCAGAATAAACTTCTCAGGTGCACATAGAACATTCATCAGATACACCACTTTCTGAGCTATACAATACATATCACTAAAATTTAAAGATATCAACTCATGCAATTTCTGTTCTGAGGCCACAATAAAATTCAACTAGGAAAATAAACAACATAAATATGGCTGGAAAGTGCTCAAATGCACGGAGATTAAACAATACACTTATAAGCAGAACACAAGTCAAAGAAGAGCGATCAAGATAAGTTTCAGAATATTCCAAGTAAATAAGAATGAAGGCTCAAATTTATCTAAATTTATGTGATGCAACAACGTTAAATTTTTTATTTTGTGGAGGATTAAGGCTATAAGTATATGGGGAGAAGTAAAATTATGGCTTGAAATTGTATACAAAAGGGCCTGGCACAGTAGCCTAGCGGCTAAAAGTCCTGACCTTGCATGTACCAGAATCCCATATGGGCACCGGTGCTTATCCCAGAGGCCCCACTTCCTACCCAGCTCCCTGCTTGTAGCCTGGGAAAGCAGTCGAGGATGGCCCAAAGCCTTGGGACCCTGCACCTGTGTGGGAGACCAGAGGAGTCTCCAGGATCCTGGCTTCAGATTGGCTCAGCTCCAAACGTTGCGGCTGCTTGAGGGGGTGGGGGATAAATCATTGAATGGAAGATCTTCCTCTCAGTCTCTCCTCCTCTGTATATCTGACTTGCCAATAAAAATTAAATAAATCTTTAAAAATATGGTATATAAAAAACATCAAATGTGTTCTCTTTATATAAATAAAAAACTAACAGTTAAAGGAGTAATTTTCAGAAGGCATCCATATTTTAGAAAAGAAAGATCTAAACTCAACAAACTTCTGTTTTCAGAAAGTGGAGAAATGCAGATTAAATTCCAAGGAAGCAGGAGAAAAATAAAAATTAGAGTAGAAACCAAAATTGAAAACAAGATATTCAGTTAAGAAAGCCAAGAAAAAAAGTCGTTTTATTGACAAGATAAATAGAACTAGTCAGTCTTTGCCTAGGTGAAGAAGAGATAACAGAGATGAAAGAGTGAGCTCATTACAGAGTCACCTGATAATAAATATGCCAATAGAGCAATGCTATGAATGAATACATCTATGCTAATTAACTTGATAACTGAATGAAATGAGTCAATTCCTTGAAAGTCACATTTAGCAAAGACTCCCATAAAACTCTGGGAGATAACAAAAGTGAAAACATATATATAAGCCTGGAGTTTTTGATAAGTTTTTATATATAATAAAGTAATCATGAGAAAACAAACAGCACAGAGTTCATTAAAACGAAAAACTTCTCTGAAAAAGACACTTAAAGATAATGAGACAACAAGATACAGACTGGGCGAAAACATCTGCACAGATCCCACCTGAAAGGAAACTGCTTCCCAAATGTAAAAAGAACATTTAAAGCCCAACAAGCAAGCCAACAATATAATTAACATTAGGCAACATTGACATATTCTTCCAAGAAAGATATTTGGATGGCAAATAAGCATATGAAATGATAATATCAGACGTCCCTAGGAAATTAGGAGTTAAAATGACAATTAGCTATCACCACACACCTATCCAAATTGTAAAAAACCAACCAACCAACCAACAAACAAAAAGTAAAAATATTGATAGTAACAGGTCTTGGCAAGGATATGGCACAACAAGCACTCTCATTCATTTTCAGTGGAAGCATAAAATGATAATGTCGTTTTGCAACACTGTTTGGCAATTTCTTACAAAAGTCAGATATATTCGTGCCACGTATCTTGCAGTCACACAACTTGGTATCTCCTCAAGGAAGCTGAAAGCATGTCTACACAAAACCTCATACACAGATATTTACTGCAACTTTATCATAATTGCCAACATTTGGAGGCAACAAAGATGCCTTTCAGGAAATATGTGGATAATTTCCCTGCAATACATGGAAACAAAGGAATATCAGAATTAAAAAAAAAAACAATGAGCTAATAAGCTCACTGAAATATAGTATGAAAATGAAATACATGTTACTCAGTGAATGAAGCCAATCTGAAATGGATACATACTGTATGATTCCAACTATACTTGCAAGCATGACATTCGAGAAAAAGTAAAACTATGGAAATAGTAAAACAAACAATCGGGAGATGGGAAAAATGACCAGTGGAGCACAGCATTGTTAGTGCCATGAGACTACTCTGCATGGAGCTCTTATGGTTAGTCCTTACCATTAAATGTCCAAACTCCTAGAATACAGCAAGAGTGAGTCCTAGCGTGATCTGGGAACTGTAGATAGTGATAATGTGTCCATATAGAAATATCACTTCTTACAAATGTACCTCTATGGTGATGGATGACAGAAATGCCAGATAGGGGGTCGGCTATGCATATGTTGGGGGAAATGGTATACAGGAAGTTTAGTACCTGTTTCTCAATTATGTGAAATTGACTGCTGTAAATTATAAAGTCTAAATACCAAAAAATCCAAAACTTATGAATGAGTAAGTTATGTCTTTAGTTTTCAGAGACACCAGTCACTTATCTTTATTTTTTTAAAAAAAACTTATTGATATGAGTTACAGAGAGAGGAGGAGGGAAGAAAAGTTGTGAGAGTGAGACACACACACACACACACACAGATTGAATCTTCCATCTGTGGCTCATTGTTAGCTGGCTGCAACAGCCAGAACCAACCCCGGAGGCAAAAGCTTCTTTCAGGTCTCCCAGGCATATAGCAGGATCTCAAACACTTGAGCCATCTTCTGCTGCCTTTCCCAGGCCACTAGCAGGCAGATGGACTAGGAGTGGAGCAGTGGGGTTCTGAACTGGCACCCATTTGTGATGCTGGCCTTGCAGACAGTGGGTTTACACAACTCTGGCTAGCCACTTACTTATATTTTATTGAAGTTGGATATACTAAATAGATCTTACTATAGAAAGAACAAGAGAACTGCTTAGTTATATGAAATTATCAAACATCATATAAATAAAAATACAGATCTTAACCAATAATCTATCAAAAAACATTCAGAAAGTAAGCAATGTTCTAAATTTTAAAATAAGACTATCTAATCAATTTTTATTCTTTTTTTAAAAGGGAAGCAAATTTCATGTGTTTCATATAATTTTAAGAGCATAATGATACTACCCACCCCATCCTCCAGCCCTCTGCCACACCTTCCCTGCCTCTTCTTATTTTCCTTTTCATTTTTACAATGAATACTTTTAATTCACTTTATAACAAGTTTAATCCTCCAAACAATAAATAATTAAACAAACAGTAAACAGAGACAACATGGTCCTCAAAAGTAAGAACAAGGGTGGGTTATAAACAATAATCAACTCTCAAAACGTCAACCTCATTGAGTATGTTATCTCTCTAAGTATAAAGTTGGAAAACTGTGCTTATCCTACTGGCAAGTGACAGGGAAATGTTGTCAAGCTGCCATTCAGCAGGAATAAAAACAGAGAGGGAATCGTAGCCAGAGCTCCATCACCTTTCTGAAGCTGAGTCTTTTAAGGAGAGGACTTTATATGGTCACTGAAAGTGTTTATAATCAGAGAAGGAAAAGTTGGACAAAAAAGGCCAAAATGAATAGGACCTGGCATTGCCTGTAATTATGGCTCTAAAGAGAGGAATTACAGGATTGCATGTGGCTAATGTCCAAGTCATTTCTGATTCAACTCCAAATCCCCTAGCTGCTATCAGAAAAACATAATACGTGAACCAACAGATTCACAATCCTTTTCCTCACTGCAAAGTACGTGTGTTCCTTGTTACTGTCCTCAAGCAGCCTAGTATATTGCTGGGGAAGCCAGGAAAAGGCAATAGGAATGACTGTTGTTAGGAGGGGGTTGTTTAATTTGTATAAATTCCTTTCTTTCAAAATGAATGTTGGTGAGGGAACCTATTTCAGTCTATAAAATCAAAAGGGCACAGGTAGGGTAAGCAGAGAATTTTAGGACAAATGCTGTTAATACCAAGGTTGAGGGCAAGGATTGTGGACACAATGCTTCAGACATTTTGTGAGTATATTTAGTAAAAATAATGGCACCACATAACAGTATATAGCAACCTGTAGCTACTTATTGCCTTGAGAACTGGAAATATACTCCTAAGATGTTTTGCATACTGTCAAACCTCTCTCTCTACTAGTATACTTGGAAATTACATCCTTATTCTTTGAGGTTTACACATATGACCTTGCTTTGTGTGCTACTGTCAATGCTAATACTGTGAGAAAAAGTTAAAGGTCAAACCCAGCATGGAGGCTCTTTTATCCTCCTAACAAAAAGGAACTGGGCAAATGTACATTATATGGGTGTCAGGAAATGCAACTTTCCAATAATTGGAAGGATTCTGATTGCTGGCTAATGTCTTACACCAAACCTAGAATCAGGGAGCTCTCTATGAATGTTCATTCTGGACTTAATTTGCATCTGAAGTGTTTAAATGATTTCTCAGCTGTATAAGTTGACAAAGAATGTGCCCAAAGAATAAGAAAAAGCATTGCTTTTTTTCCCCTTTGTGTACCACCCCTAAACCATAATTCCCTAAAAACAATTGTGCTTTGTTGAAATATAGGGCTTAATCTTTATTTCCTTTAATATGTCAGATTTTAATGTTTTATCTCCCTATGTCTTTACTGAAATTCAATCATTTTAACTTCACCTCTAATAGCAGCTTCCAAAACAAGTTTATATGAAATGTTTCTGTTCTTATAGTTATTGGGTTTATTAAACATCCTTCTCATTGTATTATTAATCAATCTATGTTTGCAACCAAATTACCCTGAAAAAAATTTATCACATCTTTCTTATATCCTAGAGCAATCTATTTGATGCTTTCTTTCAATAGTCTCCTGTGTATTCCTAGAGATGTTTTCTAGTTAAAATTTTTAAATTGAAAAATGCCTCCCACCTTGGTAGAATCTAATAGAGTTTCAAACCATTCTGCACTTCCTAAAATGCAGAATGTATTAAATACAAAACGAGAACCTGGAGTTTCCCAAATAAGTACTTTTCAGAGAGTAGCATCCAACTGTACAAGGCTACAGTTCAAATACTTCTGAAGTGGGACACCTTTCAAGCTTCAAATTACTGCTTCAGCATTAAATAACTAGAAAAGGTACAAAATTAACGTGGATTCCAAAGGAAAAATATTTTTGGTACTTCAGTAGTTTCCAAAATTAATAATTCTTTTTGTACACTGAACTAAGTAAGTAATATTAGCTATTTTTTGGTCATGGTACTATTAGAACAGATTAGATAAACTATCCAATAGGAGACAAATGTCAAACAAAACTTATTGTGTGACTTTATCTCAGGATGATATAAATAATACATGATAAACTTTACACCTCTCTTTTTTCACATGCTTTATTTCCATGGTGTTTGATTTTCTCTCCTCAGACTGGAAGGATTCCAAAACCACTGCACACCAAATCTTTTTTTTTTTAAAGATTTATTTTTATTACAAAGTCAGATATACAGAGAGGAGGAGAGACAGAGAGGAAGATCTTCCATCCAATGATTCACTCCCCAAGTGAGCCGCAACGGGCCGGTGCGCGCCAATCCCATGCCGGGAACCAGGAACCTCTTCCAGGTCTCCCACGTGGGTGCAGGGTCCCAATGCATTGGGCCGTCCTCGACTGCTTTCCCAGGCCACAAGCAGGGAGTTGGATGGGAAGTGCAGCTGCTAGGATTAGAACCGGCGCCCATATGGGATCCCGGGGCATTCAAGGCGAGGACCCCAGCTGCTAGTCCACGCCGCCGGGCCCTGCACACCAAATCTTAAAGAAGCTATTTCATCTTTCCCAAATCCTTCCCTCCATGAATCCTGGATTAGCTTTTAGGAAATGTCTAGTGATTATTAATAGTGTTCTTTCCCTTGAAGAGAAAAATTCCCTGATCTCTTTATTACAGAAATACCAGTAAGATGAAACCCCTCTATCCTTCTACAACACTGTATAAACCAGGACTTTGAGAAAGCTGACATAGAGAAAAGACGACCAATACTTTTCTTATACGTGATGTCATTTATTAGGTTCATTATTTTATTTCATGGGATAGTTGCCATTGTTGATAGAAAAAAATTATTGCACAAAAGCTACATTATTGAAGGATATCAGCCTCAACACAAATTTAATTTCACCCTAGTTCCCACACTAAACATCCTGAAACATAAATTTTCTTCTCATAGAAAGATTAATTGATTTTCATGAGTTGTGAGGGCCTTTGCTCTCTCATAATATACAGTCTAATCTGAATATCTAAATAGATTAAAAGAACCTGTTGCAAACACATGACAGCAGTAGAAGAGTAAGATTGAAACTCAGGTACACAATAATTAACCAAATTAATTCTTGCACTTGGGTTAATAATGAAGGGTCATAGTATTATTGACATGCTGATCTTGTGGCACAAGTTGAGTAGGTCTTGTGTAAGGCAACCTTCATCTAACCCTCTGTATAGTCACCCAACACCTGTTTTTTTTTTCTTCTATGGATGGGAACACCCCCCAAAAAATCCAGACAAGTTATCCTCTAAGGTCTCCATAGTTTTTAACGTCAAAAAAATAATAAAACCAAAACAAAAACAAAAAACAATTTCAACCTTTATAGTCCTAAATTTCAGGACTTTATTCTTCTAGTATCTCTAGAATCACTCCTCATGCAATTTGAATGACTAAGAAATATTGGAGCAGATGGTATTTATTCATCAAATATTCATTCTCCTCACATCTTCCAGTCAAAAAAAAAATTAACACTACATTGAGATGCCTGGTGGAGAGTTCTTTAATTAAGGAAGACTATGCTTATTCTTTCCAGTGTAATCACTTTCACTTCATTTCCCTTGGCTAGTGATTGGCAACTGAGTGGCCATATATGATGGGCAGTGCTAGGTAAGACTACTTAAGATGACTTCCGTTTCAGGATTAAAAACCAGGGAAGAGAAAGTCTACTTTCATTCACGGGTAGGAATGGCTGATTCCTCAGGCAGTGACACTCTCAACTGTGAGGCAACAAAGGTGTTCACGAAAGTGAACAAGATGATAAAACGTAAGAGCATCTGATATTTTGGATGCCCTTATTGACCAGCTAAATCAAGATCAAGAACTGCTTTCTTCCATACCTCTTCAGATCTGAAATATTCTGATAGTCATTTGGGCCATTACTTATAGAGTACTTGATTACTGTTGTTGACAATTTTATATGGCTATAAAGCTATGCATTATAAATATATTGCTAGGGTTGTGGGCATGGCCACTGTAAATTTTACACCACTATAGCTAATGTTTCCCTTGCCTATTCAAAGACATTTTAACAAATGCTTTGTTAAGAGAATAAGATGAACATTTAGGTTTTAATTAACAAAGAATTTTGAAGGAAGTTTCCTTCTGAAGCAGGAGACAGCCTCACCTAAGAGCCTGAAACCAGACCAGGTAGTCCTGGCAACAGAAGGGGGTGGTTTCGAAGCCACAGTCTTTCCTTGCTCAGAATCATGGCATTGAAAAGTTTGCTGCATTCATTAACTCAAGTTTGTCAGTTGGTGTACATGAGATCATCCTAAAACTGCGTGACTCTGATGTTGTAAGTATGCTCTTTGTGACTGTTCACTGCTTCAGAGTAAGTCAAGGCCATGTCTGCAGAGAACATCAGAGCAACGAACTGAATCCCTTCCCCAGAGATACTTCCAGCCCTCACAAAAGAGCACTTACGGTTTGTGCATTTCTCTTTCTTTTATTTCTTTGTTTTTCTTTCTTTCTTTCTTTCTTTGTTTTTCTTTCTTTCTTTTCTTTTCTTTCTTTCTTTCTTTCTTTCTTTCTTTCTTTCATTCATTCATTCATTCCTTCTTTCTTTCTGTTTTAGAGTTAGGCCATTTATACAATCTACAATGGCTGTTTACCTTTTATTTGGCTACATGCTCATTCATTTGTGTGCAGCTGTGTCTCCATAAGAATAAGACTTAGGTTTAGGAAGATTCTATGTAAGAGAGGTACCTCTTCCAAACTGAATACATTCTGAGCTAATCTCAGAACTGTATATCCCTGTGCTGTACTTTTTCTCTTGGTTGAATTATTTTCTTTTTACTTTTGTTATTTTAACAAGTTTTTTACTGACATCATGTGAACACACTTTTGTGTATTCCATGATACAGATTTAGAAGCATAGTGATATTTGTAAGAGGATGGGAAAGATATGACAGAGAAGACATTTGTCTGGGACTATGGTTTAGGAGGAAGAGTGTATTGGGAATAAGCAGGACATAAACCATTCAGAGAACCAGGGAACAATTGTGAAGACAAGGAGTCACAGAAAGGCCACACATTTAGAGGCAAAATTTCCAGCGAGGGCGAGATGCTGGCAGATAAAACAAGAATGGACTGAAGTGTCTGATATGCACTAACAGTTGTCTATGATTTAGCTTGTACACACAGCACAGCAGCAGGAAGTCTTTAAACAGTAGGGAATAGAATCAGATTTAGATTATTTATTAGTTCATTGTCTTTCTATAATATACACAATCATATAAGATTCAAAAAAAATCTATACTGAGATACAAATGGAGGTTCTTCACACTTCCCTAATATCAGTCAAGGTGTATTTTTCTGGACATTTTTCTGCTCACTATGTCATTCCATCTACTGTGCTTCCATCTCTATCCTGAAGGATTCTTCAAAAATATTTGGAAAATGGAATTTAAAAAAAATTATTTTGCTTTAGAACCTTTTTGAAATTTATGAACAAGTTACAGTAGTTAGCACGTCCATTAACTTTTGAAAGTCCTTTACAGCATCTTCTATGTGTCTTTCTTTTTAATTTTATTAACTTGTTTGACAGGGAGAGTGGGAGAGAGAGTTAGTTCCCATTTACTTGCTCATTTTTTAATGCCCCCAAATATCAAATTGAAGTTAGGAGCCAGAAACAATTCAGGTATCCCAGATAGGTGACAGAAATCCCATTACTTGAACTATCACAATTGTTTCCCAGAATCTACATTAGCAGAAACCTAGACCTGGGAGCAGCAGGCATATATTAGGAATGAGGTATGCAGACATCTTCAACATAAGATTAGATGTCTGGTGCCTGATAAGGTAGCCTTGTAGCTAAAATCTTTGCCTTGCATGCACCGGGATGCCACATAGGCACAGATTTGTATCCCAGCTGCTCCATTTCTCTTCCAGCTCCCTGTTTGTGGCCTGTCTTCCCTGCCTTTTTCTGTGGATCTTTCAAGATAATAAATAAAACTTTAAAGATGAGAGAAGGGTTGACTAAACAAGATGGCGGCACGACACTATGCATAGCCCAAAACCTTCTACCTGGCCTTTTACAGGAAAGTGTATCAGTCCTTAGTCCATGCACTTTGAGTAAACTTGTTCAGTCTGTGTTGATGAACATTTAGCTCATTGGGTTATCTGACTCAGAAATATTTATCGCTATGCCTTTAAGCGAACATTTTTCTTCAGAGTACTGGTGATGGTATTAAGAGTCTAGAGCCAGGAATCTTGGGGTACACAGAACAATAGGGGGTAATTTTTATTATTCATGTTAGAGGAGGAAAGCCTGGAGGAGAGAATGTAAAGAAGTGTCAGAATTAAAACATACTTGGGGGAAAATGTTGAAAATGACACATCAGCTGAAGTTAAGGATGGTACTAATGACAAAATGCTTCAGAGGTTAAAAGGCCGAAAAGCAAAGCATCATCTGAAATGTGGAAACAAGGAATAATTTGCCTGAAATGTACTTTTATGGCAAATAAAATACTTCCATTTTCTGATAAACAGGCATTATGGTCATCAAAGGTTTGTGATTCTATTACCACAATGCTAATTATTTTTTATTCAGTGGTCCTGTGTTCTTAGACTGGCGTCCTCCCACTTTCCTGGACACTGCGGGTCATCCTGGCAGCTATCATCTATGCACCTGTATCCTTGGGGCAAAGATCCTGAATTTAAAAAATAATGGTATCAAACTATTTATGCAAGCTCCTAGTTTTCTTCTGAAACTCATTTTCACCAGAGTGCACATACTTCCTGTATATAGGCTAATATTACAGGTTAAACCAGTTTTCACATTTCCATAACAATTTCTCACAAATATATTAATTTCTCAGGCATTAAGTATTAAGCTGAAATTAGCAGAGGGCCAAAAGCCATCAGGAATTTTGCAAAGAGGGACCATAACTGAACTTACTAATCTCAGAGACCATTCAGATTTAGGCTTCCACAACCTTCACTTCCTGGATTTTGAAAGCAGCAACACGCGGAAGTGAAAAGTAACAACTACGAAAAATGGTACAGGTCAGATGTATTCTGCAAGCACTGGAATTTTCCATTTCAAGGATTCCACAGAAATGTTTTGAATATGAAACCGGAGTGGTCTAAGAATGTGAGAAAGATTTTAAAAGTGAAGCACTCATTTTTTTTTACAGCTTTTAATAGAAGATGCCCCAATAAAAAACTGAATTTAGCCTTCAAGTAAGCTAACTGTTGACCTGCAAGTAACAGGTGGGCCCAAAGGCACAAAGAAAAAATGCCCAGTCCAAAGGAAAAAAAGCAGTGGAAATACTGAACAATCTAGGAGAAGAGCTACAGTAACAAAACTGTGGGGAAACTGTCACAACCCTTTTTTGACTCTAGTGCTTATGAAACTGCCCTACATGCTGACTAGGCCAGTAATCATATTACCAAAATTCACAGTTTAAAAGCAAAGAACATCTTGGGCTCTCAGTCTGCGAGAGACAGCAACTTTAATATGAAAGTTCTTAGATAACTCTGTTACCAGCTTTGACAGAACAAGTACATCAATGCTTTTCCTTGAGACCTCTGAGATCAGATCTACAAAAATGAACATAAAACAGATCAAAGCCAGGAGGCCAGGGGTAGGGCAGGCGCAGGGGGCCCGGACAGCTGTCCTACGCTCTTGCATGACTTCTATCAGTCTCCCTTTTCTAGAAGGAAAAAAAGCAAATGGCTCACAGCATTCACCACCTTCTCCTTACAGCAGCTTAATTAAAGAACAGATTCAGGACATAGACATACACAATTACACAAAACATATTCTGAAAAAAAAAAGAAAAAAATTAAGTTCTAGCTTGGCCTCTTTACAATTTTGTAGGAAGAGACTTATACTTTGGGAAAAGGACTACATCTTGAGACATTCTCAGTTCTCCACTCCTCCCCATGAGCGATCACAACAGGGTGCAAGGATATCAATAAGGGGAGTGTCAGATAAAGAAGACAAATACAGGAGAGTTCCAAATGATTATGCTAAAGGAGAGTTCCAATGCTTTCCTCTAATCACAACATCCTTTCTGATCTACAACAGCAATTTATTTCCCTCCTGCAATGAATTTTTACACATGTGTTACAGTAGTTTAAGCTTTCTTCAAAGGTACAGGTTCTGCTTCATTCATTTTTCATACCATTTATTCAGCCTATATTTTCCCAATGTCAACATCTACTTGGCATATATCAGGCATAAACAAGCCACGGAATTTTATCTAATTTTGACTGTCATTAAATCATTATTTCAGCATTTTCCTCCTGAAGTTCAAGCTTGAAGCACTCAGCTTGATGTGTACATGGTTTCTCAAGTGAATGATAATATTGAGGCATGCTCTAAGAGGAACATTGTAGGCTGCCAAATAGATTTTTAAAAAATGAGGTGCCTGCTATTCCTTTTGAACCTCAGTACATAAAGGCAAACTGTAAACTGAGAAGACGACCTCTAAGAGATCACTTCAGCTTTGCTTAGCCAAATCTTTCTAATTGTACTGAATGAGACTGCTTTTTTTAAGGTTTATTTATTTTTACTGCTAAGTTAGAAATACAGAGAGAAGGAGAGAGAGAGGAAGATTTTCTGTCCGATGATCCACTCCCCAAGTGACTGCAACGGCTGGTGCTATGCCAATCCTAAGCCAGGAACCAGGAACTTCCTCCGGGTCTCTCATGGGTGCAGGGTCCCAAGGCTTTGGACCATCCTCGACTGCTTTCCCAGGCCACAAGCAGGGAGCTGGATGGGAAGTGGAGCTGCCAGCACTAGAACCTGCACCCTTATGGGATCCTGGTGCATTCAAAATGAGGACTTTAGTCACCACTCCATGGTACTAGGCACAAGACTGCTTTTTCTGTTTTAATCTAACATTCATGTTTTTGAAAATTTGCTACTATATTTGTAGCTAATGGACTAGCTTGGTGAACATCAACCAGGGGGCTGGCAGAGATGTACAATCCTAGATTCTTTTCCAGCCACACTAAACCAAAGCCTATCTTCTAGCACAACGCTGAGAACACTGTATATAAATCAATTGTTGAAAACACACAAAGGGATTCAGAGTTAAGCTACCTGATTCTGCAACTAGGTAAATCTACCCAATTCCATTAACTAAAAATTGTATGATCTTCTCTCAGTAAGTGTATGTCTCGCATAACCATTGTGAAGAGTAAATAACATATCTAGATCACCCAGCCTATAATAATGCTAAACCAATTACAATAACATACATTACATCTGCTACCCACACTGTCTATATGCTTCACTTACCATATATTATTAAATTAGTTATTCACTGGAATATCATGGCAATTTATCAATCTCAGGTGTCTCTGTTGAAAAGCAGAAGGAAAGTGAAAGTGAGTGAGAAAGAGAAGCAGAGAGGCCGAGATCTTCTATTTGCCAGGAGCAGGATGCTCAGACCTAGTCTCCCCTCTGGGGCACAAACCCAAGGACCTGCCATATCAGCTGCTGCCTCCCAGAGTGTGCCTTTTGAGAAAACTGGAATTAGAGTGGAGTGAGGACCCTAGCTGAGACATTCTGCTATGGGATGACTTTCATCTGATGTGTCCTATGTCTGCTGCCCCTTATGTTGGTATTGCTTGCTTTCTTTTCCTCTGCAGCAGAAATGGTGAACACAGCATCTGAATCTAGGCTTAATGATGGAATGCTCAGATTTCCCAGGACCACACATTTAAACCACAATATAATAATACCCTAATATTTAACTAGCAATTGAGCTTCAATTTATCTTAGGCATGTACAAGCAAACGACAGTTGTTTTGTTTGAAACATCACACCAGCTGATTTTCTTGCTGTGTGTAACAGTTTTATGGAGCTACTGTCAGAAAGAAAAATACACAAAGCCAACTGGAAAAGAAGGGAGACCCAATGATTAAATAGCCAGGGGGAACATTCAAGTACATTTCCTTTCTGTCCACGCTTTCTGTTTTTGTTATATTATTTAGCACACAGCCTCTGACTCTCATTTGCATTTTATAATCCACAACGGTTAAAAGGGACAGAGCATACTGCATTGCTTTAGGGACTATAAATAAAAACATTTATAGCACTGATGCATTTTCATTTCTCTTTAATATTCTTTCTACATTACCTAATATTATATACATATAATTGTGTGTTTAGCTTATGCCTATCAAATGTCACTGGCTGTCAAACTCTGCTAAAGTTCCTTATCAGTTGCTATAAGCAAGTAGTGTTAAAATATTATAGCTAGAAAAAAGTATAACATTAACTGGGCTTGACCATGAACAGGACCTATGTCATCATGATGAAGTGCCCAAGCACAAAGGGACCTAACAGTTTCCTACCAGAGAATGGGGAGAAGTAAAGGAGAATGGTGTGGACCTCCAGGAGCAGGTTCCTGGCTTCCATAGGACAACAGCAACATTGAACACAAGCAGACAATGACACTGAACTTCAGCCTCCACTAGTGGAATAACTGCCAGAACGATCTACCTAATCTGTGACTGGTACAGTCTTTAAAGTGAGGCTCCTTTGCATTTTTTAGTCAAGGCTAGAAATATTCTTTTCTGAAACCACGTGAGTTGAGAGTACGGGAAAAGGCAGAACCCTTTCAGAGCTATGCTATTCACCCAGTGATGGTTAGTCAACTGTCTGACTAAATTCCTCCACATGATTATGCTTGCTATCCAACAAAAGGCAAATGCTGGCTCACTGGACAATACTCTCCCTTGAATAGTAACTATGTGGGAGATGTCTTTACCTGTTCAGAATTGGTCAAGCCAAGAGATAAAACTGAGTAGAGGTGGCTAAAGAATTGCCTCCTTTTGCCAACATTTTTGTATTAACATAACCTAATTTATCAACTCATTTTCCTATAGTTGGACTTATGTGCTGATGTAGTTGATTTGTTACTGAAGACGGCGACAAGCACCTGCATGGACACACAGGAACGTGCCGTCATTGAGAGAACTGGATTTTCCACAATAGTTACTGAGAATTCCTTCAGCTTTCTTCAAGTCACTATTTCATCTCACCTCCTGGAGCACACCAAGGTCTCACATTCAGAGCAGCAAATCTGGCCCAGAGAAACACACAGCTGAACATTTGCTGCAGGAACTCACTCAGGGCCCACCCACCAAATCACAGCTTTCTATTGTTCCTCCCTATGGACGGGGAGTGTCTTCAAGCCATGGGTAATGTTATCCCACTAGCATCAATTTGACCAATTTTGCTAGATATTTAACATTAACTAAAAGGGCCCTAAAATGTAAAATTGTGAAAGTATACAAATTGACATAAAACAAATTCATGAGCAGAGATGGTGTGAAAACAAACTTGTAACTCTCGTACAATGGGGAGGAAATTGGCAGCAACATAAAGCTTCTACCATTAATGGCCACCTTACCCCAAAAGGATTTAGTGGAATATAAGCTTCACTAGGGGCCAAGATCTTACATTGTTTGTTTTTTATATTTGTAGTGCCAGAACATGAAAAACAAAAAGAACTTTTGTCCTGAACGCTGAATGAAATCACAGGAGTTCACAACAGCACCGCACTGGGAAGGCCAGATCAGAGGAACACGAACAGTCATGTCTGCCAGCACTGTGGTACTTTCAAAGCGCTCGTTACATCTATTCATGCATTTAGGATTATAATTTGTTCTGCACAGTATTATAGAGACCTCTATATTTGTCGCGGCCATTCTGATAATGAGAAATATGACATGAAACAGAGTTCATTTTTCTTAGGCTACTCAATTTTATCTCTGGTGCAGTGCAAGCAGTATTTCACAGAATAGATGTGGGGTTTAAATATTATATATTTATGATACCTTGGAAAGTCAGAAGGGCCACGTGAGTGGTAAGCACTCATTTGTATGCCTCCAAAGCAGTTAGTACAGTACCAACTGAAAACCCAATCAATGCTAAGAACAGTTTGCTGTGTTTTCATTTAGGGGCTTCCTAACACGCAGGCTTATAATTTCAGTCAAGGCAGTGGTTGTTCTTTGTTGTTTGCATGTTTTTGTTGTTATCACATGCTGATTTTCTGTGTATACAGCTTGTTCTACAGAAACATGTGAAAAAAAAGGGGGGGGGGATAAAATTTCCTCATAGGTTCCATTAGTAGCATTTTACTAGCTTTTCTAAGATTCCGTATTTTCTATCGCTCTTATAATAGAAGAGTGGACTTTAGAAATTCCACAGAATTTTTTGAGTTTCAAAATTACAAATATAAAAGTCATTGCTTTGTTGCTCTTATAATAGGCAATTTCAGTTTTACTGATATTTCCAAATTGTGATTCACTACATGTCCTACAAGCTTACTTGAATTCAACCATTTCTATCATGACATGTGGCTCGGTTTTCCATCCTGAATACTTTGTCATGTCATTTATCTTTAGTTTCATTACCATGACCATTTTATTCTATTTCCCAAGTATATACATAGCTCTAATCGCGTGTTTTTGGATTGTGATTTTCTTTGGCTATTGTTATCATCTACTCATTTAAGGAAGATGGATGATTATTCCTTCATTTTTAACAGTGGAAAAATTAAAGGGGGAAAGTAGAGAGATGCAGGCAGATAAATGTAGGCAGATACATTAAATTTATCTAGAGTGTTAAACAGAGGGTTTGGTTTTCACATATTAATTTTTTTCTTTTTTTTGAAAGATTTATTTATTTTACAAAGTCAGATATACAGAGAGGAGGAGAGACAGAGAGGAAGATCTTCTGTTCAATGATTCATTCCCCAAGTGAGCACAATGGCTGGTGCTGTGCCGATCTGAAGCCAGGAACCAGGAACCTCTTCGGGGTCTCCCATACAGGTGCAGGGTCCCAAAGCCTTGGGCCATCCTCGATTGCTTTCCCAGGCCACAAGCAGGGAGCTGGATGGGAAGTGGAACTGCCAGGATTAGAACCGGCGCCCATATGGGATCCCGGGGCATTCAAGGCGAATACTTTAGCCACTAGGCCATGCTGCCGGGCCCTTCATATATTAATTAATGTGAACATATTATAAATGCCTTTTGAGACACTCCATTCATTCATTTAACAGACCTTTGTTAAGAATGAGCAATGTGCCACATATTTTGGTGTGTTCTGGGATATTTTAAAAGGCTATGTCATGAATCCAGTTGTCAAGAATCTTACAGTTTAGTGACAGACAATTTGTAAGCTTTAAAGAATAATATAACATAGATGCACTATAACGTTAGAGCACGTGAAAACTGCAGAACACTGTTAAATCACAAGAAATTCTCCTGGGGAGAAAAGGAACTCAAACTTCCCTTAGGCATGTGATAGCTGTATAAGCACTGAAGGCAATTTAAAGAGGTAGTTAGATGTTGACTGTTCTTTCTGATACAGTAAGAAGAACTGAATGCCAAAATCGGATGAAGTTTGTGAAACAACAATTTTTTTGGCACTAGACAAGATAAAATGCAAGAAACTCTGAAAGAAGGAAACCCAGTGAAAGGATCCCTAGGGCCTCGTCTAATTTAGGGTCTAGTTAGTAAGCTCCCTGGAGAACACCAAAGGGCAGAGCCAGGCAGGCCTGACCAATAGCTCTGGTTTCTGCTTAGCTGGAGAGATTGTGTTACAGATTCCTAGGGGACCAAATCGGCTAAAACTGTTTTGGCAGACTGGCAGAGAGGAGAGAGTTGCAAAAGGAGAGAGTTCCAGAAATGTACCAGATAAAACTGATCAGAACACCTATGTAAGGAAACTGTAAGAGTCAGGCAACAGAACCACTGAGAAGGAGCCAGGTTAGGTGTGAGTGGTTTGTATTTCCATCAGGCAGAATGGAAAGGTTTCCTGACCCCTGGAGCATCTGGTGGAGCCCTCTGCAAAACCAAATATCAGAAGCAGGGTTGGTGAAGTCTGATGCCATGGGCATGTTGGTTCTTCCTACGTGGCTTTGAAAGACCAGGCTGTTCCTGACTTCAGTTCATGCTAGAACAAATATGGAACGTTTTAAAGGAATACAGAAAACTGGAGTTCCTGGGGATTAAAAAAAATATCTGGCATCATCTTAAAATCTTTAGGCATGCAAACAAGCAGAATCATCACCAGTGCATGTGAATACACTGAACTACATAACACGTGTCTCTGATCTCACTCTACAACTTACTTCACAAATTAAAGGTAACAATAAACTCTTTTCGCTAACTATAATTATACACGGGCGTAACAAATTTAGATGTCTAAGAACACATGCCGAGTGCTACTTTGTCTTGGCTGAAAAAATAAAACAAAACAACCAACAAATGGGTAGTATCATGCTTTAGTTTTCCAGGCTGTTTTGTGATCACATGGCCAAGTGTATTTGGCTATCAAAGCACCTGTTATTTCTTTTGTTGCATTTCTTTTTTCAAAGTAGGAAGAGTGTCCACATTCATCCTTATTTCCCATTTGAAAAATCCATACAGAATTACGTCCTAGATAAAACTAAACAGATAATACATTAAACAGCTTGCAGACATTCTGGATAAGCCTCTTAAACTAAACACAGGATATAGTAGGAAGTGCTCATGTTGTCATTGGTCCTGTACCTCTGGCTTCATGATTTAGGTGTGAAGTCACGTAACAAATCTGAATGCTTGAGTCCAAACATTGTGGAAAAATCCACAAATTTAAATGTTAAGTACCAGATTACAAGACAAGCTGCATTGCTGATGCCTAGTCCTTAGAAATGATGATCTAAACTTGTCATTCTCCAGAACAAGGTCTGAGCTAGTTACATGCACAAGACTTGGAAATTACACTACAGGTCTGCCATTAATTTTTTTAAAGATTTATTCATTTTATTACAGCCAGATATACACAGAGGAGGAGAGACAGAGAGGAAGATCTTCCGTCCGATGATTCACTCCCCAAGTGAGCCGCAACGGGCCGGTGCGCGCCGATCTGATGCCGGGAACCTGGAACCTCTTCCGGGTCTCCCACGCGGGCGCATTGCCCCAATGCATTGGGCCGTCCTCAACTGCTTTCCCAGGCCACAAGCAGGGAGCTGGATGGGAAGTGGAGCTGCCGGGATTAGAACCGGCGCCCATATGGGATCCCGGGGCTTTCAAGGCGAGGACTTAAGCCGCTAGGCCACGCCGCCGGGCCCCTGCCATTATTTTTGTAACTTACAAGTTCTGCTACATGGATACCTGTGATACAAAGCTATATGCTTCTGAAGTTATCCGTAGCAGCAGCACTAACAACAATAATTCTATAAACAGATCAGTATCACTGAGAAAAATCGTGAAACTCTCAAGTTGAAAAAATCTTTACTGTGAAAAACTGCTTGTAATCGACAAAGAAATGAAAACAGAATTGCTTTTAATAGACAAGCCAATTTTAGAAATCTATGAATGTTCACTCATGTAATAATTTCAGTTAACTAAAAAGTCGTGAAGCATACAGATAACACCAAAGACGTTGGATAAATTTGGGATAATTTCATAAGTGTTATTTAAAATTTGTGTAGCAATATGGATTGCCAAGCATCTTCATGTAAGTATGTTTCTTCTAGTATGGAATATTATAATCATTACATACCACCTTGTTTGAATTCAGATGGAAGGCACATAATTAACCATCCACTGATTCATCTATTATGTATTTACAAAGATAAGCTGTGTGTAATAGTGTGAGGGATACAAAGATGAACAAAAAATATCTTAGCAAGATGGTGGAATAGCATGAAGACATGTTGAAAAGATGGGGAAACAGAGAAGAGAAACAGAGCAGAAGTAGAGGAGAAACAGAGGGGACACACGTGGGAAATAGGAGAGGACAGGTTGATGGCAGAGGGTGCCTGGAGACCTTTGGACATGGGAAAGCAACAGAGACAATGGAGTGGTGCTGCAGCAAATAGATACCTCAGTGGCAATAACAGCTCCACCTGTCAGGTGGGAAAGTGAGATCACCAGGAATACAAGTGGTGAATTCAATCATACAATTGTGGGTCCCATTGAAGTTTTAAAAATATGATCAGGAGCAAAAGTGGAGTAGAGGCGCTCCCTTGATGAATGTAGGAACACAGTGAATTTCACAGTTGCGACCTCCACTGATGCCATGCCAAGCACCATTTTGATTTCTGTGGAAAAGTCCCTGGTGGTGGCAGGGGTGGTATGGATAGAGAGACAATGTCAAGCTGTGCTGCGTATGAACTAAGCCTGGGGAGAGCTCACCTCTGGCTCAATGCACTGCACTGATCCCAATGGGAAAGTAACACCAAAATTGTCATTCCACAGGTTCTATCTCAAATAGGTCTGGGTTGCTCCCAGACATAACTGTCAACAGGTTTCAGTAACAAGAGAAAAAAAAAAAACTTCAATGGGCACCACTGACAGCCATGTGGTGTAGTTTAAAGACACAGCTGGTATCTCCCTAATCTGGAGCACTTCTGGAACCAGGAGTGGGAGAAAGGCTGAGAAGACAATGGTGTGATCATAACACAGGATAACAGAGGGCAGACAGTGGTGACCTGGGAGTCCCAGCTTGCAAGACTGAAACAAAAGCATAGCACAAGAGTTCAGGAGTCAAACTCACCAGAGGAAGTGGCAATATATTGACCTGTGGACACCACAGTTTAAACACTGGTCCTAAGGAGAAGAATCTGCTAACCTGACTTGCAATGGACAACAGCAAAAAAGACACAGATACAATAAATCAAGTTAGTGAGGCCTCCTGTGCAAAGGAACAAAACACTATTTCAACCTCAGAGTTAACCAAGAAAGACATTGAAGAACTGCTGGATAAGGAATTTTTTTTTTAATTATAAAGCTTCTTAAAAACAACAATAAGCACACAGAAGAGTTCAAAGAACTCAAGGAATATGTTACACAGGAAACAGCAACAATAAAACAAAATCAAATGATATATTTCTAATGAATTAGTAGAAACAAAGAATATAATATAGTAAATTCAATGTTCAATGGAAAGTCTCAATAATTCAATGAGTCAAGCAGACTCAAAACTGGAAGAGAACGCCTGCAAAATTGCTGAAAGAGTCAGAAAGCTGGAAGAGGAATTGCGTAAAGTGTAGAAAAGCATCCAAGAATGAAGACACATGATCAAAAGACCAAACATAAAAGTTATGGGTGTTCCCAAAGGCACCAAAAGGGAAGCTCAGTTAAAAATGTATTCAATGAAATATAAATTAATGACTTCCCTAACACCAAGAAAAAAATGGGAAGCAAAATACATCAGGGGCACAGAACGCTGCATAAACTGAAACAGGAGCGATCTTCATCATGACACAGCACAATCAAGCTCTTTTTGGTCAAACATTAAAAAAAAGATACTTAAATACACACATGAGAAAGTTCACTTACAGAGGAACCTGAATCAGACATAGCTGAGCTCTCAGAGGAAACCCTATAAGCCAGAAGACAATGGAGTGAAATAATGCAAAACCTAAAAGAAAAAAAAGTGTCAACCCAGAATAAAATGCCCAGAACAGGTATCCTATGTATTTGAAAATGAAAAGACATACTTTCAAAGCAAACACAAAATGAAGAACCTTGCCTCTATCAGACCTACCCTACAATGAGAAGCCTCATGCTGAAATGAAAGGACCAAATCACTACCCTTCACTATTAACCCTGTATGTAAATGACTTGGGCCATGTTTCATTGCTTTCCTGTGTGTATGAGCAGGGAGCTTGATCTGAAATTGAGCAGCTGTTTTTGGAACCTGTGTTCATATGGGATGATGTCAATGCAAGTGGTAGCACAACCTGCTAGAGTCCACAATGTTGGACCCTAGGTATTTCTTTAAAATTGCAAGAAGTAATTACCCCTGCCATGCGTTGGCAGTGAAAATCTGGGCAAACGGAGACGCTAGGGTGGACTATGTTAACCAGTGGATTCTGGAGAGATTTCATCACGTTTGGAATGGCGAGACTGACAGCAATTCAGAACAGTTAAATTATCAAAACCATTTGAGCAGTGCCCTCAGAGCATGCCCCACATCGGGGACCAGGGATGGGTGGGAGGCTGGGTGGAGCTTCTCCCTTTATCTCCCTTCTAACCCCAGACACAGGAAAAAAAATAATAATGTGGAAACAATAGTCTTACCCACTTTCCTGTAGCCTTGACTGTGTCCTAATCAACTATGTAAAGATTATCAAAATAAAATAATTACTGAAAAAATTGCAAGAGGTACAGGTACATTCCTTTGAAAATATTTTATTTAGTCAAGGAAAGATTTGTCTTATTATTACCTTCATCATGGAACTTACATTAAATAACTCCTTTAAAATCTAAATGATTTCATAAATTTTATATTCGTATCTGTTTACTTTTATGACACAGCCATAGCCTAAAGTTACACTGTTTACTGGAAGAAAGAAATGACTCTTCCAGAATGTACTTGTGAGTACAATGGCCAACGAGTCTGAGTGGTTTCAGATATCCCAACAATGTGTGTGAGAATTTAGATAATCGGTGTTAAAGATCAGTGTCCAAAGTTGCAATTGTTGGATAACACTGATTACCTGAAGCAGTGCTTTATTTGGTAGTAATGGAAATTATTTAATTCTGCAAATTAACCTGGGTTTCCTAATCACACCTAAGATTACTGTAATTGAATGACTGTGTCAGACCTAGGGACACCAGGATTAAGTGCTTAAGTTACTGCTGCTTTATCAAGGAACCTGCTTGCTTTTGTCTAGTTCATGAGATGGGCAAACAGAATGCATTAACATTCAACATGCATTTACCAAATGTTTATTGAACTTTAAGGGAAGGAAAGCACAGGATTAACACAGATTGCTTATATTGAACTTCTACTTTACACAGCCATAGGCAAGTACATAAAAATACATTGACTGCTCCCATCCAGGCATTTTGACAGGCATCTCTTCCCTATGGACAATATAAAATAGGTAGTCTATACTGAATGCAGGACATGACACCTGCATTAATATGACAGGATAGTATCAAGGTAAACTGTTGATGTTTCTTCATCTCAGCCCTTAAATTAATGAACGAAGTTTGGTGACATGCTAATTTGAAATGATTTCATGGATGAAGGAGATAAATAAAACTCCAACAGTATTAACATTCTTTTTAAGCACCTTTTTTTTTAAACTTTGAGCTCTTTATAAATACACTTATAATATTATCATGTAGGAGAAAGATAATTCTACTTTGAAATGAGAAATATGGGACAACATCAAGTTGTGTTGTCTACTTCAGATTCCAGTATATTGTGTATTTTTATAAAATTCTTTGATGAATATGACATCTACTGATGTTTAAAAGACCTCTATAGCATACATGTCAAAATTCCCTCATTGACCTATGTAAGTCATAAGCAAATTTACTTTTGTGTAAAATTAGATAAAATATTATGGAAAAATATTATATAGAAAAGCACAGGAATGAGTAAGATAAGAGGAGGTGGCAGTAATTAAGGAGTTTACTTGTGTTTCAGTTCTAGGCATACAAGTTTAATTTTAATTCTATAACTCAAAATTCCATTGAGTTCTCTAAGAGTACTTCACTATCATGATATCAATAAATGTTCTATTTTCTTTCTTATTAGACATTAATGATTAGAACAAAACCAATCCTGTACATCGATTTTAAGGATATGCATTTTCCACTATAAGCACTGATTGATCCCTCGTTGAAATAAATGGCTAGGTAGAGGCCTACTTCACAAATGCATCTATAATTTTATTAAGAATTACTTATCAAGGGATAATAATATGCTAAATAAGCTTTAATTATGCAACAGACACTTTCTATTTTGGTAGAATTTGTTTTTAATCTAATTCCCAGGTCTTGGTCTACGATAGTGCACACTGAGTGAAGAAATTCCATTCATCTATTGTCATCAGTGTTTGGAAATTGAGGTCACGTACATGAGCCAACCTATCACAGCACTGTGGAATTGAGTTGTTATGACTTCTACACAAACAAGAAAACCAAGTGAACTATGTGCAGTAAATTAAAAAGTGTGAAGTTCAGAAAATCTTATATCATTGTGGGAAGAAAGGATTGGGTAAGAAAATATAGAATCTGCTTCTTGTTTTGAAGAGTTTCAATATTCACAGGTGAATTTCTGAAATTAATTTCACATACAACCACTTCATTTATATGCTTTCATTATGAAATATTCTAAAGAATATATTTTCCCCAAATAACCATAGCTTAGTTTTAAAGTTAATATAGCTTTAGAACAGTCCAAATTTAGGAAAATCTTGTGTAATGGGCTATGAAATCCCCAAACTTTGTTCAGTACACTTAATGATTAACTATTCCTGCTAGGTAGGAACTAATAGAGCATCATGAATTACCTACCTGGTTGGCTTCCCTGAGCACAACCATTCAGCTGGATTTCCCTAGCTGTAGAGTTTGTCCATACATTTCACCTACGTGTTTGGTACCTTTTTCTCACTATGCTATGGCATTTTGCTGCTGCTTTTTGGCCAGCATGAACTAAACATGCATCTGATCCTTTTCTGTTGTGTGCTATAAGACCAGATAACTAAAGCCACAGAATTGTATGATATCAGAAACAGACTGAGGAAGGCTTGCGGGTTTTCCATTTCTGCAAAACAAAATAAAACCACCAGAAACTGTTCTTCTTGGGTTTATTATGTCTTAGATTTGTGGAGTTTGCAGAAAAGTCACTTTCTGATAAGTGAGGGCATATTGTGCTGCTGAACTAAAAACACAATGGCTTCCAAAATTCAGCTGTGTGTGTCTGATATATTTGAGGTAAATCCAACCTTTCAGAATTTTGTTGTCAACATCTCTTGTGCTACAGATTTCTTTAGAAAAAAAACAGGAAGATTATGACTTCTGGAAAATTTAGCCTGGTAATAGAGGCATCGATAAGACCATGGTTTAGTGTGGTTTTAAGAGAACAAAAAATAAACCTCACTAGAATTAAAAAGAATTTCACCTCAATAAAATAGTAAAGCTCCTTGTAAGCTCTGATGAAATAGAAAAGCCTCTTAATCCAATGCATAATCATTTTAAGGCAGGATAGAAGCCTTGAGTTTGAACATGTAGAATTCGTTAATGATTTTAGTGGAAGAATTAGATTGGCTTTTTTTTCCATCATCAAACAAATTAGAAACTAGAAATTCTTCCATCCTATCTTCTACCTCTTTCAGCTTTCAGATGATTAGCACAGAAGTCATATATTTGAAGTTTTTCCTTCTCAGTATTTGTTAATGAGTATGGTTGATCCAAGGAACACGACTCTTTTATGTATAGCAAGAATCCTCCACGACTCTGGCATGGTTTGTTTTGTTCTATGCACCGTTTGGAGTTAACTGCCTTTTCATGGATATTTGAAACAGAACTTCTGATCATTGAAAGGAGAGAAAAACAACTAGGTCTATCCAAGAGAGAGCTGGTGACATTTGGTAGAACGATCTTCCATGACTGATGTTGGTCTCTGCAGGGTTTCTCGGAATCTTGGCCTCTGCTCAGTGCCCCAGTCACTGATGTACGTCAGACACCATGAAAGCCTTCCAAATGCCTTCTGGAGTGGTGGACTGTATGCAGCGGAGTACTACTTTAGAAGATACATTGATAGGTTTCTGGAAACTACCACTGCCATGACCAGCAGTCACAACTCAACAAAAACAAACAAATTAAATTTTCTCAGGCCAAACCTGAGAAAAATCTATTTAAGTACTTGCTGAATCTCTACACAGAGGATTTTTAGGTTCTGAAGTATTTGTTAATGTGGAACACAGATATTTTCACTTTATAATTATTATTAATGCAGGCATTTCATCTGACAAAGTCATTGTACCTGAAAAAGTTTGCTTGAAGTCTTCACAGTGTACAACATAGCTGCAGTGCTACAGTGCTGGCCCCATTCTAATTTTATGCACAATGGTTTATGTCTTTGCAGTCTTATTCTCTATATGAAATGATTTATAAGAATAGCTCTTCCAATCAATTACTGCACTGCCCAAAAGAGGAAGTTTTAAGTCCCACCTATATCCTTGCATATAAATATCAATAGAAATGTATATTTGAAAGTTTCCAATATTCTTACTCAAGATGGAAGGGGCTAGCCATTCATGTAGGTCCTAAATCATCTTCTCTCTTTGATTATTGATTTAAATCCACAATACATGAAGCCTTGTAAAAAAATTTAAAAACCTAACATTTAGTGGAGTAATATCAGGATTTTTCATATTACTAAAATCAGTAAAAATAAACTATCCCATTTTATAAATATTCAAGTGGATGGATTAGCAGGGTTTTATCATTAGCTGACTTAAAAGTTCACATTTAAAAATGTAAAAAAAAAAAAAAACCCTCTGAATTGAGCCTGCAATTTTATAGGCAATTATTTAATCAGAGAAGATGTTTAACCAACATGGTTAAATTCATATTATCCAACACTGTAATGCTGAGAACTGGAAGACATCTTGTTAACTGTTAAACCCTTCTCTCTCACTTAATAAAAGGAAAACCACAGAACTGTAAACCGTAGACAGGTTTAGCTCATCAAGTCCAAAGTGGGGGGTTTTCTGAAGAACTGAGAGTGCTCTGGCCGTCTCTTAAAAGATGATCAGTTCAAGTAAAAAATTCTTCTCTTCTGTAGAGACAGAGGACTGGCTAAGCAAGGCATCAGTACTCTCCTCCCAACCTCCCTTTTCAACTGGGAATAGCTTGGAGACTGCATTCCCCTTGAACAATTCAAGAGGCCCAATGCTTCTCAGATGAATCAGCTGCCCACTTTTGTTCCACCACTTCCTTTTATCTTGTGTACAGAATGTTGCTAATCAGAGTCACAATGAAATGATGATATGAAGCAAAACTCACTGACCTGGAACACCTGTTGATGAGTACTTAAATAAACTCTTCATAATCTGTATTCTTGGAGCCCCTGAACCACAAGGGATCTTTGGTTAAAGCACTGTTACATGCTCTGATACCTAATCTTATCTAATATCTAATATCCTGATGAATTCTTCAGCAATGGAATTCCACTTTTTATCCTTGCATATTACACTTTGAGTGGAATAGTATTATAATTACTATTTATAGGTTTTAGTTTATGTTGCAGTCACTTGGTAAGCACTTCACCTAAACCAGTGTTTAATCGCTGCATACTTATTTTATCAGGTAGATACTATTATTGTTCGTGTTTTATAAGTGAGGCAACTGAGATTTTTGGAATAACTTGGTGGGTCTGAGATGAGAATCCTTGTCTGTCTGAATGTCTACACTTTTTTTTTCTGACTCCTCATTCCTTATTTCTCTGGAGTTATTGTGCATTGATTTTAGCAGCATTCCAGAGGTCTAGTGTCTAAAGGAAACAATATTATTAGTAAAAACATCCATTGTAAAAATAAACCAAAATATTAACTTTATTACGAGCATTAATGTTCACTTGTTAGAGTGTTTCAGAGGGCAATACAACTTGAGATGAATTGATGCACATTATAGATTTCCATGGCAAAGATTCTATTGAAAAGATCTACTTGGTGGTTGACATCTTTAGGTCAGAAAGCTTGTATTTTTACCATAGAATAACACAAGGAATATACAGGAGTGACAATGAATATCCCCATAAGGATTAACCAGGTTATAGTGATTTTATAAATCTTGCCATTGACAGAAAAATTCAAAGAAATCCCTTTCTTTTTAAGGAAACTGTGAAAACATAAATTAGGAAATATTTTGTAACCATGTTACTGGATGTATAAATCTTTTCATGGAAATGGGTTTTGAAGAGTTGATCGAATGATGGAAGTTCCCCTAAGAGTTCAACTAAATAAACTTCTACATAAATTGCAATAATATATTTAACACTAACCATACACAACAGCTGAGATATCTCCCAGCATTTGTTCATAATTCCTGAATTATCTTCCATTTTATGATTATAATCTTTCATGTAATTTCTTTGACATGCTTTTATGCTTCTTCACCTATACGTTTCCCATTTATAAGCCTGCATATATTCTAGTGGCAGTTCACTCATTAAATATACCACAAACTTCACTGCTGCATTATAAGAGCAAACACAAATGTCTGCAAGATCAAAATGGTAGAACAGGACCGGGCATCACGGCCTAGCGGCTAAAGTCCTTGCTTTGAACACACTGGGATCCCACAGGGGCACCGGTTCTAATCCCGGCTGTACCACTTCCCATCCAGCTCCCTGCTTGTGGCCTGGGAAAGCAGTCGAGGACGGCCCAAAAGCCTTGGGACCCTGCACCCATGTTTGAAACTTGCAGGAAGTTCCTGGCTCCTGGCTTCAGATCACGCAGCATCAGCCATTGTAGTCACTTGGGGAGTGAATCATGGGATGGAAGATCTTCCTCTCTGTCTCTCCTCCTCTCTGTATATCTTCCTTTCTAATAAAAATAAAATAAATCTTAAAAAAATTTGCATAAACCTGCTCTCTCTCCTAAAAATGATTCCTTGTTAAATGAAGTTGATGTTTAAAGGCTCATTATTTTTATCAAATGAACGAAATCTATCCATTTTGCCGAGTTACATATTCCTTGGCCATTCTTTACCTCTTAACATTATAGTAACAACGAAGTGAGGTGTATGCAAATTGAGTCCAGTTAATAACTTCATAGCTGAAATTTTTCTGACCCAGAAACTAATTTCCACACAGCATCTACTACTCAGCAGTGCGGACATCTCATCAGCTGAAACACACTGTATGCTTTTTCAATTCTGTGGAATTACAATGCTGCCAGGATAGATGGGTATTCTTACGTATCCCTTTTCTGTAATGGTATCCTAAGGTAGGAACAGAGGCAGACAGTGATGCGGAGCTGATTAGAATAGGAACTGGCAAGATTAAATGCCAGTAACTCTCTGTCCTCATAAGTAAAGTCAAAAAGTAATGTGACTGTCAAAGTGAGAATATGTAGTTAAAATTAGTAGCTACTACATACATAGTTCACTGGTATAGATAACAGGTAATACATATCAAATTTCTTCCTGAAATGTAATTTAAAACTAGACAATAATTAATAATCCAGTATACTTTTGCCAAACAGTAGAACCTACAGTATTTAGATTACAAAATGTTTTACTTACTCCTATTTTCACTATTTCTAGTAGATAAAAGCATTAGTCAGCTGATAAAATTGATGGATAGCATGTTATTAGAGGTAGGATTCTCTGTCTAAACTTTTTTTTATTTATTCTTATTGCATGAAAAAGGATAGGGATATAATAAAGAATAATTTTTTAAGGGAAATAATACAAGCATTTGGTGAATTTCTAGAAAACAATTCCAGTTTCTTAATCAGAATCTCCTGTTTTCACTGTAACTAAATGATAAGGAAAAATTGTCTTGATTTGAATAGTACACAGTATATGTACATATTTAAACATCATACAATATTTTGTAATTTATATGTATCAGTAAAATAACATGAAATAAATATCCTGTAATCCTGAAAGGACAGTCTCTGTATTTCTAAGCTATTATTTCAGTAATGTTTTTAAAGATTCAATTTATTTTTTAATTGTAAAGCAGAGTTAGGAAAAAGAAAAGAAGAAGGAGAGGAGGAAGAAGAAAAAGAGAAAGAGAAGAAGAGAGGAAACAGAGTGAATGAGAGAGATCTTCTATCTGCTCGTTTATAACTCCAAATGGCAAAAATGGCCAGAACTGAGCTGTTCTGAAACTGAAGCCAGGAGCCAGGGGTTTCCTCCTTCGTGGATGCAGGGTCCCAAGGCTTCGGGCCATCCTCTACTGCTTTTCCAGGCACAAGCAGGGAACTGGATGGGAAGTGGCACAGCCGGGACAGAGTGACAACCATGTGGGATGCCTGTGCCACAAGCAGAAGCACTGGCCCCACTGTGAGGGATTCTGACATACATCTTTAGCTGAAAGTATTGCTAACTGAAATTGAATGTATGTTCTTGAAAAGCAGGAATTTTTGTATAACTATTACTTCTTCCCTATCAGTACAATGTCTGGGAGATAGCTGTTATTCAGTAACTATGAAGGTATTTTAAATTTAGTGGAAAGTGGAATGAAAAGACAAGTATGCTTTGCTGCAAAAACATTTTGAAATCCATGCATTTTTTTCAAAGTTTCCATTTCACATGAACTTTCAAAAGCTTGCCTGTATTTGTCTTATGAATAAGACCATGCTACTTGACGACAGAATAAAGTACAAGTAAGTCCACTTAAATATGGGGAAAATCAAATATATTTTTAAATGTTTTACATGCTACAATAATTTTGTTCTTTTTCATTTCTTCTATTACTCTTCAAACTTAACCAAGTAGCTTACTAATGGGCTGGGATATTTGAAATAATATAGGCAAACCTAAAGTAAGGTCTTTTAAGCTTGGGGAGGTGAACAGAAGAAAATTGTCCTTATTTAAATGCAGATACAATTTTAAAAACTCTTTGAGTATATTTGAGAAGGAGTGGGGGGAGGGGAGAAGGAGGTGGCTGACAGAGTGGGGTAGAGAGATGGTGAATGACAGAGATTTCATCATATTTTGTGTTTATTCACTCCCCGAATGCCTGCAGCAGTTGGGACAGACCACACCAGATTTAGCCCAGGTCTCTTTACTGGTGGCACGGATCTAACACCACACAGACCGTCATGGCTGTCTCCCAAGGATGCACATTAGAAGAAAGCAGGATTGGAAGCAGAGCCAGACTTGAGCCCTGTCAGTCTGATATGGGATGCAGGCATCCCAAGCGGCAGCTTTAAGTTGCACCAAACACCGGCCCTTAAATACATACTTCTTTGAACTTTCAGACTTAATGCTTATATCCTGATGGATAACAAATTCTCAGGAGAAAACACACACACACACACACACACACACACACACACACACACTATTTGTCAGTGTGACTGGTAATATCTTTAAAATAGCTTTTAGAACATTTATGAAACTAATGCTCATTTTTGTTTAATGCAACAAACATTGTTTTCTCCTAACAAGATAACCAGGGTTAAACTAGAACTAACAGTCACTTTGGATCAGACACTCATTCTTCCAATTTTAGTATATGTGCTGCCGAAGCGAGCACATTCATTCTTAACCAAGTTATTTATCTATGATCCTTAATCTTGTCTTTTGTAACATAACACCTGTATTATAGAGTTATCAAAATTAAGCAAAAACTCACATGAAGATTCCTGGCAAAAAACAGACATGCAAGAAAAAAAATGGTTCTGCTCTCAATCTTATCAACACCAAGAAAAAACACGTTTTTAATAATGAAGAGTTACCTGTAACAGGTACCACTATGGTACAGAGAACCCTGCCTCTACCACTTTTATTTAGCAGGATATCTCCTTGTTTTTCAATGACAATATGCTAAAATTTAATCAGCCATTATATGAGGATTGCTATTCTTAGAGAGAAAATATGAGCTCCTATCTGAATCGATGCCTTCATTCTTTGCCAGGTGTTAAGTCAAAAGGAGTCTCAAGCCAATTCAATCAGTTCCTCCCAGAATCAAGTGAGATCGATGGTCAGTTACAATTACACTGGAAAAATGGGTCTGTGGCCAAGAGATGTCACTATTTATAATGCACTCACATTTCTGAAGTTGGTTATAATTTTGAAAGTTATCAAGATAAGAGTAGTCCTCAAGATAAATAGTCCTATAAAATGCTTTAACAAAATTGTAAGGAAAAGAACCATTAAACACAAGGCTGACGTTGGTCCTTTCAGGAATATATGTTTTTTCAATATGGAAAGAAGCAAACAACCAGTCTATAGCACTTGACTTGCATATCTAGTACCCTCTACCTTTAAACTTGTTGAGGGTTACTAATACATGATTTGAGTCTTTCTTCTAGCTCAATCTTCACTGTACTGCTGGCTATTTTTCCAGATGGTACTTCTGATCACGTCATAGTATTGCTTCAAAAGCTTTCCAATGACTCCTGTCTGGTTTCAGAACAAATACTAAGCTCCTTGGCATGCCATGCCATTCAGTGACAATGGCAATCTAGATCTTTAACAGGTTCCTCTAACCTCATCAATACCTCCCTCACAACTTTTTTTTTCCATGCAATTTTGTGTCAAGGACTGTATGCAATACAATCACATCTGATTCCCTCTAGCTCCTTCTAATCTCTACAAGACCGTGTGTGTGTGTGTGTGTGTGTGTGTGTGTGTGTCCTTGCAGAAAGGCAGTGCTTATCCAGCTCTTCCTACTCCCAGGCAACTTTTTCAGCATCTGAACAACACTGATGATTTCTTTGTGGAAAACTCCCAAGAGTTTGTGATCACTTCTTTCATCTCAGGATTGTCACAGCCTGAATCAACCTCCAGGGGATAAAGACTTCTATAGGTATTTACCAGCCCAGATGTCCTACCAGGTCTCATGAGTGCTGTGTCCATCTGTATGCCTCTTCAGTCTCTCTGCAAGCATTCAGTAAGCTTCTTAAAATATCTGCATCAAAACCTCCTCTCAAAATCTCCAGTCTTACGAAATCTTACTGATTGTCCTACTCCCATGCTGCCTATCTTGTTTTTTTTTTTTTTTTTTTTTTCAAACCAGTCATGTCCTCCCTCAAGACACTTGTAATTGATGTTCTCTTTGCAAGAAACATCTGTCCTTCACAGTCACAGCCAGCCCCTTCCTCCGCCAGGACCCTGGCTAGAGTACTCCAGGTTTTGCTCAACTGTCATCAATCACTGAGGTTTTCTTTGAATTCTCCATCTAAACTATAAGCCTGTTTACTCCCATTGCCATCCCATCCCGCACATATTCTCTTTCCGTATGTATTTTTTGGAATATTCACGATCTACTAATATAGTATTTATTTCGTTTATTTTTCTATCTGTGCTCCGGTCAAGGGTGTGAGCTTAATGATCACAGGAAATAGGATCCCTTTTATTTATCATTGATGCCTAGGAGCCTAAAATGATGCCAATATATACAGCAGCTCAGAAAACATGTGTTGAAGAGAATCAGATATTGATTTTTTGTTTTCATTAAAATGGAGATTACTGCGGCTGGGAGAAATTAGCAGTAGAGGATGGCAACTCAGAACGTTGGTTGGGATTGGGCTGTATCTATACTCAATCTGTGACATGAGACATGTGTTGAGTTCTTATTTATCAGTTCATCTATATGTGAAGAGGGAGAAATCATGCTTCCCACCAGAGATCTGACATGACATTATGTGTTTAATCCATGTCACCAGCTAATGTTAGAACCAGCTCACTATCCTCTGATGTTCAACCCACCCTCATTAAGATCACATCACTTAGGGGCTAGGACTGTGGTATACTAAGTAAAGCACTACCTGCAGTGCTGTTTTCCCATATGGATGCGGGTTCAAATCCGGGCTACTCTTTTCAAACCAGCTCCCTACTAATGTGCCTAAGAAAGCAGAAGAGGATGGACCAAGTTCAACCCTGCACCAATGTGGAAAACCCAGAAGAATCTCTTGGATTCAGAATATTTTAGTTACTAGCATTGCAGCCATTTGGAGAGTGAACCAGTAGATGGAGGAGCTCGCTCTTTCTTTCTTTTTCTCTTCACCATTTCTCCCTCTATAACTCTTTGAAATAAATGATTTTTTTTACAAAAAATATCATATCACCTATTTATACAGTTGTAACAAACCCAAGTCCAGGATTCTGCTAGAGATTGGGAAAAAAATTGCAATGAAGGGAGTAGGTGCTCAGCCTGACAGCTCATGAGCCATCTCATAGCACCTGTGTTTGATTGCCAGCTCTGGCTCTCGGCTACAGCTTTCTGGGAGATGATGGTGGTCTCTAAAGTAACTGGGTTCTTGCCACCAACTTGGGAGACTTGGATGCTCTTCCCAGCTTCAGCTTCTGTGACTTGCAAACATTTGGGGAATGAGCAAGTACATAGCAGCACACGCTCTCTCTCTTTCCCTCTCTGTCCCACATCCCCCTTCCTCCCTCCTGCTTCCTCCAAAACATAAAATGAATGCAATGAAAGTATTGATGAGTTGGTTTTATTGGTCACTCACTGCTAAAGAAAAATAAAAATCTCACTTTGCTCTGAAAATTCAGTTTGAGTTTACATCATAAATAAAAACAAGTAGTAAAATTATCTCCATTATCTGAAAATCACCTGAAAAATTACAGGAGTTTACATTTAAAAGATATTTTCTGTTTCCTGACTGGTTTGCTTTGGGATTCATTAAATATTATGGGACACTGATTACAGCCTGAAGTGATTCCCCATTTCAGAAAATTACAAAAAATGGTTATTTAATAGATGAGGACAAGGTGGAAGCAGATGATGTTAAGTACAAGTAAAATGAAAAACAGCAAGAGAGCCTTTTAGTTTTATTGTAATTATCACAATGCAATGAATTCTAAATAAATCTTGAGATTCAAAGATCACAGCAGGTGTTGTTTCCTAATTTCCAGTCATTATTAGTTTTATTGTTCATATTTCTACTATCAAGTGCATAAATTCAACAAAAATAGTCTAGAGAACTGTGATGATTATGACAGCTTGTTGCTACTGTTCCCATCCAGGGAGTCTACTGACTGGAGCCGGCTTTGTAACTCCTCTTAAGCAATGAAATGGGAAGAGCATGACGTTAGAGACTTCAGATACCTCCTGCTTTTGTCCCTCCCCGTTTCCCAACCCCTGCCCTCTAGGCTTAGCAAGAACATAGTAAGTAACCTGGTTATTCTGCCTGAAACACTATAGATAGCCCTCACTAGCTGCCGTACATCCAAGGCAGACAGTCCTGAGCCCCCTGGCCCCAGAGCCTGTAGTAACATGATATCCCCTGGAAAGATGAGCAAAAGACTCATACCTCTGCTACCAACCCAAATTGAAGAAATATGTGCAAACTGATGTCTATTTTTCCAGGCGATTCAGCTTTGGGTCTGTTTGGTACACAGTCAGAGATAACTGAGGCAGAAATCTATAATATAATATCTGTATTCAATGATAAAATATTTCACAACATAAATATGAACATTAACATAAGAATCCTTTGTTTTAAATTCATTGAAAGCTATGCTAACATAAAAGGAATAAACAACATGCAGGCTGTAATAATGAAACAAGAAGTACACCATTTTGGAGTAGCGGCACAAAGTTTTGATAACCACAAAGGCTCCTGGAGAGGAGGGATAGCAGTGGGAGAAAAAGAGATGACCAGAAGCCAGAACTACCATGATGAATTAGGCAGATTTCACATCCTATGGAAGTGTCTGAAGGACTGATAGACATGAAGCCTGTAGGCACAATGAACTTTGGTTCTTTTCCATAAAGAAGCATTACTTATTTTAATGTACTATAACTCTCATTGGTAAAGCTATTACATACAAGGGGTGTGTGTGTGTGTGTGTGTGTTTGAGTGAGAATGGGGCATTGGGTAAGGTAGATTCAGGACATATACATGCTATGAAGGCACTTATTGTAAAAGTATAAAAGAATGAATTCAATTACACTTTTTATGGTTTCACAGATGGATTTTCTTTCATTTATTTATTCAAAGCTGAATGCCTTACCAAAATATCAGAATTGGAGTGATGTGGTTGAGAACATGTTACCCCCAACCATGGCAATTTGGTTTTTGAGAATGTCAAGCAACAAAAAATACCAGATGGGTCACTTTCTAGGCTTCTCCCAGTTTCCCATTGAAACAGGCCAAAAAACAAAGGCGAATTTTCTGAATGTCTCCTCAAGTATGTTATTTTAGCCACATGTGAAGAGGTACTTATTGTATGCCGGGAAAGAAACATCCTTATCATTGAAGACACAGGGATGCAGAGTCAAACCTGAGGAACAAGTCTTGATGAATGATCATGGTTTTTACTTGGGCCATCACTAGTGTCTTTCAGGGTCTACATGAACAGGAGGTTGGAATCAGGACCCAGAGTTGGGTCCCAGGAACTTCACTGTGACACATAGGCATCTTAACTGCTAGAATTATTGCCTGCCCTCTCATTTCACTTTTAATCTCCAGAATTCCTGGATTAGAGAACCTCCTATTTTATTAATTCTTCCCAGACAGGAGGCAGGAGATTGTATGGCAGAATGCAACCTTGTAAAATATAAGCAAATGATCAACTGTTCTTCATTGCAACTGTCCCATCCTGTTCCACCCCTTTTGGAATACATCTTTTCTCCACTGCTGTTCTAATCCACAATTTGCACAAGTACTCCATTAATGGTCAGAAAGAGGGAATGCCTCACACAAACACATATCTCCTTGGATGACTCTCCCATGTTCATTCCTTAAGCTCCAGGACAGACAGCATAGTCAGCCAGTCTTACAACGTAAAGTACTCATGAGCCAGCCGAGTGCAAGAACAATCAGAATAGATTGGTATCTTTAGAACGCATTAGATGACTAAAGTAAACAGATACCAGATCTACCGACATCATTTTCATTGAGAAACTGAACATGTCCCATTATGTAATGGTGGTTTTCAAAACTAGAAAAATAAAAAGCTCCCCAGCAAATGACCAAGGCTGCCTGAGAAGATAACATGATGCTGAGCTCTTCAGAATAATACAATGCCTGGTATTATAGCTGAGTTGGCTACTTCCCAGACTGGCTCAAATCTGGAGCTTCAGCATTCACAGTTCCTATTCAACATGAATCCTCTAATATCTCGTGCACAAAGCAAGTATATCTTCCTGCAAAGAGAATGTGCTTTAGCTCACCTGACTAAAGATTTAAGCTATGTGATGTTATGGTGAAAGATTGCCACAGCTGGCTTTGATCAGTACTGGTTCAGAAGAAAAAAGCTTTCCAATTTTTTTCTTCCAGATAAAAAGGGCAATGCAAGTACAAATCTTGAACTCCTATTAATAGTCCCTGTGAACACAGCAGCGGAGCCCTGCGCACACTCGTTTCAAGTGCTTCTGAAATGACAGGGAACTTTCAAACAGAACCGGGCAATGCATTTTTCCAATGCTGATGCATGAGGGTGCTGCTGTGCCCTGTCAAATACATGATATTGAAATGTCCAACTGGGCACTTATTTGCTACAACATTCTTTGCTATTCTCCATCCCATCACGTTCCAAGATACAATCTTCTTAGAGCTGCAAGTATATTTAGTTGCTTCCTGCAGTGAAACATTAACAAAACTACTGAAATCTACAGACATAGGGAAGGAAAGTGTAAGGGGAGTTGGGTGCAAGAGCATGCTAAGGGAAACGTCAGAAGAGACTTACATCTGCCATGTGTTAGCACTGATTTAGAGCTCTACCTCCAAAACAAACCTTCGACGAAAGCTGTCCTTTTCAGGACCGCATTTAGATAGGCATTTTGTAACCCTTTTCTAACATATACATGGCAAAAATTCTGAGAAAAGCTGCCAGATGGTTCATTTTAAGTGTCTGTTCCCAGAGCACAAGAACTTGGCAAAGAAATACAGTTGTGATTCTGCCCTGGCAGGGCTTTCATCCCTCTTTCATGTTATTCTTCATGTTCAATTTTCATATTAAACAATCTCCTAATACCAAAGTGACCACATCCAGCCACGCAAGGTCAAAGCTACATTTTCCCAGGAACTGGTGCATCCCCAGTCTTCAATTTATATGTACTCCATCGACTTAAAGACATTTTCTGAGTCTGATCTTGGAATTATAACTCTCTTCTGGGGGGCTAACATCACCTCATCTCTGCATCATTAAGATCTAGTGCTAACCAGAAGTCAGGATTCTCAATATGGGGCTTCAATGCTCAAGCCCTGGGAAATGTGCCTTCTCTTCACTTCTGTATGAACACAGGTGCAACTGTAAACTACAGATGATGTCATAATTGAGACAGGAGGGTACAAGTTGATCATAGATTAAGACAAGGCTGAAGAAAGGAACCAAAATTTTATTACCAAAGCAGATATAAGGTATGATAGAAAGTTCAGTTAAACTGATGTACTGTAGAAAAACTACGACACAACTAAACCTAAAGGTTCACATCCTATAATACCGCCCCCTTTAAAAAAATTTATTCATTTTTATTAGAAAGTCAGATTTTACAAAGAGAAAGAGAGACAGAGAGAAATTTTCCATCTGCTGATTCACTCCCCATGTAGCCACAATGGTTAGAGCTGAGCTGATCCAAAGTCGGGAGCCAGGAGCTTCCTCTGGCTCTACCAAGTGGGTGCAGGGTCCCAGCGCCCAGGCCTTCCTTCACTGCTCTTCCAGGCCACAAGCTAGGGGCTGGATGGGAAGTGGTGCTCACATGGAATCCTGGTTCATGCAAGGCAAGGAATTTAGCCACTAAGGCCATCAAGCTAGTGACTATCCCATTTTTTAAATAAAGGTAGCTCTCTTAATTCTTGCTCCATTTACACATCTTTATCCATAAGTAATTTGCTCATTGTTGTCACTGTTGTTCATTGATTTTGAAGAAAGAAACAGAAACAATCAATCCAGTATGCTGCCAGCAATTTCTAACAGATATTCATTTCTTAACTGTCCATTAGCAAGTCTCAAAGATACCTCAGCGGGTATGTTTGTAATTCATCACACTGATCTCCCAATCAGGATATTTTGGGAAGAGTTTCTATCACATCTGTTACAACTTCAAACAAATCAAAAGAGTGCAGCATCCTATCTCTAACACTACCAGCTCTGCTTTGGGAAACACTGTGTGATCGTTGGTTAACCCACAGTCAGGTTAAGCAGCAAGCAACCAAGGCTATAAACACAGAAGAAGCTGTAGCTGTAGTAGCAGCAGCAGCAGAAGAAAACCAAAAGGGTAAGTAAGGTCTATGATACCCAGTGAACTTGGAGTTTAACACTCTAATGTATATGTGAATGTGCTTTCCTTAAATCATGTGTGCTGATCTTCCCAAGAGCGACATCACACTTTCCACGGTGCATGTTGGATTTGGAGGTTTAAGTTTGAATTAACTTGGTTCAGGATTTCTGCGTTCAATTTGCTTTGTCAAAACACACCATCATAAAGTGGACTCTCTCATTGCTCATGGTAATAAAAGACCATTATTAAATTATGGCAATTATTTTGATATTTTTAATAAATATATGATTCAGATGACTGATGATTTTAAGTGGATTTAAACATCTTCCTAATAATGTATTTCTTAGTATAACACATTGCAGAAAGAACACATATAAGGAAATGTGGAATTTAAGTCAAAGATATGCTTAATTGGTCAAGGGATAATGTTTTGGGGGAAATGTCCGTGAAATAAATCAAGAACAATATGGTATTTAAGAAGATTTCTGCAGTAGCAGTAATTCCACACAAACATAAATATATTTGATAAGCATATTCACACATTGTCAGTAAGACTGAACTTTCATGCCAAACTAAATTGAAAGCAGAGAATCAACGTTTATGCCTACCCTGTGGAGTATTTTAAGTGAATTCCAAGTGGCAGTCATTTCTGTAGGCAATTTCTTAGGAAACAAAACATTAACAAAGCAGTGCTGCTAATGCAATGCTGGCAATGTAAATTTCATTGGCATCAAATGTTACTGAACTAACATCAGCCAGCTCAGCAGCTAATCTTGGAAAAAAAGCAAAACCAAGAAAGAAAAAAAAATTGAGGTGGAATTTCAAATCTAGCATAAAATGCTAATTCAATAGGGTTCGGTATTATTCTGTGGTCACTCAGATCATCATCAATCCCAAGACAAACCCTTTATTCCCATAGCAAAAGCTTCAAACATACAAATGTCTCTAAAAAACACATGCATTATTAACATCATTTATTTTAGTGAAGTGTTACAGTAAGAGAGCAGTTAAATAATATTATATGTTAAATTATTACTATTATTGTTATATTAGCTAATTGATACAGGATATGTTTTTAACTACTCCCTATTCTTTTGCTGAAAGTCTCAAAGAGGCTGCACTGAACAGGTGCTGAAAGATTCAAATCATGATTCTTTCAGTGTTGGTTATGGCCTTGGGACAGCTTAATTCCTCATACAGTATATGGACCAGCAATAATGAATGCAGATTAAAGGTGTTAATATTTAATACCGCAGAGCTCCCCATGGCACACAGCAAGAGCACAGTCGATATTAGCTGGTATCATTCAGCAGAGTGAATAATGACATCAGGCCTGGTTCAGTTCTCTTTGCCCTCTGGGCTCAAATCTCTCTGGTGGAGGTAGGGGGAACTTGAGTAATGGGGATAATAATTTATCATTATTTTCCTACAGTTCCTGCAGAAGGCTTCCTCAAAGAATGCGACCTTCAACACAGTACACTTTATGCATGTAAGGAAATCATGTGGTGTGGTTCCCCTTTGCTAAATTATTTCATCATGGCTGTATTTTTGGTGTGTTTTTGTCAGTGTAAATTGCTTACTAATGTTAACTTCTCAGCATTCTTCAGACAGCAGTCTCCAGGACAAAAGAAGAAAAGCAGCTGAACCAAAGTCACTTCTCCAGTAACACACTGCCAGGACAGCTGCTTACGCCTGTCATCAAAACACGGCCTCGATTATTGTTTATTATTCTTATTCATCACTTGTTGGATTCAAAGTTAGTGAAACCGCATCTGGAAAAATTCGATAGTGATCTATTTTAACAAAGACATTCAAAACTACAAATGATTTTTTTCCATGAATGATGAAAGAGGAAAAAAATGCCTGTTAAACTTTGTCAGCTATGTAAGATATCTTTAGTGAGAGCTGATAGTAACAGAGGCAGTTGGTGAACACAGCTGTTTTACAATACAGGAAATAAGCACAGGCAATGAGCTCTGCACTCTATTTTTTGCCTCAAGAAAATCAGCATCATCTTTCATGTAGGGATAGAAGCTATTTGAGTTTGGTTTTGCAAGAAGAGGCAGAGCAGCTCCCTTCACACTGGTCTCAATCATGGTATGTTACACACAAATCATGTCTTGTTTATTTTGTGATAAATCTTTTGAGCTCATCTCTGAGCATAAAGTCGATTTTCTCACCCCCATACAAAGGTAAATCAAGAATATTGTAATTCATGCTCTAAAATAACTCTATTATTTCAGTTTAAATGTCGGCATTCTATATTTAAAATGAATGTTTCTTGTGAATAGGAAGGCTCTTCCAAAAATTTTAAATAGAAATTTTGCAGCATATGCAAATGCAGAAATATATTGTAATGAATTACATCATGCTCTTTCAATAAACATATGGCAATCTTATTTTTTATCTAGATTTCCCCTGCTTCTCTCCATTTTGGGACATTTTGAAATGGATTCAAACAACGTCTTCATTACATGTGCATATATATTGGTATGCACCACTAAATGGCACTTTAAAAGATATAACTACCAACAAAACACCTTAAAATAAAAATTTCTCAATATTTACAAATTAATATTTCCCTACTTCAATCATAAATGTTAATTCATGTTCCAGTTTTTCAAGTCAGGATTAGAGTTGGGATGATACATGGTATTCATTTTATTTAGGTATGTTTTAATCTGTAGCTCTCTTTTGCCCCTTGGTTACCAAGCCTAAGATCCTCCACAGATTTTGCTGTTGTTGTTGTTAATTGTTTTGGTAGTGATTGACAGTAACTTTGCAGCTCATTTTACCATAAGGGTTAAAGAGTGGTGATATTTAGAGATGATCATTTCTTCATCAGTTGCTAAGCTGAATTCTTTTATGTAGCTAACACTTCCCTCATCATTTACTGAATATCACCCAAGGTACAATTTCAAAGAAAAGGCAGAAAAAATTTTCTTCATTCTTTCTCCATTTGTATCTTTTTATGATTTAGTTATTTGTTTGAAGTCATTGTTTCGGAGACAGAAGGAGACAGAAAGAAAGGAATCTTCCATCTGCTGGTGCACTTCCCTAATTCCAGCAACACATGGGGCTATCTATGCCAGGCCCAGGTTGGGAGATGGCAGCTTGTTTCAGGTCTCCTATCTGAGTCGCAGAGACCCAAACACGGGCCACCACTGATGCCTACCAAGTCATTAGCATAGAGCTTCACTAGAAGTGGAACACTCAGGACACAGATCAACATCAAAACGGGGATGCAGTGTCGGGCATTGGCTTTACGAGTTATGCCACAATGGTGGCTACATTTCTCTGTATTTACCAGCTTTCAGAATGCTGAGTTATGTTTTAGCATTTCAGAAAAGTTTCCAATTTTCTTGTATTAATATTATTGTCAGTATAAGTTAATGGAATCTGAACACATTTAATGTTGTGTTATGCCACTGTTCACTAGTGGAAGCTCATTCAAGCTCAGTGTCAGTCACTAGCACACACGCCCCCGGCAGTTCTTGGCTTCTTAGACGCCTTGTGCAGCAAGGTGTCGGGTTTATCCCAAACGTTTCCAAACCCACACAAAGTCAACCAGTCTTTCCAAAGTGAACTATTTCTTTTACGTGGTCAATAGGTGTCTATAATGCTCTTTGCTATCAGTTTGGTTAATATTCATTAATAAATTTTGTATTACGTCATCCAGAGGGAAATAACAGTAATAACATACAAAAGTAACTGAAGGCAACTCATACATTTTACATTGTGTAAATGTGGAAATTTTTCAAACTGGAATCATCTCTATCATTCACAAAATACTGCAGTAAAACTAAAATTTGGATCCACAGATTCTAATTTCTACTAAATTGAAAAAAAATTTTTTAAATGTATGTAAAGGATCTAATATTGCCTTATCAAAATGATACTTAATAAGTCTCTAATTTATTTTTTCCTATGTAATTTTTTTGTCTATGTAAAGAAGTTATACATAAACTAATGTTTGGATTTACCTCAATTCAATTTCCTATTTAATGCCCATCTTTTATTTTGAAATTGTTTTTTCTCCAAAATGAATAAATACGTGTGTGTGTGTGTGTGTGTGTGTGTGTGTGTGTGTCTTTGTGATACAGCTATACTGCTTTCATAGACATCTAAGAGCTGGTAGCATTATTAATAGCTGCTCATCTGAAAATCCCTGAATGAAATAATGAAATATTTCTTGAATACTTACTCTATGTCATGTATCTGTTAACAGTCATCTCTCCATTGCTAATGTAACTTTTGGCTTCCACTCTCTGTCTTCGTACATTAGTCTTTGGGATAGCTGGGAGACCTTAAAAACCTTCACTCTTGGGGGAGGCGGAGTGGCACTATGACACAGCAAATGAAGCAGCTGCCTGCAAACAATCATCCCACGTGGGGCCAGTTCATATCCTGGTTGTTCCACTTGTGATCTTGCTCCCTTGTAATGGCTTGTATAAAGTGGAGGAAGACGGTCCAAGGGCTTGGTCCCCTGTCACTCACATGGGAGAACTGGGAGGAGCTCCTGACGCCTGGCATCAGCTTGGTCCCATTCTGGTCTTTGAGGAACCCTAGAGAGTGAGCCAGTAGTCAGATCTCTTTAACTTTCCATGTTTCTTCCCCTCTCTATCTGACTATGATTTTCTAACAAATACATTAAAATATGCGTTCTGGATTTGCTTGGTATCCTCCTTACCCTTGGAATTTCATCCAACTATGTATACATTTGCAGGCAGCAAGATGGAGTGGAACTTTCCAGGTGCCAGAGCTACACTTTCAAACTTGGGCAGGAGGCTGGTTGAGAGAGTTGGTGGTAGTACACTCTGAGATTGGAGGTCATAGAAGTATTTGTAACTCAGATTAAGTGGAGCAGAGGACAGAATAATTTTGTGAATTTGACGAAACGACCACGAATCAGAAAACAAGAAATAAAGTACCATAACATCTTTACTAGATAGAATGGTATTCAGGCAATGGAGTCTTATGGGAGGGGGATGTGATTTCTAAGAAAGTAAGCGAAGTTAAGATACTGGCTCAAGTAAGCAAACAAAATGTGATATGTTTTATGGACATCGTGTTTTATATGTTTTAATGACAATGTTTGTCGACTAACAGACAATCTGATGGTTAAAATGCCCATTTCTCATACTGTAGAGAATTTGTGTGATATTCACACCTGAATCTGAACTTCAACTTCTCCCCATTGAGGACCCTACTAATTGAATCTGTGCCACCCACACAGGAGATCTGGATTTTACCGACATCTTCCAGTTTCAGTCATCCCTAGCTACAGCTGTTGGGCACATCTGAGTGAAACAACTCTGTCCCAAGAGTTTCGGGTTTCTTCCTCACTCCTCTCCCTGCTCTCAAACAAACTAACAAATGAATGAATAATATGAAAGACACTTTACGTGACTCATTCAATCTCGTGTCTATGGCAGGAGGTAGGCCATTTCCAAGTCTGTGGAACAAAGTCCTTAAGGTAGGCAATCTATGTTCCATGGCTATGTTGCTGAACATTTTCTAGACTTAAAATTTTTCTTAGGTAGAATTAAAATTTGAAGTTTCTTATTCTTGTATTTGGACTTAATCATTTTCATTCCCTCATTAGAATTTAGAACTCTAATCCTCACAAAGTAGTTTAATACATACTTTAAGATGCAAAACACCAGCTCATGGTTAACTACTGGCTAATCTTTCAATTTCAGACTATCATTTCTCTGACCTACCACAGAGACCGATAGGGAAGAATTCTATGTGCGTTTGGGGTAAAGTCCTAATAACAATTAAATGATCATAGATGGTTGGCAAAAGATTCATTTGAGTCGACACCAAAATTTAATATATTAAATTATACACAATATATAATTAAAATATATATATTAAATGATCTAAATAGTTAGATATTTAAAAGAGATGTAACAGAAAATGCTCACAGTTTCCAAACACATTCACACTCACTGCATTCTATCCTCCTCCCCCTTTCACTCTCCTCACTCTCATCCTCTTCTGGGTCAGTTCATTCTTCAGATCATTCAAATTTGAGCACATGCAAATTTGGCTTACTGCTATACTAAAAACATATTAAACTATAATAAAAAAAATCACATCACCTCTCGGGATCTTCTTTCATCTTCTTTTAAAAAAATGATTTATTTGAACAGCACAGTTGCAGAGCCAGAGGAGAGACAGAGTTTCCACTTGCTGATTCATTCCCTAAATTGGTGTTATAGTCAGTTTCAGGGCTGAAGCCAGGAGCCCAGAGCTTCTTCTGTATCCCCTGAAGAGTTCATGGGCCCATGCATTTGGACCATCCTCTGCTATTCTTCCAGCCACATGTACAGGGAGCTAGATCAGAAGTGGATCAGCAAAAATTGAAGCCAACACTCATATGGGATGTGGGCACTGAAGGGTGCAGTTTAACACTCTGAGTCACAACACCTTCTCCCTTGATCTTAATCTAAAATAAGGTTGGGTGCATTTCAACAGCCCAAATAGCCTACAATAAATTCCTCTTCTTTCATTCATCTCTTTGGTGTCAATATCTTTATTTTTCCGTTGTTTTCACTATGCATTCACAGCCTGTGTGTACTGAGACAGACCCATGGATGTAGCTAACATCTATATACCAACTCCCAAATTTTTATTTTCAGCCTCTTTTAACTATCAGATATGTGCCTTTCATTGTTGACTAGCTATGTGCTCTTGGCAGCACACAAAGCTCAGGAAGTTTAGATAAATTTAGTAACACCCCTTTTCCTCAGTTTATTTCCTTCTTCCTAACATCTCACTGAAATAATGGCATCAATTTTAGAGTTAGTGACTTTTTAATGTTATTTATCTTTTTTAAAAAAAGATTTATCTAATTTTCATTACAAAGTCAGATATACAGAGAGGAGGAGAGACAGAGAGGAAGATCTTCTGTCCAATGATTCACTCCCCAAGTGAATGCAATGGCCGTTTCTACGCCAAACCTAAGCCAGGAGCCAGGAACTTTTTCTGGGTCCCCACACGGGTGCAGTGTCCCAAGGCTTTGTGCCACCCTCGACTGCTTCCCCAGGCCACAAGCAGGGAGCTGGATGGGAAGTGGAGCTGCCGGGATTAGAACCAGCGCCCATATGGGATCCCGGTGCATTCAAGGCAAGGACTTAAGCCGCTAGGCCACGCTGCTGAGCCCTATTGTTATTTTTCATTCTCTGCAACCAGCTGGCTAGCTAGGCCTATAACTTGTATTTCATTAACATTGTTTAAATTCACTACTTCATTTCCTCTCTGAATTATTACCTTACCACATACAGCTTACATCAGTTCTCTGACTACTGCAACAGAGTCCTATGTTGTTCTTCTTTCTTCCAGTCTTTCCCAACATGCACAGGTGTCTCTACACTGCCCCCATGGGAATCTACAGAGAAACATTTAAGTAAGCATTTATGATACCAAAATCCAGACTGGAGGGTCCATGTTTGATTCTGGGATCTGGATCCGGATTCCACTTTCTTGACAATGCAGACCTTGGTAGGCAGTGATGATGACTCAAGTTAAATGAACTTTTGCTATCCAGGTGGGAGATCTGAGTTGAAGTCTCATCTCCCAGCTTTGGCTCCAGCACAGTCCTGGGTGCTGTGGGCATTTGGGGGATGAACCAAATGGATTCTCTTTCTGGGTATGTATATGTATATCTTGCTGTCTCTCCAATAAATTGGAAATATTAAAAATTAGAAATAAAATGGGACTATTCCAGTTGCACCCCACGTGTCAGCACCTTGTGCAGGATGCTGCTTACAGCTTCTGCTCTGGCCTCATCACCCAGGACATGCTCATGGAAACTTAGCTTGTTACTCACGGAACGTGGCATGCTCCCTTATCATCCATTTCCCTGAACAGGTTGTTCCCTCTGTAAGAATCCCCATTCTCTCCTTATTTGCCTAACATATACTTGAACGACATTCAGATAAACTTTAAAACTCTGATGAAGAGGTATTTGCTTTAAGAAGGCTTCCCTTCCTAACTTCTGTGTGTTAGGAATTCTGCATCTGTCTTACAGCTTTCTTACTATCTCCACACCATGTCACATGCACAACTACATTGGTCCTTCTCTTTTACACAATGCAAAGTTGGAAACAGTGTCTTTGATGCAGTACATCACCTATCAGAAACACGGCTTCCCAAATCTTTCCCCCTAAGTATTCTTTGTTGTTAAAATTACTTAGCATGGCAAGAAAATGTTTATGGGAATATGCATGTGTAACATTAAAAACATTTGTGAGCTTAACAAATAAAAATAAGATCATTTCATGCCAATAAAATAAGAATTGTTCATTGAAAAGTGGCTACAGTTTCTAAAATACAAACTTACTGATAAGAGTGATATTGTATAGTTTTGAAAATTGCATTAAGGCTTCACTTAATAGGTGACAAATTTTGCATATTATGAATTCAATCTGTTATGAGAGGTGTCATTTTGTTTACACACACGAAGAAAGTCCAACCTGATACAGATACAGAGTCGGAAGGACAGTGATATTTTAATAGCCTATGCAGAGATTCATAGATACCTTACACTGAAACTCAACCGCAGCTTCTGCAACATGTAAGGGATGCAATGTGGATCAGAACTCACATTGACCATGTTTTCACATCACGCTGTATTAAAATCTGTTGTATTTTAAATTAATCTTTTATCTACACATGATTTTGTGGCATCATATAATCTCTAACAAAATCAAATCACTAAGTTATGTAGATTTTCCACATTTTGTACAATTACATAATTTAAAAAGTCACAGTAATTAATATTACTGTCAGTCTTATCGCCAAACTACTAAAAAGCTGTCAAGCCATTGGTGGTCGGTATAATATTTCCAGAATTTTGCCATGAAAGCTCACATTTTGTGCCTGGAAATAACTACTGTTTTCCTATTAGTGACAGTTCACTTCTTTCATTCCTAAGAAAATGTCTGTAAAATATCTGAAGGGTTTTCTCTGTTAGAGATCTTTTCAAGTGCAAACGGCTGATATTCCATGTAAAGGATAAATATTTCATTCCTAGTGTCTTAATGAAAAGAATGTTGGCCTCATGCCCTTCTCCTCACCCCAAAAAGATCTTGAAAACACACATGATCAACACATCACCCGCAATGAGCTGCTGATCTAGACAATACAAATAACACAATTGGCATCCAAGTCAATCTGCATGAAAGGATGAGTGAACGAATCCCTTTCGGTTTTCTCTGCAGTGATAACAGTGCTTTTGAGTATTCAAAGGAGAGTTTGTGATTTTATGAGTGTCTATAGAATGAGACCCTGTTTGCTTGGTCAAGACGTTAGGCATAACCTGGAGTCAAATTATGAATGACAACAGAGATTTCTATGCCAAAAATTCATTTCTTATTTATGAATATACTTGTTATTCCATTAACTGTATCTACCACCCTCAGCTGTAAAGAGATGATTGTAACACTTTTGCTTCATTTTTAGAGGCTGATCCAGATATGCTATTTTGACTACTGGTAAAGCAATTTATCTGTACAATACTTAAAACTACCATTGTAAACTTAACAATGTGCAACGATAAAAAAGTTTCATGAGACCAAAGTGAGTAGGAAAATTGATAGATGAAGATGATAACTAGAAACTCTGAATTTTTGTTAGAAACCTAAGTCCTCAATCTTATTCCAATCTCATTTGAATGAGATACAATTTTGAATGCTAACATTCAATTTGTCTCCTGGAGGTGTGACTGACATGAAATGTATCTATGTTCAGAGAGAATTATGGTACTTATTCTACTTATTTGAAACTATTACCAACAACAGACAGAAAATCAACCTAAAATGCTGCTGACATTGTATAAAAGGGAAGTAGATTATGTCAATTACCTTGCTTGGGATATTCCCTCTTTAAAATAAGTTTTTCTTTTCTTTTTTCTTCTTCTTGTTTTTTTTTTTTTTTTTTTTTTTTTTTTGCACTGTTATAGGGACACCAATGTCATTTTGGAGAAGTTCGAACAGAAATTTCAAGGGTTACAAAATTCCATTAAAAATAACAAGTAAGCATAGTCGATGTAGTATGTTTAAGGTGCCTTGCCCCAAGATTATCAAAATGTTCAGGTACAAATTAACAGATGTGGAATCATTCACCATCACTCCAATAGAGTAGATATGGAGAACTTACCAGTCAGTGGAGTAAGTTTACAAATATGTGACTTGCTATTAGTTTTAATAAAGCAGGCATAATTTGGTGCCAAAAATAAATGATGATAGCATTTTTTTCCTTCAGTAATATTCTTATGCTCTCCTAAAAACTCATCTGACCCTTGCTGATCTGTGGAAGCAGAGTGCCTAATTAAATTACCTTCATTATAAAAGCACACATAGACAAACAGTTTTTTATAGTACATGATTCCAAATCCATAATAAGCATCAAGGAAATAGTAGCGCAAAAGCTTTTTAAAATCATGTCAAGACTTTTAAACAATTGGTGATACCAAAAAAGGTCAGAGAGAATGCCTCATTGTGCAGGGTTCAATTGGCAGAGAAATTATGAAACTGACATTCTGAAATGAGAGAACATTTTAATATTCATTCTTTTGGGGTCAGGAGCAGGCTACTCAGAATAACAATTATATCCAAACAGAAGATGCAAGCCTTCCAGGAAGAAATGCCATCAAAGCAGGTTATGGTTCTCTGCTAAGAACTGTGTGACTGCATGCTGATCACATATTTACAGTGTTGACTATGTACTAAATGCATTTTTAGTGCTCTATTTGGAGTTAATCATTTAACCCTCGCCACTCTATGAGACAGGCACTATGATTATCCCAATCCTGTGTATGAAAAAAACTGTTGAGAGTTTTCAAATCACTTATGTATAGGTATTGAGATAATGAGTGGTAGGCCTAGTATCCATCCCCAAGATGTGGGAGCTTTCCAGAGTCTACGGTTCACACAAACAAGCAATAAACTTGGATGTGCACAGGTATTGCTTGGTGCTAGGGTACAGCAATAGGAAATCATTCTTACTTCTTCAAAATGTCTCTTTAGGAAACCACTACATAGAATTGGCTCAATAAGACATTTATGATCATCTCTAACTTCACAAAAGGAACATCAAAAACAGGGACTGCTCAAGATTTTACTCTCAGAAGAAAACAAAAAATTATTGCACATTGACTTCACCCAAGGATTTTACCCAGGGGTTACCATCAGGTGAGTACTCAAAAATTGGGCAAGTAATTACAGCAGCTATAGAAGTCAGTTCTGAACAACTAGAAACATGACACAACCACTTGACCACATTCTAAATATTAGATACATTAATACTTTCCGTTTTAACTCAGTCATAAGGCAAATGTTAATCCAGTATTTTGAAATGTAAATCAGGAGCAGACAAAATATAAGAAAATGGAGAGAAGGCTGTGCAGCTAATAAATGGGGCCTCACTAAAAAAAGTAAATTATCTTCATGGAATATTTTTAATCTATTATCACACTTAATTTAAGATTTCAGTAACAATATATTTGAAACAAAATGTATGCTATACTTTACATGTTGCAATTACACCAGTAGGTGAGATTAACATCACCATACTCATTTTCAGTAAAATTATGTGTAATTTTAGTTTGTATACAAGCATATTTTATAAAGTCTGGAAATGACATGAAAAGATTAGCTTATTTTGGTACATAATATTTTGAAATCCATACATAGTTTTTTGATACTATGTATTTTCCATTAACTATTTTTCTTCCTACCAGTTATGCTTAAGAGTTGATCTGAAATGATCAACTCATCGAAATTTTTCTAATTTCATTTTTATTTTTCACATCAAGAAAGCAACTCACCTCTCTTTAAAGGCCTGCAATGGCCAGGACTGGAAAATGAAACAGAAACTCAATCCAGTTCTCCCACGTGGGTGGAAGGAGCCAGACTACTAGATCCAGCAGATGCTGATGCTACTGGTGCCTGCATTATCAGGACGCTGGACCGAGGAGCCAACACTGGTGATTCCCAAACACACTGACATGTGATGAGGGCATCAAAACTGGTGTCTCAATTGCTGGGCCAAATGCCTGAAGCTAATTCCCAGGGTGGTTTGTTATTATTATTATTATTATTATTGTTTTCTTTCAAGCTTAAATTTAGCCTTCATTATACTATAAACAAGACGACATTGTTTGTATAGTATGCCAGAATTACACCACGACAAAGGGGAAATACGTTGCCATTATTCCTCCAACAGTGATACAGCCAGATTTTTTATAAAAGCAAAATAACAAAAAAATCATTTACTAATGTACTAAGTAGGTTTCTAACACCAGTGGAATGAATGTTGAAGGAAACTGGATAGGGGCCTTGCCCAGAAGATGGCATTCTAAGAAGTTTAGGGTAAGAGGAGTGTCATAGTGAGAAATAGACTAGTGGTGCTGGTAACGGTAGTGGAAATGTCAGAAAAGATTAAACAAACAAACAAAAAAAGAACAGGCAATTGGGTGTTGTAAGTAATCAGGTCAAAAGATGATTAACATCAGAAATAAGGCACTGACAAGATTCTGAGAAAAAGAGTACAAGTGAGACAATCTAGATGTAAAACTATCAGACCTTACAACAAATTAGACATTGAGGGCCGGGACTAAAATAAAGCAAGAAGAAAAAACCCCCCAAAAAACAAACAAACAAAACTGAGAAAAAATTCTAGCTGCAGGCATTTGATGAACTGATGACACATGACTCAGGAACACCACTGGAACCAGCTGTAGAGTGATATGAGGCCCTATTAGAGGTATCTGAAACACCCACAAGGGGAACATTCCAGATTAGTTGATCATGATCCTAAATTATTCTAATGCCAGAATCTACTGCAAGTGCTCTAAATGGCAGTCTCAGTACTAAGTACTCTGCAGCTCTGAATCCTCAGAACAGTCCCACTTCCACAAACATTGAAAAAGAAAGACAACTAAACATTAGTGAGGTTAAGAGACTTTCCAAAATGCACAGGATTACATGGGAAAGTCTGCACTTGAACCCATTAATCCTTAACCTAAAATTGATTCCTAGCTATTCCCTTATGTGGTTATTAAAAAATACAGTTAAAACTGAAGACTAAAATAATCTTACTTTGCTAACCTTAGCCATGCAGAAGTACTATTTGTGACTTACTAAGTGTCTGATCAACAAATGACTCAACAGAGAGAATTTCATCAGGTTTCTCCACTAAGACCTGTTCTGTAAATTTGGGAGATTTGTAAGAACAAGGATGTGCTCATGTCCTCCTGTGTTCACATTCTTGCCACGCTGACATTGGACTAGCGAAGACAATATAGCAAAGACAAAAACAACATAGCAAATGCAAAAACAAAAAGTCGAGACTTCTGGCCTTTGGTCAATGCTGATCTGGACAGAAGCAAAGCACCAAATTTGTACAACCATAACTGACAGTAGCAGAAGCTCACACATTGGCTTCAGTGAATGTAAACTCAGGGCCAAAATACATCCATTCATAAAATAGAATTTGTTCTCAGGGTGAAAATCTCTGGGATTTTTTGGCACGCTTCACAACCTGGCATTCAGTTGAGTTGGTGCTGCCAAGGATGTACAGCCTACTGGCTTACATGTTGGAGAATAATTTTGAAGTTATAGAATCAGTGGAAGTTAAATGGCAAAAAACAAGGGCCCTCACAGAGTGTTGGTGCTATCCAGTCATGATCACTCACGACAAGTTCCGAACCAATTCCAGAAATATATAATTTGCTAGAAAAGAGGGGGATTATATTTAATCACTTTGCATCTTGCAAATGAGATGGAGCACAGAAAGAATGGGGATTATTCGATGCAGGATATCAACTATAATCATCAATTGTAGTAGTATAATTTAGTAATAGCTATATGGAAGCTTAATAAAATGTGTCTAAAGGTTACATTTGTCATGTCATTGTTAAGTTAAAAATAGGAAGTCCAAACTAATGAAAAAGTCAAATTCCGCCCATATGATTTCTACTAGTGATATAGTATCAACCTTTCAAAGAAAAATCTTGATGACATTAATGGCTAGAGAATTCATTTTACTTAAATACATTTATGTTCACTTTAATTTTCCTCACAATAATCTAGCTATAGAATTTATTAGTTGTTGTTTTATGCTTACTCAACAGAAGTGTTTCATATATTTATCATTTCCAGAAAATAAATATCTGGATGCTTGTCACCTAATACTTACTAAATAAATGGATGTTGTAGCTTCTTTTTTAAGAAAGCAAATTTAGGTATCATTGACATCACACCTCAGGAATATTTCTCATGTTAGGGTCAGATACAAAATAGATAATACTGATCAACTTTATAAGTCTGTTGATCCATATGCTAATCTAAATATAAGATAAGCATCAACAAGGAAGTGAGTTCTAATCCAAATTAGTATAGTGATCACACAATCAGTTCTGGGTTAACTGTTGTTTTCTTTTTCACTTTAATATTCTCTATAAAAATATATGCATATCTGGGCCCGGTGGTGTGGTCTAGCGGCTAAAGTCCTCGCTTTGAACGCACCGGGACACAATATGGGCGCCGGTTCGTATCCCAGCAGCTCCACTTCCCATCCAACTCCATGCTTGTGGCATGGGAAAGCAGTCGAGGATGGCCCAAAGCTTTGGGATCCTGCACCCGTGTGGGAGACCAGGAAGAGGTTCCTGGATCTTGGCTTCGGATCGGCGCAGCGTCAGCCGTTGTGCTCACTTGGGGGGTGAATCATCGGACGGAAGATCTTCCTCTCTGTCTCTCCTCTTCTCTGTATATCTGACTTTCCAATGAAAATAAAATAAATCTTTAAAAAATATATATGCATATCTACCCTGGAATATGCTCACATGTATGAAACTAAGGTAAAGGAAAGTGGAAACTCAGTATAGCATAGTCATGTTTATAAAGCTTCTGCAATACATTTATGGCTGGTGCAAACCAGAAAGAAGATAATTATTCATTTTCCCTGTCACTCGTAAACATGGTTAATTGAGTGTACAAAGTTCCATTTTATACTTTAACATAATGCAGTCTCTTACGCTTGATACACTATATGGCAAAAATACATTTTTTAGTCCATCTGCTTAACAAATAATAACTCCATTAAAAAACCCTCATACTGCAGATGCCAAATATTCAAGTCAAAATCTAAGGGTTAATCATCACAATAATGAGAGCTTTTGTTTCCACAGTCTAATTTTTTTTCTTTTTATTGTTAAGCTATATGAGGAAAGAATTTATTACCTGGCAAAAATAATACTTATGGGAGGGGCGGGAACGCTAGACAGCAAGACGATCTGTCCTTGGTATTAGTGAGTAGGTGGGCACATAGGAGAAATATGCCTGTAGGTTCTTGTGTTTTGCTTGCTGTCAAGTCACCCCAAGTGAAGCAAAGGCACGTTTTATGAGTGGGAGAAAATTGGTTTCAGTCAATCCTTTTAGCATTTTCCAGGTGGCTACATTTTTATAAATTGCATGGCACAATTAAGTAGCTCCCTGCTTCACAGACTTTGGCTGGAACATTAAAGTGAACGCTCAGGCAGGAGAAGATCAAATAAATGGCCTTTTACCAAAAGGTTTGTCCCTTGAACTAAAAGCCGAATATGAACTAGCAAATCAGTGATTTTTTTATTTTCCACCAAAATTTCACGCTCTGTACTGCCTTTTTCAACCTTTTGCTGAGGGAACAAACATTACCTATTTCCTTTTCTTTTCCTTCCTTTTTTTCCTTCTCGCCTCTGTCCCTCCTTGCCCCCTCCCTTCCTTCCTTCATTCTTCTCTCTTTTCTATTTTTTTTGTTTTCTTTTGTTTTTTTTTCTTTTCTTTTCAAGATTTATTTATTTTTATTGGAAAGGTTATTTACAGACAGGAGAGGCAAAGATCTTCCATTGGCTGGCTCACTCCCCAAGTGGCCAGAATGTCCAAAGCTGAACTAATCTGAAGCCAGAAGCCAGGAGCTTCTTCCATGTCTCACACATGGCTTCAGGGTCCCAAGGCTTTGGGCCATCTTCTGCAGCTTTCCCAGGCCACAAGCAGGGAGTTGGATGGGAAGTGGAGCAGCTGCAACAGGAACTAGCAGGCAATGGGATCCTGGTGCTTGAAGGAGGAGGATTAACCAATCGAGTGCCTGTCCCAAATATTACCCATATTTCAAAACCCATCTTTAAAAAACTATCTCACTGTTCTAGGAATTTCTGACATTGGGTTCTGGTTCCCCATCTCACCTTCTGCCACATTCACCTGTTTCATTCTGCAGTTTTATAAATTTTTTTCAATTGCTTCATGAATACACATTATAAACCTAACAGTTCTTCTGTACCACCCATATTGTAAAAAAATAATATACATCAGTTAATGCATGATGGACTTTCAAAGTGCGAATTGTTTCAATGCCATGCTTTTTAATTTGTATTGAAAATAGCTGAAAGGGTCCTTTCAGGTCTTTGGAGTCTTCTAGGAGAGCACTTTCTCTCTATTTCCTTAAAATTGGAACTCCTCTTTTGACTTATTTTCATCTGGAAACTCTAGGATTTGATGTTGAGGAAATGTAGTCATGTCATGTATAGAATACACATTTGTTTTCCATGTTTTAGAAATGCCAAGTCTAAAGTTTAATGCCTCTACTACCCTTTAAACACATTTCATTATAAGTGATCCTGAAAGAGCTGGGATTCAGATGCAAGTAGCTGTAGGTGAGACGGAGGAAAAGGTGGGTCCTAATTGCAGCACGCAGGAGAACGACATTTCATACCCATCTATCCCAGTCTCTTGTATTCTGTATTCCTTCAATCCTCACATTGCAGAATTGGAGGGTTTGACATACATCTAGTCCTTCAGTTGAGCATATCTTGGCTGAATCACTTGAACAAAATGATTAAAATTTTACAATACATAATTCCCATATCATTATAATTTTTGGAGATTCATCAGTAAATTAAGTCCTCAAATCAATTGTGGGTGAGTAAAATTTAAGCAAAAATCTATTTTAAAATCCATCTTTCCTCCCAGCAAAAAGTCACTGCCATAGTTGCTAAAGATGGAACTTCTCCTCATGCAAGAAAGAATTCATAAACAAACCTAGAGAGTTATCATTTGTTTTTATCTTCGTTATATTCAGTAACTTACTGCTCTGAACAGATATCTACAGACCTAATAGTACTCATGATTTCCAAGATAAAATATATAATGTTTTTTCTCCTTTTCAAATCATACCTGCTTTTGAATTATATATAAACTTTTGGAGAATAAGCCAACATAAAAATTTCTGAAAGAAATCACACTAAAGTTTCCCTAATATCTGTACGTTAAAAACTCCTGAAATTAGCACTAAGCATTTGAAAATATCATGAAGATTTTTGAAATGTTCAATTTTAGCTTTTTGGTTCATTTGGTATGTAAATGTATAAAAGCTGATCTTCAGTGGGAAAAAAGGTTTACTCTTTAATAATCCACCATTAATTTTTAACGCAAAATTTAATTTCATTTTAAATTGCTTTTGTCTGAATAGATGACAAAATTAGTGGCCATGTGAAAATGGAAAGAATATGAATGTGATGTGAAAAACAAAGGCAAAGGAAATAAGCCAAAGGTGTTAGCTTTAGCAATTCACATGCTCATATTCTGTTTTTTTTTTCTCTTGAGTTTATCCTCCTTGAAACAATATACAATGCCTCAAAATAATAATGCACACAGCTCATTAGTCTTCAGGTTGCTCCAAGCATGCCAAGTCCTTCCCCCTGAACCATCTAGAGAAATCACACAGATACAACACAGTTCACAAGTCTCAACTCTGCTCCTCAAACTTAATGCTCTTGTTGCTCTCCCACATACTTATTTTTGGAGCTGTGTTCCCAGTTCAGTGCTTACATCCTGCAGATCCACAAGAAAGAACAAAGCTTTCAGAAGGAGTCGATTTCTCTTGCCATTCCAGGTGCCAAACACACTCACACAATGTCCTTTTATTTATGAAGATCCACATAGACCTATTCTGCAGTGCTCAGAACTCAGAACAAATATCACCTCTCTCCCACAGGAAACAGGAAGGATGCGGTTTGAAGGACATGCTTGCTTCATCTGAATGTTCAGCTCTTCTTCAAAAGACCTGTTGTTTCCTTGCTGAGCTGTTACTCCACTACCTATATTTAACAAACTATAACCCAGCCATACCCAACATCTGGCTTTCGTTCATCTAAAATCAGCATCCAAACAGATTATGCAAGTCTTCTTTTCCCTTACCTTCAATGGACACGTGCTGAGGGTGGGTTCATAACTAAAAGACATTTCTGTGGGATGATGATCCAGCCATTCCTTGTATATACAGGACAGCTGCAACAATGCAGTACTAAAATCACCAGATGAAATGGTCAGAATTATCCAGCAGCTTGGAAAAAAATCAGCTTACTTTGAGTCTAATCCAGGGATAAATACACAGAAAGCTTTGAGCAGTGGAAACTGTAAACACTGTAGAACTGCCCCTAAAACTGTGATACTGGCAGGTGTATCACTGCCAGGGAAACAAACATTTGTCGGGCATTAGGGCATCATCTTTGTTTTACCTCAATGCAAATCAGGAATAAACATAGCCATTGTTTAAAGTGGAAAACTGCAACACATGGCAGATGGGGTTAATATCATGCCCTTGACCCTCTCTCTCCACCAAAAAACAAAAAACAAAAAACAAACAAACAAAAAACAACTGCATACCTAAAAGCAAGCAAATCACTAAACCTGATCACTAATCCCACATATCTGGCATTCCTGGAGCTCACCCACCTCTTCTTCATTTTAGGAACATATAAGCCCCAGCTATGAATGCCCACAAACCTGTACCTCTTTTAGGTGCTTCTATATTCTTGGGTGAGTTTTCTCTTCCAAGAAGTTAAGCTACACATGATTTTTAATTTTTTTGTTTTGTTTTAGTCTAGCATTTTTTTTTACCTTCTTGGGGCCCCAAATAAAACCAGCATTTCTAAGAAAGATGTAAATTTTTAATTCTGCAGATGAAACTTATTTTATGATCTTAAATTTACCTTAGAAAAAGATTTGTTGCTAGTTCCCAATTGCATCTTCAGTGTCACATGTAAAACGTATTCCTATCTTAGCTTCCCCTGCAAAGTTACCAAATAGCAAGAATCTACAATTTAAGTACAGAGCTTTGGCAACAGGTCCATTGTGACTAGTAGTTACCCCTGAATTACTTCAGGTTAAATTTTTTCCTTGCCTTCTTGTCCTACTTTGCATTTTCATTCATTGGCTTTTCTATTGGCCTGATCAATGAGATTCCACAGAACTGTGAATGCAGGCAGAGTTAAAGAAGGATGTAAATATGTTGAAACTATTTTATTGATAACACTCAATTAGAGATATACAAATGAGAAAGTGTAGAACTCTGTTCACAGGGTGGAATAATATTCCACAGTCAGAATATTACAGAAATGCCTGTGTTTCCTTCTCTGATTAGAAATTTACAGCTTTTGATGAAATGGCTGAACTGTGGTCCTTGGAGATACACATCTGACTTTGAGATGCCAGGAAAATTTCACCTTGTGTCATGTTTCATGTTAAGAGTCTTGTATAGTTCTTGTGTAAACCTTGGTCTCAAGACACATTCCCAAGCTGAATTTATTTCAGATTCCAAACTGAGTTTATTCCATTGCACTCACTTAAAATTCCAGTTGTGATTGGAAAATATACACTTCGCTTGCTTTCTGTGTAGTGTTCAATGAACCACTTGTCAAGTGTCACACTGGTAGGCTTCATTTCAATCCCAAGTGTGCCTACATCAGTTGATTAAAGCTTTATTTTTGCTTAAAAGGGACATTATAACCTGCACTATCATCTTTTCTTCTGCTTTTTGATACCCTAACAAGAAGAGTCTGGAAAAATAATATGGTGGTTGCTAGTTGTTTTGTTTTTCTTCTTATACCTATACAATTTACCTGTCAGTAAATTAAGTCATGGTTCCAAAGATGCAGAATACAGGAAATACCTGCCTATCTTACTGCATCTTATACTGCTGCATGACATCAAATGAAAGTTTCGTAAAGTGTTGGCACTAAATTACCATTTAGCTGCAGCAGCGTAAGTCACTTTAGGACATGGTATCAGGGAATGTCAATTCTAGAGGAGAAAAAGCAGAACCCTAGATAGAGAGCTGGTTCTTCATTTAGTGGGGGTAAATTTCTTGGATGACATTTTTTAAGATTTATTTGTTTTTATTGAGGTCATACATGCAGAGAGAAGAGACAGAGAGGAAGACCTTTCATCTGATGATTCACCCCCCAAGTGACCACAATGGTCAGAGCTGAGCCGAGCTAAAGCCCAGAGCCAGGAGCTTCATCCAGGTCTCCCTTGTGAGTGCAGAGTCCCAAGGCTTTGGGCCGTCCTTGTCCTCAACTGCTTTCCCAGGCCACAAGCAGGGAGCTGGATGGGAAGTGGGCAGCTGGGATTAGAACCGGTGCCCATATGGGATCCGGCACATAATAAGGAAAGGACTTTAGCTGCTAGCCACCGTGCTGGACCCTCTTGGATGACATTTAATCCAGAAACAACAATTATATCAGAATAAAATCCCTTGAGAAATCAAAAGCTGTAATCAACTTCTAATCCTGTTTTCTGTTTCAAAAAATTCTGTTCTACAATGGTTAATGATTAAATCTGAAGATACTACTGTAATTCATAATTAATTCATAATTGTCAACAATCACATTAGTCACTGCTTATTAAAATAAAGGTAAAAATACGAGTGTATGCCTTTTTTTAAATAAGTTCTGCATTAGCACTTACAAATGGTGATGGAATTGTACATCAAGAAAAATATTTCAGAGTTCTCATTTGGCATTGGGGTTAAGATGCCAATTAAGAAGTTTGCAGGGGGCCAAGCGGCATGGCCTAGTGGCTAAAGTCCTCGCCTTGAACGCCCCGGGATCCCATATGGACGCCGGTTCTAATTCCGGCAGCTCCACTTCCCATCCAGCTCCCTGCTTGTGGCCTGGGAAAGCAGTCGAGGACAGCCCAATGCATTGGGACCCTGCACCCGCGTGGGAGACCTGGAAGAGGTTCCTGGTTCCTGGCTTAGGATCGGCGTGCACCGGCCCGTTGAGGCTCACTTGGGGAGTGAACCATCAGATGGAGGATCTTCCTCTCTGTCTCTCCTCCTCTCTGTATGTCCAGCTTTCCAATAATAAAATCTTAAAAAAAAAAAAAAGAAGTTTGCAGGGCCCAGCGTGGTGGCCTAGCAGCTAAAGTCTTCACCTTGAACGTGCCAGGATCCCATATGGGCACCAGTTCTAATCCCAGCAGCTCCACTTCCCATCCAGCTTCCTGCTTGTGTCCTGGGAGGGCAGTCAAAGACAGCCCAACACCTTGGGACCCTGTACCCTCGTGGGAGACCTGGAAGAGGTTCCTGGCTCCTGGCTTCGGATTGGCACAGCACCGGCCATTGCGGCTCACTTGGGGAGTGAATCATTGACTGAAGATCTTCCTTTCTGTCTCTCTTCCTCTCTGTATATCTGCCTTTGCAATAAAAATAAATAAATCTTAAAAAAAAGAAGTTTGCAACTCATAAGGGAGTACCTGGGTTCAAGTCCTGGCTCTTCCTGATTTTAGGTTTTCTCTAACATGCATTGTGATTGGCAGCTAGTGATGACTCAAATGCGATCCTTGCCACCCACAAGTTTTCTGGTTGCTGCCTTCAGCCTGGTTCAGTTCTGGCAGTTGGAAGCATTTGGAGAAGGAACCAGTAGGTAGAAATGTGTCATTAGTTCTTGCTTCTCTCTCTCTCTCTCTCTCTCTCTTTCTCTCTCCCCTATTTCCCCACTCCCTCCCTTTCTTTCTCCTTCTTCTTTCCCCATAAGAAAATGATCATCAGTATGTATTACCAAGTTTTGTGATACCAGTGAAACAGTCTACCCAACTGGCTGTTTTAAAGGCCAATGATTACTCAAGATTACTTCTATGAATAAACAATTTTAACATACACATAAAACTTATCCAGGACTATGATATTTTATAGTTTGAAACTGAATCAAAAAACAATATCTGAAAATCATACAATTCGTATTAGATCTCACACCTAAGCTTTTTCTTTCTTGATGATGCAGTTATTTTTCATGCAAAAAGATGAAAGTGATTAAGAATATTCATGTTTTCCTATCACTGAAGACATTTCATTTTTTTCCCTTGATGTTAAATCAAAACAAAATCAAACACACATAAACAAAGCTAAAATCCTCTTGTATGTTCTTGTCTTGAGAGGGTGTCAAATTCACTCTCTCTTCTTGAGACGCCTCTGGGGCCTTTCTTGCATCTTCTGATGCTTTTGAAATGAAAGTTCTGTCTCCTTCTTCCAAGCCCTCTTTCTTCTGACCTCTGCTAGCTCAGCATCTGTTGCCTAGTTTCTTCAATATCAACAGTATCGCTTCTTTACTCTCCTGCTAAAACGGCTCTCTTTTGTAATGCACCTTGTTGAACATTACATTCTCCCCATTCTCTAGTGAATGGCTGGAATCCCAACAGCCTCTCTAACATCTACCAAAGTCTTTGGATCATGGATTAAAGATTGTTAAATCTAGGGGCAATGTTGTGGCTATGTCAATTAAACTCTGCCTGCAATGCCAACATTCCAAAACAGAGCACTAGCAGGATTCCTGTCTGCTCTGCTTCTGATCCAGCTCCTTACTAACATGTCTGTAAAAAATGGTTCAAGTACTTGGGCCCCTGCAACCTGTGGGCAACTTAAATGAAGTTCTTGACTCCTGGCTTCAGTCAGCCCAGCCTGGACTGTTGCAGCCATGCAGGCAGTGAACCAACAGATGGAAGATCTTTCTTCTCTGTCACTCTGCCTTCTGTTTGTCTCCTGGAGACCTGTTGCATCATAATGCCTTTGCATGTATACCTGTTCTGAGAAAAACAAAGAAAGCACAACAAAATTCACTGTCTCCAGCCTCCTTTCTCTTTTGGTTCTAACACCATCCTTTTCCCCTTATGTTCTAGCTACTTAACAAGGTAGAGTGTATTCAATCATTTTGCTCCTAACTAATCTAAACACATCTTTAGTTCTTACCACTTCTCCACTGAAGTTGATAATTCCAAGGTAATTAGTAACCTCCTGGATGATTAAATCTAATGTCTACTTTTCAGTTTTTGCTCTCTTAATCTATGGAATTTGATAGAAATGGCCACTCCCTCCATACAAGTCTCTCTTGCCCTGATTTCAGGACAGCATAATGTCCCATCTTTACCTTTAACTCTGTGTCCTTTTCAGGCCCATTTCATTTGTGCTCCTTCTAACAAGTTCCTTCCCTTTGCGCTTTCCTGGGATTTCCACCATTTAATTTATGCACTATCTATTCATTTTGACATTTTTTTAAAATTGAAAATTTACGTGAAAGGTAGTTACAAAGAAACAGAGATAAAGAATGGAGAGAGAGAGAGAGAGAGAGAGAGAGAGAGAGAGAGAGAGGCAGGGAGAGGCAGAGAAGGGGAGGGGAATCCCAGTGAGAGAAGAGAGAGAAAAAGAATGAGAGAGAGAGTGGCAGGCCAGCCTTCGATTCATTCCTCAAATAGCTACAACAGTCTGAGCTGGGCCAAAAGTCAGGAGCTTTATCCAGGATTCTCATATGTGTGACTTGAGGCCAATTCCTTGGGCTATTTTCCACTACTTTCTTGTGTATGCTAGCAAGGAACTAGGTCATAAGTGGTGCTTCTGGGACTCAAAATGGTACCCATATGAAACTCCCACATCAGAGGTTTTGGTTTAAATCAATGTGCCACTATACCTGTTTCACACATTTGAAATTTACTCCATAATCAGTGGCTTATACTATTAGCCAAATTTTGATTTTTCACAAGACCATCCTCTCCCCCATCTCTTTCATGTGTTGTAGTTAACCATTGTACATTGTACATTTTGTTGGCTTAATGCTTTGTCCCTTCTCCACAAAAAAATGCAGTACAACATTACCCTTGCTAAAAGTGAGCACACAACTGAGCATCCACGATGCAGCATGTTGATCTATGGAGGGACAGACACTAGAAATCATGGCAGGTAGATAAGCTACTGAGGTCTCTGGAAAAAGGGGGTATGTGGTCGCTCCCACTTTGGCTGACATACAAAACAGAATAAGTAAATGAGAAATTTGCTTTTTCTGGAGAATCGTGATCAGAATTATAGGAAAAAATGTTACATAGAAAGGGTTCTTTTAACATGGCACTGTTGTTGTGTAAGTTGTGAATTATACATTACATCTTCAGTAATACTATACTTAATATAATTTCATGAATCACTCCAAATGTTAGTTGGGGAGTATGCATCACAAGAAGTCTATCTTGACCACTCAGGACACAAAGCAAAATTGCGAAACAGAAAACAAGATATCAGTCATTCACTGACAATCTAAAGACTCATTAAAGGGCAAGAAGTATTCCTTGTCTTTATAGAGAAAGAAAAACACCCAGAACACAGAAATGACTTGACTAACACTGCGCAGAAAATAAACTTCATAGCTTGGACTATGATTCACATACCTGTCCTCAATTCTTTTGTTACACCAGTTCCCAAAATGGTAATAACACACTTAGATTTGTTTTATGCTCTTGTTTACCACCATACAGAAAGGCCCATGAAGTATGTTTACACAATCTTCATAAAAGCAGATTGTGCCCAGACTCCATGGGCATGCTTTTGCATTGCCTGTCCAGACTTCCTTTTAAGGTACTCACTTCTGGCCTTGCAACAAGGATTCGATGGGCTTTAGAAGACCAGACACATCTCTGATTGGTTCGTCATGGCATCATACCTGTGTTGAAATCCTGAGCAAACTGAAAAGCCCCAAATACAATCTTTTACCTAATGGTCATATTCCACTTCCTAAGAGTAATAAAACAGTCCAGATATGGTCACAGCACTCCATGGGCATACCACAGAATGTGGGTATTGGTCTATGATGAAATATTTTACTGTATTGTTACAGAGGAATTTCCATTTAGTAATGGTATGAAGTTTACAAAATACAATCCATATAAAGACTATTTATCACTGTCTTCATTCCTTAGGGCAATACTTTTTAAGCTGCTGTTTAATAGAAGGAGCAATGTGGCATCATGCTTACATGCTCCTAAAGGATGACAAGAAACACTTGTTAAACTAGATTGTTACCCAGTTGTCAGAGATAACTTAAGGCATGAAGACCTCTGAGGTTCAACCCTTACAGAGATACTGTCCCATTAACATAATGTCATGATAATAACATTCAAAGAGAAATTTTCACATGTTCAATTTTTAAGAAGTCATATTTCACATATTTATAGAAATACTTCCTAAGTAAACAATGACATTCACACAATCTTTTTTGTTTCCTCTTCTGACCTAAAAAGAAGTCTATCAAGGACAGGAGGAAAATTAAACAGCTCATCAATCAATAAAGTCATTTAAATCTCCACCAAGGATAACTAAAATAGAAGACTTCTAATATTACTTATAACTGATGAGTAGCTAAGACATGGGAACAAGCATAGTCAATAAAAGCACTCTAAACATTCACGAAGTTCTATATCATGTATGTAGAACTGCAATGAATAAGATAATGCAGCAGCTGAAAGAAGTTTATTGCATGGGTGGCTGGGAGTATTTTTTCAGGCAGAGCTGGAAGCAGTTTTGAATAAGCATGTTAGGCACAAGGCCTAGGCCGTCAGGGCCCCAGTTGGAGAGGAGCCGTTTGGGGATGGAACCAGCAGATGCAGACCCTCTCTCTGATTCTGTATCTCTATTTCTCCCTCTCCTTTTATCTGTAGCTATTTCAAATAGAAACAAAAAATAAATGTATATGATACCTGCATTTAAAATTCCATGCGTGGTTTCCATAACATGCCTATTACTTTGACAATAAATTAGTAACATTATTATTTTTGGCTATAGACATCAAAGAATGTCTCTAGCTACAGAATTCTCTGTCATTTATCTGGTTAAATAACTAAAAAAATTAGCAAAAGCCTTGACTACATGTGCTTAATTGAAGCTTCCCTCTAAAGATAAACTGTATTCTCTCTATATAGATTATATACATAGAGCCAGAGTATGTTTCTCTCCACAGTGTTAGCATATTTTAATCACTTACAGCATTGTTTCTCATCACTACTATCATGTACTTTGTATTATCTCTCTGCTTAGAAATTTTAAGTTGCTGAGTGCATATGAAATATCTGTTCAATTTAGGTCAGAATTATACACTGATCTGCCTTCAACTACAGTTACATATGCATATTTATATAGATATCTGTGTTACAGATGATACAATTATGTAACAAGATACTTGAATGCTTTTGACACATGGAATTAAATGTTAAGTGTATTTTGGTGCAAAATTGAAAATCCTGCATATCATGGTCTTTAGAATGTTCCTGAGAATTCACATTATGGAAGAATACATGAATTTCAAAATTCTTTTGTATCAGACTGTCTTTTCATTCCATTCTCCATTAATTTTTAAGTATCTCCATATATATTTCATTAGCATGGACAGTATTTATACTAACATATATTACACATACTTCTAAGTGTATAGATAACAGGAATATTGTTTGTGTATTTTTGGTCTTCCCATGTTCTTTATTGCATTATTCACATTATTCACACCATACAGAGTTTGGAAACGACATACATGTTCACCAGTGGACAAATGAGTAAAGAAAATATGTACATGTTTACAATGCAGCAATCTTTTTTTAACTTATTTTTTATTATTATTAGCATTTTATGATACAGTTCCATAGGCCCTGGGATTTTCCTTCCCCTCTCACCATTTCTTCTCCCCCTTACTGAGTTCTCTCTATTACTACCATAATATAATCATTCAAAAACAGTCATATGTCCACCATTGTAGGCATGGACAATGGCAGAGAGTCCAGCATCATATTGTCATATAGTGAACAGTTTCATCAGGAGTCCATCTTTAGTCTGGAAGTAGGGATGCATACTGCATTGTATCCTCACATCTGGATATGACAGTCTCCATTACACAATTACTATACATCCCCTTAAATGAAAAGCCACAGTACAAAATCAACAACAGGAAGAAAAATAGAAATGTATAACTCCATGAAGTTAGATAACATGCTACTAGATATGATAATCTCCAATATACAGTTATTGCACATCCCCTTAAATTAAAAGCCACAAAATAAAATCAACAGGAAGAAAAAAATAGATGTACAATGCCATGAAGTTAAATAGCATGCTTCTGAATGACTAATATTTCGCTAAAGAAATGAAAAAGAAAATCATGAACCTTCTTGAAGAAAATGATGCTACTATATAATCTATATTGAGAATAATTTAATAAGAAAGTGGTTTGGAGATGAAACTGAAAAAAATCAAAATCCGTGAGATATAATTTCTGATGATCTTTGTTGGTGAAATATGTCTCCTGGGCCCGGCGCAGTGGCCTAGTGGCTAAAGTCCTCACCTTGGACACACCAGGATCCCATATGGGTGCCAGTTCTAATCCCAGCAGCTCCACTTCCTATCCAGCTCCCTACTTGTGGCCTGGGAAAGCAGTCCAGGACGGTCCAAAGCCTTAGGACCCTGCACCCCTGTGGGAGACCTAGAGGAGGTTCCTGACTCCTGGCTTCAGATTGGCACAGTATTGGCCGTTGCGCTCATTTGGGGAGTGAACTATCAGATGGAAGATCTTCCTCTCTGTCTCTCCTCCTCTCTATATGTTTGATTTTGTAATAAAAATAATAAAAGAAATCTTAAAAAAAAAAGAAATATGTCTTCTGTAGGCAACAAATAGATAGGTTTTGTTTTTTAATCCAGTCTACTTATCTATGACATTTGATGAGTTCAAACCATTTACATTCAGGGTTAATATGAATGGATGGTAATTTGGTCCTGTCGTTTTAGCAATGGGTTGTTCATTGATTTAGTATTCTGTTGTTATTTTGCTGGGATGTTCTTCACATTTGCTTTTGGTTTTGGTGGGTGCTATTCCTCTTCTCCATCAAGAGAACATCTTTTAAGTATCATTTGTAGGGCAGGTTTGGAAGAGGCATATTCTTTCAAAATTTTTTCCCTTATTTTCAAAGACAAAGGAAAGCTTTGCTAGATATGTTATCCTGGTAGACGACTTTTTGCTTTTAGAATTTGGAATATGTCCTAGGGCCACGAGGACCTATCTTGGGTGGAACCTATAGGATGCCACATTGTTGCAGTTCACTGAGCCAGAAATGAGTTTACTCCCAGTTCAGTCATGCACAGTCCTGGCCCATAGCCTTTGCCTCCCTACACAAAACGTCACCTGGCTTGACTCTAGGGGGCGGACTGGGCTGCCCATCTGCGATCTGCCATTCTGTCTCTGATATTGGTCAAATCAAACAAATCACCAGGATGGCAGCTTTTTGCCTGGGTTCACCTGCTGAGCTCTTGTAGAACTCCCTTTTGAACCTTGATGCTGGTGGAGCTCTGGCTGCCAGCGCAGTTCACATTGCTGCCAGATGAATGCCACTGGAGTATCAGTCACTGCAACATCACGCCGCTGTTTCCGCTGCTTTCCTGTGTCTGTCAGTCTCCAGGTGCCCCTCTGCTGTCGCTCTGTTGTCTCCTATTTCCTGGAATGTGCCCTCTTTGCTTTACACTGACTAATGTTTCTTCATCTGTTTAAATGTATCATTACCTTATTCTGCCATCTTGTTCTCCTATATTTGTTTTTAATGTGGCTATTACATTGCTTAATTCACAATGTTTATTGGTAAAACACCATTGCAACTCCAACATTAACTAACTTTCAAGGTTTATGCTGAAAACATGAAACTAAATTATAAACACTGGAATCAGTTCCTTTCTCATTTGGAAAAAGTTTATAGGACCATGACTTAATAACATTGTTTGCCAAGGGAATATTAATATTTGTAAGGTAAATAATGTGGGTATTACTTGGAATTTTGATAGATATTTTCCATATTTTGCTTCTAAATATTAAATAAAGATAGTTTTGTTATTAGGCAATATTTATCAATAATGAATTCCTTAGAACTACTATTAGTTATATTTTTAAAAAGATTTATTTATTCTTATTGGAAAGTCAGATATAGAGAGAAAAAGATACAAAGAAAGGCTGATTCATTCCCCATGTGGATGCAACGGCCGGAACTAAGCTGATCTGAAACCGATCCGAAGCCAGGAACCAAGAACTTCCTCTAGGTCTCCCATGTGGGTGCAGAACTCCAAGGGTTTGTGTCATCCTGTACTGCTTTCCTAGGCCACAAGCAAGGTGCCGGATGGGAACTGGAGCATCCAAGACACAGACTGGCACCCATATGGGATCCTGGGTGTACAAGGCAAGGATTTAGATACTAGGCTATTGTGCTGAAACCCATTGTTTACTTCTTAAAGCTTATTTGTAATTTAGCTATTTAATTAAGATCTTCACAAGTTAAAAGAAATAGCTAGAAACTTATTCATAACCTAGATAGCTCTCGAAAATCCATCCCTGGCACTTGATCTTATCTTAAGGGCAAGAATTCCCCCAAACTAGTTAGTGACAGCAAGTTAATGTCATTGTCTAGAGGAAGGACTTTTTCCTTCTTCTTACTTTTCTTTTCTTTCTCTCTCTTCTCTCTATCTCTCTTTTTTTCCATCTTTCCTTCCTTCCTTGCTTCCTTCCTTCCTCCCTTCCTTCCTTCCTTCTTTCCTTCCTTCCTTCTTTCGTAACAAATATGTGTGTGCTCCTACCACACAGTAAAGACTATTCCAGCTGGGGACTATGGGTAAAATCAACAACCATTAACTGAAATAACTACAGCATTTTACCCATCTTTGCTAACTGGGGATGAGATAAAAAGATATATTACCACCAACATGAAGATTTTTTTACTCTCTAAATGTACCAAAGAACTTAGCACATGAGTCTTATATTTCTTTGAGTTACAAAAATGAAGTCAGGTCCTAAGGAGGATGAGTGAATTTTTGAACACTGGTAAATGATATGGGGGAGAAAGAGATCAATTTGAATTTTGCATTTAATAAACTGAGGATTCAGCAGAAAGCAACTGGGATTCAACAGATTCTACACACTAACTCCAAAATATTAAAGCCAGATTTAACAAAGTTAGAATTTAATCAGCAGTTATCATGTGCTAGAAATTGTTGTCTCTTGGGTATATGGCACTAACTTTGGTAAAGAAAAGTAATTTTGTACGTTGAGCTTTGGTGTGTCTGTGTGTTTGTGAAATTAGGTATACAAATAAATAAACATACAAAGCTATAGAATGGATCCTGGTGGACAGTGTTACGGAAATAATAACAGCACGAAAAGTTATGGTCACGACTTTACAAAGTACCAGGGATGTAGGTAAGATGATGAGATGATTTTTTTTTTTTAGTATATGATGATTAGAAAAGTCTCTCTGAAAGGAAAGCTGGGAAACCACTTGGGCTTTCTGAATAGAGGAGTATATTACAACTCACCACTGAAGCTGCTGTGTTAAGAAGGCTAAAATGAGATAAACTCTACAGGGAGTGCAGAAGTTTTCAACAGTGTACCAGTAAGAGATACTGGAAACCTGGGCCAAACCAAATGGTAGGGATCTGCTAACTTCTAGATGGAGCTAATAGTTCTGCTGCTGAACTGAATGGGAAGCATCAAAGACAAGCAGATTTAAGGATAGCTCCAAAATATTTGGTCTCATCCACAAAAAACTTGTCATTTAAAAAGATGGAAAAGACGCAGATAAATGGCTTTATCTGAAAAATAAGCTGTTAATAGATAGACTCAAACGTGTTGCAGGTCACATTCTTCAATCCTGTTGAATAACTACATTCAATTATAGCCACTGGCCTAACTCTAAGAATTGTATTTTCCATGCTATTTACTTACAAAGTTAGAGACAGACTCAAAGACTATTCATAGTATTTATAAATACTCAAAAAACTATTAATAAGTAAATTTAATGTCTATCACAATTTAAAAGACTGCTTTTAGGCCAGAGATAACCAATACTTTTCTATTTTTCTATTTTATGTATCTCAAGATATGTTATCTTTCAATCCAGGCTTAAGTTTAGTTACAGAGTCAGGGATAAAGTAGGATAACTAAAGGTATTTAATTACTGTTTTCCTTCCAGATCCTCAACAGAATAATTACTGGCAAATGATGTTGCCCAGAAAATGTCTATTGGAATTATTAAGTACCCAAAAAACACAAAAGCAATGAAAAAGGGAGGATGTTTTATTTACATCTGATTTTAGAACCAATACTTTTGTGTTATCATACGTATTTGTAGGCACAATATCACACATTTGCACAACAGAATAGTTACTACTAACAAACACCGGTACATTCAACTGAAACCGTTAATCTGTTCACTTTCAAACACAGGTATGTCATTATTAAGAGTGTCCAGTTTTACTTAACAGAACAACTCACAGTAAACCTCACCCAAATGACAGAGGCTTGTTTTGTTGAGAATTCTAACAGGCAGATTAAAGCCATGGATTTTTCCACATAGACATTCTGATTATAATCTAGAGAATTTGTTTTTCAACTTATGAGTAAAAGAGCAAGTCAATCTATATAGGCATAAGTTGATATTCAGGTTGCAGACTAACTGAAATTCTTTTCATTATTAACATTAGAATTCATAATAATGAAGGGGTTATGGAACATTTATTATGTTCTCCTTGGCTGATTTCATCTAATTCTCCAGAAGCTTTGTGATCTACTCAGCTCTTTCTTATACAGCATGTTAATCGAAGTTTGCAAGGTTAGTTTATTTGTCTGCAACCGCTCAGAAAATCCTTCACGGACATGGAGCTCCTGCGAAAAGCTGTCCACCAGACTTCAGAGCCTGTGCTCCTTCTACTATATACTGCCCTCTCTTTTTCTTATAAAAGTCAAAAAGTAAAATTGTGCTTTTCTTGGAAATGACATGATACTAAATCCAGTTTTAATCCTTTACACTCTTACTAGTTCCATGCCTGTGGCATATGGCTTCCATGTCTGTGTGCGCCGATGTGTACATAGGGTATGTGAGAAAATCAGGAAAGAAAAAAATCTTCCCCAGACATAAGCTTCAAGCAGTTACTGGAGATGCCAGCAGTTTCTATCCCTGTTGAACCGCTAGGAGACAGCTGATTGTGTCCAATGATGTTTGACCATCAGGCTATACGTACTCCCATAACTTCGGGGTAAGGTGCTACTCTGCACAACTCAGCTGTAAAGTGTCCTAGCTGGGTTCACATAGTGTTTCCTCTCTTGGAAGTTAAGGGAACATGTTATTTCTCTCAATAAAATATTCTATCAATTTCCTAATACATAATTATTAAATTATCTTTTAAGTTACTCAGAAAAATAAATTTCATAACACATATAAGTAATTATAAATTATAGAATTTCATAACAATTATAATTCCTATTCATCTTGATATATTCATTATTATTGATCAACAGCCATATTACTGATTAGTATATGTGTTAAAAAATATATATCCTTGGTTACTTATAAATTTATAAAATAATTTAAAATGAGTAATTAAAATGGATAAGTAATTATGCTCTTAGACATCCAAGTTTGTAAATTCAGACTGATGGTATGTAATTTTAAATTTAGGTTCAGTCCATCTTCCTCTATCATTCTGCTCACAACTCTGCCTTCCAGTTGTATATGGAAACCTACTTAAGTATCCCAAGGTGTTTCTCTCACCTTGTTCATCTCCACAGAGCTGCACTCTCCAGCAGAACACCTATATTCTTCATTTAAACATCAAGGTCACCTGCCTGATGTACTATCTTCAAGTCTAAATGCCGTTTTGTTGACATACTCAAGTAGATTGATTCAGGTCCCTACTCCACCTCGTAACAACCAAAGAAGTCATATTAAGCCCTAGCCCCAGAAGTTTGACTTGTGAACTTGTTTAGCAATACCCTTTTCAGAGACAACCAAACTAAAATGAGAGGGTTCTTATCCAATACCAATGCTCTCTGTAATAAAAGAAGACATGTGGATGCAGAGACACGTGGAGAACATCACAGGAAGGCAAAAGACAAGACGAGCAAATAGCACCTTCAAATGGCAATGAACTCCAATGCCTGCCTGCAACCACCCAGAAGCTAATAGAAAGGCAGGGGACAGATTCCCTGCTCTTAGCTTCTGGAAGAAACAAATCCTGCCATCAGCAGGCAGATCTTGGACTTTCGGGCCTCAGAATTTTGAGACAGTTAATTCCACTTCTCTCAGCTGCCCACTCTGTGCAACCATGTTACAACAAGCCTAACAAACGAAAGCACTCACCATAAAAGGGAAGCTGCTAAAGTTTATAAGAAAATCAAGACAGACAGAAGAGAACATTACAGGTAATAACCAAAGAGGTTTCTGCTTTCTCATGTGTCCATACATTCTTCCTTTAAAAAATCACGTGGGGACCCGCACAAAAGCCTAGTGGCTAAAGTCCTTGCCTAGCACCAGGCTCTCATATTGGCGCTGGTTCTAGTCCTGGTGGCCCCGCTTCCCATCCAGCTCCCTGCTTGTGGCCTGGGAGGGCAGTCAAGGACAGCCCAAAGCCTTGGGACCCTGCACCGGTGTGGGAAGCCTGGAGGAAGCTCCTGGCTCCTGGCTTTGGATCTGCTCAGCTCCGGCCATTGTGGCCACTTAAAGAGTGAATCATCCGACGTAAGATATTCTTTGCTCTCTGTATATCTGACTTTCCAATTAAAAAAATTTTTTTTAAATCATATGGCTGGCCCAGTGCTATGGCTCAATGGCCAAATCCTTGCCTTGCGAGTGCTGGGATTCTACTCACTATGCCCAGCACAGCACTCCATAAAGGACTTCATATTTATTTCCTTACTTGAATTACACAAAAGGGGCTCAGCTAGGAAAAAGGTTCTGAATCATTCTGCTGGCTCTACACATTTGTCTGCTCACTCTTGTCTCTCAAAACTCATTTAATGTGTATCTTCCGTTTGTATCTTGTTTACCACAATGTGGTCATCAGTACCAAAATTCATGTCACAATTCTGCCAACATTTCTTCTGCCAAAAGAATTCCACTTTCATTTATCCCATTTACACCTCACAGCTGTGACATGATACAGATGCACTTTAATGCTTGTACATTGTGTTGGTTTCATGTATTTGAGTCATATCCGCTGATATTTCAACCATTTTTGTCTGAGATCATCAAAGATATTTGTGCATGCATCACATAAAGAATATGGCCCAAAAAATGCTGAATGAGTTTTTCAAAAACTTCTCTAAGTATTATGTGTTTAAACAAAGCTGGGCAAAGCATCTTTGTGACCTTCATGAAAAACCTAAAGGATAAATACATCTTAGATTCTAACAAGCTACTTGTCCTACTATATACCTCTTCTTTTCAGTGAAAATGTCAACAGTAACGCACAAATCATTTTTGTATCCTCGTGGTTATTCCATTTAATGTATCCTGTAATCATTCTTTGGTTAAAGTTACCGGTCATTTGTTTTCACCATAAAATTTAATCCTTCAGGAAGAAAATGGGCATCCCACTTTTCTTTATGTCTCCAAAATCCAATAGAGTGAGCATTCTACATCCCTTACGAATATATCTGTATGTTGGAAGCATTGGGGAATGGAAAGGAAGAAATCAAATACAGACTTCAAGTTTACTTTTTACAGGATGACGATATCACTTTCACAGGATCTTCTGCTTTGTATTATGACATAATTTAACAAGTTTTTAGCCTAAGGTTTTGAGAATTTGTCTGAAAATAGGGTAATTTGAATCTATCTCTTCCTAAGTTACCGTCTAAGAAAAGCAAGAGGACTTTACTTGATGTAACTGGAGTAAGATGACATGTGTCTGGAGGTAAGGAAAAGAAGAAACGCAAAAATTGCCAGGCAACAGTTATTAGCAATTTGCCATTCTGAATATCTTGATTTGTATGGCAGTTATTTCCCTAGTTTTCAAAAGAAAATAAAACCGGACTAGCAAACATTATTCTCCATGTTTTTCTTAGCATGATACCTCTTAAAAGTGACTGGAAAAGAGATTTGACTTGCAATTTGAAATTTAAACAATATATCTTAGCAGAGTACAGTGGGTGGAAAAATGAACTCTCCACTAAACTTACGGACTTCCTCTCTCCCCCAGGGAAGTATAAATTTAAGTAAACTTGCAATAAACTTGAACAAAATAACTTCCCAGGAGATTATCTACACTGTTGTCAATAGAACATTAAATCCATTGTCATTCAGAGTTAAGGGATTTAATCAATATACTTCGAGGGTAGTGATACAATCTTGAATATATTATAAAGGATTTGGCACAGGAGGCTGGGATAACAAGCTGTGGGCTTCTAGCAACAGCATAAAATGTGTTTCACTCACACACACATACACTATATACTAAAAGTTACCTGTAAAATACTACTTTCTTTGAATAGAAGTTTGGGTTTCTAAGAAAACTTGTCTTTTACTTGCTGAATATTATGGTTTGTGAAAAATAAGGACTATGAATATAGAGTGGATTAAAATTATGCCTAAAAAACTGATGAAGAGAGGGAGGGGGAGGGTTTTTGAGAGAGAGAGAAAGGAAGGAAGAGAACTGTGGACATCTTTGAATTGCATCCACTGAAATATACAGAATCTGTTATCTTTATATCACAAAAATTTAAAATAAATAAATATGAGAAAAGAGAAACTGAATTAAATTTGAATCCCAAGGTTTTATTTTATAATAAAATCAGGTTAATTTTGTTTTTGTAAATGTCATTGATTTAATACATCAAAAATATTTCAAAAACTATCATAAAACTTGTTTCTACCTTTGCGTTGCTTCTATGAAATTAAAGAGGGAATGAAAAAGACTGAGCATTGAAAAATAAGCTTACTTTTCCAAATTTACAGTGAAAACAAATGTGTCATGAATGAACACTGAACATCGATGAAAGTTAATCCCAAGTAGTACACAATTAGAGATTATTACGTAAAGAGTTGGTGAAACACTTTTTTTTTTTTTTAAGAACTAACTTTAGTGCCTGTCCTTGATACGAATGGCAGAATTGAATCCAAGACAACCATGCTTTGGGGAAGAATAGACAGCTCTTCCTAAATACTATTAGAAAGACTGGATATAAGTTGATCCAAAATGCTACTCTCAACTTAAAATTTCAGTATCAGTGACTAATCTAAACACTAACTTTCTTTAAAAGTAAGAACCAAAGAAAAACATTTACTTGCTAAGTATCAAGCATATGTCTAAAGCTACTTGAGAAAAAAATGGGCTTAAAAAACAAGGTTTATATGACATTGCCCCTTTTCAAGAACATTTCTTTCTGGCCCAGGACAAAAGAAATATAACCAGAACTATTTGGGGAGTGATTATAGAGTAATAATTAAATAGATACTGACTTGGGTTGATGAATGTGAATCAAAGTAAATGAATTTTGTGGGGATTAAAGAACGTATGAATTAAATAGGAAGACTGATGAAAATTCAAGCTGAAAGAAGCAGCATGATTTAGCCACAGTGTGAGGATGAACACATATTCTAAACACGATGGGAGTCCAGGCTGCACACACTAGGTCAGTTAGTGAATAAGACCATGCACTCTACAGAAAGGAATTTGCATTTGTAACTGAAGACTGTTCAAAGAGGAGCAGAAGAGACAAGATGAATATCACATTTTAGGAAAATAGTTAGACAATATTACATAAAATGGATTGGGAGTTAGAGAGAAGAGATAGCATCCCAGATACATAATTAGTGGTAAAACTCTAGGCCTCATTTGAAGAGGGACAGTTCTCAGGTATAAGAATGAAGAGAGGACATGACAGCCATTTTAAAGGCAAACTTCACATGTTATTGACCTTGATGAAGGACAAAGACTTAGAGAAAGAAGCAGATAACCCAGAGATGCATTGCTTTTCAGCATTATGTCTCTGTTCCTACTTGATCTGGTCTTAATAGTCAGTTTATCAGCTTATCACAGAAATTGCAAGATTTCTGCAGATTCTACAATTCTGTAAGAGATTAACAGAGGGAGGATATAAAAAACTACCCAACAGTATATTTTTTAGACTGATTTGGGGAAGATGATGCTCAGTGATAATATTTACAAAACCCAATATTAGTTTTGAAAAAGTAACTGCTCAAGTAAAATAAGAGAAAATAAACCAAGTGAATCTAAACAGGGGAAAACGTCCTACAAAATTTAGTGATTAAAATGACAATTGAAAAATAAACAAAAGTCAAGTGTATAAGTGGATGAGAAAAGTGCCAAATTGGATTTCATCTCTTTGTGGAATGTAGACAGAATAGGACAGAGGGAAGCTCTTTTCCTCCAAGCTCTTCATACCACACAAACAATACTGATTCAGCTGAGGGAACTGCCCTTTAAGACAGAGGTCACATTCTGATATGCTTCTCAATGCCAGCAGGTAATGCAGCCAAGTCAAAATTTCTAGAAATAAGAAAACTGGAAGGTGTGAGCTGAAGTCAAGAAATAAAGCCTCTTAGATACTTCTCTTTCCTCCCAAATAATCAAAGCTCAAAATCTAGGCTCTGGACCTCGAGTGTATGATTGTTGCTATAATAGAAATATACATATGATGGACATCATTTTGAGTGTGATGCTATGGAATGAAACTCAAAGTCAGATTGCATGAATGACAGGGAAAGAATCAGTAACATTTACGGAGGAAACGCCTTGGTAACTCTTCTCAGATTTCTTCAGTGGCATCAAGTAAAAGCAGAATTAGGAGTGTTCTTTTGATCTCTCTAGAGAGCAGCACTAGTATAAATCATCAGAAATCCCAGAGTTTTGAATTTGCTCTTTAGGACAATTTTCCAACAGTCAGAGATTGGATATCAGTAAATTAGACCAATTTGTGAGATAATGAACTTCTTGTCACTGAATGTACTTGTGCTGAGATTAAATGATTGGTTGCCAGAAATGTCACATTTCTGGCAATAATACATATTAAATGGGATGTTGGGTCCGTAGTTCCAATAACCTTTCTCAATCCAGCATTATAACATTATGTAAGATCATGGACCCAAGAATAAAACAGAAGAGTACACTATAGAAAGCTACACAAAGTGAGCAAGGAGTCCAGGAACTGCTCTATCGACTGGTTTTCAACGAAGAGTGGTTTGTAAGCTATCACTTTCTAACATAAAAGTCTGAGAGCATAGGGAACCAGGATTCCTTTATCCTCCCAGAAGAAGGAAAACAGAATCCTAATGAATAAGAAGAAAGACAGGAATAGGAAACAAGGAAAGACAACAGAAAACAAGTCAAAGTTTTTTCACCATTTTTCCAGGGCAGGTCTCAAAGTTATTGCTGATATTTTTACCTAGTACTTAAAAAACATTAACCTTGTTTTCATGTTCAGTGCTGTCGGACAACAGAAAACAAACTAGATTTCTCGCTTTTCCTAAGCATGGTCTTAAATTTATTTCTGATATTTATTTCTGATATTTCTACTTAGAAAAACCTGTTCATTCTCTTAGGTTAAAGAAAGATACTGTGCATTTTCCCTTTGGGTATATAATTTGGCACAATTAAACTCACAAACATTTACCAAGTGCCCTTTCATTTTATTAAATAATCTCATTTCTGATAATCTGCACCAAAGAATATAAGATAAATAACATAATTTAGACAGAGATCTGTATTAAAATGATATAATTATGAATTATTACAAGTAATTAAATGATACATGAAATATTACATGTCTTAGTTTGCTAAGATTAATGTAAAATTACACAAATGGTAACTTAAACAGAAATCGGTTTCTCACATCTCTGGAAGCTAAGAAATATAAGATCACAAGGATTCAGTTTCTGATGAAAACTCTTCATGTGGTGAAACAGACAGCCAATCTCTCACAGCAACCTCACATGGCCACTTGTTTGTGTAAATAGGGGAAAGAAGCAAATAAGTTCTCCGGTGTCTCCTGTTATGAAGGAGAAGGTGACCTCCTCTAATTCCAACCATCTCCCACAAGGCTTACCTCTAAATCACTGTAGGAGTTAGACTTCAGTATATGAATTACAAAGGGACATACTTCAACTGATACAGCAGAACTCAACAATAGGTTGTGAAAACCTGTATCCAATGCAATAAGATAATGCGATATAATCTATAAACCAATAGTTAATGTCAGAATACTTAAGATCTACATCGAAAAACTGTAAAACCTACTATACCCTCAATACGCTATGTTAATCTGTAACGGGGAGGGAGTGCAGGGAAGTCTTTCAGGACCATAAAAAGAGTGAGGAAAAAGTACAATATAGCCTATCAAGATCAAATCTGGTAATTCATAGACAACAGACTCAAAGCGGCACTAAACAATAGTGAAACTACTATACCAATGCATGAGGGGGGAATCGGGTGCGATCCTGACAATCTCTTAACAGGAGGTCATGTGCGTGGAGCAGAGGGGCACTCCAGAGTGGAGCAGGTGTTAAGGAGGAAGCTTGGATCCCAACCATAAAGACTCCCAGACCTTCACCACAAACTATTAATACGAGCAACAAGGACTACATCCCAACCGCCAAGGAGGCCACAGGGAATTGGATGCCCTCGGAGGCCGAGTACTCTGAGGTCACCCACCCCCAACCGGAGCTTCCACAGGGGATGGAAGAAGTCCAAACACTACCGTGCAGAAACCAATGTCATCGGAAAGACAACCAGAAGCCCTGAGCGCTCCGCAGACACAGAAGAACAATAAACGTCCTTCGGGACCAGGGAGGAGAGCTTTTTCTGGTCCGAGCCTGGCTCCACCTCTGGACCCCCACCCTCCCTCGCAATGACCATCGGGATCGCTCCGAAAACCCCTCATAGCAAACAAACAATCATACAAACTAAAAAAACCTAAAATAAATAGACAAACAATAAAAAGTAGAGCTTGGAATCTGACAGGAAAGAGCTGGCATGGATTGGCTCATGCCTTGCTGGGTGGGACACAAAGATTAGTCCCTCCTCACCATGGTGTTGAGGATTTTCCTGCACACCCCCCCCCCAAAATGTTCTGCACCTTAATTGTCGACAAATGCCTAGTTAGAGTTATAAGCCAGTCTAGATTATCCTAAAATCTGCCAAGATCAGCAAAATTATACTTCAACACAACAAATGGCTAAATACTAAAATGAAATAGACACGAGACAGCTGAATGGTACCTTATAGCCATTTTAAGGTATATAGCAGCCGGTCCTGTATATAAACTAAAATTGAAATGTCAATGAGCTAATCATAGGTTGTGGCTAAGAACTTGCTTTTTTTTTTTTTTTTTAACATACTGGTTACTCAAAACCATGTCAATTCCATAATGTTGCAAATTGCTGTTGATGTTATATTGGAATTCTTAATTGACTGGGATGATATTCTACCAGCTCTAACTTCAGACCAGAAATAGTCTCCCCAAGAAACTGTTCAACCCATCTGGACAATAAGTAGCTGGACTCTATATGCTTGGTATACGTTTGCAAGGAAAGAATCTTAATTGAATTTGAACTGTAATACTGCATCAAGGTGGAGGAATCCACCAGGGGGGAGGGGCGTGGGGAGGGGTGGGGTGATTCCCAGAGCCTATGAAACTGTCACATAATGCAAAATAATTAATAAAAAAAAATAATAATAAAAAACAATAGGTTGTGAAAAAATAATGGGGTAGAGTAGGATTTACGTGAATACATTCAATTTCTAAACGCTGAGATTACAGCACAGAGTTACTGAAACTATAAGAAAACCTTAGATAAAGAATATTCAAAAAAAAAAAGAAGAAGAAGAAAGAAAAGAAAAACGCCTCTATATTAACCATGGTTGACACAGTGTGATACGGTCATAATTGGTTTTAATATTTTTCTTTATTCTTCAGACCTTCCATTGCCAGGCTTAAATTTGAAATTTGGCATAATTTGAAATTATGCCAAAATAGTTACATTTGTGAGAGTTCACAGAACAGATGGGGAGTCTACCCTATGAGTACAAGTGGCTCCAGGAGTAAGAAAGTAACCTGGAGCTAGGACCCTGGCCATCTGGAGAGTGAAGTCCCCATCATGGTTAGTACAAAAGGATATAAAGTTGACTGTCAACAATGCACTCAATATTTCTCCCTAAGACAGTAGCTGGTTACCGTTGGTGAAGGGATGGCAAGTAAACTAATGTGGCCTCGTAAGCAAGGACTTGTGTTCCAGTTGATTCGCAGTTCCTATTTGGTAAAATCAACTTTTATGAAATCTACACATATATTGTACTAGAAGAGTGTTGCATTTATTGTTTTATATGCTGTGTATCACTAAATCAGTTAGATAGCTGCACAGCAATATTCATTGAACTCCCAATTCCCACACATTCCACTATCACCCTCAGCATTTTGAAATTCATGAAGTTCACTTCACTGTTTGTCAATGAAGGGCTAATTAGAATCCAGAATTATGGAATGATCAGATGGGCATGACCCTGCCTTTTGTGGGACCCCAACTAGAAATTAAATTACTGTGACACCTACAGCTTGGTATTTGGCTGAAGCATGAAGTTACTTGTTCGGACATTCTGATTCCCATATCAGAATGCTGGGATTTCAGTCCTGTCTCTGGCTTTCAATTCCATCATCCTGCTTACACAGACATTGGGAGGCACCACATGACAGCTCCAGTAGTTGGGTGTTGGCTCCTCCTGTGGGAGACCTGGACTGTGTTCCAGGCTGCCTTCACAGACTTGTCCAAATCCCAGCCATTGCGGGCATTAAGGGAGTGAACCATGGGATATGAGCTGTCTTTCTCTGAGTATTTGCCTTTCAAATAAAAAAAATTAAAACTCTTATAGCATACAAACAGTAATCTGGTATAGACTCTTCATTTTTCTGTATGCTCTTCAAGTACAGTAATATTTCCTTTCAGATTAATGACAGGAATAATGACCTTTGAGGATGAAATAGAAAAGTGATTTCTCAAGATTTAAGATAATCTGTTCTTAATTATTAGTAATGTCAAGTACTGACATCATAGCATTGATAATACCTGTTACGGTGTAGCTTTGCAAAATAATAATTACCTCGTAATGCTTGTTTTTGGCATGTGAATTTGACAAACCTGGGTTGTCATTTCTTTCTCATATTTAAAAAAAATGAATCTGTGTATGAGTAATTATGCAGTTCCATCTGCATAAAGCCAGGGATTTATCATTTATTCACCTTTTTTTGCTAATTTCCTATGCTGTCATCACCCACAGGTATGAAGCGAGTGACTGGAGGAACTAACTTTTCTTTATTTTCCTGTTTGCTTGTTTATTTTTAAGAAAAGTACTAGAAAACTGTTTCTTTGCCTCCCTCCCACTGTCTGGAAATGCCACTGCAAAGCAGAGTCGAAAACATTCCTATTGTTACACTGGCCAGATTCTATGCAGGTTGATGACTAAATAAATGAGCCTACCCTCAGACAGGGCCCTTGCTTTTTTAACTTCTTGGCCTTTGAAATGCCATTGTAATTCTCAATCCTTGTTCAAAACACCACTGTTTTTAAATGTCTGTTTCTTTGCGTCTCTGCTTTCAAAATAGTTCTGTGTCTCTTGTTTCTGTTTTTCAGAATTTTTTTTTCTGTATCCCAAAACTATTTCTAACTTCTTCATCTATTTACCTTGGTTTTCACTGAATTCATCCTTGTTCCAGTACTTTTACTTCAGAAACATGCTAAGCAGTGATAGTATTTGGAAGTTGGCTCACTAGTGCTTTTTCTTTTTGATGGTTTTTTTATATTCTAAACTTTGAGAACAACTGTGTTAGTAATTAGTATTAATAGGAAAACCAAATAGAATTAATGTTGCAAGCTCATATTTTTATTTCTTAATAAAATTTTTTATTGGGAAGTCAAATTTAAAGAGAGAAGGAGAGACAGAGAGAAAGATCTTCTGTCTGCTGGTTCACTTCTAAGGTGGCCACAACAGCTGGAGTGAGGCAATTCAAATCCAGGAGCCAGGTCTCTCATGTGGGTGCAGGATCACAAGGCTTTATGCCATCCTCGACTGCTTTTCCAGGCCACAAGCAGGGAGTTGGATGGGAAGTGAAGCAGCCAGGACAGGAACCCATATGGGATCCCGGCACATGCAAGGCAAGGATTCAGCTACTAGGCTACTGTGATGGGCCCAGATCACATTTTTTTAAATTAAAGCAGATGACTATATACAAATGTCAAATGCAGAAATGTGCCAGCATACTACCAAACATGTATATTTTAAAAGGAAGATATTACTAATTATTCATTTTTTTGCTCTCCACATGGCAGAATATTTTATAAGTATACTGTACGTATTTTCCTAATTAAACTACATTTTGTCCCTGGCAATTGGGTTCTATTTAATAAGCATCATTTTATGGAAACCGAAATACATTTTTTATACCCAGGTTCAACATCTTACCCTAAGTCACCAGGCAAGTGTAAATTACAGATGAGATGTTTGCTTCAATTAGTAGACTACCTGACACTCTCCAATGAGAATTTTTCAAAATTTTATTATACAAATCCATTTGATACATAGGATCTAACTGGACTCCTACACAAGCTCCATAACCTGTTGCCTACCAGGGTGCACGTTATCAAGTTACTGGGTCAGAAGCAGTACAGGGGCTCAAACACAAGCACTTCAACGTGGGAGGCACATGCAGGAATCAGCATCTTAACAAAAAAAGCCACACATATTCTTATAGGACTTTACAATTTATAAAAAGCATCACTTACATTTTATATGATTTTGTCCCAACACATAGGCATTATCTCTGCTTCAAAGATGCAGAAACCAAAGTTTATAGGGAGGCTAAGTATCTTACCCAAGGCCAGATAGGTAGGAAAGCTAGGTCCAGGAACCGTGTCTCTGGCTTCAAGTACAAATATGTATTTTCTAATATTTTGTCTGACCAAAATGGTTTATAGGTTGTCTGCTTCGAAAAGAACAGTCTTCACAGAGAACATGTTAGCACACACAGGGTAAAGGTAGAGGGGTTGGAGTCAGAGGTAATGCTGACAGTAAAGAAGGGTGTATTTGCACATAATCCATTCACTAAAAAGAAGAAAATAAATCAAAAAGTGATCTGGAATAAGCAGTGCACATGAGGAAGTTAAATGACCATATAAGTCTAGTTCAAACGCAGAACAGTTCAAATTATAGACTGGCAAACCTGAAATCCTTCAAAGATAATGGAAATTTTTCTCTGGTCTTGAAAGCATTTTTTTTCTAACATGAGTTCCCTTTGCTTTAGACTTCCTCTAAATATGGTATCTGTGAGTGAAAAAGTCAATTCATATAACCGTATTAGTGTTTTAAAACTTCTAATAGTGAACATTTGAATGTTTTTATCTCCACACTTCATAATATAAACTTTACTGTTTCCCAGGGAAAGATTATAGTTAAACTCAGGAAACTGTGGGTGATGATTTTAGTCAGTGTTCCCACAGGATCATGCAGATTTCATGAGAGAGGAAGATGAAAAAAATGAGAATAATTCAATGCCAACACGTCAAAGCAATATACTATATTTTCCTACTCTATAACCAAGTGCAAAATAGTAGTTTAATTTGCTGTTACCATGTTTAGTAAGGCACTATACACAATATTAAAGACAGTAAGATTCTACCAAAATGTAAACAGAAAAAAATTCCTAATATAAAATATAAAACTCTTAACAATCCTTTCTAGATAGGACACTTGCTCATCATTTCAATGTTTGTGTGTTTTGATCTCTGGAATAGATGTCAGTGAAAACACAACATAATTCTAAAAGGAAAATAGAAACAATTAGGAAAAGGAAAGCAATTATTCTTAAAATTGACTGTATATATTAATATTATATATTGATAATACAAAATAAAATATATTAATTCTTCTGCATTAAAGGTATAGATCGAGAGTATTGTGCTAATTTTAGGGTATTAAGTTTATGTTAATGTACAAAAAAGATGGAATTTTTCCTTTATTTCATTTTCATATGCTCACTTGTGTGCAAAAAAATTGAATATTTTAATTCTTCTGATGTTAACACTCTAGTCCCAGAGTTAAAATAAAATAGTTTTAGATCAGAGGAACATTTATCATCATTATTGACCTAATACCAAGCAACAAAACAAATATTAACCCACCATCACTCCAAAGTTAATGTATATCCCATTTCTTTTTCCACCCAACAATGCCAAAGATTTTCAATTATTTTCTGGAATATCAAATCTTGTTTTAAAGATTAAGGATTTAGATAGTTTATTTGTGCAAGAAGAAGGTGTGAAAGTCAAGACATAATCTTTTTTTAAAAAGATTTATTTATTTTTATTGGAAAGACAGATATACAGAGAGGAGGACAGACAGAGAGGAAGATCTTCCATCTGATGATTCACTCCCCAAGTGACTGCAACGGCCGGTGCTGTGTCAATCTGAAGCAAGGAGCCAGGAACTTCTTCTAGGTCTCCCATGCGGACGCAGAGTCCCAAGGCTTTGGGCTGTCTTTGATTGCTTTCCCAAGCCACAAACAGGGAGCTGGATGGAAGTGGAGCTGTCTGGATTAGAACCCGGCACCCAAATGGGATCCCGGGTGCATTCAAGGCGATGACTTTAGCCACTAGGCCACCACACCGGGCCCTCAACACATAATCTTCTGCATGACATGGTTGAGTTTCCTATAACCAATACAAATGACTTGTGTCTTGATTTGTACCCTGGAGAGTCTCATGTAACCTGGTAGACTGCATTAGCTTGCATTCTGTCTTCAGTAATGTTAAACTGCTTTCAATGCAACCATAAGCTTTTACATTCATGGTAATTCACCATGAATGAAACCAGTGTAAGAGTCTAACATGGAGCATGACTACAACAGGCAGTTCATAGACTTCCACAAGTCACAGTTTCTCATCTAAAATTTGGGCATAAAGATAATAGTGACCCTCTGGTTCACTCCACAAGTGACAGAAAAACAGCCAGGATTGGGCAAGGCTGAAGACAGGAGTTTGGAGCTTCATCCAGATCTCACACCAGTGCAGGGGCTCAAATACTTGCGCCGTTTTCCATTTCTTCCTCACACATATGAACATGTGCTGGATTTGAAGTAGAGCAGCTGGGACTCAAACAGGCCCCTGTATGGGATGTCAACATTATAGGTAGTGTCTTTACTCACTGTGCTGCAACACTGATCCCAAAAGAATTATCACGAATAACCTTGTGGCCAAAAAAATGAACGGAAACTATTTCTGAACTATGTGATCATTATTTTGTAGATTCAGATAGTAATTGCAACAAGTTTCCAATATAACTGTGTAACGAACATATGAAAGAAGCACAGGTGTGCGTGAGTACAGAGCAGGAATATTAGCTCTGGGCATAATCTGATTTCTTCCTCCTAAATGCACTTAAGATGTAGATTTCTGAAGTATAAGTCTAGAATTCACAGAAACTGTTGGAACAGATTAGAGTCAACCTAAGGTCAGAATGGCCTGAAGTCAAATCAAACAGATGAAAATATATATTCTCCCCAGCCCAACTCTTTGAGCAGTTAAATGTCACCCTCCTCTTTAGTTCCCAGTCCTGTCATTTCCCAAGGTTCACTGTGGAGAAACTCTTTCCTTCCTCTAGTGTGAAACCCTTAAGCCTGTGGCAGCCGGTCTGCCCCTTGCAAAAAAAGCAAGCAGGATGACTGCCTTCGCTCAAGTAACTATTCATGAGTTTAAAGACTGTTGAATTTCCTCTTGGCAAGCACTTCAGCTTTCATAACTTTTCCTGCCTTTTGTTATGTTCCTCCTCCTTGTGATTATCCAACAAAGTCTTAACATTCTGTACGTTCTTGTTGAGTTATGGAGCCAACATACTCATCAGGGCTCCTTAGCCATGGGGCGGGCACAGCAGCAGGACAGCCTGGACAGCTCTCTTCAAAACTAGCTGACCACACTTCAAAATCCAGAAAACATTGACGCTTCCATCTTAACCTCAGCTGCTGTTCCTTTTTCAAAAAGAGTTATTAGCCAAAATGGTAACAACCATGACTCTTCAACTGATTTTGACATGTAAATTTATGTAGTTAGATTTTCAATTTCCTAGTGTTTGTTGATTCTGGGGACTTATTTCTTTTCACAGGTGCCCTGCCTCATAGGAAGCTTAGAAAACGCGTGCACACACACACACACACACACACACAATTTTCAGCAAGATAATTATCATCATCAAGAAAACCCATTTCTTCAAAAGACAGAGACCCAGACTTAGATTCTAGCTGGCTGATGTGAGCCTCTGAGCATTTGTGTGAAGTTTTTACAATTTTGTTCAAGACAGTTAAATGTGAAGCTGCCATTTAGGTCAGGAGAGAACTGCTAGAGGAAAATGACAGAACTTAGGGGTGGCATTTGAAATCGCTAATTTACTTGGAGATCCTTGGATCCTCTGCAGTCTCCTGTCCTCGGATATCTCTCAAAACACTGAAATGAGCACTCATGGATTTCTTCACTTCCTGATCAAGTTTTTTGAGACAGCTGGTCTTGAGGAGACTCCCTTAATGATCTAAGTTTCAAATTTAAAATGTACATACTTTTCCCACCTCCAAAAACACAGACATTTCATCCACTACCTAGATGGGCATCCAAATTAGGTGACATCAACATGACGGAAGAAAAAGGCTAACACCATATAAAAACATCTAGAGGTCATTTATAATTTTGCTTGACAATTTTCTGCATTGGAACAATGTTTAAAACTTAAAATGGATGAATAACTCTTTGATGAGCTCCTGGGTAGGCAAGAGGGACATAGCTCAATGTCATTCTAATCTATCTTGAGATTAATACATACTAGTTACTCTCTGGGGCTGACATTTTGTTTAAATTAAATTGAACACATGGACTATATTATCTATGCCTCTTGGCTAAGTGAATGAAGGCTTGTTGCCTCTGACCTTTAAAATATTTTCTTTTTATAAAAATTAGGAGAATGTTCCAACAGGTTGAGTGAAGGAAAATTCCTTCAGCAAACACAAACACATGTCCATAATAACTTTTTTAATTACTCTTAGGACCAAACTTTATAAAGCTCTTCACTGCCATTTCCAATGCCTCTTTTTAAAAAGGATCTGTTTTCTTTGTTTTGAAAGGCATAGTTACACAAAGAGGAAGATAAAAATGGTGAGAGATAGAGATGATACAGATAGTGATAGGGATAGAGAGCAGGGAAAGGAGGAAGGGAGGAGACATGTCTTCCATCTGCTTGTTCACTTCCTAAATTGCCAAAATGGCCAGGCCTGAGCTATGCCAAAGCCAGTAGTTTCTTCCAGGTCTCCAGGTTGATAGAGTGGTTCAAGAGTGGTTCAAGGACGCTGGTGATCCTCTGCTGCTTTCCCAGGTGCAATAACAGGGGGCTGGCTCAGAAGTGGAGCTGCTAGGACTGAAGCTAGTGCTCATAAAAGATGCAAGCATCGCGGGTGGTGGCTTTACCCTCTATGCCACCGTGCCAGATCCATTAGAGCTTCTCTTCACATAAGCATGATAGACTCCTGAATGCTTAGAATGAAAGCCAACTGCTCTACAAAGCCTCCATGCCCTTTATGCCTTTCATCACCCACTTCCCATTTTATGACTTGGAAGGCTTGAAAGTGTCTCTAGAGTCTCCCAGTAGAACCCAGGATTAACCTGTGACAGCTCCCATGCCAGTCTGGAATTTTTCTTAAGTGATTCCTGTCTTTAGCTCCTCTGGTGCTGCTTACAGAACATTAGGAAACGAAAGGTTTCTGCTTTCTGCTATTGTCAGCAGAGATCCAAACAGAATAATTACTTCAACCTTGGAGATCTTGTGGCTTGTCATTGACCTTCTGTTTGGCCTTCCTGGGTCACTCAGGGAATGCTGCTACAGCAAATAGCAAAAACAAACCACATGCAGCTCTTTAAATGATGATTTCTTTTCAAAGCAGACAGAAAATCATTTACTTAGACTAATTTTTTTTTTAAGTACAGCCTCTCTGAAATGATTTTTTCCCCTTAATGTGGGAAAATACCTCCACACAAAATATGGTAAAGTTATGTTGATGTAACTCGTTTTGGGTGGTTATCTTGCCTAGATGGCTTCAACGTAGGAATTTCAAGTATTGTATCTCCAAAAGCTTGCTTTCGCATTTAGCTCAAGAAACAGATCAGAATATGAACCCAAGGGATTCTGGGTACTACGGTAGACAGGAAACGTTTCAGTTTTGAAACAAAAGGGAACTCCACCTAGCAACTGTGATCTTTTGAGTAGGTTGTAGGCTTTTAAGAGATCATAAACATGAGCAATTTGTAGAACTTCTGTCTCTTCTCGCTCTGCATGATCTTTCTGGGCAAGACCACCTGCTCCTAGCCTTGAAATGACAATAACAGATATCGCCAAATGTTTCTTAACTGGACAATTCCTGAAGTCTTTACCCAGGAAAGTACTGACTGTTACAAGTCTCAATGCCTAAAAAGATGTCTGGCACAGAATATGCTGTGAGTAGTAACTACCTCACGCTGATATGTTTTTAACGCGAAGCTCAAGGCCCTCTACCAAAGTAGGCTTACTCTATTTGGGGCACAATTTTATGTTTTCCCATGTAGCACAATGAAAAAAAATTAAATACACCAGTCCTGCTATTTTACAATTCCTGTCACTCTATTAAAAGAAAACTGTAATTGGAATGTTACTCATTTATTTTTCGCCTCTTTATGCAAACATTTATAAAGCCTAAACCAGAATGTAAATCTTTATTCATGGAGAGAGTACTCAAAGCCACAAGAACAATTGGTTCCATTAACATTTATTACACAGCATTCCTCCAGAATCTTACATTTATGACATTTAATTATAGAGTTCTTCTCTGGGAAAGAAAAATACAATTAAACAGAACCTCATTCTGTATTTTTCAACAACCTCAACTACTACTAGGATGTAAACGGATTATATTTTCACTCGTTATTGAAAACTCCCAAGAAAAAAAAATCGAAAAATTTTACATTAGTTTAAAAAAATACTTTAGTAAAAATGAAAAGAGGAAAATACTATCATTTAATCATTATCTTCAACTTCTCATCTTCGAATCTCTGAATAAGCAACAAATTATAAATCATGAATTTATAACAACACTGGCAGAAAATAGATATATTTCTTCACTATACTATCAAATTTAAGAAAATAAAGACAATTGCTTACCAAGTTTACCAATTCAAAGAATGCACAATAATTCAAGGACTTTATAAACACTTTTATTAATCAAAGTTGCTGTGATCCGAGTGCCACTGCTTTCTCATTGCTAACACAGGTTCTTCAGAAGCACCGGTATGCAAACTTTGTTAACTAAACTGGAGTCATATCTCATGTACAAAACAATATCAAGAAAATCAGTCTCTGAAATTTCATACTGGCAATATTTTCTATTATTGCAACAAAAAGTATTGGAAAAATGCTTACTATATGGAGAAATTAAACGGTTTTTAAAGAAAAGAAAATAACTAAGCCAAATATGTGACTCTAGATACTTAAGCTGAAGACAGAAAATGATATTTAGATTTTGGAATATTTAAGTATTGAAATATTTAGATGATATATATACTTTGGAATGAACACCAATGCAAAAGCAAACATTTTTTTCTAAAATTTTAATAAGCAAATGCTATTCTTATCAACTGAAGAATATCTTTATTAAAATTCAATTATTGGGCACGGCATGATAGCCTAGTGGCTAAAATCTTTGCCTTGCATGCGCAAAAATCCCATATGGGTGCCAGTTCCCTTTCTGCCTGTTTCACTTCCCAACCAGCTTCATTCTTGTGGCCTGGGAAAGCAGTTGTGGATAGCCTAAATTTGTGAGACCCTGCATCCATGTGGGAGATCCAGAAGAGTCTCTTGGCTTCTGGCTTCAGATGGGCTCAGCTCCAGATGTTGTGGTCTCTTGGGGACAGAATTAGTGGACAGAAGATCTTTCTCCCTGTCTCTCCTCTTTGTAAACCTCACTTTCCAATAAAAATAAGTAAATATATTTTTAAATTCTATTCTCATCTCCAGTTCATCAATGAAATAAACTGTAATCAAATGATGTGTTTATAATAAGTCAAATGGAATAAATCACAGGATTTGAAACAAAACTATCTATAATATTAAGATAATCCATACCACAGTATGGAAATGAGAGCTATGGTTTGATTGTGCAGAACAAAAGTCAAAATTTAATATCAATGACAATTGAAAAAAGAAGGCAAGACATCAAGTTCTAGTGAAGCTAACAAGTAACAGAAGTCAATAAATAAAATTTGCTCTCACTAAATTTCTTTCAAACATCAGTAACAAAAAAAGTTTCAGACATCCAAAAATATGCCAAAGTGTTCTTGGAAGAAGGAATTAAATATATAGGTTTATAGGTTTATTTTGGTTTAAACTATGAAATTAAAACACAAGTGGCCTTCAGAAATGTTTATGAAACATGTACATTATTAGAAAACAGTGCAGGGATTTCAAGTTTTGTTGCATTCAGATAAAGGTGTCTTCTAATTTATTCTCCACTGACTTTGAATACCTTGATCTGGGACAGGATAGCCTTACTTCTTTCTTAGCAGCATGAACCTGTGGATTATGAGTCAAAAAATCCTATATACAGTAAATATTTTTTATCTTTCCATTCCTATCAGGCATATTTCTTGTTAAGGAACAAACATTTGTGAAACACTATTTTAAGGTTAGGCAAAAGCAAAACTGTTAATCTAAAATTTGCCTTTAGTTGGCTGAAAACCTAGAGTACAGCATGAGAAAGTAAAATATTAGTCCCCAGTATCTGCCTAATCGTTGCTTCTGTTTGTATCTCAATTCTCAAGCTTTGTCCTCATTTTTATTTTACTTTATAGTGATTGCATGTTTTATTGCCCATTTAAAATGTTTTATTACAACAAAGCAAAGCAGAAGTACATAAATAAGTATATATACACCAAAGAAAGATTTTAAAGGAAAAGATTAATTAACAAAAAAACGGCTTAAATTGATCAAACGTCATAAATTAGTAGACTGGATTAAAAAACAAAAACCCATCTATTTGTTGCCTACAGGAGACACATTTCACCAACAAAGATCAGCGGAAACTGCATCTCACGGAAGAATGGATAAAGAAATGGTGGTACATCTACTCTATGGAATACTATTCATCAATCTAGTTCAATGACTAAATCAGCTTTTAGCTTTGGTATAATTTGCTTTCTTGTTTTTAAAATGAAAATTCATTTAAATTATTCATTTGCTTATTCCACAAACATTTCCTGAAATCTAGTATGGCTTAACTATGAAAGATACTGGAAGGATGCATCTTTTATTCCAAAATAGTCTGTCTCTAAAGTTAATACAATATACCAGAAAAATGACACTAGCAACAAGAGGCCTCCCATAATAACAAATATCTACTAACATTTGACATCTTAATATAATGCAAACCTTTATAATTAACTCAGTATTATCAAATGTTTGTAATGTTTCCACGCAATAGTAGAGAATTCATGTGTATTTTCACATTAGACTTTTAATGAATTTTAAGTGACAATAGACACACTAGTTTTAGGAAGCACTTTGATTAAAAAGAGACAATAAGATGGAAAAAATAGTGGAGAACTCAAGATGAAATGTGCTTAATGTAATACTTATTTCAGATACTATTACTTTCCCTCCCAATAGACATTCCACAAGGTGTCAATGTGATAGATTTCATTTAAGTTTCCTAGATTCTGAATGTGGACACCCCAAAATCCAAGAAATTATGTACCAATATATATATTGAAAACGTAAAGAGCATCACCAACTGAATCCCTCCAAAGATGTTACTAAAATGGTATGAAAAGCATCTGCGATCTCATTGCAACCCTGTTCTCCACAGACACCTATACACCAGACTAGCTCATCTTGATCCCAAAAGGAAACACAAAGGCAACCGATTAACAAGTCATGCTCTGTGATGTGTCTCGGGATGTTCAGTTCCTATATGTTCATCCTACTGTTTATCTGGATTCCCATTTTTAAATCAACATAAATATTTAAAGAGAAAACTTAGAAAATCATTTGTTTTTCTTTTTTTAAACCAGGGATACTTCTGCACAGGCATATTATTTGGGTACATTTGGTGCTTCAAAAACTTTAACTTCACTAAGAAAAAATCACTTCAAAAAGTAGCTATGCCTTTGATGTATTTCAGTATCTAGGTAAATGGATGCATTCTCCTCAATGACCATCACTGACAAGGGCATATGCATTTTTCCTTTCCTTCTTTCCTCCTTCCTTCCTTCCTTCCATGTCCCAGCACTGGCCATTGCAGCCATGGGGGAAGGGACAAGTGAATGGAAAATCTTTAGCTCTGTCACTCCCCCACTCTCTATAACTCTGATTTCAAAACAAATAAATGTATCTTCTTTTTAAAGATGAAGGCAAAATTGTCATCAGTATGAAATAAAAGTTGATTCTGCTGTGTACCATTAGTATAATTAGTTTATTTTTCCATTCAGTTTCGATCTGGTTTGCATTTATTTATTTTAAAATCTCGATCTGAAATCAAAGTATAGTACTACCAATGGAATACTTTAATAAAAGAGTTTTCTGGAGAAACTCCACATTTTTCCTTTTAAAGGGAAATACAGTGGTTTCCATGGAAAGGGAAATACTAGGTGATAAAGAGTATAAAGGAGATATTAACCTCAAACTGTATGTCACTGAGAGAAACAAAAATACCTCCACTGCAATTCAAATAAAGAATTGGATTTACACAATCTGTTGATGAAATGTTGTCTAAATGTCTGAGCAGCAAAAAGACCCCAGCCACAAACCTTCCAATATATTAATCAAAACCTTTCTCTCACTCTTGTTTTCTCTCTCTCCTTTTATTCAGTCTATATGGTCACCAGTATTATTTTCTAGGCAAATTGTGCAAGGAAGTTTTAAAATGTTAGTAGCTATGACATAAAAGAAATCTTAAAATAGTGCAACTTCTAATTTCTAACTTTTTAAAAAAAAATTTGCTCCTGATGGGAAGGTGAAATAGGGACAGGGATCAAGTGGCAAATTGTATGACATGTCAACAAGATGTCTGGTCTATAGGTCAATATCTGGTAGAGCGATTCAAGTAGAAGTTGCTGCAAGATTCGTTATTGTGTCAAATGTGGGAATAGCCTAATCTGCTGTGTTGTTTTCAACTATGCCTTTTACATCATTCCTTCTGCTCCTAAAACTTAATGCCTCAGTGACTTGGATCTTCAACAGAAATCACATTTAAAGTATTCATTCACCCCATGTTTGAATGATCATCACCTATTAACCCACTGACTTAATATTATCATATAAGATGTTCAGACGAGAATTAGATATCTAACTGTAAAACAATTACTGCGGCTGCTTGGTACAGAATGGATTGAACAGGAACAATAATGGAAATGGAGATAATTTAACCATCATCAAAGAAGTAAGAAAAAGTTGTAACAACATGACCTGCATTAGGTGACGCTAAGAGAAATAAAACTATTAGGGAAAGAGATGCACATTAAAATTGCATGACAGGCTTTGATAAAATAATTGATCTATCTCCCATCCTCTGAACTATTAACTTAAGTTATAGGGGAACACACCAAGCACCAGTATCTCTGCTTAGTGATGGTTCAGACCCACTGTACACTGGCTCAGAAATAAATGTGGAGGACTTGCTGGGTCTCATGTAGAGAGAATAAAAAAAGGGAAATATCTTGCATGGCATTTATTTCTGGCTTGAGCACCCAATTTTCTTATACTGGTATTTACAAAGAAAGACCAAGCAGAGGGCCTAGATTTATTTTTAAGCATTCTGATATTTTGACTTGGAAAACTTTTTTAACGTGCATGGCAGTTTTGCATAAGCAACAAGAAAAACAAGACATCAACAACATTATAAACAAAGATAGACCAGTTGTTAACTTTTGCCTTAAATCAGAGAGGTTAAATTCTAAGTATAAATTTCAAACTCTCAAAGATGTCTGGAGACTCTCAGAGACACATCTATTAATTACTTGATATCTCAAAAAGAATAAAGGTGACTTGTTATATTAAGGAACACTATAATTTTGGGTTGATTAATTTCCTTCTCACTCTGCCTCCCCCAGGATCTCCCTCCATGTCCTTCCAGAATTAAATAACTCTCTTCCCTAATTAATTATTAAAACTTTTCCACTATCATTTTAAGTAGCACAACTAAAATCAAATCTGACAACTAAAATAAAAATTCTCAGGGCTGTGCTATTTCCTAGGCAGTTGTTAGACTTGATTTCGTTTTGTTTGACAGGAGTAGGGTGGGAAAGAATGATGTTACAGTTTCCCCTCTGATAACAGAATCCCATGTCTCTAAATTTTTACCAGCATTTTAATACAGCTGCTATAATTTTAGTAATATTTTTAAAATTCCAAAATAATAAATGATGTTTTATGTATCACTTAGTCATAAAATATTATACACACCTGTGTATATACACTAAATCATAGGCATGGTGAGTTATCCTTGACAACATGTTTCTCTGCCAGTCTGCCTGTATCGCATACATATACACACAGTGTTCATATAGCAAACAACCTGAATAAGACAGATTTAGGAACCACAAGGCTTATATATTATGAAAAACTGTTTCAGAATATTCCCCTTAAGAGTATTTATTCAGCAATATTGTCAAATACTCTATTTTTATCTCACATTTATATAATCATAAGCATCATAATCATAAGCAAATAAAAACTGTCACAAATTCTTATAGATCGAAGAATCACTCATTAGATCACGTGCCTCATAGTTGAGCTAATAATACAGTACTCACTCAGTTGAGTCTGAAGTCATTGGGGGGAATATTTTTTCTGTCAGAACTTTGAACTAAAGATGTTACAGTGCAAGAACACCAATGAACTGGTCATGTTTCATGTATTTGACATCCATATACTTTGGATGTATGTTATGATTTTCATAATCATAGGAACACAGAAGTTCTCCTTCCTCTTGGAGGTATTCTCTCAGTTTATCATAAAACAAAGAAAGTGAGCATGTCTTCAGTATTGTGGTGTCAAACCAGAAACACCTATTTCTAAGTAGAAAATGCAAAGATGATCTCAAACACGTGCCTTTAACTTCAGAACAAACTCAATACTTGACAACCATAGATACTTTTAAAAGGGTGGGTAAGCATCTATTTGAAGTTGTTTACATACCTATATCAGGAAGGATCATCAAACCAATCCAACGTATCAAGGACTGCTGTGTTTGTCAAACTTCTCTTGTGAAAAGAAACCAGGTTCCATGGCACCAAGATATCTGAAAATAAATTTAAAAAGGGAAGAGATCAATAAGACTGTACAAAGATCAAGTAGATGCTGACACTACAAAATTGTGACACATAATTTTAAACAAATGATACATTTCACAAATGAAGATTTATCACATTTTCCAAAAGCAATCAAGATATCTTTTTATTTTTTATTTTGCACTACCTGTCTGTTGAATGTGATACACAGCAATTACTAGAAAAACAATGATTTTGTATAATCTATCTATTACTATGTTGCTCTATCTTGGGATTCCCACCCTATGGTCATATGCTCTCAGTTTGAAATGGCCACTAATTGGAAATATAAACTTTTCTATCTCCACTTCAATATTAATATATACATATAGGTTTTTCTCCTAATATATATGTCCTTCTAATATATTATATATATTTTAAGATTTATTTTATTTTCATTGGAAAGTCAGATATTCAGAGAGGAGGAGGCGAGACAAAGAAAAAAGATCTTCCATTCGATGTTTCACTCCCCAAAGCAGCCGCAATGATCCAACGCTGTGTTGATCCAAAGCCTCTTCCAGGCCTCCCACATGGGCACAGGGTCCCTTTGGCCCATCCTCAACTGCTTTCCTAGACACAAGGAAGGAACTGGATGGGAAACTGAGCTGTCGGGATTAGAGTTGGCGCCCACATGGCATCCTGAGGCTTGCAAAGTGAGGACTTTAGCCGCTAGTCAACTGGGCAGGGCCCAATATATTGTATTTATATTACATATAGAAAGCTGCTTTAGTTTTAATATCCACTCAAATTCATGTTGAACATTAATCGCCATTATGGCAGTAATAGGAGATTGGACCATGAATAAGTTCTTCCTTCATTGGAACGTTTAATGTATGTGTAGGAGGGCAAGGTCACTTTCTTCTCACTCTGCCTGTTCACTCTTCCGCTGTGCAAGGGACATAGTTCTTTCCTGCTGCATGAAGCTTTAATGAGGCCCTCACCAGAAGCTTCCACCTTCATTTAGTAATTTCTGGATCAAAAACATGAGCCATTTTTTTTTTTTTTACTGATTAGAAACTTCCCAGCCTACAGTACTTTGGTATAGCAGCACAAAGCCAGCCAAGACCAAGCTTGGGTGAGTTTCCTGATAAGCTAGATCATTAATAATTTAAGCATCAACTTTATTTTTTTTATCCCAGAGGAAGTGTTTACATTCATTATCATTGTATATTGTCACTGAGCAAATAATACTCATCAGGGACTGTGTTTAGAAAAAAATGAAAATAACTTGGTCCTGCTCTTAATGATTTTGAGTCTAGTCAATTAGGAGCCCATGTAGGTTATGGGGCAACTCAGTATTGTGTGGAAACTACTAAATAAATGCTTCTGCTAGCAACAAAGAGGGACGTCTTTAAGCTGAGTCTTGAAGGCTGGATAGAGGAGTAACAAAGGGAGGAAGCAACTGCCTGGGAGGAGGGGGATGTTCTGGTAGCATCCTGAGATGCAGGAAGCTGTGAGGGAGGAAGGAACGCACATTCCGAACATGTAAATACTTGAGGAAGTTCATCAGGTGAGTAAATCTGCACTCAGAGATTTGAAATCTAACATCTGCTACCCAAGTACTGAGGCCCTAGAAGCCTTGGACAATTGTCCCCGAGGAAGTAATTTCCAAAATGACAAAGTTTGGATCTGCAAGACTTTGCACCCAAAGAATCTGCACGGATAATCTAGGTAGGAATGAGTCAAGAGTGGGAGTACTGGTAAACACAATTAGAGAGTCAGAGACAGCTGGCAGAGAAGTAACAATTTCCTGTGTGACCACTGTTGAACTTCAGGCATTCATTAACCTGATCACATCACTGCAAAGTCCTATTTAGTGCATATCAATTTTGCTAACACTTTACAAATGAAGAAACTATTTGACAGATTAGTTTACTTAGCACACAATGGGAAGAAACTTGGGTTGGAATTTGAATCTTAAGCTTTTCGGATGGTCAAATAATCTAATTATGTCAAACTGGCAAACAACAAATAACATAATTTTGTCACAATTAAAGGGATTTTTAAAAACTAAAATAATATATAGATGGTGGTAAGTATAATAATATATAGTAAACCATGAATGAATATGACAACAAAAAAGAATTAAAATTTTTTTATTTATGATGTAGTTATAGACGTGTATAGTCCATTGAATCACCAATTGAATTCATAGCAGGATTCCTTACCTATATCTCAAATCATTGAACTGTGTGAGCTGTTCACAAATTATTTGTGGTAACTAACTTAAAATTAGAAAATGACATATATTAAAAGGTCATTGCAACATTATTTACAATGATGATGAACAGACTATCTAGAAGTGGGTACTTAAGAACACATTGGCATATTAGTTTCATGGTAAATAGGTAGACATCATAATAATACATGGTAATATGGGGAATAACAAAATCATAATGTAAAACTATATGCTCTAATTATAAATATGTATAAAATACATATACAAAAATGTTAAATGGAGAGACAAAATAACTGTACAAAGTAATTATGAATGCATTAAAATTGTGATCCCTATTATCAAATTAAAATACTTCATCAATTAAAACACACATTAAAGGAATGTATAGATTTATCAAAACACCTGGTACATGATTAAAGGCTTCCATGATACACACTACTATTTGGTTTATTGTTAAATGATGGTAGAGGAAGGGTGAAGGAGATACATTTAGAGTATGTACGTTTGCGTATGTGTTGGTATCTAAATACACACAGAAAAAATAGAAATAGAAGCAAGAATAGAAAATAAGAAAAGGAAATAAAATCATAATGATAGAAAGACTTACTGACAGAACTACTATTGCTGCTGATCATTATAGATCCATGATTAATAAACTCTTCCAATATGTACCACAGAGTTTTGCCTGCTTACATTCCTTCAACTCCACTTTCTAGCCATTGGGCAGATACTGTTACATGGGAGTTATACTGATGCATACATTGCAACAATAGAATCCAGACACAAAATAGTACTTATCATTTCTAAATTCTTGAAAAAATTCAATTCATGTACCAAAAAGCAGACCCTGGTCATCTCAGACCAAAGGTGGGACTAGACTGTATGTGAAGTGACTAGAAAAGGCATATAAAACTCTAGCTGGTGAATTAATTTAGAGGTAATAGCCATCCAATACATAGTGGAAGTGGGAGTTTGCATTACATATCACTATGAGATTAGGTGATTAAAGCTTTACTGGTCCTTGCATTTTTATAATAACAGAGCTCATTTCTCTTTTAAAAATATTGTTTGAAATTCATAATTACAGAGAAAAAGGAGGAGAAATTGATTTTCCATCTGCTGCTTCACATCCCCAAATGGCAGTCATGACCAGAGCTGGGTTGGTCTGAAGCTGGGAGCTGGGAGCTTATTTTAGTTCTCTTTGCTGCTCCTCCAGGCCAATTTCAGGGAGCTGAATCCGAAGTGGAGCAACCATGACATAAACCAGCATATAACACCCTGAATGAAGGCCAGCACCACAGGCGTAGATGAGCTGCTACAGCACTAACCACTGAACTGGCCTCAAAGGTGATCTACTTTTAAAATCTACCGTGTATTTTAAAATGTTCTTTAGTACTGAATTGTAATTTAGGTAAAAGCAGAAAATGTTTGTATTTGCTTTAAAATTATCCAGTATTTGTATTTTTTCTAATGATGTGGCAATAAGATGCTGTACAGAAGCTATTATATGGTTCATGCGTTGAAAACTATTTTGGCTGAGCAATGAACACAGAAGGCTAAATATACAAAGGTATTTAAATAGTTTAGAAGAATTTTTTTTTAAATCTATGCATAATTTCCTGACTCTTTTGAAGACTTCTCCTACGATTCCGGGTTTTCATTAAAATTTTTACTTATTGATTTATTTTCTTGAAACACAAATTTATAGACATAGGGAGAGATAAAGAGAGAGTGAGAGTTATCATTCATCACTGTTTTATTTCTTCAGTGGTCACAAAGGCAAGTACTGGGTCAGGTCTAAATCAGAAGCCAAGGATTTCATCTAGGTCTCCCAATGGGTACACATTCCTCTGTTTTCCTAGGTGCATCAACAGGAAGCTGTATTGGAAGTGGAGCAGCTGGAACTTGAACCGGTGCCTATATGGGATGTTGATTTTACACAGGGCAGCTTAATCTGTTATGCTGTAATGTCTACTCCCTATTGTATAATAGAATGGTCAACCCTTGAGTCTTCTACATGTTAGTCAATGAACCCTTTTGTGTCAAAAGAATTTTGTGTGATATTTATATTAAATCAAAATAACTGGAGAAAAATTAGCTCAATCCACAAATATTGTTCTTTAAATTAAAATATGAATTTCTGTGCTCATAACAATCTCAAACACCAACATATATTGTATATATTTAAGTATGTATATATATAGTCCAATAAAAGACTTGCTGCAGGGGTAATTTTCTTTTCAGAATAAATATTAACAGCTACTACTTTGTTTAATGGAATGAACAAGTAAATTTCACTCAGAGATAATATGAAACAAACAGAACAAATAACATCTACAAAATGAAGACATAAAAATTTCCATATGCAAAGAAAATTAGACTGAATTATTTTCATCCCATCTTTTCCTTTTAAGGCATTAGATTTCTAAGAACTCTGGGGCAAGCTGGTTTCAAGCTCACAGTCACCTGGGCAGGCTTTGTATCTAGAAGCACTGAGTTAATTCCCAGCCAGGCACCAAGTTCTAGTAGGCCTACAGGCTGAGAATGTGTTAGGGATTTTTCAGGGAGATTTAAGCTCAGGATGAAGTTGTTTAGACTAGCTGTTGATGAAAGATGCAGGAAGTACACCAAACTCTCAGGCAGAGAGGTACCATTTAGAAAAATCAACGTCCCTTTCGGTTTCTTCGCACTGTGTACGATGGGACATGACATTCTCCCCCCAATCTTTTTACCATTGTAACTACCCATTCTTTCTCCGAATAAGACCCCAAACTGTCTATATAATGAGGCAAACTGGGCAAACCAAACCAAACAAAGCAGTCTTAATTAGTAACAAAGAATATAAGCTTCTATAGTCACCCTTGAATGTGTTAAATTAGAATTCAGTTCACCAGAAACCCACCCATTTTTGATGAGCTGGGGATTTTTTTCAGTGTTATCCTAGAACAAAAGAGTGTCAGAATGCTGCAGAGTCCAAGCTATATAGAAGAAATACAAAATTCTGCACAACTCTTTTCCTTTTGCCACAATTCCTTATAATTTTAAATATATTGTAAAATGTTTCACCTTTCAAACAAAAGCTTACATATGAGTCCAGAGTAGGTTTTAGAACGATTTTTAGAAGAGAGACATATTGGGCCCAGCGTGGTAGACTAGCAGCTAAAGTCTTCTCCTTGAATGCCCAGGATCCCACATGGGCACCAGTTCTAATCCCGCCAGCCCTGCTTCCCTTCCAGCTCCTTGCTTGTGACCTGGGAAAGCAGTTGAGAAAGTCCAAAGTCTTGGCACCCTGTACCCGCATGGGAGACCTGGAGGAGGCTCTGGGCTCTTGGCTTCGGATCAGCTCAGCTCCGGCCATTGCAGTTACTTGGTGAGTATCAGGTGGAAGATCTTCCTCTCTGTCTCTCCTTCTCTCTGTAAATCTGACTTTGCAATAAAAATAAATAAACCTTAAAGAAAGGAAGAGAGACATATTACACCTGTTTCCTTTCCAAGGTGTTCTATATTTAATTATCCCAAAGGAACTCAGACAAGAGATCATAATATGCTGGTGTCCTTGTACAAGGGCCCTCATGTGCTAATGTCTTCAAAGGCCATATAAGGATAAATCATCAATCTTGTCTTTGAGAGTTTAAAATACCTTTTAAGCAAAATGATAATCATAATATAAAATCATATATATCTATAAAATAATATATAATATCAAGTATGTATAGAACATGTGTGTGCATACATATGTATATAAATATATGTATAAAATCTTTCTGATCTGTATAATGTGATACTTAATATTAGCAGTGAGTTCTGTCAGGCTGTTGGAAAGATATAGAGTCACAAAGAATCAAGGAAATAAGTACTTTGTGGAAGGTAAGCTTGAACTTGAAAAGGAATACAATTTGTAAAATAATAGAGAAAGGAATGTTCCAGGGATAGAGCAGAATAAAAACAAAGACTAAACATCCAGAAGAAAAAAATACATTGTGAGACCAAGAACACCACGGGGCTGAGTTTTAGGAAACCAGGCTGGGGAAAGTCTCAAATGTTGCTTCCAGGATTCTGCATCTAATCCCTGAAGCAGTACAGAGTTACTGAAATGCTATTAGTGCCAAACTGACATGAAAATAGGTTGTAGTTCAAACCTTCCTTGGGATCAGTGCTCACATATAACACAAAGGGCAAAGGATTCAAGCTGCAGGGGGTCAAACCAGATGTTAAAAGTATTAATAAAGAACATTTCCAAGTAGTAAACTTGCTGAAATGAGATGGCATAGAACCTGCACAGATCCCCAAATTCCAAGGAAGTGAAACAACAAACACAAATTGTCTCTAGCTTTTCACTTGTAGGAGACAGAGGAAAGTGTTGGTAACACAGCTACCAAGGTACAAGAGCATAACAAGGATGCATTCCATTCTCATCAGCTATGACATGACAGAGAATAGCTGTGACAGAGAAAATTGGCTGATCTCAGATCTAAAAAGGCCAGTTGGGTTATGACAGAAAAAGAACAGGGACAAGCAGATTTAGGCACAGAGAGAAAACCACAAAATTTCTAGATGCTGGGAGCAGAGAGTGTAAGCAGGCTGCCTTGCTGGTATATAACCACATGCAGTGGAAGCAAAGTAAGGACATATCCAGGAGATTAATTTTTTCTTTCTTTTTTTGAGATTCCCTTTCCCCTTAGGGTTCTAAATATTTATGATTTGGACTCACACTTCAAACCTGTCAAAAACTTGACTGACCATCTATAACTCAAGCAGTATTTTAAGGTAGGGTGATCGTAGGAAGCAGTTATAGCAGTTAGGAAATAAGATAAGTCTCAATGGCATTGAGGAGATGCTGGCAGACAAGGTGCATTGTGCATAGGATGAATACCAAAGAACCTCCTAAAGAACTATTTTCCTCATCTCACAGAAGAAAACGAAACATTTCTGAAGTCAGTATATTGGATACATAGAGAAAATCCCATCAGCTCTAAAGAATCAAAATGTATCTGACACTTTAGTTTGAGATAAAAAAGAACAATTACATATAAGCAGGAACTGTACAAAAACTGTTTTCAATACTGTTGAAACAGTGATAAGTCAAACATGTCTTGTCAGACAAAGTTCTTGAGCTAACGGAGCTGCATTGTCAGGAAGACATACATGGAGATATTGCTTTATATCTGAAATGAAAGGACTCCTATACATGAGAGTAACAAGAGCTCTCAGTTGATTAAATAAGAATCTATTGCTTTCTGATGTCAGAGAATATTTTAAGTGAAGCATAAATGAGACTTGTGGTGCTTTTCATTCTTGACAAGGGTCAGAAGAGAGACTCAGCTATCACATTTGTGAAGCTTGATTTCATGTGAAGAAAAACAGCTAATTTTTATTCTTAAGTGTTATACATAGTATAGAACATTATCTTGAGTATTTACGTGGATGGCACTTGTCAACCAAAGTTATTTTTTAAGTTGCATTTATTTACTTATTTGAAAGGCAGAACATTAGGGGACTTTTTCTAGCCAAATGCCTGTGAAAGCTAGTAGTAGTACAGGCTACAGCCAGGAGTCCAGAAACTCTGTCCAAGTCCCCCATGTGGGTAGTACTCAGCAATCTGCTGCCTCCCATGTGCCTTGGCAGGAAGCAGGATGTGAAGTGGAGGGAGGTCTTGACACCATAAAGTCCCATGTGGGATATGAATGTCACAGCCACAGTCTAACCTACTATATAACAAAGCGTGACCCAGATTTTTTTTTTCTTTCCAGTTACCTATTCTTGTGAAATGATCAGAATCCTCTGGGGATTTATTTAATGATTTCTGGGTACCATCTCCACAGATCCCAATTCAGGATGCCTAAGGCAATTCCTAGGAATCTGGATTTTTAAAAAGTCTCTAAATATATCCTGAACATGACTACTGCAATTGCTTGTGAAATGACTGTTGCTAGATTTGTGAAATTTAACAGTGCATTGGTGTTTTGCTCAACTCCATTCTCCATTTGCTTCCTTCGGAAACTGAATATATGAGACGTTAGTTTCTGTGATTCCCCCCCTTACACATATAAATAGACCTAAAAACAATTGGGCAGAACACTGATTAATTGGCAGATGTATATTCCTCCTTTCTCTTCCAAATACTAAAGGGCTGGACTACTTCCTTTCCATTGACTGTCATAGTTCTCATAGATCAATGTGCTTGCCACAGGAAGCATGTAGTTTTCACTGTAAAGAAACCTGAGTATGTTTCATGTGAATTACAGGAACTGAGGAGCTTAGCTGACAAAATTCAAGGTATTAATTCTTTTGGGTTACAAGGGAAGAGAAACTCTCTCAAGGTAGCAAAGATGCTAGATGAGGAGCTCATGATAAGGTGTAATGAAGGAGGAATGGGCAAAGTGAAAGTAAGACAAGGAAGGAAAGGACAGGAAGTAGCAGGGCAGACAAATCATCATGGCACCTCATCACCCAAAGTCAGAGCTGTCCCGGCACAGGTGGCACCTAAGACCTGCTTCCCAATCATGTGACTGCACCTGAGCGATTAAAAAAAAACTAACCAAAAACCCACAAAATCATTAAGCAAACACCCCCAATTTTATGAATCACAAATGCAGGAAACTATTGAGTCAATTAAAATCTAGACTTGTGTTTACCGAGAATCTGACCTGAACAAGGCTGGGGGACAATAGTGGGAACCAAATTCACACAGCTTTTACATTCAGAGGTTCCTCAAGAATTTCCTGCATTATAGACTTGATATTGTTTTGAGGCTGTAATTTGGCTGTGCTACATTGAAAAGAAAAATCAAGATACTTGTAGTATGTTATCAAAATATGAATAAGCATTATCAAACCCAACCAGGGACAATGAACTCTCATATAGAAAAGCTGCATTTTAGTTTACATCTTCTGAGCCAAGTTTTTTCCCCATAGTTATCCACAAAATGTATTGTATGTATTCCACAATCATCTCATACATCATGTAACAAAGTTGACACATTTCAACAATCACATGTCATAACTAGGGAAAGTCTGTGGGTAGAAGACTGCTTAGTCTTTGTATGGCAGATTTATAATCACAGTTCCAAGAAATCTAGATGGTTTCTTGGTTACTTTATAAGCATAAGCACAGTGTGTTTGTTAAAACAGTGATGGCCCAAACTTTGACTTCTTACCCAAAGCAAGACAAACACACAGGTGCAGTTGCACAAGGTTATTTATGAAAAGCTTGTGAAAAAATGGAAAGAAAGGTTAAGTTTAATCTGATGTTAAATATTTTTAAATCTATAGGTTTGTCATAATACATTTTCATGAAATTATCAAAGACCTCTCATATGTTTATGATACTGTGTGGACACTATGCAAGCATGTGTGTGTGTGTGTGTGTGCTCACATGTAGGTGAGTGTGTGTGTGTACACAAACAACTCCGAAACTGAAACTAAGGTAACTTGAAACAATATTCATCCTGAAGATGCAGTATTTATTCAGATATACGCTACCCTCTGCTAGTCCACAGAGTTAATTCTTTAAGGTAGTTTTAGATTTGCAGAAAAACTAAACAGAAACTAGAGAGATTTGCCATTTACTTTCTAACACATACCTCATGGTATGAACCCATTATATCACACAGAGATATTTTAACTTTTCTAAAAATATCCTTTTCTTTACATCATCATTGTTCCCTAGCCTTGACCTGTTCAAACTTGCTGACCTTTTTAATCTAATGTTGTCATTGGAACCCTGTAATATGTAGTCCTTTCTTATTTCTCCAACTTAGCAAGAAACCTTTAAAGTTCTTCCATCTTTTTCCGGATGGATAGTTCATTTTTATTATTTCCAATAATCATTTTACTGAATTTACTGCAATTTGCTTATTATTTCACTCTATATCACTAAAAATTGAGTTGTGAGCACAGTAAACTTATTTTACAACCTATTAATCAGTCATATCTGCAGTTTAAAAAAGTCACCCAGCAAGTAATGGTAGGTATCTGCTGGACTAGAACGAAGCAGATAACATGGTCCATATCATCCAGGGGGTTTGAAATATTATTAGAAAAAGTGGCCTACATGTATAAAATGTTTAGTAACAAAAGGAATGTAAAATAAAGAATAAAATAACTACAAAATGCACAAGTACAAGGGGTATAACAAAGTGGGAATTATTCAGCAAAATGGTGGACTAAGTGAGAAATATATAAAAACAACTGTTTGAATTCTGTGGTTCAAGTGAGGAACTATCAATTGGAAAATTTACCCTAATGTCTCAGATGGTAGGCACTGAGCAAAGGTAACAATTTTAAATTAAATGAGGAACTTAAATTTCTTTCAACTCTCACTTGTCACATTTCAAGTGATCAATAACTAACAGATACTAGGACAGCACACAGGTAAAATATTTCATTGTGGTACACGTTTCTCCTAAGAGAGGTAGGGTCCAGAAGTTGAAGATGGACCATGAAAGGTGAGGGTGACAGAGTGAACACCTGGAGAGCTGTTGTTGACATTACAAAAGCGGACTGATCCTATGGAGAGTGCAAAGCTATAGATAAGAGGAAGAGATTATACTTACTAAAATTGTTTGGGCTTGGGCCAGCATGATGAATCAACTGGCTCATGCTCCACTCTGTGGCACCAGCATCCCATACAGGTGCTGGTTTTTGCTGTGGCCACTCTACTTCCCTGTTAACAGCCTGGGAAAGCAGTGGAAGATGGTCCAAAGCTTTGGGACCCTGTACATGTGTGAGAGACCCAGAAGCGATTACTAGCTCCTGGCTCTGGATCAGCTCAGCTCTGGCTGAGTGAACCAACAGACGGAAGATTCTCTCTCTCTCTCTCTCTTTCTCTCTCTTTCTCTCTCTCTCTTTCTCTCTCTACATCTGCCTTTCCAATGGAAAAAAATAAATCTTACACAGGAAAAAAAAATGTTGGGACTAGCTCAGGCAGCAAGACCCCTGTTAGAAGTAATTAATGATAAAAAGGGAGAAAAAGCTATCTTACAGAAGAAGAAACGTTTGTAAAAACAGAGAATGTAAAATATCAGATATAGGGACTCATATTTCAATCCTGAGAAGGAGGGAAATTTAGCAGAGTGAAGAAGTTAGGCTGGACGTGTGTTTTTACAAAGTGGATATTGGATAATGTACTTCTTAACAACAACAACAAAATTCTTGTGAACAAGCAAGAAGATGATACTGTTGAGATGCAGAGATGTTTTCAGGATTCTGTAACTATCACATCCCTAAATCTTTTACATTGTTCTTAATTGGTCAATCAATCATTACGATGTATTAGGTCCCAATATGCCAGGAAGTCTGAATGATTTACAGAAAACATCTTTTGAAGAGTAAAACCAAATATCCAGTATAAAAGTATAACCAAATATTGAATTGCTGATGTAAAAAAAAACTCAAACTTTTTTTGTCTTACATCAAATGTATAAATCCCTGACCTCATGCTACCACTCTTGCATTCTGTAACTACTGTAAACATTACAAATCATTCCTGAGGTTCCTTCTAAGCTGTTTCAACACAAAATCCCATGTTTTCATGTACTAGGTAATATGAGAAACACAAGTAATGTACAAATGTGGCCCAATAACATTACACCTGAGTATTCATAACCACAGAGAGGAAGCCCAATGAAAATACATCCTTGTCTTATACTGTAAATTCACACTACTGCTTGAAGCCAAAGCATTCAACTGATCACTCTTCATGAACGACTATTGTGGTTAGTCTGCAGTAATCAAATATTTATCTCTGAGTTTCAAAAGTTTTTCTAATTCGATAGACCTATTTACAAAGCAAATTGTAAATTTCGAATGAAAACAGGTGAGGCATAGATTGCTTCACTTAAAACAAACCTAACTGAATCATATTCAATTGTTCTCAGTTATATTTTTCAGAAATTATACAACATATCTGACAGAATTTAAAAATTGATAGTTATAATTTCTTCCTGAAGAAAGCTAAAAGGATGATGCAGATATGCTAATTATATAAAGGACAAATGAAGTTCACAACATAATTATGAGCACTGAGGAGAGACTATGTTAGTAATGTATTTTCCTTAATATAAAAAGCAATCTTAGAACTGATTTCTTAGGGTCAATGACTGACCTCTTATACTTTAATTCATAAAATCAAGACCACATGAAAATGGTTTTAGCATGGGATGTAAGGTCTATACTAGATTCCTCTGACTCAGGGAAGGGAAATGTGAGAAAATAAAAAGGCAATTAGTGAAGATGGGGCTTTCATAGACCTGTACTCCTGCCACACGTAAGATTATGTTAAAAAGCATGTGACTTCCGTGTTGAGATCTCAGGGTCTGTAACTGCTGAGCCTATCTTACCACACTACTTCCTAATGCCAGATCCTACAGAAGAATCTTTTTGGCATGGTGCAGAGTTGCACTGTGATATCACTATTTTACCTGAAACATTTTAAAACAAATACAAGTATCAAGTGCATTTTTCATTTCTCTCAAGGTGCATATGTTAACTAGACAGTTCTACACTGACAGTGGTGCACAACGAGATTCAGTCATTTAAGGTGCCCAGCTCTGTTCAGGTTCTATGGTAAAAGGACTGTTTCCCAAGCAATCCTACTCGATATAATACTATGTCATGGAATAACGTTGAATTTGAAATGGAGTATACGTATCTAGAGATATAACACATAAACGTTTGCACAAAGATATCTGTTGGCTCGAAGGGCTATTTTAAATGCTAAGACTAGGTCTTTATTGCAGCAACATTACAGTGCACTCTTACAGTAATTTTTTTTCTTAAAAATGTGGACAGCATAGGTCTCTTGATTTTTTTAAAATAAACTCATTTTCAAAACCAAAACTCATAATTCATGTTTCCTTAGCTACTTTGAAATCCAAGTTTTGAGCACCACTGATGTAAAAAAAGAAAAGAATTCAGCAGTGTACACTATTATCAACATAGTTCAAAGAATTTCTAAAAAGAAATAAAACATAGAAGTTATATATGCTGAGTATGATTATGCTGGTTAGAAAAAAATGATTTTCCATAATAGGTTTAAGGTTGACTGAACTGGTAATATTGCCTATATAGATTATGAAAAAAAATGTTAAAAATCACCTATGATTCCAAAATCAAAATTTTCTTGTGTTACACTTTTTTCATTTGAATTTTCTTGGATTTTGTTTTTACAAAAAGCAAAACTGACATTAAATCAATTGCTTATTCATATCACTTGGGAACCCTTAGCAAATGATCCATTCATCAGAGACACTTCAGGATCACACTAAGGTTATGCCTGACTATGCAGGTCAGGAACTATAGAGAACAATCAGCTGAACACCATGTTCTGAGAGGAAATGAACTGAAGGCGGCTAATCCACGGCTTAAAGAATTACACCGGGAAAGACAGCTGGCCCACACCCATGTGCATAAGGCCATCCAAAGAATGTCTAATTATGGACTCTGTGAAAATATCTTGAAACCAGGGAGCTCAAAAACCTTTTGTCAGAAAGGGATAGATGAAAGTTCAGATTATTTCCCATTCAACAGATGGAAAAATCCCTACTCAGCGAGCAGTCCAGGAGATCAAAAAAAGGGGCTAAAGTTTCTAATGCATTCTAGAGCTCTATTGTTAGAAGTTGGGGAATTTTTTTAAGAAGCAAGAAACAGTTTAACTTTACTTTGTGTGGCCTTTTGGCCTGCAAAAAGACTAAGGCAGGCTGACATTTTGGCTACAAATTTTGCAGCTGTGTAATCATGGGGGTCTGGGAGACCTTTCTATACTTGGTTCAGCTCTTGAATTCCCTTTGAGACCAAGACAATGGAACTAATAATTAGCAAACTACCATAAGTCTCAGAGTATGACACATGAATAGAACTCTTCCTTTTTTCTCTTTCCCTGTGCAAGGACACAAAAATTGAACAAGTCACTAATATATTTGCAGTGAAACACCCACTAACATTAATGAAACTATACCTAAGTACAGAATTTAGCAAGAGCCATGACCAGTATGAGGTGGATAATTTTTACTTTCCTCCACTCTTGAAGTTTCTTGAACATATAAATGAGTCAATGTGTACCTGTTAGAGCCACTAGTTTGACATTTTCCCATCCTTAATATCCATTGTAAACTGCAGAGGAAATATTCCAAGATCACCAGTGGAAGCCCCAAGCCATGACTGATACTCAGTATATTTCTTGCAGTGTTGCTACTTGGTTTACTTACACTTCTAGAGTTAACTTATCTTTCCATATTATTTGCCTCCGTGTCTTCTTTCTCCTACTAGTCTTGTGCTTTGGGGCCATGATTAAATGAAACAAGGACAGTTTCACACAAGCACTGTAACATGCGACAGCTCAGCTGGTAGCAAGCTGGCCATCAAACGTTGTTGGGTGAGTGCTTTGCACAGTGTGCCAGAGGAACCCCTGGGCAGGACTGATCAGAGCAACAGGCTTCATCATGCTGTACAAAGTAGCACAGAAGTAAAAATAGAAGAATTTTTATTTCTGGAATTTTCAATTTTATGTTTTCAGATCCTGTTTGCCTGTAACTAAAATCCTGGCAGTCCAATTCACAGATTGGAGTGGGGGATGACTGATTACTACAAATCCAGCTTGTGGTCTTACTTCTTTGGGTCAGTCTGATTGGTTCTCCTTACTTATTTCTGCTTTATTGCAACTCCCAACATAGATGCCGGTTAAGTGTTCTGAAATCACAACCTAGTTATGTTAACAATTCAATAACAGGACCTGACTATCCCTCCAGGAGGAATGAGGATTGAATCCCCAGGTGCCACCCAGAGTCTTATCTTGACTAACTTGTCTCCACTGCTCTGCTTGTGCCACAGGCATTTCCAGAGACACCTCTTTAGGCTTAACTCACACGCTTCTACTTTTTGTGCTGTATTTTTTCTCTCACATTATTTCTTTCAAGGACCCTGATGCTTCCTGTCCAGACGCAATCTGTCCTCAAGGCCAACCATAAAACTGCTCTTAGAAGCCAGCAGATGCAGCCCTCTCTTGCTGATTGTCCTTAGGAGCTTTCCTCAATGTCTTCTTGTTTAATTTTAACTTACTCTTTAACTGTATGGATCTTAGTCTTAGCTGCTAGATAAAGACCAAAAAATGTGCAAGCAATCCTTCTCACTGTCGTCATGTTCCAAGAACCATCTTTCTGGGAATGAACTGCAGAGGCCTTTATCTCTAAAGAAACCTTCTAAAGAAACTGACTCCCAGGCCCAGCACGGTAGTCTAGTGGCTAAAGTCCTTGCCTTGCATGTGCCAGGATCCCATATGGACACCGGTTCTAATCTTGGCAACCCTGTTTCCCATCCAGTTCCCAGCCTGTTGCCTGGGAAAGCAGTTGAGGATGGCCCAAAGCCTTGGGACACGGCACGAGTGTGGGAAACCTAGAGGAGGCACCAGGCTCCTGGTTTCAGATTGGTTCAGCTCTGGCCATTGCGACCACTTGAGGAGCTGAGCCAATGGACGGAAGATCTTCCTCTCTGTCTCTCCTCTTTGTTTATTTGACTTTCCAATAATTTTTGTAAAGGAAGAAAGAAAGAAACTGACTCTGCTTTCTCTCCATCAAAAGTTACAGCCACAATTTACTCCTTGTGATGGTGGGTTTGCTCCTAGACTAACTGTTAGGCTCCTAACCCTCTTCCCAGGTTAGCCTTGACCTCGGTGCTGACATGTGTGTGTTAGCATCAGTCTGGATGGGAATCTTGCTCTGTTTGTCAACTGAGAAATCCCATCCTAGAAACCTGACCACTGTCTAGATTTCAGCATGTTTCTCAACCCTCTGCTTCCCACCCCAGGTGAGACCTGATCAACCTGGCCTGCCTTCAACACAAATTTTATAAGGTCTAAATCGCTGAAATCTCCTGTGATCTCGCTTGCCTCCCAGTTACTTCCCTTCCACTAACACCACACTGTTCCTTCGCTAATACTGTCTGTCCTGTTGTGCTGGGACCAGACTCATACCTCAGGTCACTTCTTTTCTCTATTGTAGTAGTTCCTTTTATTTATTGTTTTTTAGATTTATTTTATTTTTATTAGAAACTAACATGTACAGGGAGGAGAGACAGAGAAGAAGATCTGCTATCCAGTGATTCACTTCCCAAGCAACCACAACAGCTGGAACTGCGCCGATCTGAAGCCAGGAGCCAGGAGCCTCTTTCGGGTCATTCCACGTTGGTGCAGGGTACCAATGCTTTGAGCCGTCTTCAACTGCTTTTCCAGGCCACCAGCAGGGAGCTTGTACTCAGGGGTGAGAACCTGTGCCCATATGGGACACATTTTAGAACAAACAAATGCACCCATATGCAGAATATATCAGCACTAATTTGTTGAAATTTATCAGCTTCACATTTATTACTGTCATATGAGGGCTTAACTGGCATCGATTCTCTTTCCAAGCAACTTTAAAAGGTTGCCCTTCCCAACTCAAGCCAGGTTCTTTCCCCGTGTTCTATAGAAAGCTGCAGCTTTAGCGGGCTGTGCAGTGAAGTCATCCCTGAAACTCATGCTCCTTTTCTCCTCTCTACCCTTACTTGGATGTGCTTGGAATTTGACTGGCAATTTCTTTTTCTTTATTCTTAAAATGATCCTGTGCATAACAGATGCCTTTTAACAGACAGAAAGTAATGCTTGGAGAAGAGATGTAAAAGAGACTAACATTACTGGGCATGATGGACATGCAGCAGGCCCAACCCTATGAACTGGACAGTGTTCTCGTTTGTTGCCCACCTGGCCAAAAAGCACATATCAGTTCCTGTGAAAGGACAGGGCAGCTAGGTCCACAGCCGGGGCTCTGGCCTACTTTGCCCTGATGCTCACCTGATGAGGGTCCTGGAGCTGGAATGAAGGTGACAAGGTAAGGGCACAGAGACCCATCTGAAAACAAAGACCCTGAGTTCAGCCACAGTGTCCTCAGCTTACCTGTTACGTTCAGAGCAACCATTCTAAGTTACACAGTTTTCAATCTTTACCTCATTAAAACTCTATGGAGCCCAGTCCCTTGGTGCTCAGTCCCTTGGAGCTGGGAAATGTACTCATTATTTCATTTCCATTTTTAATCATCACTCGCTATTCACCCGTGATTGCCTGTGCCTATGAACTCTGTCTCTACCTCGCCCTGCACCTCTGGAGGGCTTCCCCCATGCCCTGGCTCCTTATCATTCAAAGCCTTTGTTGCAATGCACTGCAATGTTCTTCTCTTTTATCCAGTTGTCAGTTTATCATTTCTTTCTGATTATTTCTATTTCATAAAATGGTTTAAATGTCTCCCTACTTTAAAAGAACAAAAAGCCCATCCATACCACAGCCACAATCACTATCGTACCATTTTGCTATTTCCCTTTAGGACTGTGCTTGCTTACAAAGCTGCCTCCACCACCTGCTTCTATCCCTCACCCTCAATTCTATTTTTAACTTCATTTCAATAATTTTTCGACTGTCTTAATCTGTTTGGGCCACCATAACAAAAATAGCTAATGAGCCACTGAAATATATTTCTTATCATTTTGGAGGATGGCAAGTCCATGTTCGAGACTCCAGCACACTTGTCTGGCTGGGAATGCTTCTGGTTCATGGAAAGCACTTTTTCACTAAGTGCTCACTCAGTGGTACATGGGAAGTGGTGAATGAGCTCTTTTGGGCAAGTTTTATATGGGCACAATTCCCATTCATGAGAACTCCGATTTAAGATTGTTTATTTCCTAATATAACTCTGAGATTTAGGATTTCTTTTTTTTTCTTTTCCTTGAATTACATTAATTTTATTTGAAAGGCAGAAATAAGGACACATACACACACAATCCTTCATTATTTGATTCATTTCCCAAAATGCCATCAGCAGCTAGGCCAGCCTGAAGATTGAACTCCAAGATTCTATCTCCCACTTATGTGGCAATAACCTAAATACTTTAGCCATCAACTGCTGCCTGCCACAGTGTGTATTTACAGGAATCCAGAAAGGAAAGCAGAGCCCGGATTCAAACGCTGGTACTCCAATATGGGAAGCAAATACTGGATGTGATGGCTTAGGAGCTGAGTCAAATAATCGCTCAGTGAGATTTGGTTTCAACCTAGAAATTTTACAGGGATGCCAGTCATTGTAAAGGGATATATAATGACTGTCAATATTTATTTGATGAACACTATGCTTCTCCTGTAATCAAAATATATAAAATGTGTCCAAACGTATTTATATATGTGTGTGCATGTGTGCACGCGCTAAGGTATTCAAACATTCTTGGAAAAAAAGTGGAATCAAAAGTGAAGCTTGTGTCAGTTGTTGCGGCACAGTGCTTTATGCTTGTATGTAGGGTGGCTGGATCACCTACTGGGGTGTCTGTGACCCATCCCGATGCCTCTGTTTCCAATTCTTGTGAATGCAAATCCTAGGAAGACACACAGGTAACTGGGTTGCTGCTACCTACATGAGAGACTTGGATGGATGTATTTGTCCCTGGCTTTGATTCCCTGCTGTTGCGGCTATCTGGGGAGGGACGTGATGGATGGGAGATATCTCTGTCTCTCTTGATTTTTCTGCTTTTCTGATGAGTAAAATAAAAAAGAAATGTATTTGGCTGTGAAAACTGTGAAACTCATGCATAGTATTTTTTCAATAATATACATTTCTATGACTATTTTGAAAATTCCTTGTCTAATACGCATTGTGTGAATGTGTGTGTGTATCTGTGTATGCATAACAACAAAGCAATCTGACTCACTCCGTCTCTGTGTGTGTCAATGTTTCAATGTTAGTCTTTCTGCTTCCTATGTATCATCTATGTAGGTACTGGTCTCTCCATTTATTTATTTATTTGTTTGTTTGTTTTATAGACAGATAATTTTTAAGCCAGTCAGGGTATACTCTTTGGTGTTGCCAGCTTTCTCCTGTGTCAGTCACTGCTACTCTAATCCATTATAGACACTCTACCACTTGGCTTCCATTTTTAGTGCAAGTTTGTATTTTCACCAAGTTTAAACTTCCTGTGACATCATTTTTCTTTCATGTTCTTCAGTTTTCTCCTTCTTTAGCCACCTCAATTCCATACAGAAGGGTTAACTGAGGCAAAACTGGCTCTCCTTTGTTCAGGGTCATTTCTACTGATTATAGCCACATGTTACTGCTCATCATTTTTTGTTGTCTTCCTCTGAAAACCACTTCCACCTAGAGATAGAGTTCATCCTCTATCACCAAGGAGCCAACTTTCACTGCCCGGCAGAATAAGATGTGTTCGCAATAGCAACGGGCCATGAAAAATCTCTAACACAATGGAATGGAGAGGAAAGCTATTTTAGACTTGGGGATAACAGGGAAGGAAGAGCGATAGTGAATATGTTTCCACCTGTGAAAGAATCAAAGCAAAACCTTGACCTAGTCAGGGGAAGAAGCGCTGTTGAGCATGGGGGTGGACAGGGCACAGGGTGATGCCCTCAAAGGTCTTTTGTCAAGAGTCGAGGCAGCTTTGAAATTTCTTTGTGGTGGAAAATGAAATTGGAGAATAAGGTAAAAACCAAATTACTTTCTAAGAAAGTTTCTTTCTTATATCCATGGGGAATGTGAGCCATTGAAACAATAACATTTTTAATATTTACTGAGAGCTTTTCTGCTAGTTACTACAGGTTAAACGAATCAGAAAATATGAACTCTAAAATGTCCTAAAGTCTTCAACTTCTTGAATGTAGATGAGATCTTACAAATAGAAAATATATACCCACCAATACTCTAAAATACTATACATAAATGTATATATGAGTCATAAATACATTTCATATTTAGACTTGGCTTCCCAAATTGAAAAAAATCAAAAGCATGAAATACTTCTGGCTCCAAGCCTGTATCATTACCTCACTTCTATAAGGCAGGTACTATAATTTGCAATTAAAAGATTAGAAGATTAGATTAAAAGAATTGAGAGACACGGAAGTTATGATGCAAGTAATACAGCTAGATAATGTCTCTTTTTTAAAAAAAATTATTTTTATTGGAAAGGCAGATTCACGCAGAGAATGAGAGACAAAGCAAAAATCTCCCATCCACTGGTTCACTCCTCAAGTGGCTAGAACAGCCAGAGCTGAAGCCAGGAACCAGGAGCTTCTTCTGGGTCTCCTGACGGGTGCAAGGTTTCAAGGCTTTGGCCCCTCCCTCTACAAGCAGGGATGTGAATGGGAAGCAAAGTAGCGAGAATAAAGACCAGTGCCTGTATGGGATCCAGGCATTTAAAGGGGGAGAATTACACGATGCCATTGTGCCGGGCCTATAATGTCTCAATTTAAATTGTAAGATTTTCATTTCAATAAGATAAAGAATGCTTCAAGTTTTGGGGTTGCACCTATATAACACACAAAAGGTGAAGATGGCAACACGGACAAACAGGAGAGGCAAGGAATTAGGATTTCCATTCAGATTTGGGCTTGGGAGGAAAATCCATGTGGAGTTGACCAGTTGGACATACATATGTGGATGAGAGAAACCTGTCTGAGCAGACAGATTGGAGTAACTGGGAGAGCCATGGTTTAAATGCAGATGTTAAATGAAGGGGCTTTTCATTTAAGTAGTAAACAAAAGAAGAAAAGGAGGGTGAGAAAGAACCTAAGTCTGCTCACGAGTCAAAAAGAGGTATGAACAGATTCTAGGAAAGGGGGAACAGAATTTGTACAGAAGACAAGGTCTGAATTCTTGGGTTTTATCAAGTAAAATTTCGGTATTCATTTTCCCAACTGTCTGTGGAAGGAATTGGTGTTATCAAAAGTCAAACTGCAATACATTACATTGAGCAGTGAAGAGAAGATGAAGTTAAACTGCAAGAATGGGGTTATGAATAGTGGGAAGGAGTGTAGGTTAGGGAAATAATTGTAGAGATTTTTTTTTTTGCAATTCAAAAGTATTGTGTACTTAAACAGGAGGGGACTTTAAAAAACTCTATGGAAAAATGAAGCTAAGATTATGAGTACTTGGGGCCCATGCAATGGCACAAACTCATCCTCCAGCCTGTGGTGCCAGGATCTCTTACGGGCACTGGTGTGTGTCTCAGATACTCCACTTCATATCCAGCTCTCGGCTGATGGCCTGGGAAAGCGGCAAAGGATGGCTCAAGTCCTTGGAACCCTTCACTCAGGTGGGAGACCTGGAAGAGGATGCTAGCTCTCAGCTTCAGATCAGCCTAATTCTAGTTGTTTTGACCATTTGGGGAGTGAGCCAGTGGAAGGAAGAAGTTTTCTCTGTCTTTCCTTCTCTCTCTCTGTAAAATCTGCCTTTCAAATAAATAAATAAGAATGTGGGTCAATTTCTTGGCCTTTTGGCTAAGATCAAGTGTTAAAAAAAAGAGGAAAAACAAATAGGTAGTTTTTGTGCAAAAACAAACCTTCTGCAATAAGTTTGTGGTGAAAATTGTTTTCATCTTAGGTAAAAAAGTGTATATTATTTTTTAAAAATCTAGTCATCAGTTTCAATTTTTTATACCAAAATGAACTTGTACTTTTACTTCTATTTTTTCCACAGCCTTTCTGAAGTATCTTTGCATGAGAGGCAGATAATGTTAAAAATGTGTGGAGACATGGGGAGAGAACCAACAGAAAACTGAGGCAGAAAAGGACGTGACGCAGTCTGCGTGGTGTCTGTGATTCTATTCTCTGCTCACGCCTGCTGTTGGTCTTCCCTGTTTACTCCCTAATTTCCTTGCCCAACACAGGTATATGTAAAGGTACTTCAAGATAATTTTAAGCAATGGAACTAAATGATTTTGATGCAACCCTTTTTTTTTTTAAGATTTTACTTATTTATATTAGAAAGCCATATTTACAGAGAGGAGAGACAGCAAGAAAGATTTTCCATCCACTAATTCTTTCCCCAAGTGTGTGTAACGGCTGGAGCTGAACTGATCTGAAGCCAGGAGCCAGCAGCTTCTTCCAGGTCTCCTACATGGATGCAGGGTCCCAAGGCTTTGGGTCGTCCTTTATTGCTTTCCAGGCCACAAACTCCCTGAGGTGCACAGGGTCCTTCTCATTCCCACCTGATGTGACCATCCCAGTACTCCTTTCCTCTTGTGCACATATATCACAATTCTGAAACTCTCATTATACTTCACACTTAAGATACCTGGCAACGATCTCTTATTATACACATGTATTTTTGCCTGATGCATTCTGCCCTTTCTTAAATCTCACAAAATGTCATCCTCCTCTTAATGATGACCTGTGAATCCACATAGTAATAACATTACCTTTTATTCTACCATGGCTTGCCAATTAGTACACTCTTTGCAGAAACATTTCCCGAAAGCTGGCATGTGCCCACAATGGTGAAAAGTTTCAAGTATCCAAACATACTAATGATAATAAAGCTTGACAACTTGATTACATCATTTATACCAGGTGTCATATTTCATACATGATAGTATTTTTTAATGTGGGTAGATTTCCATCAAAACCACATTCCAAAGATAGAAGCTGATTAAGAAGCAGTAGTTCCTCTCATCCAAACTGTTTTATCTCAAGACCATGCAGCAGAAATGGAATAACTAGTCTGCTGAAAGGAGATGTCAAAACTGGATAGGATTTACAGCTTTAGAATAATAAGAAACTGCAAATTGAATTTTCTTTTTTTTTCTTTGCTATGATGCACTGGGGTGTAAACACCAGCAAAAGCACAGCCTTTTTCTTCTATCACATTATAAGCTCTTTTTCAAGAAAAAGATATTCTTCTATGTGCTTTGAATTTATGTCTTCTTATACTTCAGCATCTGTTGCATGCCGTTTGGTGTTAAGGCTATGTGTTTAAGGTTCAAGTCCATTTGCAATTTTTTGTTCGCTCTAAAGAGCTCTCTCATGTCTCTCGGAATATGATTTTCCTATGTAAGAGAATTGTGTCAAAATCCATTTTCAGTTTTAAAAGTGTCACCTATAAACTGAAAGGCTTTCCCCCCCTTTTTTTAGAAGAGTATTATTGCTTCACTTGGTTATTCCTGATTTTCTTAAGATTATTCTTTGTCATAATTTGTTTAGTCATTCTATATATTCTATGCTATTTCATAAATTAATATATTTGTTAGCATATTCTATATTATTTTGATATCAATGTTATGACAGCATATTTCCTCATAAATAATATTCTGTGATACATTTTGATTACATAATCATTTTAAACATTATTTCTTAACTTTTTTATGTAGCATATCACAAGTATGTTTCTCCAATGCTGCTTTCATTTGCTGTTTTTCTTTCAGTTTAATCATTTTTCTGACAAATATTGCATGGTTTCTTTAAATATGTTCATTTGGGTCATCTCTCAAAAGTTTAATTTTGCTTTTTAATATGCTTTAGCAGAATATACTGTAATGCTATTAAACAAACTGTTGTATGTACTACCTCTACCTAATGTGCTTTTTTTGAAATAATCACACAGGTTCCCATGCGTTATACCTTGGCATAAAGAACAAAGCCAAATATCCTTAAATTCCATGGCTAGCAGGGCATGCAGAGGGCAGGGCTCCAGTCCATAAAAGCACAGGTGTCTGAGCCTCAAGTCCAGGACAAGCTGTGCTACGTCAGGGACACCTGGCATTTGTTGTCCCTTTGCAAAATCCTGGGTACAGGCATGATAGGTTCCACCAGCTGAGACCAAATTCACTGCCCAGTTGCAAAGCGAAATGTTTCCCGTTATAAACAGGAGTTTGTGAGCCAATATAAGAGTTAAAGTTAAGGGTGGCTAAGGGGCAAGGTATAGAATTAGGCGTTAAGAATGGCAAGGCCAGGCCTGGAGTTCCAGTTGTGAAAAGCTGCCCACAGCAGGCACACTTCTTGGCCTTCACCTAAAACAGCTATTTTGATTCAATGCCTCCTGAAACCTAGGCCAAGGGGAACTTCTCTCAGCCCTATGCATTACAACTTGCTACTCAACAGCTTCATTTGGGAATGTGTCAGAATTATAAATGCTCATGGTCACCTCAGTCCCTCTGATCAGAATGTCTATCTTAACACAGCTGATACATAGATGTTTGGGTTTGAAAAGCACTGCATCATATAGTTCATTCAGGGTCCAAGGAATTTGTTTCTATCTAGATATGTTTCATGGGCTTGGGTCCCCAGAAGCCATTCATGTCTAGCATATAAAGCATCTCTCCACTAGACGCATCCTCCTTAGACACCTTAGACCAAACCCATGGCCAAAGTGCACGTGTAGGCAGTATGGCAGAGTTTTCACACATAAGGTTCCAGGGAGCTCACTGGAATGCAGGACAAAGCCATGGGTGACTGGAAGCAGGTAAGAAGGGGTGTGGATTGGCTTGTAACTGTGCTTTTGCTCTTGCTCTCTTAGCTAATTCTGTCCATTTGCAGCTGATAAACCCTTTCATTGGGGTCCAAACTATGTGCAAAGTGAAGGCTGTAAATAGATATGTGCTTTCCAGAGATTTAAAAAATATTTGATGCTAAAAGTTTGGGTCAGGTTCCAAAATCAATTGCTTGTCCCAATAGGTTTCTACATTATATTTACCAATGAAAGGCAGTAAAAGCTGTTAGACAAGTGAAGTATAATTTCAATTAGAGGAAACCACCTGAAAAGATTATTATATATTTTCCCTGATCTGTGGTAATTCATATACAGACTATAAAAATGTCTATGAAAGAAAATGCCATTCTGAGATATGATTACTGTCTATACTCTCGAGAAACAGTAGTTCTTCTATTTATTTCTGCTTTTCTAGTTAGCATTTGTCAAAGTCTTTAGTGGAGGGTTAAGTTTGTGAGTTTTACAATAAACTGAAAGTAACTCATTGTAAAATTTTAAAGAAAAAATAGGGAAGGAGGAGGGAGAGTGGGATCATGGGCGGGGGACGGATGGGATGGGAAACATCACTATGCTCTTGTATCTGAATATATGAAAAACATAAAATGTGTTCAACTTAGTAAAAATTGAAAAGTAAATATGTAATTGATACATACCTGTTTTTGTATTTTCTGTCATTGTATTGTGACCCTTGCATGGGAATAATGAAGTGAGAAAGTGTGAGAAGCAAGAACCCAGGGGAACAAGGCTAATACAGAAAGAGTTGAGAAGTATTGTGACAAAGTGGGGTAAGCTGCTACTCCAGACAACTGTATCCCCATCAGCATGCTGGCCAGGCCAGTCCTGCTCTGCTTCCAATCAAGTCTCCTAGGACGCACCCTGGGACACAGCAGAAGCTGGTGCAAGAACTTGGGTTCCTGCCACCTTCTGTTGAAGACCCACATCCACTTCATTAGTCCTCGCTTGGCCTGAACCAATCCCCCAAAATTTGGACACCGGCATGGTGAACCGCAGACTGATCTTTTATTATTATCATTATTATTCATTTTTATTTTGCTGCCCTTCTAATACAAGAAAAAATAAATAAACTTTAACAAAAGTAAAATAGGGGACAACTGAGGTACCATAAACATACAGGGTTGAGAAGCACAAACTCTTACAATACTTACGGTATGTCTCAATCACACATATACTATTTCTTATTTCAACTAGAAGTATATCCTTTACTAAAAGAGGTGCTTACTTTGTTTATTTTTAGGTATCAATTTATTGAAGTTCACAGAATAAATGGCAGAGAGGATTGGAATGTTTTCCCTGGAACAAATGTGTCATGTGCTCAGCTGATCATCCTGATTTGTTAAGCATGTTTTAAACAAGTATCAAATATCACATTGTATCCTACAAATATATAGCATTATTTGTCAATTTTTAAGATAGCTCAGAATAGTTTGAACTTTCCTATTGAAAACAGAAATGCTAAAGCTGAGTCATGAAACAAAACTCAAACAACCACCGCCACAAACTAACAAATCCAGCTGCATGCCCAGAGAAGAATGAAGGTGAAGACGAATTTGGTAAATGATGATCAGTCCAAATAAATTCAGGACAGCTTGCTGGCTACTGAACCACCTGATCTGTCTGTGTCAGACACCGAAGACACTGCTCACATAGCTCAGCAAGTGCCCCTGTGGCACTTGGATGTCATCCTGACTTACTGCCCTCACCATGTTCCCCGTGAATATGCGTGGGCTCCCTGGGTGGAGTCCACATGATGCCATGCACATGGCACAAAGCATCACTACCTCCAACACCAAAGAGGCGTGTACTGGGTGGGCATTTCCTTCCAGATGATTTTCAGCTGCTGGACCCAGGACGCGACTATGGCTTTTCTTTCTTCTGATGCAAACTCAAGAGCAAAACGGAGTCACTCCATGGTGGAGTGGCAACTGAAACACTGAAAGCTCCCAGGGCCTCTGGTTTTTGTGTATGTCTCAGCCATGCAGCCCAAGATTAAGGAAAGAGAATGAAGCAATGCTTGAGAAAACCAGAATCCTAGGATGCTGGGCTGGGGAAGGAAATCCATGGCACAGCATGCTGCCTATGCTGTCCTTGATGACAGCTGGCATCCTGAACCTGTGCAACAGAAGCAGAAGTATGGCTGCCCCAGCTTCTTGAATCTCTGCTCTTTAATGACATTGCTGGTATGAGATCTCTTCATGTAGGCTTCTTAGGCTTAATACCCCAAAGATCTTGGGTTAGAGACAGTTCCAACAATACCTTTTCTTTGTGGCCCTGGGCTTGAAGTTCATGGTGCATGTGTTAGACACAGTGAATGCATAGCCTTGCTCATTCTGTTCATCCATGGCCCGTTTCTTCAAGGATACAGTCAAAGACTTGGAAACTGTTTCTGCCCTCCCAGAACCCAAGACCTTCATCAGATCCTTTGTGTGATTTTAAAGATTCCTTTTTATCTCAACAGATCAGCTTCAAATTTTTTAAAAACATTTTCCTAACATATAATTATCATCTTCCAAAGACCCAAAAGTACTGTCAATGTGACTGAAATCAGAATATAAACATTTTATAAACAGCTGTCAAACCTCCCTTGGCAGAAAACAAAACCAACCAACCAAACAAAATCCCTGAATTGCTATAATCTAACCATGAGGCTATATTACTTAATTGACAGATAACACATTTCTCAAGTTTCCGTTTTCCAGTTAGCAAGTCTAAGACGTCAGCTCAACATGCCATTTTGGAAACTCATTGTGACTCTGCAATACTCGAAGGGAGGGGTATCCCATAAGAACTCAGCTCTGTTTCAGGCACTCATTCTATCTAGAATGACTGGCCTTAACAAGGACTGCATTTCAGCGTCAAGGGGATTTTTTCATGATCATTAATGGAAAGTGCCAAATTTGGTATTAGAATTCATCAATTCACTATTTCTTCCAGAGTTCTGAAAATACCAGGCTTAGCTTATAAATCAATGCAAGATGGAAATACTGTCTTTGTCATTATAGATCAGACACATCACAGAAAGACGTGACCCCTCACCAGGATCTACTCTCTCTTCGACTTTCATTCTTTGCTTCTCTAACCTGTTTGTTCTCTCATCTTTTACTCCCCACCCCCTTCCTTATCGTTTAAGCAATAGACTCACTGGGGAAATCTATATAGCATGTCTCAATTTATTTGGGGATATTTAATCTATGCTTTGTCATGATTCTTTATTCATTGGCAGGGCAGGGGACTGTGGTTTTGTCAGTGGAAAAGAAAATGACAAGATCCCTTTCCTCATGGTGATTAGGTTATATTATGGTGAAAGAGAAATTATAAACAAGTGTGATAGAAGGCTTCATGTCTTATCTGCATGTATGTCTATATGTAGACATAGATTTACATGGTGTACAAAGAGTTATTTTACTAGTTTTTAGAAATATAAACTGTCCAGTTTTAAAGGAAATTGAACCTGGCTGTTTAGAAGAGATCTCATTTAGAAGAGCAGGAAGATGAGGTCAGAGCTGCCAGATCTGAGTAGGAGGTTAAGGTAGGAGCAAGCATTCTGGACAGATTCAGACAACAAGGGGAAAGAAGAAGCAGATGCACTCAAATAACAGGAAAAGATATAGGCTAGAATTCAGGAAACAAGGGAGAAACCGTCTAAATAGAAGTCAGCCGGCTTCAATTTTTAAGTCATTGGGAATATATGTAGGGTTTTTTTTCCCCCTTAAATGCAGGAGAAAACAGTTTTGAGCAAGTCATAAATGGCAAATTAACAAGATGTGATTGATGTTTGACAAACTGGATGATAGGCAAATAAATATCCTGCTCTGGCAAGAATGAAGCCAAGTGATCACCGGGGAGTTCATGCTCTTGGTTAGGCAAGACAGGAAGACAAGCTGAAGTAGGATTTAACAAGACACAGGAGATGAGAAATGTCTTTGGATGAAGGTGAAGGGAAATGAAGGTAACTGGTAACTCTTGGGCTGATAGACATGATAGGAAAAAAAATGGCATTAGTAGATATCAGGACATTTTTCTGCATTAGCAAAGGTGACCCACCCACTGAGGTAATCTATTAATTTACACTCATAGCATATCAGAAGAGCTTATACTTTCAATTTATAAATAAACAGCGAAGGTTCAGAGAAGTGGGATGGCTTTTTTTTTTTAATGTCCCCAAATCTCAGCCATCACTTGCATTGTCAGTCCTTATTTTCCAGCCCAGGAATTTTTCCATTATCCAGCACCTCCTCCTGACTCAGTTCAGTGCTTTACTCAGTGCCTGGCATGACTTTCTTTGTGGAAAGGAATTTCATTATATTATTTACCTTCTACATGAATTATTATTATTTTACCTTATTTTATTGTCAAATGTGTGTGAAGTTTTGGGGATCATTAGAATTGTAAGTTAAACACTGACATTTGGTGGCCATGGTTAGACCATTAGCTATAAATGTTCATTGCAAAAGAATAAGATTTAAAAGATAATTTAGACTTAAGTTTTCCTTCATTTGCTTTCCTATGAAATTCAAATTCACCCTAATTTTCCCAAACTACAGGTTTCCTTTTCCTCGTTTTTCTTCCCATAGAGAAATATCCTCAGTTTGCTTACTGTTAGGTGTAGTCTATAAGATACTCTGTGTTAGAACACAGTGCAAAATATTCATGACTGACAGTGTCTATGGACCAGCTATACAATGTCACCAGCGATAGCAGAAGTCCCTGACCCAACAGCACAGATTGAATTACTGAAGCCCACTCTTGCCTTATGAGTGTCAGATCTGTCTCACTTGTCTAAGTTAGGGGACATATAACTCATGCTCTTGTGATTCCTGCCAGAAGAAAGATGATAGTGGACCTGCCAGGACTCAAGAGCATTTTATCTTCCTGACCTCTTAGTCCTGTCTGTGGCTTTTGCCCTTGTGATGGTGGTTTCCCAGGGAGGGGGATGGAATAGAAAGACATGGAAATATTCTGAAAGAAATCTCTTCTGAAGATCTTTCCCTTTCATCGGGGAAGAGATGTTCTCTCAAAGGCCCATCACTCAGAACTCGTGAGACAGCACTGCACTTCACAGCCACAGTAGAGCAGCCTGTGCAGATGAGGACTTTGAATATTGGGCATTTTGCCTGCTTCCACAGTAGTAGGGATTTTGTTACGAGGAAAGTAGGAAAAGTACTGTTAATGATGGACATTCGAAAAGGATTAGCTTTATTCTAATGTCACTATTTCTTTATATTCATAATCAGATGTGGTATAGCATACATCAAGGGATAATTTTTAACCTATGAAAATTACACAAGTGGTAGGGGCCAACATATAGGTGCTATCAATTCAAACATTTGCACAATTAAAAAAAACTTTTTATATTGCTACTGTTAAGATACTAAGGGGAATTCAAAATGACTTAAGTGTACATTACATATATATATATATATTGTATTTTTCAATATGATGAACAAGTGAACACAGAGTTATATTTGCTAAGTCGCTGAAAAACGAGCACATCTATAGATTCATTTAATATGCATAGAAGCAATTCTAAATCCTACTGAAAAACACCTGCTTATAAACATTTCTTCCTAGTTAATTTGTTGTTATAGATTAAGCAATCATTCCCTTTGCTCAAGCAAGAAGGTCAACTCGACAAAGGATCTTACCTTACTGTACTTTAGCAGAAGTTCTGAATGTCATGTATCTGGCCACTAATCAGAACACAGGTGCTAGAAGAGAACAAGATACTAGGGTTAAAAATATAACCAGGAACCCAGGAAAAGGAAAGCCACTATCATACAAAATGACTTGAGGTAATATAAAACATATACATAAATTTCTTGAGTTGGAAGTAACTTCATAGATCATGATGTTAAATCTCATGTAATTAATGATGACATCAAATTTCAGAGAAATAAGCTACCGGTCACTGGTCAAAGGCATGTGTTTTCTGGCTTCCTCACTCTGTAGTTCTACCTCTCCTTCCTGATTTCAGGCTGCAAGGAAGGATCACGGTGGGAGAGAAGAAAAAAACAGAGAGGCTGCTCATCCCTTCATTTTTTAAAGATTTATTTATTGGAAGATAAGAGTGAGAGAGAGAAGGAGTGAAAGATCTTAGATTTGCTGATTCACTCCCCAGAAAACTGCAACAGCCAGGTATAGGCTAGGCTGAAGACAGGAGACAGGCGTTTTTTCAATGTCTCCCACATGGATGTAGGAGCCCAAACATGGGGAAAATTCTGCTGCTTTTCCCAAATCATTATCGGGGAGCTGAACAGAAAGTGGAGCACCTGGGACACTAACTCATGCTTATACGGAGTGCTGGCATCACAGTATGAGTTTTACTCATTATCGCATAGTGCCAGTCCTTCTCCCTTAATTTTAGAAATAAGTGACAGATGCCTTCCTTTTTCAGCTACTACTGTCTGATTCCAAAGGGAGGTCACAGGAATAATCCCTTGGAAGCCCCAGCTTCTTATCTTCTTCCAGGCACCATCCAACACAGAGACATGCAATGATCTTACACTCAGTTCATTCTCAGCCAGGGACAGAATAAAATTCCAAGGAAACTGCTCTAACTTCATTCCAGACAGTGACCTTTCTTTTTGTAAGAGTACAATGACAGTCTCTTCTAGGAAGCTGATGAGACACAGAACAAGAGGAGCTGTGTTCTACGGAAAGAGAGTGAGGTGCACACAAGTCACCTTTAGTGATAAATACCCCGATAACATTTAATGAGTCAAAAGGTTACATGCAGACAGCTAATCCCATTGAGGCACATATCAATCCTTCCACAGCAACTCACTATTTTGCAAAAAAGGAGTTGCTGAGTAAGTGCTTTCCATATGGATCTTATCACTAAAATCAATAAACATATCAAATGTATTTGCCTAATCTGAAATCAGGGGTACATGTGTACATGTACATATTTAGATAGTCTAAGATAGGTAAACATGTATCACTTAATATGAAACTAAGTATTATTAATATTAACATGGAAAGAAACACTAGTCATAAAAGTAGCTGCTAACTTAAATATGGCATCCACTAAATGAACTGGCAAGCCATAACTAAGGCTGAACACTGACTTTCCCCTGATGAAGTTTCTCTAGTACTCGAGTCAGCAAAGCGTTCATTTTGAAAACTAGCAAAGGAACTGGCTTTCATCCTAGCTTCAAGTTCATTGCATTAAAAAATAATTGCACATGACATCCACTTAGGGTTGAGCTCCAACTCTCCACGTACAAATGACAGGCTCTTCCAAGCCCCGATTGACAAAGTTCAAAAGGTTACATAATCAAAATAGGATTGGCACTTCCAGACTGCTGTCATGGTTATACAGTTGGTGAAATGTGGAGACACAGTTAGAGTAGAGTAATAATTAGACAAGGCCATAACCTGATTTCTCCAAATAGGCAAACAAAGTATTCCTTGGGCTTAAAATGTATCCAGGAAAAGACAGGCTATTTTGTTAATCTAAGAACTGGCAGTTTCTAGTTCCATCAGGCCGTCATGCATTTATGAGCACTGACTCTGAGAGGTAGCAGTTTTGAACTCTTAGTATGATTCTGAAAAGGCCCATTTCCTAGCACTTTTCCAAAAAATCAAATTTGCCCACTGTATAATTATGCTGAGTATTCATACCCCTACTACCTCAAAAAGATGCAAAATATTTAAGCTGATGTTTTGCAATCTAAATGGATGATAAATGAATCTGTAGCTATCTAATTTAGATACCATTAAACCCACTCACAATCTTGAAATAACTAAGCTTAATTAACTAATTTAACTTCTTATATTCAACCGAAATTAGATCCCAGACGCTTTAAAGACAACTTAGAAAATTCCCCTTTTCAATTTCACAGTATACCTTTAATTTGTTAACCCACCTCATCTGAAGTGCAAGACAAAATTGAGACTGACAGACTACCTTATTGAAATAGGATTAATATAGTTTCTGAAATATATGGATTATGTTGAGTCTGGCATGCATTAAGATCTTAGTCAAACACAGTGCTCACTAACATCTCTATGCATTGAGATTTCATGTCAGGCTCTGATCCATTTCTACTCAACTCCATTGTCTCAGGTTTAGGTATCCTATCTAGAGGGAGAGATGGAACTAATTTTCAATAAAAATGGTTATTTTAAATGAAATAATTCATTCCTTTATAATTGAAGAGCAATACAAAAAAGCAATAAGGAAAGAGATTGGGGAAGTGTTTTCTGTTTGTTAGGTTGTTTTTTTGGTTCATTATTTTCAATTTGAAAGTGAGGTCCCTAGATCAAGGAATGACCCCCAAATTGTCTAATAAAAAATAAGCAGTTAGTACTCAACCTTGAACCCTTTTTATTCTAAATCCCACATAAAAACAGTAGTAGCAACATCAGCTACTGACTAAATTACTACCATATTCAAGACACTGTTCCAAGCTCTTCAGGTACCCCTGATTTTGGAATCCTCACAGCCATAAGATTAAACAAATGCCTGAATGCTCTAGAAAACAGTCCTGCAGATATTATCAAAATAAAATTCCTGCTGTTTCCTCTTCCTCCATTTATCACTGTCTTCCTCTTATCCATGCCTCCTCATTTTGCTTCATTCAAAACACAACTATTGTATGCCTCCTGGTCTTAGTAGTTCACCTGATCCAACAACTGCCACAGATTAGAGAAGTTTCGTCTCCTTTTTCTTTCTAGTGGGTTTTGGTCCATGTAGTAGAGCATCTTCTTAATAGATATAAAATGCCCTTTGTGGACAGGTGCTAGTTGGGTATTCCTGAAAGTTTATCAATGAGCTAGAAGGAATGGGAGAAGCACAATGGTAATGATGAAAAGCAACCCTCCCCTTTTTGTGTGTCAATGAGCAGCAATAATTCCATTGTCTGAAAAGATGTCTGGTGGGCCAATCTGTTTGGGAACACAGTATAAGAAGTCCTCGAACCAGGTACAATAGACCCTGTTCTGGTTCAAAATCTGAGTCAGAGGTTGGAAACATGGCAAGGGGTAGTATATCAGTTAACTTTAAATGCTCCAGGAAGAAGTGAGTGAGTGACTGAATGATTGAGTATGTGTTGGGTAGGTATGCAGAAGCTATATGTCATAGGAGAGTATGGAAGACACAATTAAATTCCAGGAACTGCTGCTACAAATGCAAGGTGTCTCATCAAGAGCTACCCCACCTCCAAAGTCCTCAGCTGGAGAGGATAAATCTTGTCTACTGCACACGGCCTGAGCCCGGCTGGGTCTGAGGGGTGGATGACTCTCCAATCCTATAGGTCTCTGAAGTCAAGGCCTGCAGGAATGGTTACTAAGACTCATAAGGGGCCCCATCCCCCCCCCCAAAGGTCTGCACATTCAAGAAAAAATCAACAGACAGTTCAGTGGAAAGGAGCATCTTACTCTCTGCTTCAGTTTTGACAGAGGGTAATGACAAGAGAAGAAAGAAATTACACTGATCGTAGGAAAGGGTGAATGTCAGTGAGTCCGAATGCATCAGCTCTAATCTTACCCGCTTGAGATAAAAGGTGGAGACTAATAGAACCTTAAGAAATTCAATTAGATACTAAGCAACATGGTGGGTGTGAAGAATATCTACAAGCCTCTGAAACCTGTTACCTCTATGTATAGAGAAGTGACTGAAAAGAAATTCAGCATTTATCCATGTAGATCGGCTCTTTCGGTATACACACTAAAGACATGGCTCTAAATATCCCTTTTTAGAAATGCAGCCTTACATGGTGACAGAATTTGCTAAATATAAAGATATTTTAACAATTCAGTGAAATAACTCCTGACCTAACAAAAGCAAACTTCACAGAGTATGCCTGCTGGCAGGAGTAAGTAGGCAAGCCTGTATCACTTTATAACTTTTACTGAAAGATACAATGAAAGCCAAGAAGGGAAAAACTTACATACAATAAAATGTACATAAGTTTAACATTCTGCTCAATCTGATAGTGTTAGCATACACAAAAAGCCTCTAGAGATAAGCTTTATATGTAATTTTGGCTTCTTTTTTTTTTAAATCACAAAACCATAGAATGATTAAGCTGAAAACTATTTAAAAATCACATGGCCCAAGACCTACACATTCCCCATTTCTGATTTTGTTCTTTGGTTATAAGAGTGGGTTTAAAGTGAAACCTGAATTTTAAGTAGAATGTGAATGATGACAAAATGAAATTTATATCGACCCTGTTACTTAATATCTCTTAGTATCTGAAGATAAAAACAAACAAATCAGGTTTTACAGCAGCTGAAACATCACTTGGAATCTCACATTCTGAACTGCAGTGTCCAGGGTCAAGGCCTGGCTCTACTGCCCATTCAGTTTCCTGCTAATGAACCTGAGGTCATGCCATCCACCGGAAAGACCCAGACCAAGTTCCTGCTCTGCTGTTGCCCTGGCTGAAGCCCAGCTGTTACAGGCATGCAGCATGTGCAACAGACAATGGGAGAAGTCCATTTGTGTGCCTTTGTCTTTCAAAACAAAACAAAAGCACTCCAACATTTTGGAAGTCTGGGTCATGAAAACCTCTCCGTTCCCACACCCTTCTGCCAGGGCTCCACCAGTATGCCTCTGCTCTCAATCAGATGAAAACAAAAACAAAAACAAAACAAAAAAACTCAGCGGGACCTGCAATTCCATGGCTGGCTTCACCTCTCAAGTTTTTGGACATCTCTGCGGCACAGCTGACCACTAGTGGAGTGCTGATCTCTGCTGGAGTATCTCTTCACTGCTGCTTCCGTATGGTCACAGATCTCCAGGGGTCGCTCTGCTGTAGGCCTGTACCCTCCTGTCTCCTGGGGTTGTACCTTCTGTGTTTTTCCCTGGCTAATATTTCTCCACCCGTTCTTATGTGTTCTCATCCTATTATGCCATTTTGCTCTCTCTCTCCAGGAATGTCAATCATCCTATTTTCCAGTTAACCTTTCAGATGGTCAACATAGGTGTCTTCTAATTACAGTCCTTTAATCTTAGTCTTCTTCCTGACATCCATCACCCTTGTCTCATCAGTACATAAATGGAATGTAAAAGCCAAAACTAAGTATTTCTCCCAATCTGATTTTTGGCTAAAGCAGCAGTGTAGAACCTGTTCAAATAATCATGTTTACATGAGAAACTGATCTTAAAGGAGAAGCAAAATGATTGGAATGTAGGTTCTTGGACATTCTTCTCAGTGCTTCAGGCAGGAGTCACAGAAACAACTTAAGGACTACCATGGAAGAGTGCAGTTCAAATCTCCCCTTTGTCCTTGGGCAGCTTTTGTCATTAGTCACAACCTAGAACTGAGTTTAGTACAAGCAAACAGTACGGTGTAAGAACTCCGTAGGCAGATACATTTTTCAAGGTGCACACATATCCTCCTCCACTTTCTGTGCATGACCTGCTTGTCTGGATGCTTTCTGTTGCTTCTGACTGCACTACTGGCTGGAGGACTCCTGCTGCAGCTGGAGCAGCACCTGAGCATGGGGCTTGGGCTGTCCTGACCTATTGTCTAAGTTTCTTCACTCACAACCTGAAGTCCAAAAACAACAACAACAAAAAAATCAATTTACTTCTGAGGGATGAAAAAATAATCAACTTGTAAAAAAAATGGGAAGGGAATGCAACATGTAAATTACCTCTTAATAATGCAATTGTGCATTCCCCTTCCCACCCTGAAGATATGCATTTCCATGTGTGTAAGTATGTGTGTGTGATGGTAAGTAGGCATTAGGCATTTTAAACCAATGACCTAATATAAATAACCTAAAATAAGTGCACAAGGTGAGGGTTGAGCTCCTGTCCATATCGGACTGGCCCTACCTGACTATTGCTCTGTCCGTCTTCCAGCTTCTCCGACCATACTCACTGTGTGAACCGCCAGTTTTTTCCTTGGCTTACCCCTTTCCTTCTAATTAAATCATTCCTACTGATCCATGCCTCTTTTTCTTTCTTCCACAGAATGGTAGGTAATGGGTGTGTGCTGTAAACATATCCTTGAAGTCCATAGCACTGCCTTGGATAGATAAACAGCAAAGACCAGAGGACATAAGGAAGTCACTTCTGGTAAATGTTTTACAGTCGGCACTTCTTTGAGTGCCTTACAGCTAAGCCAAACTCCTTTGGAGCATAACTGATAAAAGGAAGAAAAGACACTTAACAACTGTGGGGGAGAGATTTATAAATTCTTCTATGAGATAAAAGAGGAGGAGGGTACTTGGGGATATTGCCATGAAACCATAATAGTGTGAGGACATGAAAGGGACTGTCACAAGCCATTCAGTTCAGACACAAAAGGAAACCAAAGTGGAATATTACAGTGGCCACCTTAGCTACAGGTTGTTAACAACTTCACATGAGGATGCCAATAGGAATTAATATAAGAACTCAACGGTTCAAAATTACAGATATTTAATTGCTATATGGAAGGTGTTTAATTTTCTAACATTCAATCATCTTTCTAGAAGTTCTCTATTATTGATACTATGGAGACCACCAGGACTGCCTGGATTCTACCTCATAAGTGACCCAAGATGAGAGTGTTCAGAATAAGGGACATTATACAATCATAAGAGAGTACACAACACTTCCCCTGATCTCAGTCCGTGTTCCAAAAGCTTCAAAACATCGGTAAATAGGGTGAGGACTCAAATAAATTCATGACACACTAAGTTAAATACTTTGCTACCATTATCATTACAAGAGGAGTACTGAGATTTGCACTGTAAATTTCTCAAACATGGGGCCCAGTGCAATAGCATAATAGTTAAAGTCCTGGCCTTGCACGTGCCGGGATCTCACATGGGCACCAGTTCGTATCCTGGCAGCCCCGCTTCCCATCCAGCTCCCTGCTTGTGGTCTGGGAAAGCAGTCCAGGACAGCCCAAAGCCTTGGGACCCTGCACCTGCGTGGGAGACCTGTAAGAAGTTCCTGTCTCCTGGCTTCAGATCAGCTCAGTCCTGGCCGTTATAGCCACTTGGGGAGTAAACCAGCAGATGGAAGATCTTCCTCTCTGTCTCTCCTCCTCTCTGTATATCCGCCTTTCTAACAAAAATAGATAAATCTTTTTTAAAAAATTTCCTAAACATGGAGATAAATTCTGGCACCTGCTTTTTCCCCAGTCTTGTGTCAACACGTGAGATGGTCTTGGAGAAGTGAGGGTAAATGCTGTGTCACGCAAACAACTCAGAATTCTCCAGTTTAGGTTAAAAAAAAAAAGTTTATTCTTCAGCGTCTAGCCACACTGGAAAACAAATTTACCCTTCAAGCTAGACAGAACTTCCCCAACATTCAGACTCTGTAACAGCATGAAAAATACATTCACGTTTCAAAAAAAGCAAAACACTACACACTGTATTGCACAATACAAGTAAATTTGGAGTATTAAAATGTGTAACACTTAACAATACATATTTCAAAACATCACATCTTCCTATGGACCCACAATATTCTTAGATACACTCTTGAAAACCTAATGAGCTCTTAAAACTGATTTAGCTAAAATTCCAACCTCTCCAATATTTGGAAAGGTCAATTATAAGTTTGGCAATTCCTATTGTGCAGCCGTTCTCAGGAAATATAATACTGCTGGTGGTGTAAACAGCATGTTTAATCGGATTCGCTGGAGTTTTTCTTGTTAAATATCTTTGAGAAAATGAATGCTCAAATGAGCTGAGTTAGTAAAACTCTTTCCTGCTGTCTTAAGCAATACCTTTGGTTAGTAAGTGACTAACACAAAATGTAAAACAATAGTCGGCCTGGAGTTAGGGATTCCTGGAACTATAGAGAAAATACACAAAAAACTGCCTTAAGGAAAACTACACAGCTAAAGAAAATTTGCATGATAAAATTTTCCTTATGTTAGATTGAATAAAAGCAAATAGCCTGGATATACATTTTTTTATGAATAAACACGCCTACAATCTTAAAGCAAAATATAGACACAACATAATCTTAAAAGTCACACAGAATTCAGTTGTCACCAAATGAATCTGCTGTTCAAACAGCTCAAAGGCAACCAATGACTAGTATTTTCATAGGGATCGTTCGTGCTAAGGTCCCTGGGGAAGTTTTCTTGTGAAATCTTGCTTTCCTTCTATTTCCCTTTGGAAGGACAAATTCTTCCTGCCTCCTGGTTTTAAAACCAACTGGGTAGGCAGATGTTGCCTTTATTGAAATGTGATTTTCTCTTCCCTGAATTTCCAGTTGTGCCACAAAACAGCAAAAATGGTCTGAAAGACATTTTAAGGGAATTTAAATGGCTTGTCTTCCCCCAAAGATCTTTGACCAAATCAAAGCATCAGTCCCCACTATTTGAATTTTTATCATAAGAAAGCCAGGAGATGGTGCCTGAGTTTTTAGGTTATTAGGAGAATGCAAAAGGGAGTCTGCCAGTTCCACATTTCTGATGGCTCCCCCCTTTTTTTTCTGAGCAAGCTAGACAGGACTAGAAATCTGGTCAACGACTATTAAATGCGGTTCTAGTTTTATTCTCCTTAAAAATTTTACTTGAAAGACACCATTTCCATCATTTTCTTGGGTCTTCTTCTTTATCTCTTGAGAATCCCCGTCTTGATTTTGCATAGGTTTCCACCTTTAATATCTTTAATAAATCTTGTTTTGCACCCTGAATTTGTCCACCTGACAATTCTTTGTTCCTGTCAGACAAGAACTGAGCTCACCTACACCTTTTCATTTGGGATTCCCTGCAACGGTTTCATGTAGTTCAGATTGGAGATCAAAATGTAAATGGTGGCTCTAATTTAAGATCATGAGTGATTATTTATCTACACATTTATTTAGGGTGCTTTCACTTATTTTCCAAACTTTTTATATTGAGCATTCATTGCTTGTAAGCACCATGTTCTTTTTTTCTTTTCTTTTCTTTCTTTTTTTCTTTAAAGAAGATACACAGAGGTAAAAGTAGCTTAAGAGATTAGCTTGGTTATTGCAGAGTAAGATTAAGAAAGAGAAAAAGTCTCTAGATTGTGAGTTACATAACTCATAAGTTGTAGAGTTTAATACCTCAGGATAGAACCATAGGTGAGGAAGCATCCTATTCATCCATGGAAAAATGACACCTGCTATGTGAAGTCTTACATGACTGCCCTTACCAGAGGCCCAAGGAATTGAATAGAGGGGTTCAATCAATTATGAAATGATTAGGTACTAGGCCAAAGAAGGCATGTGCATTACTTGTGTATCATTCTTCCTTCTTATTTAAAATATATTGACTCTTCTTTAGTTAATTTGTGAGTTCATGGATTAATATTTTGAGAGGCTCCTTATGGTTATATAGATTGCTTGTAGTTTTGGTTGAACAATTGATGTATTCTAATAACCAAGGCTACCCCCTGGTCTTTCTAGAACAGAAATTTTCTGCAAATCTCCTACAGTGACAATATTCACTGAATGAAGGGAATATCACCTTGAAATAGAATCCCCATAATATAAAAGTGGGACCCCGCCTCCTGCCTGTCTCTTTTAGCACAAGGTGTCATTACCTACCCCTTATCAAAAGGTATTCACTAACTTAAGGGAGTGATCCAGCTAACCTTGTAAGGTTTTAATCACTGGATTTAAGAAGTCATTTGTTTCTCCAATAGATAAGATCAGTGTCCCTTGGGTAGTTTTGTAGATAGATTCCAGGTCTGGACAGAACGTAGTTGCCCTGTTCACATAAGCCCCAGCTCAACTGGAGCCCACCACACCATCCTAAATTCCCTGAAGAGCATCACAACACTAACCACAGGAAGGTCACGTGCTAAATGACCAACCAGTAACTGGGTCACGAGCTAATCACACACCTCTCAGTCCCAATTTCAATCCATAAGAACTTGTACTAGTAACTCCTCAAGGAACCCCAGAATTAAGCAATAACTATCCAGCTGCTTGCTCTGCTCTTTGCAATAAATACTGACTTTTTTTCCAACACCTGGATGTCATGACTGGCTTTCTGCCAGCAGGGTGAGCAGACCCAGTGTTGGGGTTCTGTAACAATGTCTTCAACCAGTTTGGGGTGTTGCTTGGTATCAACGTCATTTACCTGTCATGGCCCACAGAGATGGGGCAAGAAACAGGCTTTTACCCAACTTCAGCTGACAGGACAGAGATAACCTGTGTCCTACCCTGGAAAGGTCCAGTTTGATGTTCAGATTTTAAGGTGCCTTAGTTTCTGTAGAACAGCTTGCCTTTTAACATAGTTTGAAAGCAGGAAAGAAAGAGCACACATGGCATATATAGCAAATGTCTATATACAAAATGTATTCAGTAACTACAAATTACAAGTATTTTTTATGGATGTGCCTAAGTTGTGGTAGTAATAGGTACATATCATACTCTCAAAGCATGCCTTCCCAAGTACCGTTTCTGTAGTGAATGTACCTCAGCTGTAAGCACTACGCTAGACCCATACTAGGCCATGCAGAAAAGGTAACCAGATAGCAATGATGGGAACCTTGATCCTGATAGAAGTAATGGACAAATCCTTCAGGGTAGAGACACCAGGAAAAATATTAAAGTTTAACATAGGGATATCATCTATGGGGGATGAGACAAAAAATGATGAAGAAATGATTGTAGATTACTTTCCAAACCATGGGAGAAGAAAAGAAAAGAAAAACATAGACTTTAATAAAGTGTCTGCTACTAAAAGAGTTCATAAGTTCAACCAAACAATTCTTTAAGTAATGCATTTACTCTTTTTTCTTCCATATATTAGACACTAGAAAGAATAAATACTCGTTAAACTGGTAAGGGTAATTTTATTTGACCATAACATCTAAATAGTCTATTTTGCCAATTTATTTAGAAAGGGAAAGGGAGAGAGAGAGAGAGAAAAAGAGAGAGAGAGAGAGAGAAAGAGAGAATTGCTTTCATATCGTTCAAGTATGATCTGACTGCCCCATCTCCTCTTCTTAGACATATTGAAATACATTTTAACAATGTAATTTTTAGCTAAATTTTCATATCATGCAAATGAAACACTGTTAGTTTTCATCTCTTGTATTTCATTCTAATGATATTATCCAACTGACATTCTGGTCTGTTGAGCTTGAGGAGACCAATAAGTAAATTTTTAACCAGTCATCATATTTTTAGCTTCTGAACTTCTTTAGCAGTTGGACAGATAAAGTTATGATCAATGTAATTTACTAATTTGAGAAATAAAAATTGATATATAAGAAAGCAAAGGAAAAGATAATTTACTGGTGAGATGTAGGGTTATATGAAATACCCTGCTTTTCTTAAATGATATCACATTCTTTTTTGGTTATTGTTGGAAGCACACTACATTTCTGGTTAATGAGTCCCTGAAGTGGTGTGAGAATGGGTAGTATACATACACTTGCATATGACAGATAGGGACAGATGAGTGAGATAAACTCCAGAAAGCAGAACCCAGAATCAAAACCACATGTTGCAGTAGGAACTGCCAGAGAAGAGATACCCAGTTTAGTTCTCTTGATTCCCTTACTCTATAGCTCCTTTGTTTTTATTCCCTGTGTATTTTCAAACATTTCACCATTGTACATTTCTCTATTAGATGTCTGTGTGTGTGTGCGTGCATGTGAGAGAGAGAGAGGGAGAGACAGAGAGAGAAACGCTAACCATGAATTCTGCTTTATATTTCGGTATTTGAAATTGGGAGAAGTTTTATTCTGCTATAAAAAAGAATGGGAGATATTATAAATGTATATATTATGTAATCATCATTTTTTCCTGTAACTTACAAGCCTATCTTTAAATAAGTACAAATATGTACGACTGTAGAAATCCATGGCTCTGTAATGTCCTGTTGGGCTCCAAGTCACTGAGCGTTCCATACAGTTCATCCCTAACCAGACAAAAATAGACCTAAGAATGACTGGGCCTGTGGTCTTTGCTTGTGCACATCCTCCATGTAGTAAGAACTTGGCTTAGGCAAACCTTGAGCTCCATGAATCATTATATCCCTTCTTCAATACCTGCAGAGACTCTTGCAGGAGAGCTGAGGGAGTCATACAGGAAATGATGAGAGGACATGCCACATCACATCTGCCCATTTTGTAACATAGTTTAGGCAGCTCTCTGCTAAGCTTGGGCTTCTGTCCAACCAAGAAAAACAACACACATTTATATAGTTGACTTAGGCCAGGCAGTTTTCATAGTTTATTTCATGAAATTCTCATGAAACCTTTATGAGGTGAGCTGTTTCACCAATCCTTATCATTCCTGTAACTCAGACACTCAGATGGGGAAAAATAAAGTAGTTTCCCCATGATGGCCCAGTTGAATAGGCATCCATGACAGGCTTTGTACCTGGACTGTCCAGCTCCGTAGCTAAAGTGCAGAATGCTTTCCTGCACTGCTGCCTGGTGAATCAATTCCAGGTCAACATCACCAGGAAACTTTCATGTGGGAGTATGTAACTTTAAGACCTGTGAGATAATGGCTGGAGTTCCTTTAGTTCCATGCATGCAGGGAGTGGTAGAAGAAAGCCTGGAGATGAACAAAACTAGAAATTATCTGGTTCTACACTGCTAAGATGATTTCCTGAGTGCTCAGTTAAGTGCATGGTTGGCAGGCACTGAGGGAAAGCCTGCTTTCTCTTTATCTGTGGTCTTGATTGCTTTTCCCTTATCTGTCTTCAGAAGAGAGCTTGCAACTTACAGAACAGGGAGAAAGATATTTTCTGACTTAGACAAAACTGTTCAATCATAAAGAAGATTGCAAACTGTGGAAGTCTTGAAATCCTTGGTTCGTAGAAGCCACCAGTTGATAAACAAAAGTGTACTCTACAGCTATACATCAAGAAAATTACTGAATAAGAATTTAGCAAAAGGTGCTTAATTATATGTGGCATTGTGTCTTGTGACATATTAAAATAAAAGCTAAAGTTTTCCTTCTAAGTTTACAGCAACATAGATTATGACTGTTCTATAAAATATGAAAATAGTGAGAAAAAAAATAAAGCATGGTGTTTCCATCCATGATTATCTCTGGGAAGCTGATGATAGGTTCATGGGCACGTGACGAAGACAGCCAAAAAGGACAAAGCCAGAGAAGCCCTCACTATATAACTTTGGGGCCCAGAGTTAAACAGTTTATGAATGATTTCATATGTATAAATTCATTTAAACAAACCAGAATACATGCATTTTTGTTACTTATTGATATCAGTATCATAAGCTTTATTATTTATTTTTAAACATTTTATTTGAAAGGCTGTCACACACAGAGAAGAAACAGCTCTGTCATCCACTGCCTCACTGCTCAAATGGTTCCAGCAGCTGGGGTTGAGTTGATGAGAAGCCAGGGATAACAGTTTTCTTCACATTCCCAATGTGGTTGCCTGGGCCCTCTACTGCTCTCCCAAGCATTAAGCAGAAAACTGGCTAGGAAGTAAATCAGCCAGAACTAGAACCTGCACCCATGTGGTATTCTTGTGCCACATACAGAAGCTTAGCCTACTATGCCTCAATTCCAGCCCAGATTAACACAAGCTTTTATAGCCCACTACAATAATTTATCAATCGTTGTGTCTAATTTTACCATGTTCTAGAATTTGGTTCACTGTTTCACCAGCATCATGCAACAATTCCGTTGTTAAGAGAGATAAAGCCCAATTAAGTTTTCCCTTAGATGTAAAGAAAAGTCACTTGCAAACTTAGTGTTAGTTAGTGTTTAACAGATTACATCACATTTAATAAGTTTAATGGATAAGAGTTCAGTTTATAATTTACAGATTTCTATAGTAAGCTTAATCTCATTATTCCTTCTACATTCATTTTGACAATTTTATTACTTAAAAGGCAAATAAACTTAGGACTCATTCTGCTATCTTATTATTGCAATGCTTTTATAGAAGGCAAAATTTAAGGCATTGTTTGTAATTTGATGTCAAATATGATTTTTATTCAAAACTTTTAAGAAGAAAATATTTAAGTCTTTAACCAGGCACAGAATATGTGGACTCTAGCTCAGCCTCTTACTCAAAACTGAACAAGTGTCTTTACTTTCACTGTCAGTTTTGTTATTTTAAATTGAATCAAAATACACACCAAAGAATTAAGATGGAAGAATTGGGTAAGAACACATTGAAACAGATGGATAATCACTAGCCAGGGTAAAGCAGAGGGGTCAAATTCCAGGGACTAGTAGAGGACAGGCCAATGGCAGAGGGATTCCCGGAGTCTATGACAATGCTCTGACATGCTGTGACTATGACACCAACAACTATGACAATGTTGTGGTGCTGCAGTGTCCAGAAATTCCGGCAGCAATCAGCACATGTGATCCTAGCTCCACTGGCAGCCAGCGCTCCACCAGCAGCCAGGTGGGAAACGGACTTCTACAAAAGCTCAGGAGGTGATCCCAGGCAAAGAGCTGCTGAGTTGTTTCATTAGACCAAGAGAAGACACAGAGCAGCAGACCCCAAACAGGGGGGCATGAACAGGTTAGATTTTCAACCTAGAACCCAAGCAGAGCCACATGGAGCACCATTTTGTATAGTGAGGCAAGGCTTTGGCACTCCGTTTCTGGCTTAGTGCATTGCACTGATCCAACAAGGGAAACAGTACAGATGTGGTGTGCTACAGGTTCCACCCAAGATAGGTCTTTTTAGCCACATGACCTAAAAGCCAGCAGATTCTGAATTCCACCAGTGTGACATCAGGCACCATTTTGTACAGCATAGCAAAGGTTATGAGGCAGGAGGGACAAAAGTGAGTTGCACATGCACTAAGCTGGGAATGAACTCACTTCCAGGTCAGTGCGTTGCATTGGTCCCATAGGAAAAATAATACTGACTTTGGCTTCCTATGGATCAAAATATATTCAGGTGGCCCTCAGACCAAATGGCCAGCAGGTTCCAGGAAGAACAACACTACCAGTAATCTAGTTATTTAGAACAAGTGGTGTCTCCCTAATCCTGGGAACAGCTCGAATCGAAAGGTTGTACAGACAACAGTGAGGCCACAGCATGGGATCACAGGAGGTACAGAGTGGTGATCCAGGAGCTGGGGCTACAGACACTGTGATAGTAGCCTAACACAAGAACCCAGACATGAAACTTGCTGTAGAGAGTGGAACAAGTGACTGAAAACAAAGAACAAGGTACCAAACACAATCAGCAAAATTGAACTTTAGACCTATGGGTGACACAGCGTAGAAACCTGCCCTAAGAAGAAGAATCCGCTAACCAGAAGTGCAAAGACCAAGAGCAAAAGAAGAGACAGAGACACAAAGAATATTACTGAAGACTCCCTTACAAAGAAGCAAAAGCTGTTATCCACCTCTGAGTTAACTGAGGCATATATCAAGAAAATGGGGGAATAAAGAACTTAAAATTTTTTGATACAAAGTTTCTTATCAACAATAAGGAGCACATACTGGAATTTAAGCAATATGTCACACAAGAAATAAAATAACACTGAAAAAATCAAGCAGAATTAATAGAAATGAAGGACACAATGCAGCAAATTAAAAAGTCAGTGGAAAGTCTCAACAATAGAACGAATGAGCAGAAGAAAGAATCTCAGAATTTGAAGATATTTCTTGCCACAATGGATAAACAATGAATAAGATGGAAGAGAAACTGAATCAAACTAAGAAAAATATTCAGGAATTATGGGACACTACTAAATATAAGAGTTATGAGAAGCCCAGAAGGCACAGAAAGAGAAGCTGTGTTTAAAAACAAAATTGTTCAATGAAATAATAAAGAAAAACTTCCATGATTCAGAGAAAGAATTCAGAAATAAAACACAGGAGGGATACAGAACTCCCAATAGGGTTGATCAACAGTAATCTTCACCACAACACATGATAATCAAGCTCTCTTTAGTCAAACATAAGATAAAAGTCCTTAAATGTGCACGCTATTAAAAAAAAAAAAAAACAGTTAACATCTAGAGGAACCCCAAACAGACTCACTGCTGACTTCTCAGAGGAAACTCTACAGGCCAGATGAGAATGGAGTGACAGCTTCCAGATTCTAAAAGAAAAATAATCAACCCAGAATAATGTACCCAGCGCAGATTTTCTTTGTGAAAATGAAATAAAATTCTTCCACAGTAAATAAAAACTTAAAGAATACACCTCTTCCAGACCTGCTAAACAAGTAATTAAAGATGTTCTCTTGAGAGAGAAAAGGAATAGCATCCACCAAAACCAAAGGCAAATATGGAGAACATTCCAGTAAAATGATAACAGAAGACTAAATCAACAATGAACAATTCATTACTATAATAATAGGACCAAATTACCACCCATCATATCAACTCTGAATGTAAATGGCTTAAGCTCATCAATCAAACATCACAGATTAGTAGACTAGACTGAAAAACAAAACCCATCTATTTGTTGCCTACAGGAGACACATCTCACCAACAAAGATCAGCAGAAACTATATTTCATGAATTTCAATGTTTTCGCTTTTATTTCATTTATTAAAAATGAGTTATTTTCTCATATTAAAATCTTCACTGACTCATAGGTAATACAGTAGCATCATTTTCCTCAGGAACATTCTTGATTTTCTTTTTCATTTCTTCAGCGACACATTAGTCATTCAGTGGTATGCTATTTAACTTCACAGCATTGTAAATTTCTATTTTTCTTCTTGTTGATTTTGTTTTGTGGCTTTTCATTTAAGGGATGTATCATATCCAGATGTGAGGATACAATACAGTATGCATTTCTACTTCCAGATCAAAGATAGACTCCCAATGAAACTGTTAAATATATCTTGACAATAGGATGCTGAACTATCTGCCACTATCCATGCCCACAATGTCAAGATACATTTAAATAGCAAAATGGTGGACTTCTGACTGTTTTTGAAGAACTATACTATTGTAATAATATAGGGGAAATAAGGGTGTGTGTGCGTGTGTGTGTGTGTGTGTGTGTGTGTTTAGAGGGGAGTTTAAGGAGAGGATAAAGGAAATCCCAGAACCTATTGAACTGTATTATAAAATAATAATAATAATAATAATAATAATAATAATAAAACAGAAAATATACATCAACTGTTATAATGACCAAACAAGTTGATGTATGTAAAAGGTATAGAACACAGCCTGGTAGATAAAAGTGGTTTATTTTTAGACACTATATCTGCATAAAGCTATAATATGCAATACATATGACAGTAGAAAAACTTGGAGAAAAATAACAATGAAAAAGAAATACTACAGTAGTACAGCACTTTGAATGAAATTATCATTAAATGCATACAAGGCAGATATGTTAAGTATAAGAAGTGAACAAATATCAAAATTCATTCCCATTGTCAATAATTCTTCTAAGACTAGCTTTAAAATTCTTTAAAATTTTATTTCATTTATTTGAGAGAGACTGAGGCCTGAGGGAGAGAGAGAGATGATCCATTTCCTGTTTCATTTCCCAAATGGCTGTAACAGTTAAGCCTGGCCCAGGCCATTGCTGGCTTGCAAATTCTCAGTCAAGGTCTCCCATAGAAGCAGCAGGGTCCCAACTATCTGGTCCATAATCTACTGCTTCCAATGCTGTGCAGCAGCAGAAAACTGACCTGGAAACAAAGCCAGGACTTGAACACCAGCTCCATGATGTGGCATTCCATTGTTCTAAATGTGGTAACTTAACCTCTGCACCAAATGCCTGCCCAAGATCTGAAGAACACAGAAGTTTAGTTTTGGAGTAGTCATTTAGTTCAGTGCTTACAGCACCTGGAAACCACACTGCAATGTGTGGGATCAGTTCTCAGTTCAGGTTCCTCACTCTAGCTCCTTTACAATGCAGACCCTGGGAGGCAGAGTGATAAGTCACCAAGTTTCTGCCACAAACGTTTGTCTACCTGGCCCTGGCTCCATACTATAGCCTGACTCTGCTTATGGCAAGCCTTGAAGGGACTGAACCAGCAAAGAGATGTTTGCTCTCTGCCCCTCTCTTGCCCCTTCTCTTTCTCTCTGTCTTTTTCTGCCTCTCAAACATTTGTAAAAGTAGTTTCATGAGTTTATGGAAATAAAAAGATGACTTAAGCCACAACAAATTAACTGCTAATTTTTAGTTTACAGTACTTTGTATAATATGTTTCTAAATATGTTGGAATGTTGGAAAAGATATAATAGTTAATGAAAGAACAACCGCATAGAAAATATGAATAGGAGATTCCAATAGAAACCCACACATCTATTAGAATGACTAAAACTACAAATATTGACCATACCAAGTAAAGGCAAGATGTAATGGAACTCTCATTTACTTTGGGGAATGTAAAATGCTATAAACACATTGGAAACCAGTTTGACATCTTCCAGAAAAGCTAAGCAAATATGCTCGTACCATACAATCCAGCTAGGATATTCCTTGGTATTAGCTTAAAACAAATTACAGCATTTTTCCTCAAAAAGACATGTAAACAGAGGTTCATTGCAGTTATTTTGAGAGTCCAACATGCATCAAACGTCTGCTCAGGTGAAGAGATAAATAACACCTTATAGGTATAATGGAATAGTTTAAGCAAATAAATTACACACTAAACTATGAATAATTCTGAAATTAGGGATATGGAAAAAAGAAGCCAGATAAAATGATTATATGTAATCCTGCCCATATAAAATTATATAAAATGAAAATACTAACCCATGCTGACAGAGCCATGTTAGCGATTGTTTAGTGATGGAACTGAAGATGGGAAGTGGAAAAACAGTGCACTGAAAGATTTTAAATAATTCAAATGAGGAATAAGCTAACTTTTGTGGATTATTTCACATGCACACAGATACACTGGAACTTCAACTGGGTCATTTGTTATCAATTGTGCCTCCAGAAAGCTAAAATACCTCGACTGCATTTTTCAGTTAATAGCGTTCTTCAGAGCCATGCTATCTGCACAAGCAGAAAATTTAAAATGGAATTCTTCACAACAACAAGTTCAGAAAATGTTCATGGAAATAAACTTAAAACACAAAGGCTTTTTCTTTCTTGTGAAAAAAGAGAAAACTGATAACCAAACATAGATATCTTAGAATATTCATGTCCTAATAGCTTTGTGAATACCTCATAGACATGCTCAAATTTTTGGAGTGAAACATGCTTATCTTCCCATTCTATTTTCCACTGTCGTTTTGAAGCTTCCCTCCAGGTGCATGAGGAGTACCCATCTCTTTGTAGAGTATTAGGCCATTAAATGTCTTGGAGAAAATATTATGTCTAAAGGTTTTACATTTAAAGTTTTGTCTTGCTGAAAATTGCCTCATTTTCCCCTAAGTGAAGTAATGGAACTCATCCACGTTGACCTTAAGTAATGTTCTTGTGTGCCTGATGCTGGCCTTATGATACCACTATTGTTCTATTGCATCTGTGAGGTGGTGCCCAAAGATACAAACTGTTCTAAACCACAAATCTATTAAGGTTTACTGTTTGTGATTTTTGGCACGTGTAGCTATGGTACTTCCTTGTGTGTAAAAAATATTCATGGTGATTATTTTATGGCATAGAGAAAAAAAAAATCAAAATAGATGGCGATGTCTAGGAGGAAGTTGCTTCCAGACAAGAATTTTGTCAGAAAATTTGAAAAATACATATTAATTTACCCAAAACCACAAAACTTAATTTCCTGGGAATGTAGGGAGTTTTTTTTTTAAGCAACATCTGAATAACAAAATCAGCATATATGATAAGCACACAAGCTGTTCTAACTCGTACCAGTTGTTGACCAGTTGTTTCATGGCTTCCCACTTATGGGAATGTATAGTGATGGAGTACTGGGGCTATCATATACAGATGTGGGGGTATAATGGAAACATCCCTGCTTCCAGACAAAAGTTGGATCCTAATGAAATTGTTGGACATGTGTAGACAATGGGATGCTGGACTGTCTGACATTGTCTGTACCAACAATGCTGGGGCACACTTAAATAAGAGACTGATAGAATTATGATTCCTTACGAAGGACTACATTATTGTAACAAAATGGGAATAATCTGATGGGGTGGGAGTTTGGGGAGGGAATCCCAGCCTGTACGAAATTGTACCACACAATTCAAAATTCAAAATAAAAATATATTAAAACTGAAAAAAAGAAGATAGACTACTTGAGCCATATTCTACATCAATCACGAGTGGGAATTAGACAGTGTAGTTAAGAAAACACTCGGCATTCCCACGTCCTTTACTGGAGTGTTGGTTGGGTTCCTGAATTGAGCTTCCCATTGATGGGCACACCGGTAAGCAACAGTTGATAACTCAGAGTTGCTCCCCTGCCACCCAAGCAAGAAGCTTTGGCTAAGTTCCAATTTCCAGTTTCGTTGCAAGCATATGGGGAGAGAACTAGCAAAAGGCTGGCACATGTTCTTGCTTAAAGACTTATGAACTTGACTATGATTCACTCAATGTATCTGGCCCATACAGTACTTCAAATATTTTAAGGGGCAGCTAATTGAATTTTGCATAGTTCATGTGACTTGTCCTTGCAAACGAAACAAAACAATACACAAAAGCCTGTAATTCATATCTAAATGACTTCATAGGAAGCAACATTTATACTAACTTGATAAAAATTATATTTATCAAGTTTCTCTATTAAAATTATAACTACTGTTCTTGCTTCAGCAGCACACATACTAAAATTATAATTCCTAAATGGTCCATTTTGACCAAGAGCAGAGAAACTTTCAATAAAATGAACATAATTCATCATTGATAAAGAAAACACACTGAAGGAAACTTTGAAGTTAGACAGCCAAGAAAGAGTGTAACAATCTTTAAGAAGTATAAAAATTTGAAAACATCAGTTGGCATTCTTCTTTATGTTATTACAGAACTTTAGAAGAAAACAATCTGTACTATCTGCAAGTAACCAGACTAAGAGAACACTAAGAATATCTCAAATGTCTGAGGTTGGAATACACTGGATGACATCTTTGTTGAGACCAATTACTCTAGGATTATCTGCAAAGCACAGACAATAAGGGCAGCCTCTGTGGACCCAGCGCCTATCTGCTCATTTGAGAGCGGGTGTCAGTATGCAAGGCTTGAGAGACAGTGCACATTCTCTTGTCTGTGAATAAAAAGCCTAGGGAAGTAAGTACCTTGCTGGACACATTGTCAGAGACTTCTTATAAAGAAGAATCCTTCCATTTTTTAGGAATTTGTTTCCCAATCCAAGAGAGGTAAGAGTGTATTCAACAACTCATACAGCCCAGAAGCGTTAACAGTCAGGGAGATTAAATGAATGGAATGAACAGATAAACAGGTAATCCTGTAAAACTGCATTTTGGAAGCTATGCATATATATGCATTTTGGAATATATATATATATATATGCACACACATATATATGATTGCTTTGGCTAATTAATAAAACATAAAGCCTTAGCTTCAGTTTTTTCTAATCCAATTGCAGTTTGGTTTAATTTCCAACTTTACACTACACCTAAAGTATAGTTACACCTGCAAGTACAGAATACAGAACCGAAGACAAAATATATTTAAGCAATCATTCAATTCTCAAAGTTGACAACAGAAAAAGTCTTCATTCAAAGAATTTAGGGTGATTATTCTTTTTTTACTTGTTGATTATGCTTAATGGTTTATTAAACCTGTGATTATAGACTAGATTCAGGTTATGTATTTGTAAAAAAGAAAAGGAAAGGGAGGAAGAAGAAGGATTGGGGAGGAAGAGGACGACAGTGGGAAACACAGCAGTCTTTAGAACTGTACCTAAGAAGCACACAAACTCTATCCTCTTAATATAAACAAAATTGAGCAATGACTTTCAATTGCAAATCTTATGAACCTTCTTTAACTTCATGTTTTTAAAGAGTTATTTATTTAGGAGCCAGTACTGGGGCTCATCAGGTTAACTCCCTGGCTGCTAAGCCAGCATCCCACATAGGAGCTGGTTGGAGTCCCAGCTGTTCCACTTCCAGTCCAGCTGCTTGTGGACTACCAATTCAGCAGAGCATGGCTCAAGTTCTGGGCCCTACGCTCATGTGAGAAACTTAGAGCAAGCGCCTGTCTCCTGGCCTCAGATTTGCTCAGCTCAGGTCAGTAGGATGCTTGGGAAGTGAACCAGCAGATGGAATAACTTCATCAATGTTTCCTTCTCTTTGTAAATATCCCTTTCAAATAAAAAATGAATAAACATACTTAAACTACATTTAAAAAGCAGGGTTACCAAGCATTCTTTGATCCCTAGTTCACTCCTTAAATAGTCACAGCAGCCAAGGATGTGTCAGGCTGAAGCCAGAAATCATAAATTCTTCCTGAGTTACACATGTGGCTTTATATTGCTGCCATCTCAGATTCATTAGCAGAAAGTTGGGTTGAAAGTTGGGTTGAAAGTTGGGTTGGAAGTTGGGTTGGAAGTTGGGTTCGAAGTAGACAAGTTGGGTCTTGAACCAGTCCTATGATGTGGGATGTAGGCTTCACAGTCTATGGCATAACCTTCTGCCAGCTCCACCGTTTTCATTTTTATTAACATACATCTGTGTATTCTCCAGCTCTTACCATGTAATTTTCTTTTTATTACATGGATTAAACTTCCTAATACCAGTAAAGAAAATGTGGACAATAATCAAATAACTCCAGTGATGATAACTAAGCTACAGAAAATTATTTACAGTTATTATTGTTACTCCATGCAAAACTTCATGCAAACCAATTATTTTATATTGTGAAATTGTTTGTAACCATAAGCTTTCCATAGAATTATCAACACTCATGCATTCATAGCTCAGTTCACAAATACCTTTTAAATCTCTGTGATCTGCTCATGTAATGATTGTATAAGACTGATTTTTCATGGGACATTTAAGATATTTTCGCTGGTAAAGTTAAGGGTCACAATTCCTAGATCCAGCCCCACAAAACCAAAAATAGAAACACTTGGATATAAAGCAGTAAACCCAAGGCTTTAAGGCTTTGTACATACTTATTTTGGTTTAGAGACAATTATTTTTTTAAAGACTTTATTATATTGTATTATTTCCATGTGAAAGCATGGGAGATTATCAGTTTGTAATTAGCATGTGCCTGCTTTGTCCATGGTAGCAAAATGGCCATCACAGTCTCTGGTACTGCCTGTCACTGACTGATGCTAAGTGACAGCACCTGTTTGTAAAAACATACACATCTTTGAAATAGCTACTTCACTATTTCTTCTTACTTTCCTTATTACATAAAATTCACTTGCTTGTGTTTCAGTCTTTCTTCAAAAGGATTCCTTACAAAAAAACATTTTAAAAATAAGAAGTGTTACACGTTTAAAAAATGTCATCCCGTTATGATGGATGAACCTTGAAGACGTTATGCTAAGTGAAAACAAGCCAGTCATACAAGCAAAAACACAGCAGCAGCACTTCAAAAAGTATGTGGCATGCAGCCTGATGATTACAATGTAGCTTAACACACTCACTTTGCACTTCAGTTGGGCTGGGTTAAACACCCAGCTCCAGCTCTAATGGGATGCAGTACTGTTGAATCAAATTGTGGATGCTTTTTCATGCTCAGTGGGATACTGGGATTGAGTTACTGGTTCTTGGATTTGACCCAGATGTGCTCTGACCATAGCAGGCATCTGGGGAGTAACCAGAGAGTTAACAAACTTCTGTGTTGCTCCTCAAAATAAAATAATTTTTAAAAAATTTCTGATTGTGTTTACATAGTTGATTAGGGTCGGAAGGGTTGAGGATTAGGGGAAAGTGAGTGAGATCAAAATTAATTATTTTTTGTAAAACTATTGTGAAATCTTGGCATAGTCTTTTTTTTTCTTGACACCTATTTTCCATGAGTTTGTTGAAAACCCTTCCCTTGTATGACAGAGATCCAATATCAGAAGAAAGTTTCCTACATTATTATAAGTTACTCTAAAAACAAAAAAAAAAACACAAATTTTCTATGAATGTCTCTAAAGTGCGTTTAGATTTTAAAGGTGCTGTTTTAAACAAACATGATAAATAATTGCACATAGAGCTTCAACAAATATATATTCAAGCACATGTTATTTGCCTATGGTTTAAAACGCTATCTTGATATTTTGTTTTTCAGTTCAAGAGGGACTTTTCAGAGTCAACAGTTTATCTACTTTCCTTCACCAAGACATAACACTACTGAAAATATTCAGCACTCATGCAGCGTAGACACTTATTTTCTTGTTCTACCACATTTCTTTGTCTCTAACAATATCTAAAATTGTCCAGGTATGTTACCAGAGTGGACTTTTGCTATAGAATTATAATGTTAAAAGCAGAAGAGGCTCCTTTTTCTGAAAACATGATTTTGAAAACACACCAATTTATTGACATCATGGGCACTTACAAAATGAAACAATAGTGAGAACAAAGCAGATGGGATGTATGTTTTAAATTGAAGACTTACATGGTAGGGAGGAACATCACTGCACAACCAGGAACGAGGGGACAGTGAATGAATTCACATAAAATATAGAAACCTTAAATACCAAAAAGCACAAAAAACTTCTAGCTAAGGACAGCCACATGAACACAGTAGGAGTTACTCTTTATCTGGTAACTAAGTTGTTATGCTTTGTACTATCTTGGGTATTTTATAAGTTACCCATTTTAATTCATCACTATAATTAAATACCCATGCTGGGTTATTTCTCCTCATTTTAAAAATACAATGCAACCAAGGTATGGAAGGTTAAACTAATATGCCTGATGCCACACAGTTGTTCTGAGGTTTTTTTTTTTTTTTGTATTCCTTTTTGGTCTTTCTAACAACATAATAATAAGCTCAAGATTTTCTCTAAAACACATTCCCATTATGTGGCTCTAACCTCATTTCTATTCCTTCTCCACTTTATTACCCAATTAGCCCTGCCAGATTATCCCGCATATTGGCATTTCCTTTGAAGAAAATACAGTTTAAAAACCACTTCCATCAGAGGGGATCACTTAGGTCACAGACATCTCTGCCTGCTCTATGGAGCACTCACACCCTCATCACTCATGCTCCAAGCCTGACTACAGCCTCTGCTCCATCAGCAAGCAGCGCAGTCCCCAGTAACCTCCCTGCACCAGTCTGAGCAAGCACAGGGAACCATGAGCGGAACTGGCTCAATGGTCTAAATGGCCAACAGTCACTCCCTTAGGATCATCACTTCTTTCCTGAAAAGTGAAGATCCACTTAAGAGAGGACAGAAATGGTGTCACGGTCTTAGAACTTTATGAAATGCATGCAGTTTGTGCTGTTTGCGTTAATATAAAAATTTTTAAACTAAAAAAGTGATATAGTCTCCTCCATTGGATTTTTCAATAGTGACATTCCAAATAAGAAGGGTGATTTCTGTTATCTAGCATTTGGCTTTAAAATTACTCCCACTGTGCCACATAATTCAAACCAATGAAACTCAAATATGCTCCATTGCACACCAATATGTAAAAACATTGTTTCAAGTTATTCTCAGAGACTGATATTAACTCAACAGGGAGAATGGAACAAGAAGTAAGGACTAACGAAAGAATGCATAGAATCTGAGAGAAATAGAGGAAAAGAAAGGAAAGGAAGAAGCCAGGGAGGAGAAAGTGAAGGAGAGAAGGAGGGAGAAAAAGAGAGTAAAAAAGGGAAAGCAGAAAACAAAAATCCAGGAAAAGCTCTTTTGGCATAATCAAAGCCCACTATATATTTTTTGGCAAAGGGGCACCAAGGCTTTTCATGTTGTAAGAAATTTGCTGGCAAAGGGAATTTATTTATATATAATATTTATATTCATATATACATGAAAAGATCTACATGGAAAGATAAGATCAAAAGAGGGATTTTTTCAACCTAAGCGAGACACCCAAAGAATTATCAGGGAAGGTGAAGGCACTTGGAAATGGGTGATGTAGGGCCAGCCCTTAACTGAGGAGTACGTGAATCTATCAGTGGCTGGCAGGAAGCTGAGCTTAGTCATGCTCGGGTGGTCTCTCGCCATGTTTCAGGGCAGCGTTGGTCTGGCTGGGAGAGAACCAGAGACCAGTCTTGTCTTCTGGCCTCACAGCCCACATTCCTCAATTTAGCAAAAGTACTCTCAGTTTTGCAGAAAAGACGAGGGGACAAAAAGGGAGAAGGTCGAAAGCACGTTCGCATGCAGGAGAGCTGTCTGGAAACACTCAACATGTAGGAGCCAAATTAAGGTGCAACTTGAAACCCTTGTTCCTGCTTTGTGCAGCAAGTCAAGCGAGACCAGTCCCGCTCTGGGCTGTCTGGAACTCTATTTCCAAAGCACGTTTGTGTCATACCCTTTACTGGGACATTTAATTAAACAGAGGCACCTTCCAATAATCAGGCTTAGATGAAGCAAATTCATTTTAACATTACTTTAATCAAAACAAAATTACAATAGCATTTACACCCCACATTATACAAAGACAAAGCTGCAAGCTGCAGCTTAGACAGGGTCTCCGGAGTCAGCTTCCAGCCGCCTTTTCATTACTCCAATTTTACAAGAATATAAATGCAAAGGGTAGGAATTTGTCTCGGAGAACATTTAAAGAGGCAAGGGAGCCAAAGAATAACACCCTCTGTTTTTCCTGAATCCACACAGATTGAATGTTAAGCCCTTCTATTAGACTAGCAGGGAATTTTAAACAATGACAACAATAACACAGCAACAACGCTGAGGAATTCAGGGATGACTGAATGCTTCCCAAGGTCCTGGGATGTGACACAGCAGCAAGTATCCACCTGGGTGATTGTGTGTCAGTCATCCACACTGGTGTGTCCCCACAGCCTTGTGGCAGGGAGCTGAGTCCCAGGAACTAACTATGAATGAAAGTGGATGCCTCAGTTAAATCCTGCTCAAACTTCCTCCAAAGTCAAGCCTTTCTCTCAAGCACTGCTATGACTTACTCATGGGACAGCTGTTCTCAGACATCCCAGCTAGGGGACTCGTTTTTTTTTTTTAGGATTAAAAGGCAGCTCTGACAAATCTTTTTGTCTCTTCTTAATGTGTCCCAGAGACACAAGTCAAAAAAATATTCCAGCAACAAATTTAAGCTTCTACAGAAGTTCAAAAATGCTGATAATGGCATGGTAACTGGGATGGAGGAAGAGAGTTAAGAAAATATCAAAGTGTTATATTATTTTAAATAGTTACAGCATTCCACTAATTTAAATCCTAGAAAATTTAGGGTATTATACTTGAAGTGAAGGCAACAACAAAGTTATAAAAATAAATACAATTTAATACTGTGATTGTATGGCCTAAAATTAATAAAGTATGACAGAACAACTCAAAAGGTAGAATCAGGGGATCAGCACTTCTGTCCAGTGGATTAAGTCACTGCTTCACTGCTTAGGACTCTAGGATCCCGTATGAGAACCCACTGCTTAGCTTCTAATTCGGCTCTCTGATATGTCTTAGAGGCCACTGAAAGATTACCCAACTACCTGGCCCTGCAGTCAGTGTTTTCAGCTTGGGGAGAATCCTTCCCCAATCATTCTCCATTTTCCCCCTCTCCTTCTCCCAACATTCTGTTTTTCAAATAAAGAAATTGTCCTTTATAAATCATCCATGATAAGAAAGATAACTATAGTTATGTCATTAAAAACAATGTAGGGGCAAACAATCTGCCCAGTGATTCAGACAAGGGCTTGGGATACTCACATTCTGCACAGGAGTCAGACCTTTCAAGGTCAATTGTAACTACTTTCATCCATAGTCTTTGAATTTACTTAATGGTATTTGTCTTATTTTAGTTTTAACTTTGACTGTTTTTAAAGCAATTCGCAATTTTTAAAATTACAAGGATAATATTTTCTTTCTGAAAAAATTGTTAGTTTAAGATTTCTGACCTTTCACCACCCAAAAACACATAAAGGAGAAAATCCGATCTTTTTCTTCTTATCCTCTGAAACTTACTAGCACTAGATGACATAGGGGTTACATCTGTGTCCTCAGGAAATGTGTCAAATCCTGAAAAACTGCATTATATCTTGTTACAAGAAAGTGCTTGTCTCATGATGATTAAGATTAAGCCCATTGTGGGGCCCAGCACCATGGCGCAGTGGTTAAATTCCTCTTCTTGCACACGCTGGGATCCCATATGGGCGCTGGTTCTAATTCCAGCAGCCCCGCTTCCCATCCAGCTCCCTGTCTGTGGCCTGGGAAAGCAGTCCAGGATGGCCCAAAGCTTTGGGAACCTGCGCCCACGTGGGAGACCCGGAAGAGGCTCCTGGCTTGTGATTGGCTCAGCTCCAGCCGTTGCGGCCACTTGGAGAGTGAATCATCAGACAGAAGATCTTCCTCTCTGTCTCTCCTCTCTGTATTTCCGCCTTTCCAATAAAAATAAACTAAATCTTTTAAAAAATAGATTAAGCCCATTGTGTTATTTGAATCTATTGAATTCATCAATCCAAACGAACTGTATCAAGTGACATAGTTATCTTTGAAAATACGTATTGATCTACAATGACGGAACCCATAGTTTAGTAGCTATCTTTTTTATGTTAGTCAGATTCTTCAAAAGTGAAACAATGGTTTGCTACTCTCCGTAATCTGCTTAGATTATTATTGTTGTTATACAAACACTAGACACTCTACGTAGTTCTCCTCTTAGCCACTCTCCTGCTTACTGTCTGTCCTTTCACGCATCACTCTTCGGTCACTGAAGAAGAATTAGATCAAACTTTCAGGGACATATGGCTTTCCTTCCACCTCCATGCTTCAAATTTATTTCCAAACACCTACACAGAGTTGGAGGTTTCTAACGTGTCAACAGCTGAAATATCCCAGAAGCTTTAAATGCTTTTCAAGTAAGGAGTCAGAGATGGAAAATCACTAAAGAATGAAAAAGAAGCCTGTCTTAGAGGGGCTATCTCAACATTAATTTGTTTCTATGAGACTTTAAAAGCTACAATGAAAATAGAGATAGGGAAGAAATGCCAGGCATCAAGATGTTTAAATTCTATGAAGGCATCACAGTAAAATGTACTTTAAAGTGGTTTTTTGGCTCTAATTTAAAAGAAGAAATATGAACTAACAATGATTTTCAGTGCAAAGGTACTATGTATTTTACGCAAATTCTCTGAAAAGTAACCACATGTGGTAAAGAAAGGCTGGTTAAACTTAATATTCAAAGTTATTTGACTATCTGTAAAATAAACGACACAAAGAATAGAATAGCAAAACAGAATTAAATTATGGTATTGACATTTAAACTGGAATGTATTTCCCCTGGCAAACAATCCAATTTTCAACAACACTGGGGCTAATTTTAATTACAATGTGAAATGGTTAAAGTAAGTTTGACTTGTTTGTCTCAAGGAAAGGATAAATTCTTCTATCCAAATGAATAGATATTGAACACAGTCCCAAGATTACTTACAATTCTCACAGGTTCTGAGATTTGAATAATTGAAAGAGAAGTTAGAAATGCTCTGTTATAACACAAAGAAAGTAAGAAAACATCTTAGAAATATGTGGTCCCCAGACACTTAAATAAGGCAACAATTTAGTGCTTTACAAAAAGAAAGCACAGATAACTGATTTAAAAAATAGAAGTCTAGTTGAGTATGTCAATACCTTACCGAAGGCATGGAAACATTTCAAAGGCATACTCCTTCTTTCAGTTACTAAAATAATAGTATTTTCTTTCTTAAAAGATTTTCTTTTCATCATGTATTCCGGCAGTTTTCTGCATGCCACTGGAATTCTAGCTATCAAAAATGAAATGGTCGGACTTTGATCAAGCTGTGAAATGGTCCCAGATGTATTTGAAATTGTACTTTCTCAAAACACCTCAACAGTTTGAAACTGAAGACAGCCTAACAACTGCCTTTGAAAATAAATGAACTTTTTCGCCACCGACAAACTGATTGCACAAGAATAAATTCACAGATTTTAGTCTGGCATCCATATGCTAGTATTATAGCATCATGGCTATATACATAATAAGGAAACTATGGAGACAAACAATGCTTCATGTAAACACAAATAGCTTGCAGAATGTATTCACTACCACTGCATCTTACAATACAAATTATGTGTAGAAATTCCAGTTATCTGGAGAAAAGCTCTTTGGCTCTGCCTGGTAGCTTTTCTCCCTAAATCAACAAGTTCTCAGGTTTTGCAACTCTACTCACCAGATGTGTGTGCCTTAGAAATTCCTTGTTGGTAAATTAAAGCTTTTAAAACAGCTTCATCTTTATTTCCAAGTGTTAAGACTAACTGTGCCAAAGTATGTCAGAGCATGGGATACAGAAATAATTTCTGCTTACCAATATAAAGATTAAAAAGGAGAAAAGGTTTTTCTACTCAGATCTTTTGCAAGACGTTCTCACTTGTTACAGAGCTGATGCTAATCATTAATGAAGTTGAAAAGGTAAAGAAAAGAGATTACTAATATCGAAATGCCTAAGAGCGCAGTTAAAGCTAGAAGCCAGAGCACTCAGTGAGCAACTTTCTTTGCAGAGGATCTGAACATCAAGGTTGAAATACAATTCTGAAGATGCGTTTATAACTTAGGGACAACTGGCTTTGATTCCAGGTTCTAGGTGCTAAGGATGGCTTTGAAGCAAGCTTCGGATCAGCTCAGGAATATTATTTGCTCTTGGGCTCCTTACACAGGAGTAAGCCTCCCCACCCTTACATGTATTGCTTTGCCCGATCCTTCATGGAGCGCTTGGCCAAGTATCTTCAAGCTGAGAAAAGGAAACTTACTAGATGTGTTACTATTCTGCATTTATTACAATTCATCTTTTAACTTAAATTTCTCTAAATTCTTCCTCTTGGAGAAACTCTGAATTGAATTGGGGCATGTCTATATTCTCAGAGATGAGGTTGCAAAAAGACCAGCAAGTTCGGAATTGCAGTATTCTGTCTGTCTGTCAGTCCATAAGTGCTTCTAGAGAAATCCGGGAAAATATGAGGCATTGAAAAGAAAACATGGAGGGGTTAAACATCAGGAGCAGGTGCTGAAGTTAGTGTTGTAGTTAGAGTCTTTAATGCAGCTAATGTATGTTTCCTAGTTGTGAGACTCAATATTGAACTGTAACAGCTTAGTAGTAAACAAATCACAGAACTGATCTCAGCCAAATGAGATAAGGCTGCCTGTTCTGCTTTTGAAGAAATTTTATACATTAAGAAATAAATCAAGTTAATCCAATTATTACTTTGGTCCAATATTCAAATAAACAGCACAGACTGAAACAGAATCAGGGCCTCGGGTCTTAGACTTAAGATCAATAACAATAAGAAAGTAAAACAGGAACAATAGAAAATTTTTTTGTCAGCTTACAGTGACCAAAAAAAAAAGCAGAGCTATTCTAATCAGTGCATCATAAATTTTGATTTTAAGGACAATCATGGATGATTCTCTGAAAAATAAGAAGTCTTCAAAATTTTCATGGAAATTTATGTTATCAAGAAATTATGAATGCTTTCAGAAAACTTTTTGCTACCACATGGATATGGCTTTTTAAAATTTATTTTTTAGATTTAATTTTAGGGCCCAGTACAGAATCCTAGCAACTAAAGTCCTCATCTTGCATGCACCATAATCCCACATGGATGCCAGTTCTAATTCCAGCAGCTCTGCTTCCCATCCAGCTCCCTAATTGTGACCTGGGAAAGCAGTTGAAGACAGCCCAAAGCCTTGGGACGCTGCACCTGTGTGGGAAACCTGGAAGAAGCTCCTGGCTCCTGGCTTTGGATTGGCTCAGTTCCAGCTGTTGCAGCCACTTGGGGAGTGAATCATCGGACAGAAGATCTTCCTCTCTGTCTCTCCTTCTCTCTGTAATTCTGACTTCTCAATAAAAATAAAATAGATCTAAAATAAAACAGTAAAAATAAAAAGATGTATTTTATTTGTATTGGAAAGTCAGATTTACAGAGAGAAGGAGCGACAGACAGAAAAATCTTACATATGCTGGTTTACTCTCCAAGTGGCTAAAACGGTCAGAGCTGAACTGATCCGAAGACAGGGTCCAGGAGTTTTTCCTAGGTCTCCCACATGGGTTCAGCATCCTGAAGGTTTGGGTCATCCTCTATTGCTTTCCCAGGACATACGCAGGGAGCTGGATGGGAAGTGGAGCACCAGGATATGAAGCAGCAGCCTTATGGGATTCCAGAGGATGCAAGATGAGGATTTAACCACCAGGCTCTAGCATACCAGGGCCTGCACATGACTTGGAATGCCATTTTCCTACAAATGTTTTGAAGTACCCTTATATTTTTGAAGAACTGAAGCAGAACTCGTCTCACTACAATGGAGTTTTCTGAAAATAAATGTTATTATTTTATACAACTGTGCTACTATAATGTTGAGAACACTAAGGTCATGAATTGATGCCATGAATCAGGGAACCCATCTATTTTTAACGAAGGCATGATGAGAGGGTCCAACTCAAATAAATAACCTCCATACATACAGACTAAGTTACCTCAACAGTCAGAAAATAAAAGACTGGCACACCAGGATAATGGAGCCGTTTGTTCTGCTAGCATAGAATTCTAGCACAGGGTCCCAGGCCAAAGAGATATCTATAAGAAAACCCTGCTTTCTTGTCTAAGCCAAGGTAACTATTTTTGCTTTGTTTTCAGCTGTATAAAAACAAAGTGGTATTATTCATCAAAGCTTGAAATTTCTCACAAGTTTCAGCTACTGAGCTAAAACTTCAGACAGCATTTACTCCTCCCTGCATTCTGAGAAACAAGGACCAGTAACATCCTTATTAGGGACTCAGTTATTCTGAAGAAAGCCCATATATTTAGTTAAGAGGTTTTAAAAACACCAAGAATATTAGTTCAGAGTAATCTTGCTTTTCTTTTTTTTCATGCATGGTAGATTTTTTCTGTAGTTCTGATCTAAAGTGAAAATAAATGTCATTCTTAAAAAAAATGATGTAAGATATTGTTATTGTCTTCGTGTATTAAGATAGTAGGGCCAAGCTTCTTTCTTAGTTTAAGCTGAAAACTGAACACAAAAGGTAAAGAAACAGAACGATCATAGCTATAGGCAGCTAAAAGTACACAACAACTAAGTACAGAAGTCCTATCTTGGGCGCCAGAAAATATCAGAAAACCAGAAGCAACTGAAAAGCAGGCCTTAAAGAAAACCAGTTCGGACCAGTCTCCATAGCAAATGAATAATGTATCACAGAGGAACTTGTTTGAGTACAGGTCAGTACAACCTTGGAGAAGAGGAGCTGTCAGCAGCTGGAAGGGGAGAGATGACTAGCGCTTGGTCCAATTGTTGATGAAGACCCAAAGACATCATGAGAAGCCCTCCTTTCTTTTGTTTCTTCTCTCATTTTTTTTGTACAAAACGTTCACACCTTTTCCTGATTAAGGGTCAAATTGATGACTTTTTGCTTTGATTCTGATGAGCACCAGACATAATGTACATAATACTGGGATGTGGAGATTGATTCCTTGAATTCCAACTGAGCTCAAGTGATTCAATCAGATTTAGCAGCCCCATCATACCAGGAGCTTATATATGCGTTAGTAACCATCTGAAATCCTTAGACTTTTTCATATTTTCCATTCCCACCAGTGCTTCTCTCTCTCTTTTTAAAATCTGTGTAATAACATTTTAATTTAAATATAGGATCTTATGTTTATTCCTGTTTTGTTTAATCTTTTGGTTTTGAGCCAGGATTTTAGCCTGCCAAGACTCCAGATTGCTAAATAAGGGATTCCAATCAGTTGCCTTCTATATTCCTAGGATAAATGATGAAACTTTATGTTTAAAATGAATAAAAAGGATTTTTATATAATCGTAAAATAGGGGTTAGGCAAGTTCAAGTAGGCAAAAGGAAATGTTTGATATCTACTCTTTTTATTTTTAAATTCAAAGACATAAAATTTATTCTAATTAAATAATTGTTACAATGATCCCCTTAGGAAACTTTTATCCCCACTTCACTGAAAATTGGCCATTCTGTCTTTGACTGTTGAATGTCTTTTTTCTCTCAGGGTTATTTATTAATTAATAGTCAGAGTTAAAGAGATAGAAAAGGAGGGAGGGAAGGAAGGAGAGAAGGAGGGAAAGAAAAAGAAAAGAGGAAAGGAGAAAGGCAGAGAGAGAGAGAGAGAGAGAGAGAGAGAGAGAGAGAATCGGAGATTTCCTCCAATGGCCAGAACTACCAGAGCTTGGTCAGACTAAAACCAGGTACAAGGAGCTTCACTTACACTACCACATGGGTGGGTGGTAGGGGCCCAAGAACCTGAGCTATCTTCTCTGTCTTTCCCAGGCTAGCAGAAGAGAACCAGATCAGAAAAATAGCACCGCAGGACAGTAACTGGGATGCCGGCATCATAGGTAATGGCTTAACCAACTCTGCCACCATGATGGCCCCATCACTTGCTTTACACCTACAATATGCACTCTCTTCGTTTGTATGTTTTTCCCTCAGCTAGATTTGAAGTCTTTATACAAGGAATCCTAACCTATTGGTCTTCATGTCTCTGGATGTATCGGGGGTGTTTAATAAGTTTTCAATGGTCACTTCAGGTTACTAAACAAATGAAAAGTATGAGGGGAAAGGGTTAATTTATTTCATCAACAAAAATTCAACATCTTCTATGCACCACGTAGAAATAGACAGGGCAAAGCCACCTCGTGCTCCCCATGGCTGCCTAGGAAAAGAGGAAGGCAAAGGAGGCCCACAGATAGGATAACCTGTGAATGCAGCCTCGAGGCCACAGATTTAGAGTCCCGGACCATTTACATTCACACATTACAACATGTTTCAGGAGGAATGGAACATGAGAGATTTTTAAAACTAACAAGGCTTAAAATGTGAGTATATAAAAATATAAGTGCTTGATTACATTTATCACTTAGGTATTTTACAGTATTTGAGTGTAAAATGGTCTTGTCAAATCAGACATTTATGAGGCCTTCCTTATTACTGTAGTATCTAGTAGAGATACATCCAAGTGTTTACAAGGACTTAAATTAAGAAGCCAGAAATATATAGATAGCTCCATGTCATTTCCATGCATTGTGTGACTTTTTCATGATTGCATGAAAAAGCGATTGCAATTATTATCTTAAAGCATCATTGGCACAAAGATGGAAACATAGGCAGGAAGCTATTTTTCACTGAGTTGAATGATTGAGTAGATATTAAATTTTGTTCCTTACTGTAATCAGTATATTGACCATTCATGAGAATTAACTTTTATCAGTTATCAGGTATAATGCTGCTTCAATGACTCACTAAGAAAAGCAGTTTGAATTTCTTAAAGGATATGAAGAACATAAGATGAATAAATCATCTTTTTAATTTTTACTTATTTTGCTTACTTGAAAGCGTAAGGGGAAGAGAAAGAAGAAGAAAGAGACAGAGGAAGGAAGGAAGGATGGATGGAAGGAGAGAGAGTTCTTCCATTCATTGGTAAGCTTCCCAAATACCTGTAACATCCCAGGCTGGCCCAGGTCCAACTCAGCAACCCAGGATTCCTTCCTGGCCCATTATGTCGGAAACAGGGATCCAAACACTTCAGCACCACTTGCTGCATCCCAGGCTGCAGACTAACAGGAAGCCAGAATAGGAAGTTGAACCTGGGACTCATAACCTCTGATATGTGAAGTGGATATCCCAGGACCCTCACCTCCTTTTCTTCAAAGTGGTAAAGGAAGCTGAGAAACATCTTACATATGCATGTATTCTCATTCTATGGGTCTACATGGCAAATGTCAGTGGAATTTGTCTCAAATGGCAATGATCCAGTTCTGTTATTAACAGCATCTTCCCTAATTCAAGCACCTCCTCTAGTGGCACTAAAATTCTTGTGTCACAGAAAAGAACATGGGGACACAGGGTAGTTAAAAGTTATTCTTTGTATATCTCACTGCTATTTCATTTGTTTTTGATTTTCAAAATCATCTTTTATTTGTGACAGTCAAACAATAGCCCACAGAATTGCTACAAGATAACTTCTGACAATGCAAAACGTGAAGGACAATGGTGGGAACTTGAATAGGAGCACATCTGAATTAATGAGCATTCATTCAGAAACCAATTATTCCTTGAACTCCTCCCACATGAAACATACTGTGCTATACACTGGAGCTTCAAGAATCTTTTCTTAACAAAATATCCGCGTACATTCCAGAGGCACATTCAGATGCACTGGCCTCGCTTCTAAGGGCACAGAGTCCACGGGACAGTGTGAAGGCTGATCTACATGCTAAATGACAGCTTTGTAAATCCTGTCCCTGTGCTCATCCACTCCTTGGGAACTGCAAGTGATGATATTCTGAGTAGCACATGAAACAATCTGCTCACATGCTTAAATCAAGTTTGTTTAAAATTAGAAAACAGCAAAATGTATTCAGAAGTTTTATGCAGTATTTGCATGGAATTAAAAATATGTGACATGCTTTGAATTAGAAGAGCATAGATGTGTAACTCATCTCTTGGTAAGATCAGATGTTAAAACTCCAAATTTCAGAAGCTCTTTGATTGAATAGGCAAGTCACTTGGTTAACGAAAATTAATAGGTGTTAAGAAACCTAGATTAAGGCCTGGAACATTTAAGTAAATATGAAGTTTCTTTCGTTGCTTAGCAAATGAGAAAGGTTTTTCTTTTCTTTTTTTCTGAGTGTAAGAAAATGTTTCTCTTGGCAAAAGCACGCTTTTGTACTAGTGGCTATAATTTCTGAATTAAAGCCATGAAAAAAAAATGACTTTGTTGCCATTAGCAGTTAAGAGAAATTGAGAAAGGAAGGCGTGTAGGACAGAGAGAGACAGAAACACAGAAAAAAATAAAATAAAGACTATTAAGTGTCTGCTGGTAATTTAAACAGTTTTTACTAACTGCACTATCTGTGCATGGTTGGTTTAAACTCCCCATTACACTGTAGAGGCAGCTGCTTCCTGCTAGTTCTGCTTCAGCTTGTAAGTGAATGGCTTTACCCCAGAAAAGAAAAGTTCTTTGTTGTATTCTTGGGGAGAGCACGTCCATCTTTTCCTGTATATCTCTCCTTTAAGTATTTTTTTTTTCATCAAAAGGAGAGCAGTGGTAATGCAGTGACTCCTAAGTGCCTGGCCCATCTTGACTAAATTCTCTCTTCTATGGGAAATGGACAGCATGTCAGTCTGTGAGACACTGGGAATGTTCAGGAGACTTACTGCTCTATTCAGAACACGAGAGTGAGGCCAGAGGCCCCTTTGCAGCAGGTGGCCAGGAGAGCCAACTGACACTGCTTCTGGTCCACCTGTGATAGAATATAATCTACAGTTGAGGTCCCGTTCACGAAACAGGATGTGTACCCAGCTTCTCCATAAACATGAAAATGTGTATGCTTAAGGAGTTATTATCAGCTCAACTTTCTCAATAAGCCATACTTTCAAATCTAGCTTTCTATCAGGAATCACCTGTGCTTTGGGAGATGCCAACATCTTTCAGAAATAAAGTTGAAGCTTCAACATGCAATTTCTTTATTTTTGACATGTAAACTCTAGAAAGGAAAGGTGATTAAAAGGCACCCATAAGTACTAGTATCAAGCACACACCTTCACAAGTACACAAAATCATTCTGATCTACTGAAAACATGTAAAACCCTTACACCCGAGTATATTTTTCACAGAAATATGAAGCAGGTACACAGAGACATCTGCTTTATAACATTGCCAAACAAACAATAAAAGAGCTCAACTATTTCTAAAACAACCGTTAAATAACTTGCAAATGAACTGTTGCCGATAAGAATAATCTTGTTCAGCTATTAAAGAACTGGAAAAAGCTGAATTTCCAGCTTCTAGCTTCGATTCCAACAGTCATATAAAGAGTTTCAAAGTCCTGACATTTGCTTTGGAGACATCCATGTTGAAAAACACCAGGTTGCAATTTCAGCTCACTTCCACAATGTGCATTTGAAGACCTCCACTACTCTGTGGGCCACAGTTACATATGAATGGGCTTGGGTGTAAATCCAGAACCAAAATCAACAAAATGACAGCAACCACAAAACACCTATATAACTTTCAGACAGTTCTGACTCAACTAGTCCTTAGCTATTTATTGGTTTAAAAGAACCCATACATCACTTACACATTAGTTTGCAAACATCAAGGTCACTGGGAAAAGCTGGCTTCCCAAGGAAGAACAAAGGATAGGCAGAAATTATTCTTTCAGAGAGGCAGCATGGAAAAGAAAATGGAGATGGACTGCAACCTGCAGCACCAAGGTTTGCCTTGTAATTTCCTAGCTGGAGTCTCGCAGGCACACTTACTGTGCTTGACTCAACAAATTATCCTCATCGATCAAATGGGAATCATAAATACTAAAGCCAACATTGCAGAGGATTTTTTTTTTACTGGAGGAAAGTGAAAATGTATACCTGCCTTCTTTAATTTCTTCTTTCATGGTTTATAAATTTCCATCTAAGAAGGTCACCATATTTTACAAACCAAGTTAATGCTGATGCGGCCATTTAGAATTCACATTTTATCTCTCCATTTAAAGTTCACTGATTAACTGAAAGATAAATGTCCATGGGCTTTTACAATATTCATCTGAGTATACTAATATATCTGCCAAGAATTTATGCCAGTCTCAAATGTGACTATTAGATACCCTGGCTCCACTGAGTTCAATATTTACTGCTGGATTTGGCTGTGGAGAAGATATCTGATGGTGGCTGCTTACGATAAAAGCATCAGAGTGGAGGCGTTCTCCTACACATCTCAAAATTCACAAAGATGACAAGAGGGTTCTGATCCATGAATACATCATATCCTCACTTCCTTTAACTATCATGGCCATTTCCTTTCAACTTAGATATCATGCAAAATCTTTTCCCACTGAGCTCGGCTTAAACATCTCCTAATGTAAATCCAACTTGACACATGCTTCTCCCTTGACCAGCCAGTGAACTCCCAGCAAGGCTCTTTTTTTTTTTTAAAGATTTATTTATTTTTATTGAAAAGTCAGATGTATAGATAGGAGGAGAGGCAGAGAAGGAAATCTTTCATCCGATGATTCACTCCCCAAGTGACCGCAAAGGCCAATGCTGCGCTGATCTGAAGCCAGGAGCCAGGAACTTCTTTCCGGGTCTCCCACGCGGGTGCAGGGTCCTAAGGTGCTTGGTGCAGGTGCTTGGGTCATCCTGGACTGCTTTCCCAGGCCACAAGCAGGGATGGGAAGTGGAGCTGCCGGGATTAGAACCAGAGCCCATATGGGATCTCGGCGTGTCCATGGCGAGGACCTTAACCGCTACGCTATTGTGCCAGGCCCTCCCAGCAAGGTTCTTAACACTGACCTCTTCAGAGAACTTAGACATCCAAGAGAAAGAAAGGACAGCCACACATTATTTAGATAGAATTGCCAGAGTACAACACTCTCAGCAACACAAGTTTCACTACTGTCTTTGTGTAGACATAGATTTATGCATAATCATAGCATCTCTATATGATTTTGCACATAATTTTTAAAGTTTAAATTGTCATTTGCATAAAAATGACTGTTACCTCTTAAAGTTGGAAATTGTGAATCAATGTACCGAAATCCCGTATTGCGGAACACGTAAAATTAATGTGACTTTAAAATTACAATAGTGGTATCTCAGTGAACATGGATTTGAGATACCAGAATGTACAGTTTACCTACTGCTTTGTGACACAATGTTCATGCAACGAGTAGATGTTGTTCAGCACTGTTTCGCAGTAGATTTTGGAAACACGGGCTGCGTTAAGGGGACAAAATGTCACTGTATTTGGTACTTTGATTATAACAAATCAACGGTGTGAAAATTGGCTCCTGCCTGCGGGTAACAAGTAGGGTCTGGAAGGATGTGAGGGAGTCCCAGGGCCAGGAGGCCCCAGACAGCTAGGCGGATAGAGCTTTCCTGTTCCCGAAGGCCTCCTTTGGTGCAGTCAGAAGGTTTAAGTTTGTGCTGTTTTCACAAGCAGTCAGGGTAAGAGAGAAGCCATGATTTAAAGCCTTCTTTTCCCTAAATATTCAGAAGAATTTCTCAAAACTTCCCCAGATAGAGTAAATAAGAATGAATGATTAGTAACCATTCTGACAATAAAAATGTGCTGGGGGATAAAAAAACAAAACAGAGTCCTCTTACAGAGATTACCCTGATGACTTTGTGCTGTCAGGATGCCAAAGGGAGGAAATGAAATAAACCTTCAACTTCTGCTCAGCAAAGTCTGTGTGGAGGAGGAAAAGATGAGAGAAGCAAGTCGGAATCAGCAAAACTGCTTTCAAATCAGTTCTCAACTATTCAGTAAAAATAAAACCTCAGACCTACTGTCTGTATCCTAAATTGACCTCTATTACCACCGCCCTTTGTGTTCGGTCTTCTTTTTCAAAGGAATTATTCAAAAAATTTGAAGACATGAGCTTCTGATGCATAGCACAATACCTGGCATGCTACAGGCTTCCAATATATCCTTGCTGCACTCTCTGTTGCATCTAGCACTTCGTGTGTTCTTAATCAATATATTTGGAGATTGATCATATATAGATGCTGTCTGACTGTGTGGTTATGTGCCAACACACTCGCAAAAATGGGAAACAACAAATAAAAAATACATTTAAAACATGCAGTCTACCAAACATTCAAGCTTAAAAAACAACAAATACACTATAGAGTATTGCTTCTTTTCCTCACGATTATATAGCTAGGATGGTGGATGTGCCTTATTCGCCTGTCCGGCTTCATAAGACAGACTCACCTAATACAGAATTTGCCTGTGAAAGAATCCAATTCCTACTAAATAAAAACACCCTAGGATTCATCATTTTAAGTTAAGGATTGCCTGTGTTTGACCCTTTCCACATTTTATCTACTTCATAAATCATTTATAATTAAGCTACATACAAATCTATCTGCATATTTAATATGCAAATAATGACATACTGGCTTCCCATATAGTTCTCTACATGTGGCCCTGCCCAATAGGATTTTATTTTTTCAAGAAAAACAGACACTAAACCATCAGTTGCTCTAAAGGATGGTGGGAAGTAAAACTGAGGGAACTCGTTGTGGTCCAGTGTGAGAGTACGACAGGGAAGACGCTAGGCAGCACAGTCACACAGCTCGTGGTGGGGGAGCTTCAGTGTAACAGAAACTGAGTTTCAGATCGGCTAGAAATGGCAATGGAAGAAGGAGTGGCTTATGATGTTTCTGAATAGTGCACGCAAGGCAAGACCACATCAGGAACTGTCTCCTAAATCAACTTAAAGTAATTGGGTTTGATCCCAAACTTAGACACTTGAAAAGTTCTGGCACCTCACAGTCAATTCTATGTAGAGTTCCCGTCACTGTGCTCACCCCGTGAGGAATGCTCTTAAAGAACCACGACATGGGTCAGCAGCTTGTTCCAAGTGAGGTTAGGATGGAGTTGAACAGACAATCCAAACAGAAGGGAAGAAAGCAACAGAGTCGCACTTTGGGAGGTGCTTTCTGTGCCTGCAGCACACAAGGGATGATGTGCCATATGATGTTGGAGATGAGGAGAGCTAACCAGGAGAGGAATCCTCACAAAGGCAGAAGCACATGGCAACTCAGCAAAGCTCGAGGCTTGCAAGAGGGTCACATCTTGTAAACCGCATCACCTGTGTGAAAAACTGAGGGATAAACAATCTTCAAAGGAGAATGAATCAAGCATCCTTATTTTACATAAGGTGTATTCTCTTCTTCGAGGTGAAGAGTACTTCAAGTTCATGGAAAACTAGAAATTAAGTTCAGTTCAGTTTGAGGCAAACCTTTCTGATAGATGTGTATGTATATTTTTTGATAATTCAGGTTTTCCATGAACTGTTGGAGGATCTTTCATGTAGGTTAAAAATAAGTACTTTTAGCAAACAACATCAAGCTCTTACTTCTCCACTTGCATACATCAGTGATTATCCTCTTAAGCAGGAAGTGTTCAAGCTAATACGAGCACAAATTAAAAAGTCAGAAAGATTAGCAAACTGGTATGATTCATGTTGCCTATCAGCATTCCCGATTCATGGTAGAGAACTTAGTTTTACATAACCTAGATTCAATGTGATCTCTCAGGGAATTTTTAGTTATTTGTTACCTGCATGTATTTGCAGGTAACATGATTCTAAGTATATTGCAAGTTTAATTATACTCATGTTATTCCCACAACATCAATGGCAGAATGGAAAAGACTAAAAGACAGGCAACACAAATCATTTGTAGAACTTGTTTCCTCTGCTGTGTTGGATGTCTTTTGGGTTTTCTCCTAATTTCTGTTCATAACAAAAAAGCAGTTCTGTTGGAAAGACAGAGGAGGATGGATGGCTCAAGTTATTTGGACCCATGCCATCCAAGTGGGAGACCTGGCTCCAGGATTTGGCTTATTCCAGTCCTCATCATCGTGGCTGTTTAGGGAGCACACTAACAAACTGAAAATATCTCTCATTGAGTCTCTTCATCTTTCTGTCACTCTAACTTTCAAATAAATCTGTAAAACATTTCATTGGATATACGTATGATTTTAAAAGATATATAGTTTTAAACTTTTTGCACCATATCATCTTATCATATAATTCTACTTTTCTATATACTTTCTGAAGTATCCTTGAATATTTGTGGATACTAGCCAAAAGTGGTACATCTAAAATAACACATAAACAGTAATGAGAGTGGTGTTGGCGCATGCCCTGGCATCAGATATGAATGTCAGATCTGAGCAATCCGCTGCGCTGCACGTCCCCTCGAATCCTAGATAACCACACGTCAATCCTTAGCAGTTTGTTCTTTTGTTGAGTGAGAACAACAGCACTTTCCAGCAAGGCATAAACAGCTGCTAAAATGCAAAAATAGAAAATGACAGAAATAGTTGAAAAGTGTGAACGGGGGGAGGAATTTTATTTCCTCCCTTGTTAGATAAGAGCATTCTCATAATTTTATTAAAAGAGAAGAAAATGAGGCGATTTTCTTTTTTAAACATATTTGGTAAACACTTTATTTTGTTTCATTTCAAAAACATTTTACATTTGGGGAATGAATCAGCACATGAAGGAATTCTCTGTGTCTCCTCTCTATAACTCTTTCAAATAAAAATAATTTTTTAAAAAAAATCAGTATAAATCACCCCCCAAAGAGTAAGAGTTCCTTTATTTTTGAGATATGGACACACAAAATTCCAAATTTCTGAAAGAATTATCATTTAGATACATTGAGGCCAGTATATCTAACATTACAGTAATGAATCTGCAAGGAATGAGCACAGTAATGGACTTCATGAAGGAAAAGGGCTTCCTAAGAATCAGCCTGGGCTGAGCTAAGAAAGCCAGCATACATCAAACCAACTCGACTAAAACCTTTGAAGCAGTCACATGTGAGGTTACGTTCACCAATAGCAAAACTAACTTTTCTTTAAAATACAATGAACTTTTATGCTTTTTCTCCAGGTTCTACAGAGTGAGCTTTCAAATGTTGACCATGACAGTAAAATATTAACCTTTATTTGATTGTTACGGGGGGAAAAAGTCCAGTTACTGAGAGCTAAATAAAATCCTTAAGAAGTCATAATTTTTCTGAACAAAATAGCATCACTGAACACAAGAAGGTATCTCTATGAAAGTCAGGTAAAATGCACTCATAAAATTCAAAATCTAAAAATGAGCACAAATATTTCCTTGACAAGCGACTGCAGAGCATCAAGGCACAAGTTCTTGAGATCATTCAATAGAGTCTATATACTCAGACGGAACCATAAATTATTAGATTGCCCTAAAGGGCTAGCTGGTCTTACGCAGAGGCAATTATCTCTGTAATACCAGCTGGATGCTCTCAGAATCCTACACCTTATTAAAAATATCTAGTTTCTTTGGTCCATTGCAGACATTTAAAGTCTAACCATTAGTGTTCCATTTGTCAGATTTACGGCACTGATTCTTACAAAATGGTGCAAGCCCTTGGGAAGAATGACATAATAAACCCTCTCAGATATTCATGTCTTCACATTGGTAGGTGTGTCACTTCCATCACGAACAGGATTTTACTAGAAATGTAATTATTCTCAGGCGAGATCAGCTCAAATCCCTGTGATGAGCTCTATGAAGGATGCCAATAATGAGGGAAGACAGGATGCTGTAAATAGGCCCTGCCTTCCTCAAGTTTATATTTGAGAACTGTGTTCTCAGAACAGATCTTTTTCCTTTTTTTTTTCAAAATGAATTCACAGAAACATGCAATTTCCATTAAAACAAATGTTAAAAGGCTATGCATAGCAGCATAAAATATTAGTGAATAAACACCAGAGTGAAGGGCAGATAAACGGGAAAGAACGATCCTAAGAAGAGAAAAAGAGGGCCTGATGCAGTAGCCTAGTGGCTAAAGTCCTCACCTTGCATGGGCCAGGATCCCATATGGGCATCAGTTCTAATCCCGGCAGCTCCACTTCCCATCCAGTTCCCTGTTGTGGCCTGGGAAAGCAGTCAGGAACAGCCCAAAGCCTCGTGACCCTACACCTGTGTGGGAGACCCAGAAAGAAGCTCCTCGCTCCTGGCTTTGGATCAGCTCAGCTTCGGCCATTGCGGTCACTTGGGGAGTGAATCAACAGACAGAAGATCTTCCTCTCTGTCCTTCCTCCCCTCTGCATATCTGACTTTGCATCAAAAATAAATAAATCTTAAAAAACAAAGAATAGAAAAAGAATCTATCAGAAACTCACTGGCATACTCAGACTTCTTTGTATTCTAGAGAAGCAATCACAAACAAGTGAAGTTTCTAGTATTTCATTTTTAACTCAAAGACCTCACATGTTCTAGAAAATTCTAAACTGTTGGTGATTATTTGTCCCCATTGTAAACATTTTTGTATGGAGAAATAAGTAGCTTAGCCTTAGAGCTGAAATCTCTGTGTATTTAACCTGACAAGGGCCAGGCTTGTGTGTATTTGTACAATGCGTGCTCCAGGATGACACCCAGAGGAGCCACTGGTCTCTTTTGCGTTGAGGGAACACTCTTGATCTGCAGAGTGCGGACAAACTGTGAAGGCTCATGCTCTCTCATCATGAACCAAAGCGTACCCCAGGTCATTTTCTCAACCCCGCTTTTAAGCAGGAGTCATTATGTTGATCTTTCTGAATAACCTGAAGTACAGCTGATAATCATTCTAAGTTCATTTATAAATGTCATTAACTCTGATCCCTGGCAGAAGTGGTGAGTTGAAGATAGAGGATTTAGGAAAGTTTCAAAGTGTTATATTTTTCTTGCCACATAGAACAAATGGATGGAAAAAAATGCTGTCTCCATATCCTATAAGTGTTATTCAGAAGAAGGGAAATTCCAACACATACCATAACACAGACAATCCATGAGGTCATGTGTGTGAAGTAAAATAAACCAGTAACAAAAGACACATATGATAGGATGTCACTATCTAGGGTAAACAAATCCATAGAAACTCCAAGCTGAATAATGCAATCAAATGTGAAGGAACTGGAGAAAATTGAGCTTACTGGTTTTTTTTTTTTTTTTTTGAAGATTTGTTTATTTTTATCAGAAAGGCGGATATATAGAGAGGAGGAGAAATAGAGAGTAAGATCTTCCGTCCAATGATTCACTCCCCAAGCAGCTGCAACAGCTGAAGCCAGAAGCCAGGAACTTCCTATGGGTCTCCCCCATGGGTGCAGGGTTCTAAAGCTTTGGGCCATCCTCGCCTGCTTTCCTAGGCCACAGGCAGGGAGCTGAATGGGAAGCAGGGCTGCCAGGAGTAGAACCAGTGCTGATATGGAATCCCGGCATGTGCAAGGAGAAGACTTTAACCATTATGGTATTGTGCCGGTCCCCGAAGTTACCGTTTTACAATAAGAGATTCTGTCTCATGTGATGAAAATGTTATTGATATTGACTGCACAATCTGAGTGTACTTAAAACTACTCACCTATATCCTCAAAATGATTGAGATGTTGTGCTTTTTATCATAGTAACTACACCCCCACACACATATATATAAATTTAAAAATGACAAATATTCATATCCCTGTGGTATAACACACCTATTCCATAAAACCTATTGAGTCACTATTAGCTGTTCTGCCCAGACTCCGACAGATGACTGCTCACAGCCATCACTCACGAGGGCTGCCTATCTCAAACCAGTGAGCCTTTCTTGGATTCCTCAAGTTCCACTCTGACTCTGAGATTATGTAATTTCCCAGGACTCTAAAGTAGAGTCTTAAAGTTAAACCTAAAATCCCTATAACTAACCCAATCTACAAAGAAACTAAACTAAGAACACTTTGTAAGATACATGGATAATTCAGAGTTAACTCACCTCTCAGTCTAGTCAACAATGTCCTAAACTCAACCACGTCATAATCACTGTCCTGCACATGGTAAGAAGCCGAGCGTGACTCACAAAAGCATTATTACAGGAACATTCCCCGGAAAGTGGAATGCAATGAATTCAGATGTAGACGGATTCAAACAAATACTCTGCTTGTGATCTGGGATTCTTGTAAGACACTGACAATGAAAAACTAAGTATTTTAGTTGCCTTTCAGTTTTGCCATGACATGAAGTTTCTGTTTATCTACAGTAGACCCTTTGGTTGACAGAGATGCAAGAAACACCCAAAACAATCTAGAGGATGTTCAACTGCAAGAGGAAACATCCTCTGTTCTATTTCACTCAGAGATTTTTAGCATTTTTATTTTGTGGGAACTAAAATATAAAGGGATTCCTTGTTTAAAATCCACCTTTGTAACGCAGAAACATAATCCAATAATAATAATAAGCCTGGTGAAAAAAATACAAAATAAAAGCTGAAGCCTCTTAACTTAAATTCTTTAAAATATTTAAAATCTCATCTTAGAAAAGGTAAGCACAAATATATAAATATATGTTATCATTATATTGTAGGGTTTATAATTTACCTTAAGAAAAAAAGGATAGGTCTTATCCTATATAAGTAATCTTGGCATATCCTGGAATAGCTTCTTCTATTCTATTGATAATGTTTGAAAAAAGGTAATTTGAGTAAGATTAACACTTCGATTCAACAAATGTTATAAGAAGAATGTATGCTCAACAGCATTCCAGGTTAAAATAATAACAAAATGAAGACAGTCACTTTCTTCACGGAAAATAATAGTGGCAAATGGAGTAACACTTCGAAAAACACAGGGAAGAAAAAAGGAAAGTTATAAAGAATGCCAAAAAAGTGATGAACACTATGGCAAAATAGTAAGCTGACAGTCATAGAAAGTGTGTGGCTTTCACCTTCCATTGGAGGACACGCCTTTCCATCAGGAAGGGTGGTCGAGGAAGACCTGGCAAGCAGGTGAGAATCCATCAGAGGTAACTTGCTTCTGAAGTGAGGGAGCTTGCCCAGCGCTTAGGAGAACACAGCATGTTCTAGACCTAGGGTTGGAGTAGGGGTCCCAAGATGGGGCACGTATGCATGAGAGAGAGCAAGCACGAGCAATGCAAATGCAGAAAAGCAAAAAGCAGATGGAGAAGGGAAGTCAGATGGGGCGGGGACCTCCATGCAGGAGCCTTTAGAACCTATAGTGAACCCCAGTTTCTTCAAAGTAAAAGAGCAGTGTCTTGAGGAGAGGGTTTACAAACATAACTGCTGCTCTTCTGGAAATAAAGCAACATGAGGCAAGAACTAGGGAGAATAGACACCCAAAGAAAAACACACAGAAGTTGACATTGTGTGGCACAGCAGGTGAAACCACCATGTAGGAAGGCTCTATCCTATATCTGAGTGCCTTTATGAGTCCCAGTTACTTTGCTTCCAGTCCAGTCCCCTGTTTATGCAGGTAGGAAAGCAGTGAACAATGGCCCAAAGGCTAAAGCTCCAACCACCAACCTGGAAGAACTGGATGGAGTTTCTGACTCCAAAAACTGGCTTTGCGTACCACTGACATTTGAGGATTACACCTGCGAATGGATAATCTCTATCTTTCAAATAAATTAATTAATTAAAATAAAGATATCCCATCCTCTTATGAAGATTAGTTATGTATAAGAATATCAGGGTAGGTAATAAAATTCCTTTTAGGTAAGATGACATCAGGGTGTCTGTGTACACTAAGTGTACCCAAAATGGCTGAGTCCAGGAGCCAGGATCTTGATTCCGGACTGCCACATGGTAGGTAAGAGTCCCACTATTTGGCCATCACCGTTGTCTCCATGAGTCTGCACTGTAAAAGGCTGATTCAGGATCCAGGGCCAGCAATCAAGCTCAAGAATACTAATGTAGATAGCAAGTGTTGTAACTATTGATTTAAATGTCCACTCCAGCATTTGTTAAAGTATAGACTATGCATATGGAATATCCATTGTTGTCATCACAATAACTCCTATATAGTAAAATCCTTAACATACTTTAGCAATTGGAAAAGAACACAGGTAGGGAAGAGAATTTCAAAGCACGTGCTAGGAAGCCAGGTTCAAGGCGTTGGTCCTGGAATACACCAGGATTGAGTTGTTCAAAAGGACTGTCCACATAGGACATCTTCATGATGCATTTTATACTAGGCCTCTCAGTATACTCATTTCTTCAATTTTCTGACACAGAAAGCATGCAAAACAACTTGCGGTGAGCTAATCAATCCAGCATTAGAGAGGTAAAGTGAAAAATGGAAAGTGACAAAAAGAGTAGAAATTTTACACCAAAAGATATGAGGAAAAGGGAGGCCAGAGACAAAGAGAGCTTTCAGATGAGAAGGATACAGAAGACAAGAAAGGATAAAGAGAACTTTTCTGGGGGTGCCAACAGCTAGGAACCCAGGTCAACCGGAATGATGAAGAATCTCTAACTGATTGAGGAAAACAGCAGATTATTCAACTAATGATAGCAGAAAATTAATCCCTTTTAGTTAAAAAAAAACAAATAAAATTGGTGGACATGGCTTAAATTATAAGAGAGATACACATAATTATGAACAAGGTAAGTAATGAAGTTTATTTTCTCTCTTGAGTTTTGTGCAATAATAACATGCTTGCATTACATTTCCTCTGAAATCAAAGTTATAGGATGGGTATTTGATGTAGTAGCTAAAACGCAGTTGGTTCTGGATCCCTTTCTTACTCATCTCGGGGAAGAGCAAATGATGGCTACGGTACTTGGCCCCCGATACAGGACAGACATGGGTGGAGTTCCAACTGTCTCGGGCATTTGGGCAGTGGATCAGTGGATGGAAGTGATCTCTCTCTTTCAAATAAATAAATATTTTTTATTTTTAAAATAATATAATAAAAATCACCTCTTTAAATTTGTAATAATGAACATGTTTATTATAGGCACATCAGGCTGTTTCCTTTACACATCGACTTTCACTATCATTAGTAAACTTTAGATTCGAGGAACATTATGTCAAAGTAACACACAAACACGCAGTAGTTCTTACAAAGACATGGACCGTTCAGCTCCTCTTGGAAGCAGAAGGCATCACGTGAAGAAACTGGTTTAAAAGTGCAACGGAGACAAATACAAATATGTAAATGTGCTCACTGTTGATGATTATTAAATGTTTTAGATGACAGAAATAAAGTATGTTTGTACATTATCTTCATGCAAATTGATACACAACTACGAAATCACACTCAACATGACCTTCATCAATATCACATTTAGGGCAAATGTTTACCAACACATAGACTAGAAATGATGACGCAAGCCTTTCTACTTTCAGGGAGAAACTTATTAATAATCATTATCCCCTTAAGTGCCTGAGAGAAACAGAATGAATTTATGCAACCTCTTACACTGTCATCTTATCTCCACTTCATTGAAGAGGTCCAGGTACTGCTTAGTGGTCACCTTGTAAACCCTGCAGGGCCAGAAATCTTCATGGGAAAGTATTTCCTCAGAGGGACTAAAGCTGGATTCCTCTTTATAAGACCCATTTCTCAGCCTGCATGAGCTTTAGGTGGCAACAGCTAATGGTGTAGCATTAAGCCTAATCCATGTAAAATATAGGGCACAATAAGCTTATAAAATCATGCTTATGAAAGTTATTTGGGTATTATATGTAAACAAGATAGTTCAGCCTCTGGCACATGGCAGTTTTACAAGTAAATGGTACTGAGGGCCTACTGAGTGAGCCAGGGCTTGAAAACGAAATCCAACAAATCAGTTCTACTCCAATGTGCCAACAGGTGTTTGAAATCCAATGGAAAGAAAGAAGCACGTGCCCAGATACCTGCTTGGACTTACAAGCTTGAAAGTTATCTCTAAGAGGAAAGGAGCTACATTGTGGACTGCTGCTGTTTGAAGCTGGGTACATGCAAGGATTCTCTGCTGGGCTGAGATGGTGTTGAGAGGGCAGGAGCAAACAATGATAGGCAGGAGAGTGAAACTGGTCAAAGGAATAGGAGTCCGAGGCAGTGTTTGACAAAGGACAATGCTGTGGTGACTACATGAATATTGCTCTTAGAAGAAACAGCTGCTGGTAACTGTGTCCTGATCCAGTCTTCCTAAAGCAGGCCAGGGTCCATCCACACAGGTTCCTAGAAGTGTCTTCCAAACTGCCCAGTGACCAGGGACTTGCACTCCAAGTAACCTGGCAATTTCAGTCACACTGTGGATTTTCACTCATGTTGCACATTGGACAGTCAATCTGGCTTTTCAATCTGAAGTTCTCTATGTTCTGATGCTGCAAACTGTTTCTATAGCATTTCTTTATTAGGCTTCTTTGCACTAACTTCCTGCAGTGCTAACGTCAAGGTCTTGCTCTTGCAGTTGGAGTTCTTTGGTGGTCTGTTCTGAACATGCATACAAAGCCCTAGAAACCAAAAGTCTAGTGCTCAGGTAGAACTTCTCCACTGTGTGACAAGAAGAGTTCATGTCACCTTTGAACTGATGAACATTTAATTGTCATTATCTCTAGGTCTTTTACTGGACAGACTCAGTTTACCCACAGAGGATCCCTCCAACTTGCCTTTACCGATTGATTTGACTTTGTCAGCTGGTGGGAAAGAGGAGAAAGTGTGGGCGTGGGGATCTTCAGGTTCACGTTATAGACTCACATAAGCCTCTGCATCTAACCCAGCTGCTGCTCCTCTTCCCACTTCCCCATACTTGTCACTATGTTCTTGTAGCAAAGACTCTGCACTGTTAGTTCATCTCTTGTTATTTTTGTTCACAAGGGATTTTTCTAGAGGAAAGAGAATAGAAACATCTTTATTCCATCTCAAAGCTAGTGCTTGCGATCAGCTAAATAAATGTGTTCCATTTCCTAAGGTGACTTCCGCCTAAGACGCTTCTCATGGGAAGTCATTTTACCTTAAACTGCCTGACGTTTTTGAGCGATGATTCAGGGAACAACCTTGATTATTTCAACATTTTAATTCAAAAATCATCCTTGATCATTACTGATTTGATATAATGGATATTATGCTCAGTCACAAGCAAAAACAACATATTTCAAGTGTTGTACAGATTTCAGGACATCAGCAAGTTGCTTGTTCACAAACCCTGTCCTATTTGATGTTAGAAACAAATACCAAAAAAAAAAATAATAAAAGGAAAAGATTTTCCATATCTACTTCCTCCCTGGGGGAGAACAGGAAGTCTTGACCTTTTCATTTTGGAAGCATCACCCTGGCCATTGTTTAATTTTGAAACCTAAAATATAAATATCCCACTTGATTTCCTTGGAGAAGAATGGGTAGCTAACTTTTGAAGTCTCCAGAATTCAAAATTGGTTAAATTACCCACAAAAAGAAGGAATCCTATATCTACAGACACTGGCTCAAAACTGATATCTCTCTAGTTCAAGCTACTGTTGCTCTGGGCACCACTATTGTGAATGTTGGTAGGGCAGACTCCACTCCTGCGGAAATCTCTGCCCCCGTCCGCTGTTGTCATCCAGTTCTGAGTTGCAACGTTAGAGAATTTCCTTTACCAGTGATAACACTGGCACTAACATTTCCGTTTTAGCTTCTGGTTCTCAAAGATTATTCATTCTTTACTAGATTTTAGTCCCATGTTGGGAAGAAGAGCAGAATTCTAAGCTCCAACAAACAGAATAACCTACCCAAAGCTCAGATTTTTTATGGGTGGTTTGGTTCAGCTAATCTATTGCCAATACATAAATATATTTCCCTACTGTTTTTGTTTTCTCAGTATTTAAATTTTTCTTATTTTGTAATTTTTTCAAAGCCATCTAAATCATTGTATTATGAGTTAACAGGAGCTGATTTGCTAAATGAGTCACTTTCAGATTTTCCTATCACTGCTGCCCACCTCAATTGGCCACAAAGGCCAGGATCGGGCCAGGCTGAAGCCAGGAACTGGGAACTGAACACTTAAGGCACGACTGCTGCTTCACAGGGTCTGTCTGCATTGGCAGAAAGCTGCAGTTGGGAGTCACAGTTAAGAACAGAACTTGTATACTCCAATAAGGAACGTGGGTATCTTAGTCACTAGACAGCTGCTGATTCAGCAAGCCTGTGTCTCTGATTCTCCCGAAGCCCTGAGACAGCATCTAGGAAATCCTGTTTACCACTTCAGAAACAAATTACTTGAGGTATGTACTTCCATATCTGCATTTTAGAGGGAAAAACAGTTACACATTTTGTTACGATCCCATGGCTAATAGATAGTAAGACTATAATATTCACATGTGGGTATGAATGTGCATGCATCGGTATAACATATATGAGTATTTGTAAATACCAGCGGTAACGTCAGTGTACATGATAAATTAATATATCTACTTTTTCTCATTTAATAAAAAAATCATGTTCAAAAAGAAACTTTCCCTTTTTGTATCAAAGCCTGAGAAAACTAAAAACTTGATGTTTGACAAAAAATACTTAGAGTATATATATACATATATAATGTTTGAATAACTACAGTTCCCTAACCCATTAATAAGTGTAACTGTTGCCACTTAAGGAACTGAAATCTCTTTGATATCTCCTATTACTGTGATGAATTGCTAATGGGGTGGATTCCAAAGTGAGTAATGCCTTTCTGGACATTAGTATTTCTCTTAATTGGTTAGCACAATGACAGATACAATGACATAATCTCTGGATTCACATTAACATTGATATATTGATTTGCTCCTGTGGATGCTTCTGATTCAAAATTAAAGGTGCTTGGAAGGAAAAGAGTGTTTGCCTGTGGTATTTACACATATGTATAAATACATATGTTACATGTTATGTAAAATTATACATGTTATAATATATTATCTATAATTTTATAGGTTATTATATATGTGCATGTATGTGTGTGTTATTTTCCCTGTTGGAAATGCTATAAAACAAACAGGTCATATCTGTTAATTCTACTTTCTTCATTTCTTTACCATCTAGCAAATTACTCTCTGAGTGTGAAGAAAATCATCACCAGAAAGCAAAAGAAGTTATTCATGTAGTTGTGACACTTTTAGAAAGTCTACAGCAATTACTCAGTGCTACTTCTAATATGTATCACAAGGTACATTTAAGTAAAATGTATCAAGAAAACAGAAATTTCAAATCAAATAAATCATTGTTCTAGTGAAACATTTAGACACTGACCTACATAACATCCAAGCAGCACCAAACGACAGAACTTTACGTCATGGCACCAGTAACTGGGACCAGCTCAAGTGTATGATAGTCAAAAGGAACACGTATAAGAGAACTACTTACTGCTTTCTTTTTTTCCCACTCAAAATACCTTCCACACACTGGATCACAAATACAGTGGTCCTGACAAACTTTACATAGCTCTTGGTTGGCACTTAGCTTTCAGGAAAAAAACACAAATGGTACCAGTCTCAAACTATTTGAGAACTGGACACTGCGTGTTACAGGACGTAATCAGAACAGCCCTAATGGTTACAACCCAGGGTACTAATTTCTGGAATCTGGAAATGTGATCTTCTTTTACAGAAGGTCCTTGTCTTCAGAAAGAAGGTCTCATGGAATAAAGTAATAAAGGAAGGGGCTTGAGCTGCAGAAGACATCCTGAATTTCACAACTGTGCCTTCACAGCTATCACACGTAATCCCAGAAGAAATACTTTCAAAGATATGTAAAGGGGAAGTGTAGATTGGATTAACTGCACTGCTAGAGAGGACTGAAGAAAAGCCTGCAGCTACTAGGAGCATCTCCAGGTGGGAGCACTTGTGTTCCCCGGAATTGTGAAAGTGCATACATTTCTGCCATTCTAAGCCACAAAGGTGGTTGCTGTAGCAACAGGACAATAATGCACATTTAAAACTTTCCTGGGTCTAGCGTGACAGCTTAGTGGCTAAAGTTCTCGCCTTGCATGCAGTGAGATCCCATATGTCCCAGCAGCCCTGCTTCCAACCCAACTCCCTGCTTGTGGCTGGGGAAAGCAGTTGCGGATGGCCCAGAGCCTTGGGATCCTGCACCTGCACGGGAGACCAGGAAGAAGCTCCTGGCTTCTGGCTTCGGACTGACTCAGCTCCAGGCACTGTGGTCACTTGGGGAGTGAATCAAGAGATGGAAGATCTTCCTCTCTGTCTCTCCTCCTCTCTGTATATCTGACTTTCCAATAAAAATAAATAAATCTTGAAAAACAACTTTCCTTACAAAGTTCAGATACAATTAAAGCAGATTTTCATATGTATAGAAGTGTATCTATTAAAAACTGTTTTCATTTATGTTTGACTCATTGCTTCTCCATAGCAACTCTAGAGCAACACAAAATGAAACTTCCAATGAAACTTGCAGTTTGTTACCTAGAAAAGTAACAGTTCCATGGATTAAGGTGTATGATCATAATTTGTTTTTGAGTGACAAATAGAAACCTCTTTCCTTTTTAGTCTATTTGCAAGTTTTCACTCTATCATTACATCTAAATAATAGGGTTAGTAATACATGAATTGTCTCATTGAAGATTCCCTGAAAAAGCTAAGAATTGGGCTTCTAGAAAATCACGTTCTGCTGTTAAAGCTTTATAGAGATCTGTTCCAGGGAAGTAAGTGTGTTTTCCAGCCATTTCCTGTTCTCATCCCAGGGTGCATGAACAAGGAACACTTTAGGTAAACCAGCTGCTGGATCTCCTACAATAGTAACTGACTCTAGCACTCCTAGCGGATGTGATTCTGCCACACCTTTTTTTTTTTTCAGCAGGAGTTCCTCATTTTTCACAACTCTTTGTTTAAACTCTAAATTTTTACAAATAGTCTCTTCTCAGATGTGCACTTAGCTCTCTCTAGTCACCAAAAACTAAAAAGCCCTCCTATAAAATCACAAACACGATTTCACCTCCTATTAAACTAGATCACTGCTAGAAGAGCACCCCCACACAAGATCAAGAATCTAGGAACCCATTAAGAATTCTCCATGATTAATGAATTATATTAAATGTTTTGTATTTAAAATGGCAATTATAAACAATAATTCATAGATTTGGGGAACATGTAGGAAGGCTACTCAAGCCTTTAAAAATTTTCTTCAGCTTGGGCGCGGCAGCGTGGCCTAGTGGCTAAAGTCCTTGCCTTGAAAGCCCCGGGATCCCATATGGGCGCTGGTTCTAATCCCAGAAGCTCCACTTCCCATCCAGCTCCCTGCTTGTGGCCTGGGAAAGCAGTTGAGGACGACCCAATGCATTGGGACCCTGCACCCGCGTGGGAGACCCGGAAGAGGTTCCAGGTTCCCGGCATCGAATCGGCGCGCATCGGCCCGTTGCGGCTCACTTGGGGAGTGAATCATCGGATGGAAGATCTTCCTCTCTGTCTCTCCTCCTCTGTGTATATCTGGCTGTAATAAAATGAATAAATCTTTAAAAAAAAACAAAAAAATTTTCTTCGGTTTATGTTATTTTTTTTTCTTTCTTTCGTTCTCATGTTTCTGAAACGGTTACTTTACTCTCATTTTGATGAATCTTTATTAAGTTAACTATCTGAAACATTTGAGCAATTTTGTGCACTTTCTGAACTGAATCAGCTTCCTGCCTTGGTTTAAGCCATTTCTGTGATAATCTCTTTATTCTTAGAAACAAATAAATTTTGGTTATATAAACTGAAGGAGAGAATTTGCACCTGGCTTTATTTCTTGGTGGTCTCTTTCCCATTGCTGCATACAAATCCTGAAATAAAGAACCCATCGTCTTTCTTGAGAAGCTAGTTAAGCTCTGAGGCTGTCAGCATTTCTGCAGGACGACAGAAGCTCCATCTACACAGGATATGACATGATGATATTAATGGCATAAATAAAAGGTTCGCTGAAACTTCCTGCAGGTGTTTATTTTTCCTTTGCCTATATAAATGACGAATTCCAGCTTCTTCCATTTCCCTACCTTTGACATCTTTCTTTATATGGTAAAACAAATATTTGAACCTGTGGAAATCTTGTCAGAAAAAAATGACACTTGTTTCTTTTTCAAATGATCTGAATAGAACGGTAATATCCAGAACCTACATTAAAAATAATGATTAAGCTCCAGGAAGCTTGGATGATAGAGGTACATCTTCAAAAAAATATGGTGAAGCATTAATAGTGTGGTCTATGGTATGAGCCAGACTGAGGGTAGATTTTGATTCTCTAACCCCATGAAGCTGTCTCTTTACACGGCAACAGGGAAGAACATCACATCTGCTAGCTAGTATTGTTACGGTCTTCTTTTCTTTCTATGAAAGGCAGAGAAAGAGGGAGAGGGAGGTGAGGAGAAGAAAGAGACAGAATGAGAATCAGCCAGAGAATGAGACAATGAATGAGATAGTGAGAGAGAGAGAGAGAGAGAGAGAGATCTTCCACCTGTTGTTTCACTTCCTAACAGCAGTCACGGTTAGACTAGACTGATGTCAGGAGGCAGGAAATCAGTCTCCCATGTGGATGACAAGGATACAAACACTCCAATGATCACCTGCTGTTGTAAGTGCATTAGCAGGAAGTTGCATCAGAAACAGAGGAGTTGGGACTCAAGTCATGTGATGTGACTGACGTAAAATGTGATTGGGGGGCCCGGCACCATGGCCTAGCGGCTAAAGTCCTCATCTTGAATGCCCTGGGATCCCATATGAGCACCGGTTCTAATCCCGGCAGCTCCACTTCCCATCTAGCTCCCTGCTAGTGGCCCGGGAAAGCAGTCGAGGAAGGCCCAAAGCCTTGGGACCCTGAACCCGTGTGGGAGACCCGGAAGAGGTTCCTGGTTCCCGGTTCCTGGCTTCGGATCGGCACAGCACCGGCCGCTGCGACTCACTTGGGGAGTGAATCATCGGACAGAAGATCTACGTGTCTGTCTCTCCTCCTCTCTGTATATCTGACTTTGTAATAAAATAAATAAATCTTTAAAAAAAAAAGATGTGATTGGGGATTTGGGTTTTGGACACTGTCCAAAACCAGATAAAACTCCTGACTGTTAGCTTTAGGTGGTCTTTGCCTTGTATGGTACAAGTGTTAAGGGGAGTGAATTGGTAAATGGAGGCTCTCTTTCCCTCTTTATCTCTCTGATGTTTTGCTTGTCAAGTCAATAAATCTTGATTTTTAAGTATAAATGCAAATCAAAAATATGGTATATGACTGAATCTCAACAAATATTTATTTCCATTTCTTTTTCTTTTGGTTTTCAGAAGTCAGAAGATGCTTCTGGCTTTGCAGAGATTGATAAGAAGAGAATATGGTTGCTGATAGAAAGTCAATTATGAAATACTCTGGCCTTATTAGTAGACACCAACATGAACATTTATACAATTGATCAAATATGGTATATCAGACTGTCATAAGAATATTTATGATTGCAATAACAGGAGTCAGGTGCCTGGCCCTGACAAACAATGGTGTGGGGATAGAGACTCTATACTAAAAAGCAGTCTTAGAAGATCACAACTTTTTTTCTTCAGGAAATTAATTTGGCACAAAAATGGTCATTGGGAGGGTAGGTGAGGGATTATGGTCTACATTTGCTTAGGCAGGTTTGGGGGGAACATGTGCTGCAGGGGTGGAAACAAGAACACAGATGCGAGATGTGCTTTGAACATTAATCCAATTAACCCTACTTGGGAGCCAAAGGTGGAGAATGATAAAAAGGAGAAAGATAACACTTTCTTTTGTCAGCACCTTCAAAGGAGAGAGTCTATTAATGATGAGACGAGAAGGTGGGGGAGTAGCAAGCTTGGAAGTGAATGGAAAATGTCCATGGTTATTTTGTGGACATGTTCATTTAGAGCAAACCACCGCACATTCAAGCAAAGACATCACCCTAGTTGTCTGGAGTCTGATGTTCAGAGAGTGAGGCTGTTGTGGCACTGTGGAATAAATGGACTCAGAATCAAAGTTTTAAATGCAAATGTTAGAAAAAGTTCCCAGACAGAATTATGAAAGAAATCAAATGTTCATTATTATGTGAAAAATACTGAAATATCCACCATAAAGTATATATATTCCTTAAATTATGTTTTATAATAATATTTAGAAGAATGGAAAATGGAAATATGTTGCTACACATTCAAGTGATATGCATAATGTGATACCACATTTGTATACAAATATATAGCATTTTCAGAAACCTAGAATATAAAAGTATTCCTAAGAGATTCTGGAATTTTTCAATGATAAAGGTATGAGGATTCCAGCTTATTTTCATAATTTCTTTTGCATTTTCAGGATTAGAAAACGCAAAAACTAATGACCTTAAGAACAAATAGATTGAGAATGTCAGTTTATCAGTTATAATATTTGAAAGCACTAAAGATTTAGCATAAAGCAGTTTAATTACGATTTATTTCCTGACATCATTATAATGTTACTAAGAATACTTACATATTCTCCTCAGTTAATAACACTACATATTTTATTTAGAAATTGATTACATACTGGCATCTTTAAAATATATTTACTAAACAAAAAATTCTTAAGTCTCTGTGTTTTTCTCACTAAGCATTTATGTGTCCCAAAGGGTTTCACATTCAAAATTCTATTTGCATTTTTCCTTATGAATAAATGGCAGTTAGTTCACCCAATAGCTTTTAAATTTTTTTTAATGCCATTGCTGACAATCCCAAAAATATGGAGTACAGCTAACAGTTAATGGTAGACATTATGTCCCCTGAGGCTGATATGAATATCATATTGCAAAGGATCACTTGTGCAAGAATTGTACCCAACAATGACAAAAATAATAATCTGAACAAGGCATGTCATCTGGTATAGTGTCATTCAGAATTGAAATTAACGGGTTTAAAGCAATACATTTCTTTAACATGTGTAGGTGGCCGCTCCAGGATTACTAGAAAATAGTGAAGAGTCAGCTTTTCATAAACCCAGGGATAAGAAATGGTGGCCAGTTGCTAGCCCAAATCCAATAGCAAGTATTAATTTTGAGGTTAAATAAATCACTGTGCTCTCTTCTGAAACTCTACCCAAATGTTCCTGAAATTTAATGAGGAGTATTCCATAATTTGAAACTAGGCTCCTTTTAATTTGGGGTTAAAATCTGATGCAGTGTTTAAGTTTTCAGTAGTTGATACTCGGTTTTGACCTTTCTATAATGAGGCAATTTGGAAAACTGTATTTTATACAGCCAAGGTTAAGCTTAAACCCAAGATTCAATTTTAAAAATAATTTTCTAAATAAGTATTCAAGAAATATTAGAATATGCCTTCAGGTATATCACTGTAGGAATACTCTCAATAGACATTTTAACTGATGAACTCAAGTAATCTGATTATGACCTAGAGCCTAGAGCATTGGTGGGTTACTACCAATGGCTTTCTACATTTGTGAATAACAGAGTGTTTTGTTTCTGTGACTTTACACAAATTTTGAAGCTCAGAGTTACAGAGAAAAAGTGAAAAAAATGTGACAGAAGATGCCAAATAATTTTGTAATTTATTTATTGAGTTTAGCAAGATATGTATCAGTGGCATACGGGGAATGAGGAAGTAAAGAAAGCCATGCCGTTAGTGGACTGGTAGATGTCCTAAATGACTCAAGGATCAAAGTACACTCAATGTGTACCTGTTGAGCATTCCCTATGGACTTTACCCTGTGAAAGTGTCTAGGATCACAAAGAATAACTGAACAACAACTATCCAGCAAGAGCTCACAGTCCAATATGGGGACATAGAGAATGAATGATTCCAGCTTCATACAAATGCTTAAGTAAGTCAAGTCAAGGGCCTGACCAGGTGACTCAGAATTCTTACAAACAAAAATCTTGCTCAAGATATTAATGGATGAGTAGAATTTTCCAAGAGAAAGGTAAAGGCATTCTAGGTAAGAATGTGGGCTAGTACAATTTCCCAGAATTATTAAATAGTTTAAAATATGTGGTGCGTCTTGATCAACTTCCAAGGTTGGGTGCAGGTGCCTAAAAGGGATGATTAAAAATGAGCTTGGATAATTTCTTTTAAATTATGTATTTATGTGAAAGGTATATTTGTAGAGATACAAAGACAGAAAGCAGGGAGGAAGGGGACGGGGAATAAGAGAGCGATTGGAGTTGGGGGAGAGAGATTGAGAGAGAATCTTCCATCCACCGTTTTACTTCCAGATAGTTATAATTATAAGAGCTGGGACAAAGCAAGAGCTTCATTCAGAGCTCACACATGGAAACAGAGAGCACAGCATTTGGAGAATCTTCTTTGCTTTATAAGGAATATTAACAGCAAGCTGGAGTGGAATTGGAGCAGCCTAGACTCAAACTAGAGCCTATATGGGATACCAATGCTGAAGCCAATGGCATAGCCCACTAAGCCACAGTGCCAAGAACTGGAAATTTTCTTGAAATAAGACTTTTCAGGAATTTTTATTTTCCAGAATTTCATGGTGTATTTTGAAGTTTTCCCAAAAGGCAAAGGGAGTATGGCTATGAGAGATATTTATATGGAATATAAAAATACTCAGATACATGTTAGAAAGAAACTCCAATGCCAAGATCAGGGATCAACCAGAAGGAATACTGATCGAGCCATACCATCGAGAAGCTTTTTGCAAGCTTTGAGATACAAGATGACTGGGCCAAATAACATACAAGACAAAATTAATAAGAAGAAAATTTTTGTTTTAAGAAAGCTTTAAAAACACTGACAAATAATTCAGATGTAAAAATTAGTTTATTCAAGAGTCAGCCAAATAGAGAAGTATGGGTGTCAAGAGCAATGCCTCCATGATACACTGATCAAACTGGTAGACAAAAGGTGAATCAGAGCAGAGGGTTATTTATAGGCTTCATTTTCTCATGGTCCTGGAAGGTGTCCTAGCCCCATGCACGGCAGAAATAAGGTTAAGATCCAGGATCTGATGCATGTGTTTGGCATACATGGAATACATGCAACCTATAATCAAATGTCTGAGTTCAAGATCCAACTCCGCTTCCTATTCAAACCTCTTAATAATGGAATTGGACTCTTGGTTTCTGCCTAGCACAATCCCATTCTTTGTGGGTATTTGGACAGTGAAGTTAAGAGGCTGAAAGATCTCTCTCTTTCTGCACTTTAAATAAAAATGGTTTTTAAATGAAGTCTACAATTCAGCTACTTTTTAAAATGAAACATGAGGCCAGCATGTTTTTATGTATTTTAATAGGTTTCATATCAGGAGGATTAGGCACTGAAATAGATTAATCTTGCACTATATTTTGTGTGATATACATTTCAGACTCTTGATAGAATAAGTGCTATAAATATTTTGTCAATGATTTTTAATTTGACAGAATTGATATTTTTGCTCTGTACATGAAAGAGTGGAAAACAAATAAAATTAATATTAAAACTGAGATTCTAGTAATTTTTAACCTCAATATCGTGCTGCTCCATTGTCAAAGATAAATATTAGCCATTACCATTTGACTATGCTTTTCAAACCTACAATTTTAAAATATTTATTTGAAAGACAGCATAACAGAATCAGGAAGAGACAGAGAGCAGGAGAAACATGGTGGTGGGAGATGGAGTGCATCTTCCAACCACAGGTTTCCTCCCCAAATGGCTGAAGCTTCCTGGATTAGGCTAGGCCAAAGGCAGAGGCCAGAAACTCTGGCAAGACCTGCCAACTGGGTGGCAGACTCAACCATTTGAGCCGTCCTCCACTGCCTTCTTATTTCTACCTGCTAGCACAGGTAGAACACAGTAGAGGCAGGATTCAAATCAGCATGTTAATATAAGATACAAGTGTCCCAAGCACAGCTTAACCCACTATGCCATAAATTCCACCCCATCTACATATTTGTTAATTAATTAACAAATTTGCTAAATTAACTAAAACATGAATGATCGAGAAATCTTTGTAGTACTCTTGTTTAGGGAGAATTGATTTTTTCATCAATGGCATGAAAGCAGAATAGTCTTGATATGGAAAGTCTCCAATATCACACATTCATTGAATTCAAAATGTAGATAGGTTTTCAAACATGAAAAGAAAACAAAATATTTTTAAAGTGAATGCATGGTTATGTTTTTCATTTCCTCCAAGACAAATGAGCCACTTTATGTGTCCCTACAATCAAGCAAACAGAGTTTGATTCATGCTTATTTGCTGAGCTTAATAAAGAGATTATTATATTGCATCCAAAATGACTAAATGTGATTGATTTACTTTCCTAATAGAAAACCGGCTCAGCATGCTGCGTGGCTGATGCTTTGTTTGTATATTTTTGAATTTGTCCTTTGTCACAAGTCCTTAAACGCCCATGCCATATTATATTTCTATTAAATAATATCTATGAGCCAATGAATAGAGTTCTATAACTTTTCCGGGTGATTAAGTAATACAAGCTCAATACTTTTCGTTATTTCACGTTTCAGCATAAATACATAAATAAAATTCTGCTTACACAACGGGATGATATTCTTGACACAAGATTAATTTAAATACTACCCCTCTTTGCTTGACATTTGACAATCTAAAATAGCTCACACATGTAAAACTATTACCCTAGCAGGTGCATTTACCTCTCTTAAAAATGCCATTAACAGCTTAAAGCTTTTCACTTGCCTATCAAAAGTCAGCAGGAAAGCGGACTTATTTGAAGTAACTTGAACTTCTCTTTGTCCTTATCCCACAATGATTTCATCATTTGTGACTGAGGTATAATAAGTAACGAAGATGAGTACGCAGTGTTAAAACTGCTTCAGTGGGCTCAGTTGTCTGCCTTGTTGAAACTGCACAAACTGTATAATTTCTGTTAAAACGGTACAACTCCAGAACAAATGTTTAAGCAATTTTAAGTCTATGCATTTGTGAGATTTTCAACAAGTTCATGGAGGAAAAGTGCTATCTTGAAACAATTGTGCATGTATTTGAAAAGTGTCTTGAACCAAAATAAAACGTCTTCTAATTCCATTTTCCAGAAGTTTTTTGAACAGCCTCATATGCTTTATATGTAGACATATATATGTGTGTATGTATGTATATACATGTATGTATATATATATTTTTTTCTTTTAATTATTTATTATTTTTACTTCATTAATTACATTGTATTATGTGACACAGTTACATAGGTACTTGGGTTCTCCCCACCCCTCCCCAAACCCTCCCACCATGGTGGATTCCTCCACCTTGTTGCATAACCACAGCTCAAGTTCAGTTGAGATTTCCCCATTGCAAGCGTTATGTATATATATATATACACACACACACACAGATAAATCCATGCTTTCAAACATATACTTAAAAGTAGATTACTATGGATTCTGGTGTACTGAACAAAAGCAATAAAGTCCATTATATTAAGAGCTTAAGAACTATTCTTCTGACTTACATGAAATTATTCACTCAGCAAACATTAGTTCAGATAGTATCATTTTGGAAATGCTGTTCTAAAAATCTTAAGATAAATTAATGAAATAGCAGATACATCACACTTATCAAAAATTCCTTCTATCTGTTACTAAAAAATTTGAAAATGATGTAAGTAAACATCAAGGTATGTTAAAGGTTGACACCTTTCAGTTTTCTGATTGTAGCTTTTAAGATGCATACTAATCATAATTTAAGGTAATATTCGTGTTACTGAACACGTAACAGAAACTTAAACACCATGCCAAGTGCTATCATTTGCTGTTAAATCTAAGAGGAGCAAATATTACTGGTCGATCATCTGTTTCATGGCTAACTATTTACTGAGTGCCAGACACTAGAAAACCAAGTATGGATAAGACAGAACTGCCTTACCCAAGCTGACAGTGTAAGCAGAAAGGTGGCTATGTACACCAACCACTGCAAGAGCGAGCGTGATCTACAATGGGACATGCACACAGCAGGCTGATGGAAAAAAGGAGGGCACAATTTTACAGGAGTAAGGACGTCTTTAAAGACAACACATCATGGCCCAGGGATTCTAGGTGTGATTTTCTTAGCAAACAGGCTTAACCATGCCTACCTGTTTTTAAAATCCCTCTGGTAGAGATTTTATCTATTTTCCATCTCAAACACATACTACATTTCAAAAATGTCCCATATCTCCACCATATTCTGATTTTAAGATATTGAAACAATCCATTCCTCACTAGTGTATAGCAAATCATTAAAAAAAATAAATAATGGCCAATCAAGTCCCTCAAACATGTAGGAATCTCTGAGAATCTGTGTGAAATAGGGCTGACTTTCCAACCCCATGAACTCAATTCTCTTTTTATTGTCTCCTAAATGTTTTTATGAGACCTTAAAATACGAATTTTGGCAATGTTTAAGACTGGAAGTGTGGGATAATACAGGCCCCAAGGAAAGATGACCGAAGGAACCATGTAGCCATTTTTCCTTTTTGGGCAGAACAGGAATAATAGCCAGGCCTATACCCATGCCTGAGACCTAGAAGTTCTGAGAAGAATATCCCCCAAAATCTGTTTGCTCCAAAATCTCTTTCACAACCATGACTGTCCTCATCATGGGAAAGCTCTACAGAGGCTAACACTACTGAAAAAAATATACAAGAAGAATAAACAAGAGCATTTTAAATAAACAAGAACCACAGATAACATTATCATCTTATCAACAAACCAGACAAAATTAATATGTGAACGATCTTGACTGCTAAGATGAATAGATACAGAAATGGACAACCCAAACACTGCCAGTGTTTCAGATGTTTTATTATCAATACACAAGGGAGCATGACCAGCATTCTTTTCTGAGAAAAACATGTTAGCAGGTCCTGGCTGATCTAAACGAGATGCACACAAAGAGCATGCCTGCACGTTGGCTCTGACTAGCATACCCAGTTATCAGGATCCCCACCTTGGGAACAAATTATGACTCATTTGGAAAATGTCACCAATTCTATTGAATTTTGTCCAGTATAAGGCCAGAAGACAATACCCTCACTTGACTCCTAGCTAGGATAGAGTCCAGTGTAGAATGTGTGACTACGCAGTGAGAGCTTGAGCCTTTATTGCCTATCATATTGCCCTATATTCCAACTTCCTCTCTCATTTCTACCCTTTCTTGTAGCCAAAACTGCCTGAAAATTTTAACACTGATCCACTACGCTTCTGATAGGTCTAAAAAAGTCCAATGAGTTCTTGTCATTGTTTAAAAATTAAGATGTCATATATGCAAATTATATGTTTCTATGTTTCTATATATGTATGTATACATGTCATGTATATGTATACATGTATTTATATATGTGATTTTACTCAAATTAATTTTTTTTGAAAATTAGAACAAAGTGAAATACTATGGTTGGGTTTAAATTTTAAAGTTTTCTAAATATAACATACAGTAAGGCCATCTTGAAACTGAGAGAAATTCTGACATAGTAGTTTAAATTCACACAACACAATGACTTATGATTATACCTCTACAACTTCCAATGGCGGTGACAGCTACTATTCCTTGAGATGTTAAACCAATTTAAGAAAAGCAACATGGAGCATATTATAATTAGTTCCATTTTATTTCTGAGAAATTGATACTGCCAAAGGTTCACAAGCTCCTCTGTTTCCACATTTAATTAATAAACGGTCGGGACCCAGGGCATGATGTGCTCATACTGACAATTCCAAACTCCTCAGGGAAATGACCGATAATTTACTAAGTGTGACACAGCACTCCTCAACATTTGAACATATTAACTCATTTAAGCCGTACTGTATGACTTGATCTCTAAAGTTACAGGACTTGTTCTAATTTGCAAAGTTGAGAAGTTGTGAAACTGGGTTACAACTTCAGGCAGTGTGAATACAGATGCTCTGTAGTCAAGTACTATGCCAGGGTTCTGAGAAAGTGCATGAGTGGGACGAGCTTTGTGGTGATGTGGCTTAAGCCTATGCTTGGGGCCCTGCATCTGCTGCTAAAGTGCCTAGGATTGAGTTCAGCATCTACTTCCAATGCAGCTTTCTGCTACTGTGTGTGGAGGCAACAGATGGCACACCAAGTGTCTGAGTACCTGCCATGCACACGGAGGACCCGAGATGCAGCCCCAGATAATGTGAACATTTTGGAATGCTCACACGCAAAAGACGGATCTCTCTACCTAGCCCCCCCTTTCCTTCTATCATTCCACCTTTCAAATAAGTACATTATGCATTAAAAGGTCATTGAAAATGTGAATTATGAAAAATAGGCATTGCTTTCAAAAGTCGTTTTGTAACCAATTATATATAATATATATTTAAATATATATTATTTTAAATATATATTATATATTTAAAAGATTCATTAATCTTTATTGGAAAGGCAGACTTACAGAAAAGGAGATACAGAGAGAAAGATCTTATATCTGCTGCTTCACTCCTCAAGCGGCCACAATGGCTGGAGCTGAGCTAATCTGAAACCAGAAGCCAGAAGCTTCTTCTGGGTCTCCCACTTGAGTACAGGGTCCCAATGTTTGAGGCCATCCTCCACTGCTTTTCCAAGCAGGGAGCTTGATGGGAAGTGAAGCAGCCAGGTTACAAACGGTGCCTATATGGAATCCCAGTGCAGGCAAGGTGAGGATTCAGCTACTGAGGCATAGCATTGGGCCCCAACTAAACACATTTTAATTTCATTTTTACAAGAAGGTTTTGAATGAACTTCTGATGAAAATATCAGTAAATATGTGTCACATGTTATTACAATTTTTGTTTCAAGGTTAGTGTTTAGCTTAGTGGTTAAGATGCCTATATCCCACATTGGTGAGTCTAGTTTCAATTTCTGGCACTGAGTCCTGACTGCAGCTTACAGCAGTGCCCTGGGAGGCAACAGGTGATGGTGTAAGCACCTGAGTTTCGGCTACCCACATGGAACATGTACCTCGTAGCCCCAGTCTTCGGCCCCATCCCCAATCAGCTCTGGTCACTGCAGGAACTTGGACGAATCAGCGCATGGGAGTTGTTTGTCTATCTCTGCTTTTCAAAAACTTAAAATAAAAAGGACTTTTGCATCATTTTTATGCTAACATTTTATACACATAGTAGACCATTGCTCCTTTAATGATAATCATCACTAATTTCTGGAGGGAAAAAATTTGCAAATTACTTTTATTCACAGACCTTGTCACGTAATATTTAAATATATTGGGAAATTATAATGAAAATGTTTTAATTATATTTCCAGTTTCATTTTTTAAAAACAGGCTAGTTGCTTTCTGTTAGCTAAAGAGATGGTCCCATAATATGTTTAAGAGGTTTAAATAAACTGTGGAACAAAGCCATACATTTAAATAAAGGAGTAATGTCTGATTAAATTCCAACATTGTTTCCTTAGTACCTTGATATTAAACTATGACGCGATCTGGTGAATCTTTCTATCCAAGTGTAAACACTTAATAAATAAAACATAATAGTACGTCAGATGTCTTTTACAGTGGTTAAGACATGGCTTGCGTGTCCATATCCCATACTGGAGTGAAAGGGCTTGAGTCCTGGTTCTGGCAATTATGACTTCTGTTAATGCATACTTGGGGGAGACAGTAATAATTTCAATAATTGATCTGTGGGAGACCCAGACCGGTCCCAGGCCTCCAGCTTCAGTCCGGCTCAGCCAGTGTGCTTGCAGGCATTTGGGGAATGAAGTAAGAGGTGGAAGGTTCTCTTTCTTCCTGTCACACCTCCTCATCTCTTGGTCCCTCTCTAATAAATAAAAAGCTAAAAAAAATTAAACATGATAAAACAATCTAAGAGTATACATCTTGGAATTCAGAAGCAGAAATTCTTTCGAGTTAGTGGGGATTAGTTTGCACATATATGTGAAAGAAATGCATTTTCTCATATTTCACTTAATCATAGTATCCTCAAATACATGGAATTAGATGAGACATAAAATTAAGATTTTATCAGTTATCTGCTGAAAACCACAAAACACTGGACTGTAGTAAACATTGTAAAAAGAATATTAGGCTTGTAATATTTTATAGTTCCTTACTTATGTCATTAGCCAACCATGGATAATATCATCTGTTTTTCTGGAGTTTTACAGTTAGCTAATAATTTTACATTTGTTGCCTTGTCTGAGCTTTCACAGCAATCTTACGAATTAGATAGAGAATGAATTATGCCTCTCATTCTCCAGATGAGGAAACCGAGGTCTAGGAAACTAGGGTTGATTCGGATGATAAATGCTGAGCGCAGGAACAGAGGTAGAATCTTACAATTGAGCACACTCTCCCTTCCATGACACATTAGCAGCACAAGAAATATCAACTTAATACATGTGTAAGTGGAAGCAACACATAAATGACCCTAATGGCTAGAACTATCCTAATACTGACTCGTTTCCAAATATTAAAGAGGTAAAATTTTTAGACTTAAGTTAGTATCAGGTGTGTTTGATGTTAAAGAGCCAGAACATTTAGGAGACACGGAAACTTCCTAGTGATGTATTCCACCGAAAAAGAGGCAGTGTCCTTACTTTTAAACATTTATAAAATAAATCAGTGATATCACAAGAATACACACATAAGTGCATACATCTCTGTATTTAGACATAACTTCACAGATACATGTAGAATAGATCATAGCAGCAACATAAACCTATTTTATTTTTGCACATTTTTGCTTGACAAATAATATTCTGTTGGAAATATCAATATATAATAATATTCAAAAAAGTGAATTAAAACAAAAGTACCTACATGTGAAGAGCCGTGCATCCTGATGGAGATGGACACAGTTCATTCAACTCACAGTCCTCTGAGCAACTCGTAACCGAAGCGTGTGCCATGACTGTGCATATCTAAAGAGACACACAAATGTCACAGCAAAATGAGGCAGCACATAGTACTTACTATTCATCCCGCTAAACTATTCTTTTCAAATCTAAATCATTGCCATCATTATCATGCCAATGATAGATGTTGGGGTCAGCACCTTGGAGTAACACATGAAACCTCTGCCTGTGGTGACAGTGTCATTTATGGGCAGCAGTTTGAGTCCAGGCTGCTCCAGTTCTGATCAAGCTCTCTTCCTGTGGTTGGGAAAGTAGTGAAGAATGGATTAAGTCCTTGGTCCCCTTCACTCAGGTGGGAGACCTGGAAGAAGCTCCTAACTTCAGCTAAGCTCTGGTTGTTGCAGCCATTTTGAGAGTGAAACAGCAGATGGAAGATCTCTCTCTCTCTCTCTCTCTCTCTCTCTCTCTCTCTCTCTCTCTCTTCCTTCTGTCTCTCTGTAATTCTGACTTTCAAGTAAAATAAATACATCTTAAAAATTGATAACCTATTTAAGCAAAATATTTGATTTTAAAGATTGGGGTTTTCCATGCTGTGAGCATTATAGTTGTGGGAATGTACTATGGTCGTTAAATATTATGTCTGATTAGGAAGAAATTCATTCAGTAGGATATTGATGTAGCATTTCTAGACAGTCATACATTTATCACTTAGAAACAGGCAAACTGAAAAACTTCATAAGGGTTTGTGCTCATAGTACAACATGTCTGTGTAGAATAGTTCATTTAACCTTTACCACAAATCATTATCTAAGTAAGTGAATGAACGAGTGGCATCAAAAATAGTAGGTACTGGCATCTGTTTTCTGGCTATACTCACATCATTGCTAATTCTTTAATTTACTTGCCAAAGTTATGTTTCCGTTGGCAGCACAATCTCAAAAGGAAAAAGTAGAAGGAATAATTGGTAATATCATTGAAGTACAAATATGTTCATTCAAAAATTACACACCAGTTAAGTTCAATTAGTTTATCCAAAACTGGAAAAAAGTAAACAAAAAATTGTAAAAGTAATAATTACACAAAAAAACAATAAAGGATAAAAGGTAATTTACTTTTTAATTCAGGTGGAAAACAGAACCTATTCCCTTGCACATATTTAGGAGATAACCGATATTGCCAAATTCTAGTCTCAAAAGCTGCAATAGGTTGGAATGAGAAAACCAGGACCTAAAAGTAGCTGCTCTGGATTAGAGATACAATAGAAAAACAGCTAATTCAGAGATGTCGTTGGTCAGAACCCAATTTGCAAAGCAGAAATAGCAATGTCAGAGCAGACTGTCTGAAACAAGGATGAGAATACAGCCTGCTACCTGTTACTCACATCCTGTGAGCTAAGAAGGGGTTCTGCATTTTTAACTGTTTGAAATAAATTAAATTGTGTAAATTATTTTAAATTCAAATGTGAGTCTATAAACAGTTTTGCTGCAAAACAGCCACAGTCACTGATTTGCACATGGTCTAAGGTTACTGTCATGCTTCAGTGTCAGGTTTGAGTAGTTGTGGCACAGTCAGTACGACACACAAAGTCCAAAATATACAGGCAACTCTTGGTAACCTTGGAGGATTGATTCCAGGATCAGAGATACGAAAATATGTGCATATCTTGTGTCCCTTGCATCAATAGCAAAGTGTTTGGATATAACCTATGCATATTTTCTCATACGCTTTAAATAATCAGAGGGTTATTATGACAGTCATTATGCTCTACTACTTAGTAAATAGTGCCAAGTATGTACATGTTCACGACAGATGATTTTTTTTCCCAAAAATTCTCAATCCATGTTTGGTTGTATCTATGGATTTGGAACCCACGGACACGGTCTGACCCCTGACAGAAGGCGTTTGATGGTTTCTCGTCTACTTCAACCTGATTTTCAATTGGGGGGATATTCTCTAAGAGGAAGGGGATGTTTTAGGGATGATTGGAAGTGGGCTGCAACTCCCTTTCTTGACTGAGACTCCAGAGCCGCACAGGCGATGCAAAGATAGCGCTGAGCCTGACAGGGCATATCCCCAGAGAAGGCATGGAAAGGTCACACACAGCACCACTCCGGAATCGGCTGGAGCACCAATCAAGGAGCATGCATAAAAAAAGTTGTCCACCAGGATACTGTCATTCTCTATCTTGCTAGATGAACTCACCCTGAAGGAAAATTTCTTGGCTTTGATTTTTCTTGCAACACATGCCACATTTCACAATGATGTGGAAATTACATAACCAACCCTCTGGATGTCTGAGGAACGTGACAACAAAAACCAGAAAAATTGTAAACAGCCTGAAATGTTTCAGATCATCTCATTTAAGTGCAAAAGTAGGCCATAACAGTGATGCATGAATGGGAAGCAAAAAGGTTACAAAAGAATCTGCTTTGTAAGATCAGATAAACACAGCATCATATGGAGCAGAAACATTTCCTTTTGAAAGACATCAGAAGAAATTAAAATAAATTTTTGTAAAACATCAGCTTTGTGCTCTCAATAACAGAGACTAAAATCCCCCAACACTATCTTCTATTACAGATGATAATTATGCCCAAGTATATGGGAAGATACCAAAGCCATTTTCCATTAAGCTGCATTTTAGAGGTGGAAAAAAAAAGATAGATTTTGCGGATGGACACTGTGGTGTAACAGGCTAGTCATACTGGAGTCTCTGGGAGTGAGTCCTGCATCAGTTTCTAATCCAGTTTATCACTAGTGTGGCTGGGAGGCAGCGGATGATGGTCTTCATACTTGGGATTCTGCCATGCACAGTTTGGCCTCGTTCTGGATGCTGCAGGCCCTTGGGGAGTGAACTAGCAGGTCTATCTTCATTTATCTTTTTCTACTTGTCATTCTGCCATCCCAACAAACATATTGTGTTTAGGCTTTGATTTATAGGATTTGACTCTTAAAACCAAGCCCAACATTTCCATCCCTTATTATGTGAGTGACTATCCTATTCAAACCATTTCATCACTTCCAAAACAGAGTGATTTGGAAGATACAAGATAACATATATACCAAAAGCATGGCATACTGCTCATCACAAGTGACAGATGCCATTTCCCAGTTTCCAATGTGTAAGAGGTCTGACTCATCTGACATTTCCATCTCTACTAATAGTAATCAATATACCACAATTATTAAGGGTGCAGTGATACAGTCACCAAACATGCTGGGATTCACTCTTCTCCATACTTAACTTTTCATCTTCTGTTTTACCGGGGTCTGCCACCCAGTATAACACTGTGCTTTTCTGTGATTCACTAGTAAACTGGTATTCATTTGAAAAATAAATCAGAAGCAAATTCTGAGCCATCCTTAGACCCTTAGGCATACATATCCTGCCGGAATGCCTTGTGCATCAGTCAATTACTGTAACTCATAGACTGTTTACATGTCTGTCTTTCCAGGAAGAGTTTTGATTATCCTAACTGGTATGGCATCAAGATGACTAAGCATAATCTCATGGGAGAGCATATCCACAAAAAAATGCGCACTCTCTCTCTCTCTCACTCACTCATATTTCAGTGTATTTTCTGGCCTATCATTAAAGATGACACAGAGGTCTGACCATAATGCCACTGAATCAATGATACCTTCTTCATGTCACCAGCAATCTGGAGTGTAACAGTGACTTCAGATGCAAATGTATAACACATGCTAATATTTGTTAAAAAATAAATAAAAGAACAGGAAATAAAAGGAAGATAATGATGAGGAATTGATGTATATATATTTGTACATATATATGTGTGTATACATACATGTTTATATCTGTATATAGACATATACATATGCACATGCAATATACATATGCACATGTACATATATATGCATACATGTACATACATGTGTGTATACGTACACTTATACACACACACACATATATATATACAAATATGTATGAAGAATACTTTTCATGCTGTTGGTAATGTTGACCATTTAATTATCCTTGACATTCAACTGGAGATATGAATAAAGTAATAGAAACATTTTCATTTTATAAACGTGAATAAATCAGGTTTACAAGTAGTTCCCAGTAACAATCTTCCCTCCTATCTTAAGTCCCCATGCACCAGCTTCAGTAGTAGGGACACACCATCAGCCATCTGTTATTTTGTTAGATGAGCACGATGAATGTGAAGGAAAAAATGGCTCTTCTCCTTAACTATTACACAGGTAGTAGACACTGTGCTACACCACATTCTAAAATCTCAGCATTTCCATGTAGCAACCTATGTTAACTTTCTACCTCATTAAAAGAGGCTTTTAAAAGAACATTTATTGTGTCAACTGTCAATAAGTGCTATTTGATATTATTATTATTGTTGTTAACATAACCCAACAATAGGGTAACAGTTACATACTGGGCAATGTGAAACTGTTAAAGTTGTATAATGCTTTCCTGCTATAATAAATATAGGTATTTTCTGACAGGAACAATGTGTTTGAAGTACAGAATAAGAATTGGAAAATAATGTGATAAAAGTAAAACTAAATAGGTAAAATTTGAAATACTATGTTCTTTGAGACAGTTTAAATTTGTGGTCAAATTTATGATTAAAAACAAGGTAATGGGTATAAATTTCTGACATCCCCCAATTTTTCCAGCCTTGAAATTTAATTGCTTTTATGAGGGAAAGTAAATTACCATTGTTTTCTCAAGAGTTGTTTCTTTGTCCATTTATTTTAGTGTTGGCAATGGAAACATTCAGAGCCAGATTTTACAAAGAAAGCACTGATGAAGTGAGTTATTTAAATATTGTATCTCACTTAAAATAGATCCGGCTTGTCTTAAGTCTTCCTGATTAGCATAAGCAATCAACACATTTCGGTGTTTAGTACTGCCACAAAGTTTAAATTTTCTTAACATCTTATGAAGATGAAATAATCAACATGGACTGAAAAGGGATTTACTGCCTTTGTGAACGTTGCACACGGAATTATGTTATATATACACATATAAATTTATAGATGAGAGAGAGAGAGAAATTACAGAACCCCATCAGCAATACTAACAAGGTTATTACTGAAAGAGGAGGAGAAGCAACTGACCAGAGATTCAGTTGCTCTCAGACAGCTGTTGAAGGATCACCTTGCTGGAGAATAAGTGGCTTCCAGCTCATCTTAACTTCAGAGTTTCACCTAAAACCAGCATCTAATCCAAGAAGCAACTGATATTCTCTTATTCCGGTATTACAGCAGAACAAAGACACAAACATTTGAAAGGATTCAATGTAATCAAAAGCATCTTCTGACAAAAAAAAAAAAGAAACAAAAAGTGAACCTACTCTTCAAGGAATCTGTAGCAACTTCTTGGGGTGAGGAGCAGGGTGCGGGAGGACGCAGGGGTGGGACCCAGCTTTTTCCTCCCTATAGCAATTATGCTCAGAGCTTCACATCTGATAAATCCCTGATTCACGGACATCAAGGTTTTGGTAAATCTGGAAAATATTTTGATACTCTGCATGAAAATGAACCTATTAGCTGAGTTTTATTTAATTCTAAAGTTTTCTGAAGAGCTATTTTTCTTCTCTGTATTGAGATTCTAAAGTTATCTTCCATCAGAATCATTATTTCAGTACCTTTACCTGATAGCCACAGTGGTAAGAATAAGAAATCAAAGAGAAGGCTGAGCTGGAAGAGGATAAGGTATAACAAAGGCAGGAAGCATATTTCTAAATTTGCTTTAAATTGCTGCTGGGTAGGTTTCTCTGTGTGTTTACGTTTATAACGAGACAACTGTCACTTCATGTTTATATTTATTGGCTATTAAACTTTAAAGACCAGTTGTACCGAAAATTAACTTCTATGTTTATTCTACATTTTCTGTGTTAGTGCTCCAAGTAGTCTTTTCTATTAAGTTTAAATAAGGAGAGTTAAACTAGGCAAGAATCAGTGGGTATTTTTCATATGTAACTGACAAAACAGAAATAACAGCTTCACAGTCTGTTTAAATTTTACATCTAGCTCCAACACTGTCTAATTGGGTTGAAATATCTATTTGGCAGGTGCTGGATAAAGGGCTCTCTCATGAGTCAGAGCTTCATGATGCTACACAAGCGGTCCTGCCACTTGATCAGGGGCAAGGTAGAGTGGAGCTAATGCAAAGCGGAGGTCAGAACTGAGAGCGCACAGTAGGCAGCAGTTCCTATTGGTTTCTGCAAGTGGGGGATGTTGTTAGTGGTGGATCATTTTCAGAAAAACTCTCCTCACACTTTGCAATTGCATTGAAGGTGACAACTATGTAAATTAAAGGAAGAAATACTTGGGAAATCTTTCCAAAAGGTTAGGCTATCATCTCAGTGTTACAGCTATTGCATACTCCTATTGCTCTCTTTCCTTTGCTTCTCTCCAGCCCCTCTTCCTCTTCTTTCTCATGCTTTGCAGCAACAATATGACAATTACCATGGTTTATTTGCCTAACTTGTGCTAAGTCATTTGATGAGTTTTTCACATGCATGCTTTTTCTTTTCACAGATTTCCAGCACTGTTATCACTGTAATTCATATTACATAGAAGCTGACATTTCAAAGTCAAATAGCCAGACAGTGGGAAAAGGTAAAATCAAGCCCTCATCTACATATTTATATTATTAACAATGAAATAATTCCTAGGAGCAGAACTGTAAAGATGCAGAACTCACTGTGACACAGCAGTCTCTGAGCATACAAAGAATTATGATGATTGAGGGGATGGAATTTGGGAACTGAACTTAGGCAATCACCAGAAAAATTCTATTTAGAGAGAAGCACTCAACAAAAATATTATTAGAAAAAAAACAGCAGCATTAGTAGTCAGGAACAAATGTAATTAATTTCTGAGTCTTAATGGTTGGAGTATCATTAGTGATGATGTACCAGTTAACTGACAGAAAAAAAAAGAATAACTGTTACCAGACTAGAGAGACTAGAAGAGTCATTAAAAGGATATTTTTTCTACACATTATAACAAAACTGGCAACCAGATTATGACTGCTTGAGACATATCAAATGGTCTAGGGATATGATACAAAGAGCATTCAAGGAAAACAACTGTAAAAGTTAACTATGAAACCTAAGGAAAGAACAACAAATTTACCCATCATTGTATGACTTAATTTCACTCCTAAATGTTGAAGCTTTTCATCTGAATGACTTGACAGTGGCATGTTTTTAGATTGCAATGAACAAGATTTCGTTATAATGCTTCTAAGTTGTTCCCTAGGAAACACAATATGTAACTTTCAATTGTGAGAAAATCAGTGCGCTAGTGACTCTGAAACCTGACAAGACCTTGGTTTTCTTTTAAAAATGAAAGCCACCAAAAGAACACAGAGGTTGATGTTCTCTATTCGTATCAATAGTCTGAGAGTCCGGATTCGCTGCCTTCATGAACGCCTTCCGATCCGTTCCTAGTTTTGTGTTGAAATTGAGTGATTCAGAAATCATATAGTTGTCTCAAGTGGGTATAGTAATTTTCAAAAAGATCAGTTTTTTATATTGAGGCTAAAATGGTATCTCAAGTATGTTTTAAAATGTTTATGGATTTAGCAAATGTTCTTAAAGAATACAAAAGGATAGTGTTTTGTTTTTATTTTTGCTTTTTACTGGTTAGGATAGTCTTAAAGACAAGCACAGCAGCATTCAAGAAAGACAATGGTATCTAGGCCATTTCAATAGAGATTGTTTATCATAGAGAATAACTTTGGCAAATAAAGTTTAGCAAAGAGCACAACCAGTTCCTCCATCAGAGCTGCTAAACAAATTACAGAATGGATGATACAAGTAACATGCTCTTCAGGATACTGTCCACTCTGGGAACTGGAAATACAAGGCCAAGTTTAGAAATTAGGTAATCAAATCAAGCTACAGAAACCAGAATCCATGAAGTTAACACACAAATACAACATTAAATACAGTGTTAGCCCTGCATCTTTGACTCCAAATGCATAATATAGTTGGAGGCAACATTCTCAATGCCTAACTAGAAACAGAACTGGAAATAAACTGTCTCTTGCAGGTTCAGTAAATTTGTATCGTGAAAATCACACATGTCAGTTGCCTACTCATACCTATGAAAGGAGACCTGCTTTAGCTTCATCAGAATTTCCTGGTCAGGTTACATTCAGACAAATTCAAGGTCCAGCTACAAGAATCTAACTTCACTGGTCCAGATACATCTCCCATTTAACAGACTCATCCCTGAACAGGCTTAACCTGGGACACCACCCATTTACAGCCAGTGATTTCCATGAAGCTGACTCCTGAGAGAAAAGCATTAATAGCAACTGCAGGTCAGAAATTTACAATGTCATTTCCAAACAGGAAAAAAAAAAGTGTAGGGATGAGAAACACAAACCTTCCCTATGTGACAGGTATTTCAGATCTAACCAAGACCAAGGACAACACCGGAACAAGTAAAATAAGTAGCTGATAAGAAAGTATTTTCACAAAGTGGGGTCACATTCAGTGTGGGTCTAGAAGTACTAAAAACCAAGACAAAACAAAAGAAAAAGACTTAAACCTATGAAAAAGGAAATAAAACTTGAATATTCTTTAGGAAAGATAACATTTTCAAAATAAGCCTTCACTCAAGCTCAGTAGTTGTAGTACTGTATCTGAAGGGAACAGGACCACAAGTTTGGACCTTAGGCATTTGGTATGGCAAATAATATCCCACCAGAGAACTCCTTTACAGTGCATTTCAGATCAGTCTAAACTGCTCCCACCCAAGTCTCTGCACTTTCTTGCCCCACAGGAGCAAGACCTACCAAGGTTGAAAACCCAGTGAAAAGCTGGTATGTCCCCATCCACTATTCCATTTTCTTGGTATTCTGCTCCTAAGAACATGCCTGAGGTCCCAAACTATTAAAAAACAAACAAACAATCCCAGTCTGCTGAAAGTCTGGGTCCTTGCCATGTGTTCAACTCCATACTTCCACCTTCCGTGGATCTATTTTCCTCTTCTATAATAAATTCGTGTGCTCTGTGTCTGTTTTCTGACAGTACCCTTCAGATACCCCATTTTCATTATTTGCTACTGTTTATTGAGGATCTCCTCAGAACTGGATAATATGCTTTATATTCTAACTGTATTTCATTTAATCTTCATCCCAAATCTTGAAAATTTGTATCTGCTTCACTTGACATACACAGAAATTGCTGATTCAAAATGAGGCTATCTTTTGCCACTTTTCATTCACTTTAAAGACCATTTCTGAAATCAGACCTGAGGGGACACTGTAAATGAGGTGGGGCTGCTAATTCTGGCCTCAGCAGATAGTGACCTATCAAAAATGACTCCCCCACTGTTAGCAAAGCTTCAGAAAATGCATGGATGCATGGATATTGACATGAAAATGCATTGTCACGTATGCACAGGTGCAACTAAGTACAGCTCTTCCCCTAAAACGGACATTTGCATTCTGATATTCCTGGGATGCTGCAGAACGCAAGTGGCATGTGTCTCCTTAACACCCGAGGGCTCCCCAGTCAGCCCCAGGATCAATGGGTCAGTAGATGGGTGGCCAGGCTAGCCTCCCCATGGCTACAGAACTTTACAATCATGGAGAGTTCACCTCAGACATGGAGATCTTATTTTGAAGGTTTTACTATCAAACCCATATGAAAATGAAGGAATCAAAGAAAAGAAAATTTGAAGCAATTTGAAGCTTTTGACTCTAAATGGAATGAAAGTGCTTTAAAATGTATTTCCGACAGAGTGCTATGATGAGTTAAGGAATGCTTCACAATTATTTAATTTAAGGTTTTCATTAAGGGGACATTTTGAAAAAAAAAAAAAGAAAAATTGTATCCTATTTAGGTGATGATTTAATGAGAGGGAAAGCAATTACTGGACATATATTTTAGCTGAATCAACTCCCATTTTTATTCACATTTACTTGAAGATGATTCATAGTACCTGTTTGCAGTAAACACTTCACCAGAGGGTCTTTTTCCTTATTCCTTTCTGCCCCATAATCTTAATTGCATTTATACTTCTATTTTCTTTAACTTCGCAACTTCTCAGGCTCTTATTATTAAATTTTATCAAGTATGGCAGAACTCCTACATAACTTCTATGAAAACTTTTTCAGATTAGAAGCACATTTCTGAAACACTCCTTTCTAATGACAAAGAGCACATGTGATTTTTCTTTAGAATAAGTTTATGCTAATTTGTAATACTGAATTCATAATTCTTTTTAAGTAGACTTAAAAAATATGCTAGCCTCACTTTTTATAATTCCTGACATGATCAAACTATGTAATTTATACTTCATGCCTAAATACAACCATTGACACAAAACTATTTTAAAACTTTTTGTTCAGCTATTTTCAGCATCTTCTAACATTTTAAAATGTGATTTTCTTCATTTCTGTCCAATGTGTCAATTTTTGCTTGCTTTTTCACCCAAAGCCTTTATAACACAGAAGTTAAATACAATAATATGCAACATCTGAAATATGTCCTTGTTAACTTTTATAACTATGCAATGTTAATATAATCAGGTTGATTAAAAACAACAGCAACAACAACAAAACATGATTTTATATACTAAGAGGTGCTCACAAGCTCTAGTTATGTAACCAACAGTGTAGGATTTTGACAAGGGGGTGGCTCGCAGAACATGGACAGAGAATCTGAAATAGCTATCTCCCTTTAGAAGTTTTTTCAAAGAATGTTACCAAAATCTTATCTTGAGACACTATTCAGAGGGGGCCAGATCATCATAAACCAGAAATGGTTCTACCTTCAAGAAGTCAGGTGGATTTAGACTTTTTTTTTAACCTAAGATGTGTGAAGATGCAGAGTGCAAACAAGAGTTACCCTAACATTGGCTTTATAAACTCAAACCAATTGCTTCTCTCAGAAATAGGCTTTCTTTTCCTGATCTGTACCTCAACTCTGCCTCTTACTGTCAGAATACGACCTTCCTCTGAGCTATTCCTACTCCAAACTGATTATCTGACAACCAGACACTTTCCCCATAACTGAGGCAATCTTTCCTGAGAGAACATTCCTTTCTCCTTCATTCCCTTTCTTCCTCTTCCTCACTACCCTTTTCAAACGGTCTTTATTTTTATATAAAAGAGTATAAATAGTTTAATGCAATATGATCTTGATTGAACAAAACACAATTCAAAATTTAAAATGACCTGCAAGCAAATCACTACACATGTGAAGGGTTATTGAAAAGGTTGATATAAGACTTTTCTACAGGGTTGTTTAAGTAAAGCTTTCCAATGGTTGTTGAATTGGACTAAATGACAGTAGAAAGTAATATAGAGTTTATTCTAGATTTTTGTAAGTAAGCCCATGGTGGCTAATGTAGTACAGAAGAGTAGAGTGCCTGCCCTGGGAGTGAAGTTTGCCAATGGAAAGACTATGTGGGTGATAAGCTGGCTTTTACGGAATATTTAAAATGGCAAAAATAGAAAATGTACATCTGTAAAATCTTTGGTTGGGGTTGGCATTGTGGTTTGGCCACTAAAGCTACCACATGTAATTCTGGCATTCCATATGGGTGCTGGTTCATGTCCTGTAGGCTCCACTTTCAGATATTGCTGCTAATGGTCTGGGAAAGCAGCAAATATGGATCAAGTGTTCCGGTACTTGCCACCCATGTGCAAGATGTAGAGAAAGGTCTCGATTCTCAGCCTCAGCCTTTCCCAGCTGTGCGGTCTTCTGGACAGCAAACCTAGCAAACGGAAGATCTAACTCTTCCTCTCTCTTTGTAATTCTTCCAAATAAATAAATAAATCTTTTCTAAGAAGAAAAATCTTGCAATTGGTATTTTCAATATTTTAGGATCCAAATTCAAGACAATTCAGAATAATATGATCATCACATAATTGTTCTGCATTTACTATTTACAATAATTTACAGCTGCAATGCTTGCTTCCTGATACATCCTGCTACTTACTTCAACCAAAGTGACAGAAAAAAGCTTTGAGAAAGTGACACTGCCTAAATTCCATGTGTGCAGACTGAGATTCATGCTCTCCTTAGTATGTTGGTGATACTCCACAATGTGTAAGAAGCTACTTGCTTCTCATTTTTAAAAGGATTTATTTATTTTTATTGGAATGTCAGAGAAGAAGAGACAAAGAGAAAGATTTTCTGTCTACTGGTTCACTCCTGTAGTGATCGCAATGGCTGGAGCTGAGCTGATCCTAAGCCAGGAGCCAGGAGCTTCTTCAGGGTCTTCCAATCAGCTGCAGGGAACCAAGGCTTTGGACCGCCACAAGCAGGGAGTTGGAAGGGAAATGGAGCACCCAGAATACAAAATGGTCCCCATATGGGACCTGGGACATGCAAGGCGAGGATTTTAGCCACTAGGTTACTACGCCAAATACTGCTTCTCACTTTTAATTTGATTTAGTTAGAAGTAATTTACAGGGCTGCTGCTGTGGTGTAAAGGGTAAAGCCATCACCTGTCACACCAGCATCCCATCTGGATGTAGGATCAGGTCCCTGCTGCTCCAATTCCAACCCAGCTCTCTGCTAACACACGCGGGAAGGTAGCAGAGAATGGTCTAAGTCATGTGGGTCCCTGATCCCATGTGGGCAACCTTGTAGCCATGTGAAGAGTGAACCTGCAGATGAAAGATCTCTCTCTGTCTCTCCCTCTCTCTCCCTATAACGCTGCCTTTCAAATAAATAAATATTTTTTAAAAGAAATAATTTGCAGTCAGAAAACTGTACTCATTTCGGAGTAAATGCTTGATGAAGCCCTGCTTATTACCAAGTAGTGGATCTACAGCCACAATTAAGATATTCAACATGTTCTTTGCCCAAGAAAGTTTCCTATATTTCTGTATAATCAATAATCTTGCAGTGTCAGCCCATGACAGCTGTTGGTTTGATTTGTATACTTGAAGTTTTTAAGAATTTTATGTAAATGAATTAATAAACATTAGATCCTTTTGCCTCTGTTCTTTTTACTTAACAACTGATATAATCACTGCCGTAATTATAAAAGGTTATCTCTAGATCTGAACTCCAGCCCATTAGTCTATATGCGTCTAATCTTTCACCAACATCACATTTTCATTGTAGCTTTACAATCAATTCTAAAATTATGAAAAAGTAGTTTTGTAAACATTCTTTGCTGAAATAATTTTAAAATCCCAGGTCCTATGAATTAATGTATACATTTCTGGATAAACTGGTCAACTGCAAACATTCTAGTGGCAGTCTTTGTTAAAAGCTTTCAAGTTTTCTCTGTCATCCTTCTACAATCTGACCATGATGAGTCTACGTGCAGATCTCTTTAGGTTCTGACTTGCAGTGGGTTGTTTCTCAGACATATAGATATATTTTCAGAAAAACATGAGAAATCTTGACCATTATTTCTGTAAATACAATGTATTGCTTTTTTTGACTTCTAGAACTCCCGCACATCTATGTAATTGATACTGTCTCACTTCCCCAATGCTCTGTTCATTCTTCATTCTTTCTGATTTCCACAGAAAATTGTGTTAGTACTCAAATTTATTGACTACAGGCCACCTAATTCTACATTCAAAATGCTCAAGCAAATTTTCATTTATGTATTACATATGTCTTTATGGGTATCCTCCATTTGGTGCAAGATCAGTCATGTATTTTCATTCTTTAAACATGGTTTCATTTACTTCTCTGTCTATACTTTTAAACTCCACTGAAACCCATTAAATTTTATAAACACAATTCAGCACCTGGGCTGTGTTTCCATTGAACACTTATTTTTCCTCAGTATGGGTCACAGTCTGAAACATCTCCTTTTCTTCATCATTTTTTAACTATCAATTTAATTTTATAAGCAATATGCTTTAAGATTATTTTTAATGTCAATATACATTTTAGTGGATCAAGCAAAAGAGCAAAATAATAGTTTCAGTTCAATTATTGTTAGGTTAGGAAACTGAATTTGAGAGTTGCGAATTACATGATTCAACAGTGCAATTAATTGATTTGATCTATGCTTGGAGACATTTGTTATCAATAGTAACAGAAATAAAGACAGGGTTTGCTTGTCTATTAAACATGTTTCCAATAGTAAAAAAGGGTTGAGTCTAGCATCTGAAGTCAGCACTGATCTACCACTAAGTAATATGTTAAGACAAATGACAGCTGGGCTGATATAAAGAGGAATGGACAGGTCATAAAAGAACACTTAACCAAGCTAAGTAACAGATAATTAACAAGGTATTTTATATCGCTTACCTAAGGTTCAAAGTGAAAGGCATTTAAAACAAGAACTTCGTATATTCCCTGATCAAACCACTATATCAAAGCAGTTGCAACAAGCTACCATATGATGTGTTACCTTTGCAAACAAAGTGAGACTTGCAAGTACATCTTCAAAAATCATTCCCAAACCTTATTTACTTTCTTTAAAGGTAACCATTGCTTAACCTCTCCACCATGACAAGAAAAATGTGTTGATGAAAGAAAGGTAGACTGTTCCTTTAAACTTGAATGACAAGAGGAATATACATGATTTTTGAGATTATCCCATAAGTAAAAAAGTATTTTGATTGTCCCTACACAAATTACTATCCTTTTATTTTTAAGGTTGGACCAGGTGGAAGCCCGGAAATCCATGCTAATCTCCCAAGTGGATGACCTAGGTAGGACCAGTGACTTGGGTCACACTCCTGTCTTCCCAGGCACTCAGAATTTGAGCCAGCACTCTGACACAGGATGCTGTAATCTCCAACGGTAGTTGAGCACACAGTGCTACAATGCCCACACCATAATGTCTTTTTGTCTGTCTTGACACTGGTGCTCCAGGATCTTCAAGGTTCTAACTGTGATGAAGATTATCACACACATCCTAGCTGTGCATTTTCCTTTATGGTACCTAAATTAGTAGCATTTACAGGAAGACACCTTATTTACTCTGTTACAATCATGAACCATATCGTCAAACAGATGGTGAGTTAGGAAGTCCAGAGCAGAACAGAAAGGATCCTTCGAAAGCATTTATCCTCTGGCAAGAAGACACATGTCAGCCAGATATGTCGGGTCTCTCACTGATCAACACTGCCTGCACGATAGCAGGAAACAGTCTTGGCAAGTACTAACAAGACAAAATCTGAAAACGTGTCACATCCCATCGCACAGAGACTTAGCAGGCATGGACAGCTGTGATTTGCCATCATCTCGTTGTAAGGAAAAGAAGCTAGTGAGGAAGTTTTCCTTCTTCTGGATGTAGTTACCCATTTACCCAAACTTGCCGAATAATAATTGCTGACATCTAGCGAAGCCCTTCTATGATCATTAATTTTACATTTTTCTTAATCCTCATTATCAGCCATACCAAGTACTGTATTGTAGAGATGGTATTAAGAAGCTGACAAATCGCCTGATGTTTCTATTTAGTGCTATTTTGCAAGATAAAGAAATCCAAAATATATTTCATCATGTCCACCCTCATAGAAAGCAGCTGTCTGTTAAACTAAGAAGTTATAAATTGCGAGGACAACAACAAAGCACGCTTAATATTTTCTAAAACGCTTACGATGATATATGCCATTTAGCATCCTCCCCTCATTATCTCCTTTAACCCGCAACATCTCGGAGTTGGGTTCTTTGTTGACATTTGTAGATGGGGAAAGTGTGGCCCACTGAGTTTTGTTTAACTGTGAAGTTATTAGCTCCTAAGTGAGGAACAATACAAGTGAGATCTCAACCACTGGAAATGGAGAGTAGAGCTAGTAACGAATGTGGGGGCTCAGTGAATATTTCACAAAGAACTTTTTAACATTTGAAATGAGGCTTGAGAATCATGAGCACAGTAAACTTTGCAGGAAAGGAGAAAATCTCAGCATGTAAGGAACCAAACCACCAGGCAGTTGTCACAGACGTGGGAACTACCAGCAGGTCTGAGTGCTTAAGGACAAGGTGGGTGAAGACAGCAGTGGGAGGGAACCCAGCCTGTATAACACAATATCCGTCTAGATATTTTACGGGCCTTGCATTTATTACATAAGGAAATCTACCTTTTACAAAATAAAGTCAACAGCTCAGGTCCTGGGAATTAACAACACTAGAGCTCTGTCATTGTCCCCTACTTTTCCTCATCTAAAAAAATTAAATGGGGATAAATATAGTAACTCTGTTATTGGTTGTAAGCATTGAATGAGAAAGCACGGTCTATAAAATACTTTTATTTTTAAAGGTTTATTTCCTTTTTATTGCAAAGTCAGATATACAGAGAGGAGGAGAGACAGAAAGGAAGATCTTCTGTCTGATGATTCACTCCCCAAGTGACCGCAACAGCTAGTGCTGCGCTGATCCGAAGCCAGGAGCCAGGAACTTCCTCCAGGTCTCCCACTCAGGTGCAGGGTCCCAAGGCTTTGAGCTGTCCTCGACTGCCCTCCCAGGTCACAAGCAGGTAGCTGGATGGGAAGTGGATCGGCCGGGAGTAGAACCAGCATCCATATGGGATCCTGGTGCATTCAAGGCGAGGACTTTAGCCGCTAGGCCACCTTGCAGGGCCCTAAAATGCTTTGGTAGATCAAAAGAAACTAATGAAAACTATTCTCATTATTAACATTCTCACCAAGGATGAAAAGAGCTGGTTTACAGCGATGGAATGCAAAATGTAAAAGAGAAGACTAACTAATGAAAAAGGTGCTCTTTGTCCCCCATATCCAGGCGCTAGTCTTGTCCAACACAGCAACTCCATGACATGCATTCAGAAACCAGAGCAGATGCCAGAATGTCTTATTAAATCTATGAATATACCAATCTAGTCAGTACTAGAAAGTACTGATGCCCAGGCATATTCAGCAGCAGGTATGCCCTAGCAGTTGGCAAAAAATACTGGCATGAAGTAGAGTTGTTGTGTCTCTTAGTTAACATAAAAATGTCATTCACTGACAGTACAATCTCATCCAGGCTTTGCAGGATCAGGAGGCAAGATTCATCTCTGGAGAGAACAGGATCCAAAAAACAAGAGTCTGCAAGTAGATAAGAAGATACTAATCATCTACTTACAGGAGACATAGCTGCTGGAGTATCTCAACATGAAGACAGACACACAATCAAGAGGACTCAGAGCGAAAGCAGGGTTAGGTTTCAGCAGACTGCATGAGAATACGGCTAGCTGCACACTTTATTCTGATTGCTCCACATTTGGGGGCTCAATTCATTCCTATATTTCCATTCCACCATCTAGCTCACCTGAAATAAAACACAGTGATGCCACACATTTTGCTCCCATGAACTATGATTTAATTGGCGTTACAGAGTTTGGGTAACAGGTGTTCAAAAAGCTCCCAGAGATGACGGGAACAAGCAGTTGAACTGGAGAACTGTGGGACAGGCCAAATGCTGTGGGAAACATTCTTATTTCCTGCCCCCTTGTCATTGTTTTAAATGATCATAAAAAAACGATCTTCTTGTGGAAAAGTGAATCATCTTGAGAGCAACTAAAGAACTGCAAATGTAATCTGCTTTAAGGCACAACCATAAAAAATGCAAGATGTTATAAAAGACAGTAGACAGGGCAGAGGTGAAGTAGAATATAAGTTATCTTACCAGTTCATCCATTTGTTTCCTCTAAAGAATAATTTGGTAATACTTTCTAATTTGTAGTGTTTAACTTTAGTTGAATTTTTGGATTAAGAACCAAATAAATAATGAAATATAGACATTGTAGTTTATTCATAGATATCCATACTGCATTTAAACATTATTAAGAGGGACAGAAAAAACAAAACTTAACAATAAGTATCAAAGTGCCAAATCAATAACAGTTTAGGTGTCGCAACCTAATATTGTGTGCTAGGGAAAAACTTTTTGCATTATCTTAAAATGTGGGAATTTGCATAGCAGAACATACAGCAGGTACGGACCTCTGGCCTGGTTACTCAGATGCCTGCAGCACATAGCAGAGTTCCCGGGTTCCATACACACGGCTCTGGCTCCTGATTCCGGCTGCCAGCAATCTAGACCTCGGGAGACAGTGGTGGTGACTCAAGTCACCAAGTCCCAAAGCTTGAGCTCCTGGCTTCTTTTCTGGCACCAGCCTGACCCTGTCTAGCTGCAGCCACTGAAGGCATTTAGGTAGTGAACTGGAAAATGGATGTTTTCTGTTATTTTTGTTTCTCTAATTAAAAAGACATGATGCAAATTACAAAATAATATATTCTGATTACTGCTTTGTAAAGAATATGTTAACAGATTGGAAAGCTTGAATTAGTTCTTACCAAAAAACAATGTGTTTTTTAATCTTAATATATTCAAGTATTAAAATGGGAGATAACTGGATTTTTTTTCAAATAAACAAAGTAAGGAATATCAAGGGATGATGCCTAGCAATGATCTTTTCTAATCATGTCTTTTAATCTAAGCCAGGTGAGTGGGATGGACAATGAACAAGGTGTTGCTCTGAAACCCGCTGGCTTATTCATTGTTTTTTTCAGGTTTCATATTTTGTTTAATTGTTTAATTTATGTTTGCTGTTAAGACATGATCGATTGTGATTAAAATTTTAAAATGGGAAGTAACCTTGTTTCCATGCTCAGGTTATAAATTCAATCTGTAACATTGATTATATTCAATAAAAAAAGCCTTCTACAATAATCTTGCAAATTACATTCATCCAGTTTGAGCTAAGTAGTCAACAAAACCCCCATTGCATGGATTTGGCAATGAATAACTGAATGTTCTATCCATATTTTGGAAACAATATCACTGTGTAGAGATAGGCAGAGCACCTTTGCTGAGATGATAGCTCAAGTCCCACAAAATGAGCACAGGTTACTTAAATCAAATGCCAGATTGCTGGAAACAAAAAATGACAAGTAAAAGTCTTCTTGAAGTGATAAAAATATATGCTGTCAGTTAAATTTGTGCTTATTTTGAAAACCACAGGAGGACTGCCTATTCCTCAAAAAAAAGACAGATAATATTTAATAAGTATATAAAATTACTTCAAAAAATTTGTGGAAGATGGAATTGTAAGACAAGGTTATTTTTGGTGCGAAAAAAATTAAAATCCACAAATAAAGATTTTCACAGTATTTAGGAAAAAATACATCATACAGAAAAAACTATGTATGGATCACAAGAGATTTAGTACTAAAATAAACTTATCTTTTAGTTCTGCTTTCCCATATAAACATTTCTAAAGTGTTTTGTTTGCATATTCTTTAAATCTGTAGGACAGAAATGGGGTTTTCAATGATGTTACATAGGTAAGATGTAGGTTTAGTGGTTTTGGTGAGTTTAAGACTTAAAAGCTAAGAAACATGAATTACAGTTTTGCAGAAGACTACAATTCATGGCCTGTTCACTATCTGTCCCATATTATAGGTCTAACATTTTAACAAACTTCATTGATCTGACATGATTTGCACTTACCCATCATTAATATCCCATTAACTTATGAAGTTTTATTTTAGCCATTTCCTGATTTGACCACTCATCTTCTGATCATTAACTTAGCACTAACTTAACAAACACCTTGCATTTGACACTGATTTATTTGTTCCTATAGTTTTATTTTTGTATTTTCTGTTACTTCAACTGCATTCTCAACCCTTATGATATCTATGCTCCTTGAACATACATAATAGTTGCTCATTAATTGCTTCTGGATGCCATGGTTTGCTTTTTGTTATTTTCTTTGGTTCTGCTTTGTCTTAAAAATTGACTAAGATCAAATTTTAGAATTATAATGTGTTAAAAACACATAGGCAGAAAATGAGAATTTTAAAAAGATAACCTTTCATACACAGGGGACAATTGATTCCGTTTTCAGATTTGTCTTAAATCACATCTGTCATTTTGGTTATTTTCGGTTCACAGCTTATCTTCAATTTTAAATATTACTTTCACTTACAAAACATCACTGCTGAGAAATTAATTTCTTGCCAGAGTGCTAGGATACAGAGGAGTAAACAGGTCACTATGTTTAGATTTAAGTTACTTATGCTGTCTTAACCTGGGCATTTCCTTTTCCATTAAGACCTCAAGAACATACACCATTGAATAAAAATGTAGAAGTTAGTCTCTAGGTTCTAATATTCATGAACTCTCACTGAACTACTCCTTCCTTAATGGGAAGAAATGAGCCTCTATACAGTTCGTGATTAGGTTAGCATGTCGTAAGATGACCAGTCAGCGAAGCAACAGGCTCAAATGAAGGCAACTGCTCATTAATTTACCCAAAACTCACTGATTATCACAAATGAAAGCCAAGCTTCATCAGCTTATTGAATCGTCTGTGTGCCACACATTGTGCCAGGAGCCAGGCCTCTGTCAGGGGACAAAAGGCTCATGCTTCTGCTGCTGTGGGGCTGACATGCTGGTGAGCAACACGGATACCAGCCCAGTCAGCACATGTGCCAGCAGGGCATCATACTCTGACAGTTGCTAGGAAGAAACTAAACAGAGAGACACAGAGGACAATAGGGGATGGGATGATTTTAGACAATCAGGAAAAGCTTTTCTAAGGGGTGGGGGGGTGGGTGGACATCTGTGCAGGGTTTTGAAGGAAAACAGTGAGCTGGAAATATGAAAAGTTGAAGGAAAAAGGAATATGAATAGGTGTGCTGACCTGGGGTAGCTTCTCTGGTGCCTTATTTGCTCCACTGTCATTCAACTGGCAGCTCTCAGAAAGCAGGCTGCCTACCGAAATATCAAAACGCACAGAGAGAGAGAAATACCTGCTCAGAAGCATTTTATGTAAGTTCTTAGTGAATTTGAGATCTGGCTGATCTCATTCTCATCTGTGGAATGTATATAGACAGATACTTTAAGTTCAAATCTAATTTGTAGCTCTGAACTGTTCACCAAGTTACCTTTTAAGACATCTGTGAAAGCAAACCTTGAGATATCCAAGTCAGTGCTGAAGGTGTGTGGGAAGCCTGTGAGGATAAATAAAAGTGACACGAAATCTTCATTTGACATATTCCATTTTTTTCCACCACAGAATCCATGGAAGACTCATTATTAAAATCTTCATAAGCTTTAAATAACACAGTGTAAATATTCTTCCATTTTTAGTACTGAAAAATTTAGGCTATATTCCTATTTAGAATTACTAGAAAATGAAATATGATTGATCAAATAGTTCAATACCAAGCTAACATATAAACATTTTATTGTCTAATATTTATAAACCTTCAGCATATAAGCAGTGAACCTAAATGACATAAATCCTTTATTAATTCTAACTTCAGGTTGCCTTTATAACCATCATGATCAACGGCTACTCAGTTAATAGGCCTGGCTATGGAATGTTATCTATAACACACCTCCTTAGAGCCCTTGGTGACCATTTAGTCCAGCAGGGCAGACAGCTGTGTTTTTATGAAAGGCCCTGGAGTCCATTCCTAGCAATACTTCCACTTCCACTTTCCTGCTAATGTGAAACTGGAAGTGTGACAGTTAATGTGGCTGACTTCCTGCCACTTACACAGAGACCGGAATTCTGTTCCCCTCTCCCGGCTCAGGCCCTGGCCAAGCCATGGTCATTGTGGACATCCAGGGAGTGAACTGGTGATCAAAATATTCTCTCAGTTCTTCCTGCAGCCTCTCAAATACTTTTTTTTTTTAAATAAAGCTATCCCCCAGGATTTACAACTATCTTGATATGAAACTTTATAGTATGTTTATTATGAAATGTTGTAAATCCTTCAAAAGAAAGTCATTGGATGCCTATTATATACTAGGTGCAATTATACTATAGAGTTCCCTTTCAATAATATAGTAAAAGAATAATAGACATAATTATTTCTTACTGCTTCATGATCCACGTTCCTGAGACACGGTAGTGGGATGATCTTACAGACGAATTAATTTCAAAACAATGCAATGGCACTGGTTCTGGCATGGGCCTACTGCAGCCATCTTTTTTTCTCTTCAGTTTTTTGATTTATATTGAATCTAAAGGGTAGCTATTTAAGATTTATTTTTATTTATTTACCTATTTACTTATTTGTATCTAACTGAAAAATCACAGCTACAGAGAAGCACAGATCATTTAATACAGTAGTGTGCTTCTCTTTTGTCTTTTGTTGCATGAAGTATTATATAGAAAGTTCCATGGGAATTATGGAGATTTCATGTCAGTACTCAAACAAGTTTTGGGTTTTAGAGCATATCAGATTTCAGATTTTCTGATAAGTGAAGTTTAATATGTAACGGTATCTTGTAAATGATCTAATAAATCATCACCACACACATTACATACATACATATATGTAGAAGTTATACATACATTCTACATATGCAGGTACATATAGTATACATACAGTCTACATATGAGGTACATATAGTATCACAAATACACACAATAAACTCAGTTTTTGTCATCCTGTTTTTCATTGCTGCTCTTCTGGTGGATTTGAAAACTGGAAGAATCATAGAACACACCCTCAGGGGTCTAGGATAACTTCACACCACTTAATAAGGACGTAGGACTTTGGCATGCAGGGCTAAAGCCTGCTTCAGTACAGTATTCTTGGGCTTTGAAATTCATAAAGACAGTCACAGAGGTGGGAATACTGGAGACTCAGGTACTCAAGAAAAGATTTGGGCAGATCAGAAAAGTTCACATTTCTCTAAGCTACCATCTCTTCGGCTAATTGGCCTTTCTATAAATCCTTACCAAACTTAAAAATATATATATATTTACAAGCACCAACAATGCCTTTTCTTGGGCCATGGTCAATATCTGCGTGTAAGATGGCATATTTCTTGGAAGGATAAAGTGGACTCAAAGCCTGAGGGTTTCTGTCTGGGCAGTGTTTCTACCTCCTGATTTTCAGTAGCCCACAAAGCTAACTGCTCCACATGCATAAAAATGAGCCATGTGATAAATATGCATGTACAACCCAAACCTGTGTCATCTATCTAAATTTGAAAAGGTTTTTGGCTGAGTATGTCTACTCCTAGTCTTTTATGGATACTTTCTAACAACTCCTAGTGGATACACCAGTTTGTTTGTTTGTTTATTTGTTGGAGTCAGTCTCTCTCCAGAGTCCTCTTGCTAAGCAAGATTCATGTGCCTGTGACAGGGCACCCGGCTCCCTAATTACACACAATCCAACCAAGAGGGATGAAAGCAGCAAAGCCATACTGTGGCATGGTGTGTAAGTCATGTACCACTGAGTTCAACATGAACAGGGAGTTGAAACAGCATTCCCACACTCAAGGGACATACAAATCCATTTTTAGAAGTATATTCATGTCACATATTAAGATAAATTTAAAAAGTAACATAGTCGAATAACTTATTCACAAATCTATGTCTGAGTATGCAATAAATTTTCATAACTCCATATAAGACTAATGCATCAGAGAAATCTTATGACAATCTGGCATAATTTATAATACTATGGTATTCAAGAATGTAAAATAATTCCAGGTATTTAGACAATAATCAAAATTCATATTTATAGCTAGCTTACTTATGAGAAACCATTATTATCGTGTCAGCACTTAATGTTTTAAAGACTTCAGTGGGTCTAATGCTTCAATTAACTCTTCTGGAGAAGAAGCTGCCTTCCGTATCCTCAGAGATCCACTGTCATGGCCAGGCCACCTAGTCAATCTCCCTGATCTCACTAGAGCCAGAACTCCAAATGCTTGATGGCCAGGACACATTATTTATTGTTTGCCAAAATACAACCAGGAACAGTGCAATGTCAACTGGCAATGACCAGCCTTAAACTTGTCTGGAAAGTCTGAACTTGTCTGTGTACTGATAATTTCAAAAGAGGCCTTTAGTTTCGCCTAACAAGAGAACACCGGGTTTGTTTGTGCAAATGGATATGAAGACAGATTTTGGACACGGCTACACAAGTGTGGGGAGACCATCTGACCCATTTAGTGGTAACACAAACCTGAGTAACAAAACATTCAAAAGGAACTCCTGTATATGTCTATTTCTTTTACTCCCATTGACAATTCTGATTCTTTCAAGTTTATACTAGGTCAAATTTCTGTTTTACCTGTGCTTTATAATAATGTAACTCCAAAGAGAGGATTTTTTTATCAGGATATGTTTGAAGCCTTTCATAATTTTGTACTAACAGTACATCATGTATGTATAAAAAAAAATGCCTTGGACTGAAATTGCCTTTTGCAATTTGACAAATGGACTGGAACATAGCATCAAAGTTTCCCTTAAAACATAGTAAATACTGGATCTGTACAAGGAAGCTTATTTTTGTATCCAAGAAGAAACTGGTTCAGATATAATTTTAATCACTGGTTTGTCTTAAAATATGACACCCCTGCTATTACTGCTAAACACTGGAGTAACTAATGATCATGAGACATTTCTACTTCAAACTTACAGCTCAACTTACACTTTTCTACTCACTTTCTGGATATCTGAAAGTTATTACAATGTGGGTACTACACAATTTTTTTTCTTGAGAAGACTGAGATTATTGCCAAAAGTTCATTGAGAAAAAAAGAGAATTAAAACATCATGAAACACAGGTATGTTCTACAGATAATACAAATTTCTACATTTCATTTGAAGTACCCTTGTATGAAATCTCACATTTTATCCTTACAATGTAATAAAATAATATGAATTAATTTTTAACCATATGAAAATGGCAAACTTCCCATAACAAGCAAACACAACAATTGTCTTATGGATTCAAAGTCATTAACTCAAATTTCATTAACACTGAAACATCCTGCAAAAATTCTCTGCTTCCATTGATTAATCACTTAATCAGATATGGTTTAAAAAAAAAAAGAAACTGCCATTACACAATAATGAATTACCTAATTTAGAAATCATTAATAAATGAAGTTTGACATACTGAAATCCAAAGTTCTGATATGAAATCCTCACAAATTTTCTAGAAGAGTATTCATTTGAAAGTCAGAGTTACAGAGAGAGAGACAGAAAGATCTTCTACCTACTTGTTGGCTCCCCAAATACCTACAAAGACTGAGATTCGGCCAGGATAAAGCCAGAAGCCTGAAACTCCATTTGATTTTCTTACATAGTTGCAGGGTCCCAAGCTCTTGGCTATCTCCTGTGCTCATCACAAAAAATGTAAAAGTTGATTCTTCTTAAAGCATAAAGAAAGTGGCTCTATATTGTAAGACTGCCTTATGATGGATACTTGGCTTAACTATTATATGTACTCTTACATAATCTTAGTTTAAATTTACAATTTTATTCCCTAGTAGTATTTACTAGAGTAGATGTATCACAGTTTCTTTATCCAGTCCTCTTTTAATTCCCTACAAAGGAAAATCTGAATATACTTTTATTTATCTAAAAAGTGTAGATAAAATGGGAGCTTTCCACACTGTTTATAATGAAAAGATTATAATCATATAATCCTTAAATAATATTATAAAATGGAATTTATGTAAATAACTATCACATTTAATACCGATCCTCAGGACAAAGTGAACAAAACACCAATCTAAATGTAAATTACTATACAATAGTAACTCAGAAAGTCGAAGAAGTTGAGCAAACATGCTTATTAAGGACTGACACCATGGTGTTGTAGATAGATTCAGCCTCTGCCTGTAGTGCTAGCATCCTATATCGCTGCAGGTTTGAACCCCAGCTATTTTCACTTCAGATCCAGTTCTCTGCTTATGGCCCCTGGGAAAGTAGTGGAAGATAGACCAGGTTCTTGGGACCCTGTACTTAAGTGGGAGATTCTGAAGTTCTCTCTCACTGTAAAATCTCTCTCTCTCACATATAAACAAATGGATAAAAAAAAAAGTGTATGAGAAGTGAACATAAAAGGTCTTTTTCTCTTTCATATTGATGGTATTTAAAGTATATATGTCAACTCTGAAGAAGTGGATATTTATGAGTTTTCAAGAGAAAATCTTTATGATGTAATGCTATTAGTCCATTTTCTAGTATCACATATGGAACGGGATAAATTCACAAAGAGTAAGAATAGGGAAGTACAGAATCCTGGTGCTCTAATGCCTGAGCATACTAGAGTTGCCCAATTTTGCACTCATCGATATTGACTATGTCTAGATTTTTCCCATGACAATGCTCAGTCATGCAGCCATCTGAATTGTAGTTGCAGGTTTTTTCATAGCACAGTATCAAATTAACATTTTGGCAACAGCTGCTGCATTCTTTCTTCCAGATTCTTAATTTAGAAAAATTTCTAACCTAAACAAAAAGAATGTCACCACCCAGGCTAATTACTACCTACATTTGGCCACATTAGCTTACGCAGTCTTCTACAAAGAGCATCTGTGAGGACAAATTTTTAATGGGCCTCAGTTTGGGAGACTCTATGGTATCATATTACTGAGACACATAAACTAATTCCATACTTATAATTTCATTCAATCCTGTTATGCAACTGAACAACATTGGTTTAAACTCACATCCCTTTGATTTTCATTTATGAACGGGCAAAAATTTCAGCTGTATTTACTATTCCCCTGCATATATTTAAGAAGCTAATTATTTTCACTTATTATACATAGCTTAGAGCTATTTGATAATTCAGTATTTCCCTCATGTTCTTTAAAAAGCAATTAAATTAAAACATGTAGAAATTGTTTTTATCTATTGCAATGATTACTTGTTCCCCACTCACCATACTTAAAGTAGAATATGTAAGACAACCATAATAAGAATGCTTTCTGAATATGTGTTCTTCCAAAAGATGCTCATTTGTAATGACAAGGGTACCCTATGAAGTGGGAGTCAGGAGGTTCAGATTTCAAATGTCAAGATTTGTTAACTTTATGACTCTGAAAAGTCTGAAACATGTTTTCATCTGGCTGACAATAATATTAGCTGGTAAGTGAACATTCATGTATTACATCTACCGCACTTAACAGCGAGGTATTCATCAACTTTATAAGGCATGTCTACCATAAATTTCTTTTAGTAATTGACTTGTGATCACAATGAAAAGCAACATAGCCATGGCAATTCCTGTAACATAAGTGAAAGTATGTCTTGAGATCACGGAAACTAACTTAGTTACTTTTCAGGTATGCACAAGCAAGCAAGTTATTAAACCTCCCTTCAGGTTTCATATCTAGATGAAGCTTATCAATCCTATCTGAGTGCCATGATTTCACTGACAAAATATAGAGTGTGAATCAAAACTACTAGCACATTCTAAATGCTTACAATGTGCCAAGATAAACATACAGTCTCTCCCAGAAATTATGCTAGGTAGATATGCTGGGATTCTGAGTTTTTTGTTTCTTTACTTATATAAAGGGAAGGATGGAAGCTTTACAAAGTTATTGTAAAAGCAGAAAAAACCAAATCGTTACGTGATGTGAGAAAAAGTGCAAAAACATTTAAAGGTAGATGAAATATCAGTAGCATCTATTTGGGTACCACATACAAAGTTTTTTCAAATTATCCATTCTAATCTCAAAAGAACCTTTCAAAGTATCATAATTCCCCATATGGTGATGGTGATTTTAAGCAATACTTTCAAGGTTGCAGAAACTCCTTGGAAATATTTTAATCCATACAGCAACCAGCCATCATTTAAGTATGTTTGCATAATGACATAAATAATGTTCTCCCTGCTAGAAAGGACCCTGTATTCATAGGGTAAATTCTTTTCAATCTCTTTTGAAAAGAAGCAAACAGGACAGCAGGAGGACCAGCCCACATAAGGTTATTGCAGACAAGCCCCAAACTCTGATCTTTCAAAAAATCTAGACCAAAACAAGAAAAAAGCAGTGTCCTCTCTTTGACAGCTATTACAAGAAAATGCTGTTCAATATCTAAGTCAGGGGTCTACAGACTTAATTTCATAGCTCATGCTCCAAATAAATTCAGAAGCTTTTATCTTAATACACATAAAAGTATTTTATTTACTGTGAAATGAATCACAAATAGTTTGTACCATCTTGGCAAAAAGATAACATATTAGAACCAAATCGATGTTTCAACAGATACAGGTCACTAGGCAGTAGTCAGAATGGGAGGAGTGAACTGTGTAATGCATAGTAAACGCTTAAATTCAACATGTGAAATATGCTCATACCCACTGAGCTTTTAAAACAGCACTCAATGAGAAACTGCAGCTTTTTAACAACTAAGTTTGGCAACAAGGCAAAAATGTATTTCCTAATCATTGTTTCTCACTGATGTGTTAGATGCTCTGGTGATGCCATAAGTACAGAAATTATGACTGAGGAGAGACAAGACTCTGTATATGTATAATTCTCTATGTAGAAAATATGAAAGAATTAACAACTCCTAGCTCTCTAGCAAGGTTGAGGGTGTAAGGTTAATATACTAACATAATCGCTTCCCTATATAATATCTGTGAGCAAGAAGATTTTGAAATTTTACATCTAGTATCTCATATCATAAGAATGAAGGATTTAATTTAAAAAAAACTAACAAAACACAGGCATTATCTGCATGAAGAAAATTGCAAGATTTGACACCAAAAGAAAGCAAAGAAGGAATAAAGAGATCTCCATGTTCAGTGACAAGAAGACTCAGTATTATCAAGACATCAGGTTTTTCTCCTGGCTTGACTTAAGGATGTATTGAAATCCTCATCAAAATGCTAGATAATCATATTATCATGTCCACAAATTTTATTCTATTTGGTGTGGAGAAGCAAAAAATTCTGAATAGCCCACTCAGTACTAACAAATAAGATGATATGATTTGACTCAGACTGATTATAAAGCTTCAGTGCCTAGGAAAGGATAGAATTTGTGAATAAAAGACAGAAATATTGAAAGAACAAAAATAAAGAGTTCAATATTACACGCACATAAATATATTCTCTTATTCTTTGACACAGATGCAAAGCAATACCATAAAACCAAAAAGATTTTCAACAAATAAGACCGAACCATGGATAGCCACATTACCAAAAACAAAAACTAAACACATATGTTCTCATCCTCACAAAAATTATAGACTTAACTCTAAAATCTAAAACTACAAAACTTCTGGAAGACAATACAGCAGAAAAAGTAGATGACGATGGTATTACAGTTTCTTTTTTGATCTAATATCAAAGACACATTCTACAAAAGAAATACATGATAAGTGGGACTTCATTTAAATTGAAAACAAGCATGCACTGTGCTTTCATGGACAAGGTAAACAGAAGACAATACCCTGGCTGGGTGAAAAATATTTCCAAAACATATATGAGAAGGCATTGCTACTCAAAATATTCAAAGAATTCTTAAAACTCTATAGTAAGAACACAATATAATTAAAACATGTGCTAGTCACAGGCAAATATTACCAAGGAAAAAAGGCCATGCTGAAATGGTTAGATTATTCCAGCTGTAGGGCATTCTGGGATAGAAAAGACAAAAGTGACAGCAAAGATATAAATGGTTACCAAAGGCTAAGGGGAGGGAGAAAATGAACAGGAAGAACAAAGAAGAATTTTAGAGCAGTGAAATTGTATGATATTAACAGGGTGGCAACATATCATTCTATGTTTGTAAAATCACCTAGAACATATAGCACCAAAATTGATCTCAGACTTTGGACATGGCATGTAGGCTCAGCAAATGCTATGGATGAACCACTGCGGTATAGTATCTTGATGGTAGGGGAGGAGTCAGACAGGAACTCCATACTTTTCCCTGTGAGCCTAAAAGTATTAAAGTCTAACTTAAAAGTTGTTACCTAAAAAATGAAATTATGTAAGTTATGTAAGACATAATTTCTAATAATATTATCATTTTTTAAACACAAAACAAGCAGGGTGGGGAATCTATTTTCTGCCAAGGGCAATTTGGATATTTATAGCATCATTTGCAGACCATTAAAAGTGATCAAATTAAAAATTAGCCTAATATAACTTTATTGAATTTCAAGTCCTGCCTGTGGTTGCCTTGGCAGGGTGAGACCAAATGATTTTGTGTGCCTCACTGTAAATAGCACGCTTATTCGAGGAGAATGGCACAATTCTGACACCGCTCAAGTTTGTTTACAACTAAATCCCTAGTGTTTAGAAACAATTTCTGTCCACTGATGTAAATGATTGGTAAACACGCAGCTGACTGGGTTAACATAACAATTTAAAATTAGATTAGTTGAAAAATAAGATTTTGTTAAGGTCCATGTATTTTTAGGTGCTTAAGCAATTTAGAGAAAATAAGAAAAAGATAGTATGAAAGAATGAGAAAAAAAATTGTAGTTTGAAAAACAGACAAAATTAAAGCACACAAATTGAGATGACTGAATTCAGACCAAAAGGATCCGACTGAGAGGACAAAAGGGAACAGTGTGCTCTTACTGGTATTTTTATAAAAATGCATTAAAAAGCTGCAAATACATCACTGCAAAATAAGGTGGCATTGCACTTTCTCAGAGATTCTGAAATTTTTTTGTTAGAAATAAAACTTCAAGTTGAAATGCACAATTTTTCTAACAAATCATCAATTCATGCTAGGAAAAGGAAGAGTAAGGCATGAAAATAAATTCTCTTTCTCTTTTCTTTTTACATTGTTAAAATGTATTGTGAGAACAGATTTTATGTATTTTAAAGATATGCTTCTAATAATATAGCAATATGTTCCTTCCTCACTCCTCCTTCCTTCAATTTCTTTATGGCAAACACCCCTTCGTGTTACCTTTAGCACCACATTGCTTATACCCCTTGTCTATATTCCTGAAGAACAGTGAAAGTTCGACTTTGTACTTGAAGAGCTCTTTTATTTGGAGAAGCCTTAAGTCTGTGACTAAACGTTAAACTGAACACACATCTCTTAAATGCACTCTTGGCTTATCCAAAACAGAGGGAGGGAAGCAACCAGACTCTAGAGTAGAGCTGACAGGTTATTAAGGAGGTCTTAAACCACAGATATTATCTTGTCCCATCTTCCTTTCTGTTTATCCAAGAGTCTTGATTCTGGTGGTTTTTAAAGGGAAGTCGTTCATCCTTAGACCTGCACAAGATATCAAATTGGAGCCTCCACGTAAAGCTAGATATCCTCGATGCTTACCCTTTCAAGAAAAGAGAACACTGGGAAAGAAATGTCCACCAGAATAAAGGATAGGAAAGAAGGAGGCACGTGGGCAGATTAATGGCATGTTAGGGAAATCCTCAGCTAGTTGATGCCAGAATTCCATGTGGGCACCAATACCTTCCCCAGCTGCTCCACTTCTGATTCAGTTACCCGGCTTATGGCTTGGGAAAGCAGTGAAGGATGATCCAACATTCTGAACCCCTGTGGGAGATCTGGAAAAAGCTGCTGCTTCCTGGTTTTGAGCTGGCCCAGCTCTGGCCATTGCAGCCACATTGGGGATTGAATCATCTGATGGAAGAGCTGTTTCTCTCCCAATCTCTCTGTAACTCTGAGAGAAAAGATGGGAGGGAGAGATAAGAGAGAACAGAATGGGATAATGGAACGAAAATAAGCTTCCCAAGAGCAGAAAAGTCGAAATCTCCAAAAATTTATATTCCAGATGAGTCCTTGGCTAATACATGGGTTATGGTGTCCATCCCCTATATTTCAGTGCTTGAGTCATAATCCCAGTGTCAATTCCCTATTCCAGCATCCTGTTAATGTGTACCCCAGAAGGTATCAGTGATGGTTCAAGCAGTGGTGTCTCTGCTACCCACACAAGATATGTGGATTGAACTCATGGTCCATAGGTTTGGTTCCAGCCCTTCCCTGGCCATTGCAAGCATTTGGGGTATGAGAACAAGTGGATGGGACTTCTTTCTCTCTCTCTGCAAAAGAAGGAAGGAAGGAAGGAAGGAAGGAAGGAAGGAAGGAAGGAAGGCAGGAAATAACAAACAAAAGCATCTGGAGATCTCCTAAATAAATTAGGAATGTATTCAAACAAAACGTATTGAATTGAACAACTGAATTCAAATACCTGAGCTATCACCAGAACATTGATGCTTCTCTCCTTTAACTGGCCACTCTCCTGACTGCTATCTCTGAATTCTACCTACACAGAAAAACCTAGATTTGGCCATTCAACCTATACACCCAAAGTTTTTGAGTAAATTGTGTGTCTTTCAAAACTGCACTTCACAGGCCCGCTGTGATAGCCTAGGGGCTAAATTCCTTGCCTTGCATGTTCCAGGATCATATATAGGTGCTGGTTCCTGTCCCAGCTGCTGGTTCCACTTCCCTTCCAGCTCCCTGCTTTCTGCCTGGGAAAGCAGCAGAGGACAGCCCAAAGCCTTGGGACTCTGCACCTATGTGGGAGACCCAGAGCAGGCTCCTGGATCCTTGCTCCTGGCTTCAGATCAGCTCAACTCTGGCAATTGCACTCACTGATGGAAGATATTTCTGTCGCTCCTACTCTTTGTAAATCTGAATTTCCAATAAAAATAAATAAATCTTAAAAATAAAAACTATATGCATTAAGGTCTATACTCCTCAGAGATTCCTAATTCTATTTTCTACTCTAGCACACCCACCCAGTTAACTCTTCACCTCTCAACATTGGTTCTTGCCATCCAGTTGCCATGCCAACAACCTTATTCGAACTTCACATGGAACACGAACCTCCTTCAGTTTCATTCTTACTTTTCCAGGTACTTATTATAACCAATTAATATTCATACAGAATTTTCTTTACATAGGAATTACAGATTATACCTGTAATGAAAGTGCTTGCCAAGATTATCATACAAAAGGCCCCTTTTGCTTTCTGGATCAATTCATTTGGCGAGAAGAAAATTTGACGTTTTGTGCTTTTCCTTGCAATTTCCCATGAAATATGTTCCATTTTGATTAAGAAGTAATCTGAAAGAATCAATCTGTAGTTCATGAAACGAAATTAAATTAAAATGAAGATCTAATTTCTCATATGTTAGGCAAAATAATTTCCAAGTTTTCTCATGACATAATTTGATCCCATTCTTAGACTGATTCTGCTGGAATTTTAAAACATACTCTATATTTTAGGTTGTAGAACAAAGTAAAAGCTAAAATTGAATGCAGAGATATAATCTTTCTGGAAATTTATTTTTTGAGGAGAAAAATAAAATGACTTTGCTATGCAATACTGCAACGACACATTATAAACACCAGCTTTCTAATACTTTGATTTTAAATGCAACTATAGGGCAGCAGTTTAGCTAACCAGCAAGATCTTGCCTTCCATATGAAAGTGCCTGGGCTCAAGTTCTGGCTTCTTTTCCAGTAGACACATCCTGCTAATGTGTACCCTGGGAGGCAGCAAGTGGTTGGGTGCCTACCACCCACCTCGTGGATCTGAAATGAGTTCTTGGCTCCTGCCTTTCTTCCTGCCCCTCCCTGACTCTTGTAGGCATTTCAAGAGGAAACAAGGGAATGGAAGGCCTCTCCTCTCCTCTTTCTCTTTCTTTCTCTCTCCCTCCCCCCCTTTCTCTGTTACTTACTCTCATGTAAAATAATAAACCACTAGATGACAATTGTAATAGAATAGGTAACCATGACCAAATATAGCACAAAATGGTTTAATTTGTATAATTCATTTTTAGTTGAAATTTATTTATTTATGTGTTTTATATTAATTACATTGTATTATGTGACACAGTTTTATAGGTACTGGGATTCCCCTCACCTCTCCCCAACCCCCCCCATTGCTGCTTATAATTGTATAATTCATTTTTAAACCATATTACTGGACGTTAGTACTGGAAAGTAATACCCATGATTTTGTCTGATCTTCAGAGTTGTTACTAAAGGTTCTTAGAGTAAATCAGCTCGATTTCTATCTCGCTCCAATCCCTTTCTCTATATTACAAAAACTACAATCACCTGAGTCTTATGGTGCATTTAATGGGTGAAGCCTTTTCAACTCTTTTGCTTATGGTGCTTTGCTTTAACTCATGGGCAGTCCCTTCCATTTCTTAAATAAAGCTATTGCTTTTCAAAACTACTTCATTTCTATTGTTAGTACTGCAGAATCATTGAGCTACAGTTTTTTTCATGTTGTACTATTACATAGTACACTAATCTTCCATTATCGTGTACCTATTAAGAGATTTTCAACTGCAGTTCACCCAGAACAGATTAAATTTTTGTTTCACATTATGGAACACTCAGGGTTTTGTGTAGGCCCCAGGAACATTCCATCCGATCAGGCCACCAATGATGAAGGTTCCATCCAGTTCCTACGGGCCATTGGAATCACTGTGATAGTCAACAGATGGTTGCATTATTTTCATGTCTCTACATCCAAGGAAGAAAAGAAAACAATGTCTTCTGGTTTCTTCTGATGCATAAGAAAACTTCACAGCAAGTGTAAATGAACTGTATTAATCTTACAGGCCTGGATACAAAACATTCAGTAAGGAAAATTACTTGGTTTGGTCTAAATAGATAATTTGTAGGTAGGACAAAATTGAGAACTAAACTTCACTGACAACTACAGTCTCTTATACGGTATCTCCAGATTCTTACAAAAAGGTGAATAGGAAGTCCTTAAAAACTTTAAAAATTAATGCACGATAAAACAGCTCTTAAGCAAATTTAATTTTCAGAAGGCAAATACATTTTTTTAAGCACTGAACTTAGTACAAACCATGAAAACTGCGTATTTCCATTAACATTGAAATGGCATACGTAGATAAGGTTCAGAAGAACATGTCACTTTCTTTTCAAAGAGTTACTTAGTGAAGAGGCACAGAACCACACAATGACAGCGACAAAAAAAAAAAAAAATAGCTCCTATTGACTGGTTCAACCCCTAAATAAGGCGAGAGAGCCAGGCTAGAGTCATCAGGCAGGGATTCTGTCCAAGTTTCCTGTGTGGATGGCCAGAACTCAAGCACCTGAACCATAGTCAATTGCCCATCCAATTTTGTGAACAGGAAGGTGAAGCAGAGGGCTGCTGGAACTTGTACCTCCAGCCAGATAGGGGACGCTGGTGCTGCACGCGGTAGCTTAACCTGCTGTGCACAACTCTGCTTTTAGGAGCATGGTATTCCTAAAAACTGTTTCCATTACTACCAACAATGTCATCATCTCTGTGTTACTGGACATGGTTCTACATAAGCTCACAAGCTTAGAAGGTTCTCCACTGCCATGATCACATGGTAATCAACTTCAGCTGCATCTTAAATGAAATATTTGCAAATGTTTTGCATACAGGATTCTCTAAGTCACAGATAGGGATACTGTTGGATGGAAGTTCTAGGATACTTTCTCTTAATATAAGTGAAAATAACATGTAACTTGATATTCCCACCGATGGAATTTATTTCCTTAATTCCAAGGTCATCATAAGAAATAGAACCACCAAGAGCAACTAATGCTTTGGCTATAGAGCATCCCAAAAGATGAGTAATGATAAATAATACTGCTCAATAAATAATTTTAATGTTTACATTCACTATTTTCCTGAACATTTTTACTTGATGGTTTAGCTGAAATAAGCAACTGCTAGGTTGTTTTGAACGCCCTATAGATGGAACAAAAGTGACAAATATCCTTGTTACAGCAGCACACAGTCCAGATGACCAATTACTACATATTGGGCTATTTTACATAGTGTAAAGTAGAAACCTATATTTTTCACTTTATATCTAACATGTTAATTTGGAGACATTTCTTTTGAAATTCATTGTTGCTTCTTCTAGTGTTCATCACTACTTACAACTTATAGTTCATGTAAAAATTTGATTCTTCTTTATATTTTTCAAATCATCCCAAAACACAAATGTTACCCAAAGGGTTGATAACTCAATAGGCAAAAAACCAAAAATCTTGAAATAGAAGGAGATTAAATGATTTCATCCTGCCAGAATATAACTAGTCAGAGATATAGCTGAGATTAAAAAGCCCATTTGATGTTTAATATATGGCTCAACTGATCAATAACTATAGTTAAATACCCACCATGTCAAAAATGCTTGACAAATAATCCGATTTCCTAAACATGTGTATATTGAGATTGTAAAGTTAACTGATGATTACACTTGAAATAATTGAGTATATAAGCCAGACTTCTATGAATTGAGGAAAAGAACAAAAAGGTACAGTCATTTTTACTCCAAATGTTAAAATAAATATTAAATGGAAACAACAAAAAATTCTTCATGCATATCCAAACTAGAGGTGGTGACACAGTTTAAATACTAAATACAAGAGAATTTTAGGTTCATATTGTTTAAAATTTAATGAGAACTTCTAACACGAATAATCCCTCCAATTCCAATAAATATCAAGGCATACAGTGTGTGGATTCCATTTCATTATCCAGAATTGCCAACGTCACAATTGCCCTTCCACTTTCAACTGCTGAATACTTTTTAATGAAAAATGTGTACCTTCATGGTTTTTTTTCTCTCTGAATACTAACTTTGGAGATCAGATCAAATTCCTTTTTTTATAAAAGAAATATAAATTTGAGCAATTTCCAAGGATGGTAAGAATAAAAGGAGAAGCTCACCTGGTGGTCCTTTCTCTGTGAATTCTAACTGAGTCTTCTGCCTTGGGCTGTAGGCTGTAGTGTTTTCCTTAAAATAATTATTGCCTTATGCCTTGTATTCTTATCAGTCATATACCGTGGAGATTTTTTGCCAGTGTGTCTTCAATTATCATTCAATATTTTGCTTTTCTCTTAAGCACAAAGATCATAATCTCTGGTACTTCATTCTAATTTATAAAATAAAAAATAGAATTTCTGTTGTGCTCTCTCAAGCCTGTTCTTCAGTAATCCAAGAAGCACAGTAATGCAAAAATAAATTAGACCAATTCCTGAATTCTATGAGTGTTTCTCTGTTAATATGAGACAGGGCTATCACCACGCCTTTGAAAATATTACCAAAAGGCTGGCATTTGGTGAGGAAGTTAGGGCACTGCTTGGGGCAGCCTCATGCGGTAACAGAGTGCTTGGTTTCAAGTCCTGGATCAGCTCCTGATGACTCTACCTTCCTGCTAATGTAGCCCCTAGTATGAAGGCGATCATGGGTCAACTACATTGAGTTCTTGGTTCCTGACTTTTCCTGGCCGAACAGGTTCCAGATGGGCAGATGGGAGAACTCTCCTTCTGTCTCACTCTACTTTTTATACTACTGCTAATATTAATAATTAAAGGATGTAATATAGTACATAATCTAAGCCCACTTTCTTATGTTTCTATCACTTTCTTTGGCATCATCAAGACAGTCATCAGAGCAGGTGTGGTAGTTCAGCAGGTAAAGCTGCCACTTATGACACTGGCCAGTTTGAGTCTTGGTTGCTCAGCTTCCAATACAGCTTTCTGCTATGTGCTGGGGAAGAAGCTGACATTGGCCCAAGCCTTGGGGCCCCTGTCACTGATGTGGGACACTCAGATGAAATTCTAGACTCCTGGCTATGAACTTGCCCTGCCCTGATCATTGCGACAATATGAAGAGTGACCAGCAGACAGAAGATCTCTTTTTCTTTATGCTCTCACCTCTCTGTAACTATTTCAAATATATAAAATAAATCTTAGAGCATCTGCATCATCATAGCAAATGGTTGATGAATATTTATTGCAACTGGGGTTTAATCTGCATGAGATTTCTACTGATTCTTCTAAACACTAACACGTAAAGTCTAATAAGATCCCCAGTTTTAAAACAAGAAACAAAGACCAGAAGAAGTCAAGAATTATCTCAACATTCAGAGCTGGTAAACAGTGAAGTTTTAGTTATTGCTAAAGCATCATTTAATTTGTTACACAAAAGTATTACATTTAAATTAATGCATCATGATACGTCATACATCAAGTTATAACATAAAATTACACATAAAATCTTATGGAATAAGATGACTAATGTATTATTAAAATGAGCTAATATTCATTTTTCAAAACTATTTACAAGATATCTATGGAAGTATTTGATAAAAAAACCTGAGACCAATACATATCTAGCTAACTCTGGCTGTCGGCCAGCTGTTAAAAAATCTCGTTTCTTTTAATAGTTTATAATTCTTTGAAATTTATTTTTTGTTGTTGTTGTTGTTCTGAACAGACACAAGGCAGAGAGCTCTCGGTTTAATGGGAACACAGGTCTGACTTCCATGTGTGGATGTCCATACAGGAAAGCAACAGTGTGACTCAGAAATGGAACTTTCAAAAGCAATTGATGGGAAGGAAGAATAGATTCAGTAGCAACTCTTTCCAGCAGGCAACATGAGTGAATCACCAAAGGAGATTCTTACAGCTCATCCCTAACAGCACAAGCTCTTCAAAAGCCTAAAATTTTAGACTGTATAATAGACATACAAAACTTTGTGGAAAGTTATGTTGATGGTCATCAACTTGTTAGAGAATTGTAAGCAGCACTACAAAAAATTGTTTAAGACTAAGTCCTGGCATAATTGGAAAACAAATGAGGTAATAGCTGCTTTCTTTATTTTGTACATAAATTTTTCTCTATAATATATACACTACTAAATTTGATAGGAACATATGTGTCCTACTGTATTGGTTATGTAGAAATCCTCAGTCTCCAAAATAACCCGAAGGGTAGGTTTTACATATGTTTAACAAGTAGGGAAGCTGGATCTTAAGAAAAGTTAAATAAAATCATAAAACTATGAATAAATAAGGTATAGGATACAATTTTAGCACAGGCATTTGCATTTGCCTCTCTAAGGATATAAAACGCAAGTAATAATATTAATTCTGTGGTCAGTTCCCGCTGGCACATCAGTGCACACAGGTGGACATCTCTACTGCCAATTCATGTGACTTGCCCAGTCAATGATTTTGGAGACATTGCGGCAGATAAGCAGCAAAGGAATTATTTTATGAAAATGATGAAAGATGAGTGTACCTGGATCCAATACACTGCATCATACCCTTCAGTATCAGAAATAGGAAAATCATTATAGAAATCCATCCCTACTATCTCCAATGAGTGTAGATATTCTTTCTACTTTTTTGTCCCTGTAATTTTCGTTATTCCCAAGGATGACAACAACAAGGATAACAACAAAAGCAGAGGGAAATAAATATAAAATTAACTGTGGAATACAGAGTTGCTTTTTGGTAGAAGAGAAAGACAAAATGGGATATTCTTGAATGAACCAAAATAACAATATCCTAATATCTATTGAGTGCTGAGAATTTTATGGAAATTTACCTTCATAGCAACAGTTATTTCTATCACCTTCCACTCCACTTCACGTTGCATGATTGAGGAAAATGAAGCTTTATGATTCAGAGAACCAGTATGAGGTCTCAAGGCTGGGACACAAAAGAGCAAAGACCTGATCAAAGGACATGACCTGACTTCCCAACAACACCGTTCACTGCTTAGGCAGCATCCTATCTCCCTCTAACTCCAACCCCAGAAGGCCCAAATGCCACTGTGATACAAGCCGAGTTTGCTTATTACCAAGCATTTTAGAGTGTGGATTGAGTGAGTGGCTCACTGAAAAGCTGGCTTAATTTTCACATCAATTACTGGGAGAGATGCATGAAGGCAAATTACAAGGAAGAAAGATGGGGACAGAAGGCAACTTGCTATCTAACCTTCATGGTCCTGCCTTGGGCTTCACATTTTGTGCTTAATTGTAGGGTTACCCTGATATAGAGATGCACTTCGGTGAGTTTAATTATAAGAAAACAGGTATAACTCTTCATTGTAGGTATCAAGAATTTTTGGAAAACTCAATAGCAATATGTGAAACAACAGGATATATAAAGTGCCCATGCCTAACATGTGAATTTGTCCAAAAACTGCAAGCATAGAGTTTGAGGATTTTTTTCAATTTAAATAAAAGCTATGATATGAAAAATTGACTGTCCAAGTTCAGGCAATTAATAGAAAATTGGAGCACTGCATTATCGAAGAATATTTCAATATAAGAAAGATGAAGAGGCAAGACCCAGGAGAAACAGACATGAGGGAAACCTGAATGACAGGGATATGTTGGGTGAGTTGTTTATAATGTCAGGCCTGCATATATCCATACTCATGAGCATACTCAATATTAACTGTCTAAAGTACACATAGTGGGCATTTGGGCAGACTACCCTTTTTCATGATTGACGTATGCATTGATTTGAGAATTTAATGGATATTACTGAAAAGCAGTATATGAATTAACCGACTTCAGCTGGGGTAAGTAATACCCAGGGTTTGAATACCCCTTTCTCTTTACGCGTAGTTACAGCAATAAATAATACTGTGCATAGGGATTTCAATTTTCGCTTCAATAGGACATTATTTATTAAGTACAAAACCTTCTTTTATCAGTCTTATTGCTTTTGAAATACCTATACTATGCTTGAGTGATTTAAAGCTATGTTTTTTCAACAAAATTTTCATGAGTTCAACTATAAATAAACATTTATCTTATAAGCATATGAGAAGAGCAACTTCCCATATTCTAACTTAGCTTAGATTATTTTAAGTACAGAATAGAAGGACTTTTTTTTTAACTTATCTGGTAGAGCTATTACTTAAAAAAAAGAAAAAGGTATCTATCAAAGTAAAGTTTAGCCTAATCATTTCCGGTTTAGCAATAAAACACAAAATTCTCCAGATAATGAAGTGTGATCTTTCAGGTATGATCCTGTACATCTCAGTCAGAAAGAGCGACCTTGTGTGTTTACATGAAAATTACTAATACATGAGCGATACATAACCTCGCCTATTGTATGGTTTTACTTTTGCTGTCAATGTTGGGTTTTTCTTATAAAAGGCTTCATTTATTAGAAAAGTACTAAATTCATATTTTCATTTTACTTTGGCTATTGAAAAACTATGGTAATTTCTCAACATTTTGAGCATCAATTTCTGTACTTATAAAGTGAAAAATTTGCAATGCTAAATCATCAGGGTTATTATACTTCATAAATAATATACAGTTTTGAAGATCAATGTCACGATTCAAGTTCCTCAATACCAAGATAACTCCAGTGAAAGGCCATACATCATAGGGCCCCTCTCTGGATTAAGCAAGTTAATCCATACCATGCACTTGGGTCAGTATCTGACAAACACCTAGGGTCATGTGAGAGTTGACCAACATTTGTTATTACAAAACTTGCTTCCTGGAATTCCTTCCTACATGACTTTCAAAACGACTTAGACATCTCTGACAGCAAAGAGGTAGATAAGCTTTAGGAAGCACAAAGCATTCCATTCAAGTTCTAGTTACTGATCATTTGATTGCATGCACAATGTTAGGAGTCTAGGCAACCTGCATGGCAGTGGAGGAGATAAACTTATAAATAGATCACTACAGAGTGAAGAGGTACCAAGGCCTTTTTCTCCAACCCTTCATTTTTGCTGGTTATTCTACTTATATTATAGATACACTTATATCTGTAATGTAAGTGTTGGAATATCTATAAGTGCTGGAATGAAACTATACATTTAGCAAAAGAAAACTCCATAATAGTGTTAATATAAAATAATTGCTTTGGGCGCAACGGCGTGGCCTAGCGGCTGAAGTCCTCGGCTTGAACGCCCTGGGATCCCATATGGGTGCCAGTTCTAATCCCGGCAGCTCTGCTTCCCATCCAGCTCCCTGCTTGTGGCCTGGGCAAACAGTTGAGGACAGCCCGAAGCTTTGGGACCCTGCACCCGCCTGGGAGACCTGGAAGAGGTTCCTGCTTCCCGGCTTCGGATCGGCGCAGCGCCGGCAGTTGCGGCTCACTTGGGGAGTGAATCATCGGAGAGAAGATCTTCCTGTCTGTCTCTTCTCCTCTCTGTATACCTGACTTTTTAATAAAATAAATAAATCTTTAAAAAAAAAATAACTGCTTCACATTCAAGTAGAGCGTCATTCACTCCTGGAGACACACTAATAATACTGAAACTATTCATTTTTGGAAAAAAAATCAGTCAGGTATTGATTACACAGTAAAAGGCATACATGTTCTAGCTAACATTTACTGAACACTTGCTAGGGACTAGTGCGAACTCCTTAAAATGTTTTCATGCACATAATCTCTAGAATTACTCTATGAATGCAAAATTGTTTCTATATTTTTATGCCAAGAGGCTAAACAGCTTGTCAAAGTTCCCACAGTGAGGATGGAAAGAGCTTGGACATGAACTCAAGCAGTCTATTTTCAAGATCTGCTTTCTTTGTCTCTACATTCTACTGCACAAGAGGAAATGAGAAAACGTGTCCCCTCCCAATAATCCACGCATGCCTAGTGAAAAACATCCATCTCCACATCAAGCCAGGTCTCCCCCCACCTTTTATTCACAAAGCCTTTCAACAAGGTTCTGGACACGTGCACCAAAACCTGGCAATACAGTGCACCGATTCCCCCGTTTAAGTAAGCGCTGATGCAGAAGGCCTAACTGCCCGAGAGTGTTAACAACAGAGGGTGTATGTGTTCCCAACCTCTTATGAGTCCAAACACATTGTAAAAGTCATAGTATCACTAATGGAAATACTGACTTATAGAAGCCATTGTTCAGCTCTCCTAGGGTAGGAAATAGCTCCTTTTATTTACCTAACTCATGCCTTCAACATGACAGCATTCTACCTTTTGAAGAATCACAAACATTGAGTTTACAGTCACTACAGGTTTATGAATAAGTCCCTGAATGAGAAGTTCAGTTGTCAAAGATCTACCAATTATATTTGTCTGCACAAAAGCAAACATATACTTTTTAAAAAATATTTCTCTGCCTGGAAAAGAGTTAAGAGAACATCTTACAACCAGATTTTCATTACCAAAAAAAAAAAAAAAAAAGATGTAGTAGACACCGTTGAAAACATACTGAAGATAGATGTGTCCCACAAGGCAGTCCCTGAGTCGAATTCTCAGCTCTGCCTCCAGATTGCTACCAGTGCAGAAGTTGGGAGCCTGCACTGTGGCTCAAGTGGGTGAGTCCCTGCCAACTACAGGAGAGAGCAGCACAGAGATCCCAGTTCCAAACTTGAGTCCAGACAAACCCTGGCTATTTCAGGCAACTTTGAGTTAGTCAATACATTTAAGCATTTACTTATGTTTCTTCCAAGTCTTCCATGTGGGTACAGGCACCCAAACACTTGAGCCATTCTCTGCTATTTGCCCAGGCTATTAGCATGGAGCTGGTTCAAAACTACAAACATATGGGATGGCTTAGCCTACTATCCCATGGTTCTGGTCCCATAGATTACTTTCTACTTGTCTAAACTATCTCTGTTTAAGTTTCTACTGAGCAATTTGTACTTACACCTAATTTCAGATACAGACAAAACATATTGGAATGCCTGGGTTCAAGTCCCAGCTTCCACTTTTGAATTTACCTTCAAAAGTGGCTCTGGGAGGCAGCAGGTGATGGTTCAAGTTCTTATGTGCCAGCAATCCCCATAGACGGATCCAGTTGAATTCAACCAGGCCCAGCCCTGATTATGGGAGAGTGAATTTGTAGATGGAGGTCAGATTTTCTCTCTTTAAAAAAGAAGTTTCTTTTGTCTCACTTCACATTAAAGCTCTTAACTTCCAAAATACTGAAGTGTTAATGTTCAAGCAACCCTCATTTTATCTAAGAATGAAACAGCATGAACAGTGATGGTCTCATCACTTTGGCTGTCCTCCACTGTACTCCCAGTTGCATTAGAAAGGAGTTGGATCAGAAGTGGAACTGCTGGGACTTGAACCAGTACACATATGGATTGCCAGCATTGCAGGCAGTGGCTTAAATTTCCATGTCACAACATCGGTGCCTAAGAAAAACTATTTTAAGTCAGAAGTGTGCAAAGTACAGTCTAGGTGTCACCTGTTTGTAAATGTAATTTTATTGGAACACAGTCACATTTTCATTTACATTGTTTGGCTTCTTTCATGACATCATCATAAAGATGAGTAGTTGTAACAGAGATTGTGTGGCCTGGAAAGCTTACAATATTTACTAATTGGCTCTTTACAGAAAAGCTTTCCAATTCCAGTTCCAAATCATGACTTGATCAACTTCCCCTAGATATTTTGCTTTCTTCAGAAGCTCAGATTTTGGGGTGATTAATTTTAGGGAGCAAAAGAAATTTAGAAAGGACAGGTTTGTAGAGGTGCAGTTTGGGAGCTAAGATACGATGCCCGCCTCATTCACATTTGGCATGGTGATTGCAGCAAAGGTCAGACTACAACCAGACTGCATGCTGCATTAAAGACCAGGTTAAACAAATTACAATTACATTTGGAATCAAGAGCAATTCATAGATATAGCTACAGGTGAGGCATGATCAATATAGAAACTGAGAAGAACAAAACTTACATTCAAATAGGAGTAGTTGCATCAAGAAGCAACAGAATGGGAAAAGAGCTTGGGAATGTAACTGATTGAGCTTCATGTCCCAAACACCTCATAAGATATTTAGAAAAATATCTTAACACTGCCATAGTTTAGTAGTAGTGTTAGGTGGGTGCTTGATGAAGACAGAAAAGGAAAAGTAGTTTTGAGAAGATTTTGAAGGACAAAGTATAAATTTTTCCAAACAATGTTAAAGAATTTGAAAATAACATCACTAGCTGCATGACAGCTCGTGGGAGGAAGATTTTGCAATGTTGATAAGGAGGTAAGCAGATTAGCCATTTATGAAGTCATGCTCTTGGTAAGAACAAAAAGGCCTCAGTGAAAATGTCCATCACATGAAACATATACAGGGTTAGAGAGACCGAGTGTAAATATCTTTTAAGGAAAACCTGAAAGGTAACATGACAGAAATCAGGGGAAGATGTGTAAATCAGGACATTCTAGAGTAGGCACCTGGCACAGCAGTTCATTTGTCAGATGGGATGACTCTATCTGGCATTTGAATGCCTGGCTTCCATCCCCAGGCTCATCAACTTCTATTCTTCCAAACCAATTTCCTACTGACATGCATCCTGGGAGACATCATGAGGTAGCTCAAGTCCTTGCATGTCACCACACATATCAGGGATCCAACTCAAGATCTGATTTCTTGGCTTAAGTCTGGCTCAGGCTCGGCTATTGTGGGCATTTGTGGAGTAGATAAGAAGGTGAAAGATAAGACCAGTCGGTGTCTCTGTCTCTTTCTGTGCCTGTCTGCCTTTCAAATAAAATTAAAATAAATAAGTATTTATAAAAAAAAAATAAGCCAAGGAAGTTTAAATGAAAATCTGTTCTCAACTTTGAATGGTGGGGTGATCAGACAATAAAGCAGGTTTTTAGTACTTGGTTGCCGCACGCAGGAGCTGACCAGGGTCTCCCAGTCATGATGCAATGGGTTTTCAGTATGCCATCTACTCATCCATTCTTCTAAGCTCTGATGCAAGTGACATTGTGTCACTTGCTATTCATCACTGATCTGGAATGCATGTGTGCCTTTAGCAGAAAAGCAGATATCTTTATTCAACTTGTATCCAAGAGGCAAGAAGCAATAAAGGTGGTAGATTTCAAAAAAAATGAAGAATAACAGCAATTCATAACCTTTTACATTCCAATTCTAACATGTAAGACAGAACAAAGAATGGATAATAGCTGGGTTTCCAGAAACTATAACGTAAGTGAAGAGTTTATAGCTTGATAAAAGTACATAGGAATAATAAATCAGATTAATGCTGACTCTCAGAATATTAATACTAAAATCCACTGATGAACCTGAAGAGGATATGAACATGAGAAATATTTTCCAAAAGTCAATAGAATTTCAAAACTATCCTGCATGTAGGTATACATTGCCTTCCCCCATTCAATAAAACTGAGTAGGTAAAATTAGATGCTCATAAAAAATGTATAAGCTGAGAATTATTAATTCTCTATTAAATAGGAAGATTTCATTCCCATTTAATTCATATCTTATGGACTCCGAGATATGTTGTTTTTCTAACTTACAGAAGTTGGGGAAACGATTTGTATTGGAGCTGTATTGGGATCCTGGCTGTTCCTGCTGCCAGTGTAGGATGCCAGCCCTCTACAACATGCACACCCACAGTGTCCTCACATCTAACTTCCTAATTACTGCACCATTTGTGTTACAGTGACACTCCAAGCACATTTCAAAATAAATACCTTTTGGAGATGCTTTCAATGTTGAAAGAATCTATGTATTTGCTTTCTTAATTGCACTGATTTGTTTTTCAACAAAACCATGCTGCTAAATTTTACTTTACTTCAAGAGAAAGGCCGTTAAATTAATAACTATGTTAGAAGGAGATAACAATATCTGGGTTCTATATAACCCACATTTTCTGTGATATCATATTATCATTTTAGGCAATTTCAGGTTATTCTCAAAACAGGCATAATAATGTGCCTACAGCCTGATTAAACAGACAGAGAAGAGTTATGATTTGTCTCTACTTTATTAATATCATCTTCTGTTTACTTAAGACTTTGTCTCTGAGGTGCTGATATAATTTTTCAGACAGTATCCAATTAATCTCCAGTTACGTAGGTGGCAGCAATTCGGATTGAATTATCTTCTAGTCACTTCCTCATTAAAAAAAGAAGAAAGATGTCAAGCATATGACAAAGCATCTTGTCAAAATGATTCCAGAACTGAAGCAGCTTTGCAAAAGAAGGGCAAACCAATTCCACTGTTTCTGAGAACTTTGCTGGGGACAATTTTGGGCAACTTGGGCCCGAAATCAACAGAAAGCCCCTTACTCATTGGCCTTGCCCAGGAATGTACATAGACAATGCAGAAGTGGGAGTAGAAAGGCAAGCAGTTTATAGTTGGCAGGTTTTGCAGAAGCTACAGAAAAGCAATGTAGCAATTCCACAAAGTTATCTTCTGGGACAGCCTCAGCCAGTGAAACTTGAATATCTTCCCATGCAGGATGGATAGTATAGTCTAGAATATGGGGAAGTACAAAAGACATACCACAGTTATAAGACTTTTTACAGATTTACTTTGAAATAATCCTTTTCAAACCCTTTAGCACAATATTAATGACACAGCATTAAGAGGCATGACTTCAGAATCCTCTTCCCCTTCCATTTACTTTTTTTTTAAAGATTTATTTTATTTCCATTACAAAGTCAGATATACTGAGAGGAGGAGAGATAGAGAGGAAGTGGAGCTGCCAGGGTTAGAACCAGCGGCCATACGGGAGCAAGGCGAGGACCTTAGCCACTAGGCCACACTGCCAAGCCCCCTTCCATTTACTTTTGAAAACAAGCAAGTGAAAGAGTTATTCTAAAAAAACATGTGATTCAAATAGTGCCTTTTATAGATGTGATTATAAAATTAGGCTCAACACAGCAAGTTTCAAGAGAGGGAATGAAATACTTTAGAATCAGAAAGTATTGTTGAATATGTTGAAGGATTTCAATTGCATGGAAAAATAAACACAAACTATTTTCTTAAAATTTTATCTATTATTCATTCAATCATCTGATAAGTACTGTTGATCTATTAATTTCAGGACACTATATTAAGTACTGGCCAAAATATGACAGATGATACAAAACAACCATTTATAACCCAGAGGAGCATATGACAAACGCTTAATTGCAATTCAGTTCAGAGTTGTGTGTGGACAGTTTAAGTATGGGTGTCAGAGAGGGATCCTTGAAAGAAATAATTTATCTGAAATATTAAGAATAAGTAGGAGTTAGGCAAGTAAATTGGGAGTATGGATCACGATGGGGACAACAAAGGTATTCTGGATTTATAAATTGACTTGATGTTGCCAAAAGAAGAAGCTTTAGCTTAACTGCACTGCTCATACACTGCTTTACCAACTCCTTCCTGTTACACTGTGGAACAGAGATTTGCAAACTGCCCTTTCTTGGCTTTTAGTCCTGAGGGTCCTTTATTCCCCTAAAGGGCCTCAATGATTTCTGTCCTAGCTGTATGTATTAGGAGTTTCAAAAACAGCCATGCAAAAAGAAATGATACATTTAACAGCAGAAATGGAGAATGCTGTTTCTGCAAACACAGCAGCTCAGAAAAGCACATGGTTGTCAGCTTTCATTAGTGCCACACTCAAGGCAGAGGCAGAATTACCAGGAAAACAGCAGGAGCAAAGGAAAACACAATGAATCTGAATAAAAGCTAGGAGAGGTTGGTTGGAAGAGTAGAAAAGAAGGGAAATGAAAAACAGAAAGAAAGAGGGAGAGAGGATGGGAGAGATGGAGGGAAGGAGGCAGAGATGAGAGAAGTAGGAATGAGGGAGAGAGTGTGATCACAATGGAAAATGAGGACTGAGTTTAAGCCTTACTTGAAAGAAACAGCAATTTGGGGGTCCAGCACAGTATCTCAAAGGCTGATCCTCCACCTCCAAGCTCAGGGATCCTATATGGGCAATGGATCATGCCCAGGCTGCTCCACTTCCCATCCAGCTTCCTGCTTGTGGCCTGGGAAAGCAATAAAGGACTGCCTAAAACCTTGGGACTCTGACCCCCCTTGGGAGACCAGGAAGAACCAGCTGACTTCTGCTCTGGCTGTTGCAGCCACCTGGGGGGTGAACCGGTGGATAGAAGATCTTTCTCTGTCTCTCCTTGTCTCTGTAAATCTGTCTTTCCAATAAAAATAAATATTAAATAATAATAACAATAATAATAATAATCTCTGTTGGATTAATCATCCTAAGACTATGTTATAGTTGGCGTGCTCCTGTTCACATGCCCCTCACCTCACCTCAACAGAACACCAGTTTTCTTTTCGAGTGTATCATTTCTTCAAACGGCTTTATAACCACCTTTCCTCTTCCCTTCCATGTGGGTATAATTCCTCACTCCTTCAACAATATACCTAATATTTTAGTCCCCACAATAATACCCTTCCAGTAAGTATCGGTTCAAATACCAACTTCTACATTACATACTATGCTAAACTGACTCATGTATTTTGGGAGATGTTTTCTAATACCCATATTTAAACAAAGTTCAACTCTTTAGCGTAAGCAACATTCTTTTATTTGAAAGTTAAACAAACACTTGTGCCTATATACCAGACTTGTGTTAAATGCAAAGACAAGATAGGAGAATGGCCTGCTTCCCAATGAGCTATGTTTTGATTTCTATACCTTACTGTAGTGAAATTGGCCAAGGTCTTAATTGTTTAGCGGTAAGTTTCTCAAATTTAAAATAGATGTCTTAGCATGTGGAAAGAAAAACCTTAACAGCACCACCAGTATATGAAGCAGAAAAATAATAAAAATAAATGAGTTGAGTGAAATCCTGTCAAGTATGTTTCCCTAAACTTTCACACCTGCTAGCAGTTCTTACATATTTTTAAGAAACATTCTGTGCACACATAAGGCTGTGCTTATAGTTTTGAAGAGTTAGAACATTTTGGAGATAAAAATAAGTTGTACAAGTCACTCATGTATGTATATACGCAAATGTGTCAATGCCAGTATTGACATAAAATCAAAGTATTTCAAAAACTTTATGGAAAATGCAATTAAAAGTTTATTGTGGTGCAACAACTACTTTCATAGTACTCACATTTTGTTAACTTTTTTGAGGCTCCTTCTGTATGTCTACACTTTTTTAAAGGAACAAAAATAAACATACATTTTTCATGAATTGCTGATGCTCTCTCACATATAACTAACAATCCTTTCTCTTAAATATTTATCCCTTTATGTTCTTCATTCTGTATCTACCAATTTGAGTTTGTCCCTGTTCTTTTTCCCCTTCATATAAACCATTTCCTGTAGTATTTCATTCAGTATATGCTGGATATAAAACAGCTTTTTATTTGTCAGAAAGTGATTTATAAAGCCTCATGTATCAACAACTTTTTTTCTGTTTGCTGCATCTTAGATTAACATATTTTCTCTCACATAGAAAATGTAGTTCCACTGCTTCTGACCTCCCTTGAGTTTGATATGAAGTTAACTGTCTTGTTTTTTTTATCATTTTGTACTCTATGTGTCTTTCTTATTCTAGCTAACTTTTGTGATTTTCTGCTAATCTTGGGTGATAGAAGTTTAGTTTTAATGTGCCTAAGCATGGTGGTTTTCTTTGAATTTAATATCTTGGGGATTCTTGAACTTTCTGCATCTGTAAGTTGCTCTCTGTCTATTCCATGAGGAAAATAGTCTATTATTTGTTCAGGTATATTTGGGGGAATGGAGGCGGGGTCTTTTTTTCTCTTTCCTAAAGACATTTCCACAAACTAAAATCAGATGTTTCATATTGTTTCGCAGGTCTCAGATATTTTGCTAAAATATTTATTTTTTGTGTGTTTGGGGGAGGGAGCATGTTATGGCATAGTGCATTAAGCCTCTATCTGTGGTGCCAGCATCCCTTGTGAATGCAGGTTCGAATCTTGGCTGTTGCGCTTGCAATCCAGCTCCCTGCTAATGATGTTGGAAAGCAGTGGAAGATAGCCCAAGTCCTTGGGCCTCTACACATGTGTGGGAGTCCTAGAGGAAGCTCCTGTTGTCTGGCTCTGAACCAGCACAGTTCCAGCTGTGCTGTAAACCAACAGCTAGATCTCTCTATCTAACTTTGTCTTTCAGATAAAATAAGTAAATTTACAAAACCATCTTTTTTATTATTTCCTATTTGTGGTTCAGTCTTGGCAAATTCTATTTATCTCAAAAATCGCTGATCCTAATTCTGTTTTAGTCAAAGAACTATTTCTTCATATCTACATTGGTTTTTCTACAGCATTTTCCCTTGGAGTTTAAAGAGTGCCCGTTGGAACCACACATTAATTGGTTCATGCTGCACTTTTTTGAACACCAGTAATTTTAGAATACAAAAAGTATTAAAAGTGTTTACCTGAAAATGCTGACATCTGTGTCATTTCTAAGTGTGCTTCTATTGGCTCTTTGGACTATACGTCACTTCTATTTTACTTCTTCAGCATTATCTTGTTGCAAATTGTATGCTGAGTGTTGTGCGCAAAAACAAGTCATGAAATTAACAATATGGTGTCTCCAGTAATGGACATGCCTTTTCTTTTGTCAGGCTGCTAGTGTGGGAAGGAGTCCACTTGCATCTGAATTTGAGCTTTGTTCATACTTTGGACATTTTGCATTCAGTTAGTCAGTGAGAGTGGTGGCGGAGGAAACAGGACTTTCATCAGGACTTGAGGACTTAACCCCAGCAAGACTCCAGAAATTTCTGTCTGATTGTAGCCTAGTCACTTCCTTTATCCTCTGTAGGGGCTCTTTTGTCTTCTTTACAACCTGAATAATACCTTTTAGTGTCACTGGGGAATTCACTTTCTCCTTGGTCCAACCTCTGGTTAACTACATGTTGTACCCTGTCTCTCTTTCATCCCTCTCCCAGCATCAGGCAGCCTCTGCTGGGCACACAGTGAAGGCCTGCAGAGATTGGAGGGGTGCTGTCTATTCTTTCCTGTTACATTAAAAGATTTAAGTCATCACTCCTTAAGCTTGGTAAATTCTAGGGAATTTTCTGTCAACTTTACTGTTCCGCTCCTATGGTGGTCAGTACTAGGCATTCAGTGAAGAACTCAACTTTTTTTCTTTTTTCTTTTCAGAAAGGTATTGTGTTTTTTTTCCCGAACATTTATTTATTCATTTAAAGGCAGAGTTAGAAAGAGAAACACAGAGGGTTGGAAAGGCTGAAAGCAAGGAGCCTGAACTCCAACTAGCTCCCCTTCATGGATGACTGGGGCTCAGGCACTCAGGGAATCTTTTGCTGCTTTTCCAGCACATCAACAAGGAGATAGAAGAGAGGTAGAGCAGCTGAGAATCAAACCAAGATTTACACAGGATACTGACATTGCAGGCAGCAGTACAAAGTTCTGCATTCATAACACTGCCAGCCCCCTCAATTTGGATCATCAGAACTCTTTCAGCTCCCTTGGACATGTTTCCATCTATACCCTCAGCATTATACTTGCAAACATTTTGTCCAGTCACTCAAGGAAAGTGGTTAATGGGTGTAGGCAAATTCAGTGTATTTCTGGGGCTACATAGGATTCCAATTTACCATGGGAGCTTTCACACTGATGCTGTTTATTGAAATTTAGTTGGTTCTTTCTAACCACTAATGCCAGATTTTTCTTTCTGTTGTTATTTCTTTATAATGGAACATTGCTTGGGGTCTTTTAATCACTGTCTAGATTTTGATTTTATGTTTCCTTACTTTGCTAGGTCTCAGGTGCATACAGCAATTGTGAGACTGTGGACAAAAATTATTAGCAGGCTTGTAACATCTCAATTACCATTCTATTAACTTCCTAATGTGTGTATTTTTTACAGGATTATTGCATACCTACTTTCATTTTAAAAGTTGGAACAAAAGGTATAGAAATACTGAATTAACTGGCTCATTGCATGTAACTAATATGTGGTGTGATCGGGGGTTTAACATGGACATCACTCATGTCACCCACATTTATTCTGCTTGCTTTAAATATATCTGAGCTGATAAAGAATGATTTTGATTGCCATGATTGTTATGTGATTTTACCTCTGCACATTTCTTGTTTTCACCTCAATGCCCAGACTGTTCCTCTCCCAACTAGTCTGCAGGTCTAGTCTCCGCTCAATCTCCAATACCTGAATCACTCATCCCATCCTCTTAAAGGGCTTTATATGCTCCAATCCCTTGATCATTTTTGACTTTCTGGATTTCTATGTTTTGATTACAGTGCAGTGTATCTCTAGTATTTTTTCAATGAACAATGGAACCATCTCATTTCAAATTTAGAGATATTTCTGTAACAGTTTGAAGAATAATACTGAGCACATTACTCGAAAATACAGGCAACATATTTTTTAAACTTATTCTGTTACCCAATATCACAAATAGTCTATTCATAGATATTTTTATTCAAAACCACATCCACATTATCTGCATCTTCATTGACATATGATAAGACAGAAGACATCTAACCTAAGGACTTAATGTATAGATTTCTATATTGTGATAATAGGAGTGAAAAGAATCCATTTGATTTGTGACTAAGAAGGCCTCAGAATGTGAGACCAGCAATTTTGTCCATTTATAATGCAGGCTCATATAATATCACAACCCACTGAGTGCATAGCTTTTCTATTAGTTATAATTGATAAGGGTAAGAAACAAGATCTACAGAAACTACTGTTCTTTTAAAATCCTTAGGTGTGGGTTTTAAAAATCATTTACTTTAATTTAATACATTCAACTAGCGGATCATTTTTTGAGCAACAATATAAATCATGATTATGAAAGATTAAATGAATACTTTCTCCCACCATCATCTAACCACAACGTTCCTTTCCCCACCATGCATCTTGGTATTAGTTTCCATACTGAGGTTTATACATTTTTAGTATGTTTTGAAGACAGATAGACAATCTAAATGCTTACGTGTAGTTAACTAATAACCTAAATAGCAACTTTAACTACTTTAGAAGTTTTACATCTATAGAAAAACTGAGAATATAATATATAGGGTTCTCATGTACCCTTTTATTCACATCTTACCTTAGTATGGTACAATATTTTTATATCTTTTTTTATGTTCAAGTAATTGTGATACATTAACTAAAGCCTATCATTTATTCAGATGTCTTTAATTAATGTCTTTTCATGTTACAGGTTCCCATTAAGAATATCACAATTTTCAATATCAAGTCTCCTTGTCTTGTTTTTGATTGACCTTGTAATTGCAAGCAGAACTTGTTAAAAAATTTGTAGGTCCCTTTCTCTTCCTACAACTAGAATTTACCTGATGTTTACTTCATGATTAGAATAAGGTTATAAGTTTTGAGGAGAAAGGACTAGAAAATGCTCTGTATTATCATATCACACTGTATCAAGGTTACAGTCTATGAACATCATGTGATACTGTTAATATAAATATTAATTTTCAAAAATGTTTTAGTAATATATCTCTTATTTCTCTGGGTGACACTTTTACTAACATTTACCCTGCACAGATAAGAAATGGCTGGTTTTTCTACATAATTATCCCATCATTAGACAATTTTACTTAAGCATTAAGTCTCCCCATTTTCCTAACTGTTTTGTTGTACTTCAAAAACTTTTTCGTAACTGTGTATCTCTGTCTGGTGGTTTGGTGCCACAAGACAAACACAGACATAAAAAACACTGCTTAACTTAGTTCTTGTGAGTGCACAGCATCAGTGGCTCCAGTTCGAATCCAACAACGTACAGTGTTGTAAACTTATTTCACTGTCCATTTTATGTTTGGCTGTAGTGAGCATATTCTAACATTGTCAAACTGTATTCATTTATGATTATCCAAAATTCTTACTATCCAATTAAAATAATTTTAGATAATTTTTGGAAGGAGACCTCTATTTCGATGTTTAAATAGGTTCTCTATCCATTAACCCATTCTCTGGAACAAATCCACTTACCAAAGCAACAGTTGATATTGTTTCACTATATCACATTGAATTAGTTTGCAACAAATTGTCAATGGTTACAATTACAAACCTTAGCTTTGAAACTGCTTATTTCTTAATCCATGTGCATAATCCATCATACTACAATTTTTGAGTACAACTAGACATCAGTTGTATGTGCTGTTGATATAGTAACAGAGTAGAAAAATAATTTTAAAAATTAAAAATTTAGGGCCCGGCGGCATAGCCTAGCAGCTACAGTCCTCGGCTTGAACGCCCCGGCATCCCATATAGGCGCCAGTTCTAATCCCGGCAGCTCCACTTCCCATCCAGCTCCCTGCTTGTGGCCTGGGAAAGCCGTCGAGGATGCCCCAAAGCTTTGGGACCCTGCACCCACGTGGGAGACCCGGAAGAGGTTCCTGGTTCCCAGCTTTGGATCGGCACACACCGGCCCGTTGCGGCTCAGTTGGGGAGTGAAACATCGGATGGAAGATCTTCCTCTCTGTCTCTCCTCCTCTCTGTATATCCAGCTTTCCAACAATAATAAAATCTTTTTAAAAAATTAAAAATTTAATTAATAATTTGAAAATTTGAAAATTCATTTTTTCACTTAAAATACTGTGATTTGTACATGATGTTCAAGTATTAATGATTACATTTCTAATAACTGAATCACAATCAAAATGAAAAATGCTAGAAAAAACAGAGAAGCACAAGAATTTTTATTAATTTTCAAAATGTCTCACAATTCATAGTTAATGATCTTGTTTGCAAGTATATTTCAATATATAATTTCCAGTAATTGTTGCTAGAAAAGCTTTTCAAAGTTTACAAGCACAAATTACAGTGTATTTTCAGGTGCTACCTTTTAAATACAATCGGGTATCTTTATATGGCTGATGTTTTATTCATTCTTTTATACTATGAAGTATCATTATTATATGTACATCATAGAGTGCATATGTTTCAAAATCTATACTCAACCCTTAGCTCTTCCATATTAGCTTTTTTGCCTTGTTTCTGTATTTTTTTCCCTAATAAAGCAAGGGAGAGTCCATCAAAGCCCTCACTAACACCATTTGTTCTCCTTTCCCTTTACTCAAACTAACACCTACTCTAAATTTGGTATTTTTCCATCTCCAGGCACTTCTGAAGGTTACTGAAGACATATGACTACCTACATACAAAACATGTAGCTACATAAAGCAATACAGAAGAGGTATAATGCTGTCTGCCTCTGAAATCACTTCCTTCATTTGTTTTGCTAGATGTATTTGGAAGATACATTTACCCATGCTGACATCAGTCACTTATGGTATTCCCTGGTGTTAATACATCACTACATTTTTCTTTTCTTATTGAGTGCTTTTTAATTGTTTTGATTTTTTCATTATGATAACTAAAGCTGCCATTACAACATCAACTTCTAGGAGTAAAAGTACTTTCCCATATAATATCAAATTACTATTCCAGTTAGGTATATACAATTCTTTACTACCACCAGGGTAGGAGAGCATGCCCTGCTTCCCATTTTTGCAGCCATCCAATTTTCCCCGGGGCTGTCTTATGCTATTCTACTTTTCTATATTCTGAATGCCAATCCTGGATTAGATATGTGTGTTGTAAGTGGGTTTTTCCAAACTCTGATTCTATCTCTTTCCCAGCCTCTCTTTTTGTGTGTTTTGAATATGTTTCTGTTTAATAATTCTTTTTCTAATGGTATGCTTTTTACATATTCTGTAATAAAAGTTTTTATTTCGTGTGTTCATGATGAGATTTTGCATCTTGTATATAATAAAGATTTTTTTTCTTGTGCTTATAAAAATGCTTGTTTTATTTTCCTATTTTACAGGTTAATACTCAAAAGACGTGGACTTCATTTCTATTTGATGTGAGACAATAGACTAACTTTCTTCGTTTGTATATTTCGGGAACTTTTCAAACCATATTATTTCAAAACTTGTATTTGAAAAACAGAGGCACCCAGAGGTTTCTCCCATCTACTGATTCATTTCATAAGTGTCAACAATGATGCTAAGTTAGGCCAAAAACCAGGAGCCTGGAATTTAATTTGGGTCCTCTATATGGTGGCCAAGACCCAATTTTTGACCATCATCCACCGCCCAACTCCCTCATGCTCACGTCCACCCCCACCAAAGGTGCACGATAGCATGAAGCTGTAACGAAAACCAAAAGCTAGAATTCAAACTCAGGGACATCCAGAGGGTGTAAACATTTCAAATGGTGTCTTCATTAATGTGTCAAATGCCCACCCATGAATGCTTTACTCAAATATCAATATGTCTTGCATCAAGATTTCGTTATTATCTTAAGATTTTTTTTTTTTTCATTTTAAAGGCCAAATGGAAGAGAGAGGAGAGACAGAGAGAATTAGGAGGTCCTTCATTTACTGGTTCACTCCCCAAATGGCCGCAACACCCAGAGCTGGGCAGGCTGAGTCAAAGATAAAGTCAGTCCACTTAAGCCTCCCACATGAATGTTAAGGGCCCAAACACTGAAGCCATTTTTAACTGCCTTCCCAAACACATAAATAGGGAGATGGATGTCAGCTTAAAGTATCTGGGCCTCCACCCAGCACTCTGATAAAGGATGCAAGTGTTGTAATCTTCAGCCAGAAAGTTAGTCCCTAAGATTTATTTTCTATAGAGTATTTCCTTTGTTATGTAATGTGTATTGTTTATAACTCTGTACCAATACTGTAATTCCTCAGTTGCAACAGCTTTTCAAGTTAATATCTGTAATTGCAAACTGCCACCTCTTCTTTTGAATAGATTGTTGGGGTTTGCTCTCACAGTGAACAAGCCACAACTTGGGATTCCTGAGTCCTATATCGGCGTGCCTGTTTCCTGTTTTGCCTACTTCACTTCCAGCCAAGCCTTTTGCTAATGTACCCCTTAGGGGATAGCAGGTGATTGGGTCAAATATTTGGTTCCCTAGTACCCATGTGGGATATCACAATATGCAGTTCCTGGTTCCTGGTTTCAGCCTGACCCAGCCCTGGATGTTAGAGGCATTTGGATCAGGTATTCATTCATACTCTCATTCATTCATTCATTCTCTCTCCTCTAATACCTTCCCTCCCTCCCTCTCTTTGTCTTTCAATTAAATTTCTAAAATAAATTAAATATTTGTTTTTATTTTATTAAAATTTTAACATAAAATTTTTAAAGAAATTGTCAATTATTGGCTTTTCAGTCTGCCACATTCGAATCAACTGTTATTGCAGCGATACTGTATTGTGTTGCCAGATTATGGCCCGTATCGCTATCAGTTTCTTTCAGCTGTCTCCAGTAATGAGTGCTTCCTATAAAGTTAGTCTATGGGCAGAAGAACAAAAGCACAGAATTTCAATACTTTCATCGCTGACAGACTATAAGAATATGAAAACTGGAAGACTGCACAATAGCTCAATTGGCTAATCCTCCATTTTGCAGTGCCAGCATCCCATATGAGTGCTAGTTGGCATCCCAGCCGGTCCACTTCCCATCTGGTTCTCTGCTTGTGCTTGGGAGGGCAGTGGAGGAGGGCCTGCATCCACAGGGGAGACCTGGAAGAGCCCTTGGCTTTTGGCACCCGACTGGCTCAGCTCCAGACACTGCAGCCATTTGGTTAGTCAACCAATGGAAGAGAGATCTTCCTTTCTGTCTCTCCTCCTCTGTGCAAATCTGCCTTTCTAATATACACACATAAAAAATAAAAATGAAAACTGGCATAGAATTCATTTGCATGGTAGAAAAGGAAAGGAAAATCAAGGCCATCCATGAAAGGCTCTGGACAAGTAACTGAGCACCTGCAATAGCAGAAACCTGAGAAGCTCTAGTCCTCAGAATTTGAGGAACAAACAGCACACACACTTCTGTTTCAATTGTCTATGAAGTTATATGAATGAGCCTAACAAATACACAGGACCCCAAGAACCTTTTGTGAGCAACATTTCATGGTTACCAGAGCTCCCTTCTGCACAGAAGCAACCTTTCAAGAGTCCAGTTCCTAGTTGGAAAGCATGTGTGAATTCACATGGATAATTACCAAGGCTCCCCCTACATCTGGCTTGGAACAAGGAGCTTCAATTAGTCTCAGTGCCCTGAACCATGGTGGAGTTCTTCTCTGCACATGAATGCCCTCCTAACCATGCTGCCTCCAAGCCTAGGGGTCCCCTGAAGCGGCTTTCCTAATGGAGTGTGCAGGTGGAAACTTCGAAGATACTTCTTCCCATTCTGACTTATATCTATCATTTGGATGCTAGTTTTCCAGCCTCACTCTGCACCAATCACAGAGCTCTCCAAACTTCAACAGCTTTTAGTTAGGAACTATCTTAACAGCAAGAAGATTCACATCTGCACTGATCCACCTGAGCTTTCATCATTGCACCATTAAATGAGGGAAAGGGGAACAGGTTGAAATCTGCACTTCCTAATCTTGTTTGTTACACTGCTGTATGTGTTAAAAGGTTTAACTCTCACTTTGGTTACTCTGATAGTTTAGCACACACATGCACTTGCTTGTAAGCTTGCTATTTCTCTCTTGAATATAATTGAGCTCCTGACAGCATTCACAGTCAAAGAAAGGTGTGTGGGGAGGAGGGGGGAGTGAGGCAATTAACCATGAAAATACTTCACTAAATTGTACTATCATAAATGTGTAAGGGTTTTTGAAATTTTTTGAATGATTCTTTGAATTACATCATCAGTATTGCCAATTGACACCCATTTCCAGAAATGGTTAAGAGATGAGGAAGACATACAGTTCATCTATATCTAGCAGGGATAATACTCTTTCCATAAATGGCTTATTTTATCATGGGCTGAAAACTTTGCCCCTTTAATTTCTACTAGAAACTATTTTATTTCACTAGACATTTTGCAGGAAATGAATTTATTCAAAATTAAAGCCTCCCTGTAATTCTCAATCTTAAAGCACGTGTTCTTTCAGTCAATTCCTCAACAAAGCACAGCCTGAAGCAAGGATTAAAATTCTGACCCTTCATTTGGGAGATGAAACTTGATGGTGGTGATTGAGGGGAAAAGATAATGAGGCAAAGTAAAAACACAAAACTGTGCCATGTAATGCTGTCAGGGTGCTGGTTTCCACTCGACTATGAACTGCAAAGAAACAAGGAATGACTGGGCAGCTGTAATAGGTGGACAACAGACTCTTCTGCAACGAATCCAGGGAAAATCATCTTATAGCACAGTTCAAGGAAGAAAGAAAGGGGTAGCAATGATGTGACTAAACCTGTTCTTTCTGATTTGGGAAGGGTTTACATTACGTGACACTAACATATCCATGACTGCAGTTATTCGTCTACATCCCATCATGGGTACTCTACAACCCAGTCACTGGACTCAGAGGTGGTGCTTCTGGCTTGAGGATGAGAGAAATGTATATCTATCTACCAGGGCATCCAAATGATACAATGCAACCTGAGTGGCATAATGAAAAAGTGCATTCTTTCACAGCTAATGGGCCAGAGGATTTTAATGAAGGTATCAGCAGTGTTGGTTCCTTCTGGAGGCTCTGAAGGCGAATCTCCCACCTGTCCTGCTTCTTCAAGCCTCCAGTGCCTGCTGGCAGCCCTTATCTTCCCTCTCAGTTGCATCACTGTAGTATTCCCCGTCTCCATTGCCACATCACATTCTCTATGCTTCTGTCCTGTACACTACCTCACATCTGGATTTTCTTTCTCAAAGACACTAGTGACTAAATTTCAGGTCTCTCCTAAATCCAGGATGTCTCATATCAACCTCCTTCAATTAATGATATCTGCCAAGGTCCTATTCACAAATAAGTTCATATTCACAAGTCTCAGATGATAGCATCTAGAACTATTGTTTGCAGATTTCTTACTCAGTCCATTACAGGGTGAGTGGCATAGATAGAACACAACTGCCTCCAAACCCAGGACTTCATAGACCCACATCTTTCACCATATACTAAGATCAAATCCAAATGGATAAAAGATTTAAACCTACATCCAGAAACCTTCAAACTTTTGGAAGAAAATGTTGGAAACACACTGCAACACTTAGGGGTAGGCCCTCACTTCCTAAAAAAGACTCCAGATGCAGTAGAAATCAAGACCAAAATAAACAATTGGGACCTCATCAAACTAAGAAGCTTCTGTACAGCTAGAGAAACAATCAACAAAGTAAAAAGGCAACCCACAGAATGGGAGAAGATCTTCGCACACGACTTAGGTGATAGAGGGCTGATCTCCAGAATATACAAAGAGCTACAAAACAACCAAAATGTCAAAACCAACAAGCCACTCAAGAAATGGGCATGGGAAATGGGCAAACACTTCACAAAGGAACAAACCCAAATGGCAAATAAACATATGAAAAAATGCTCAAGTTCCCTGGCAATAAGGGAAATCCAAATTAAAACATCAATGAGGTACCACCTAACGCCAGTAAGACTGGCCCACATGAATAAAAGCACCAACAACACTTGTTGGCGAGGTTGCGGGGAAAAGGGAACCCTACTCCACTGCTGGTGGGGCTGCAGACTGGTACAGCCTCTATGGAAATCAGTATGGAGAACATTCAAACAACTCAAATACAACATACTGTATGACCCGGCAATAGCACTCCTAGGAATATATCCAGAACACTTGTTTTATGAGAAACCAACATGCACTCCTATGCTCATAGCAGCACAATCAGTAATTGCAAAAACATGGAAGCAGCCAAAATGCCCATCAACAGAGGATTGGATAAGAAAGCTATGGTTCATCTACTCCATGGAATACTACTCAGCTATTAAACAAAACAAAATGCAGTTCTTTGTGGCCAAATGGGCCAAACTGGAAACCATAATGCTAAGGGAAATGAGCCAATCCCAAAAGGTTAAATACCACATGTTTGCCTTAATTTAAGATGATATGATCTTATGTATAACATGTTATGTTTTGAATGTTATAGGTTGTGTATAAACTAAAATTGAAATGTCAATGAGGTGGTCACAGAAGGTGGCTGGGAACTCGCATTTACTTTTAACATATTGGTTACTCATTACTATGTCAATTAATTCCATGGTGATGTAAATTTTTGCTGATGGTATGTTGGAGCTTTTAATTGATCGGGATGATAGTCTGCTGGCTCTGTCTTCAGACCAGAGAGTGTATACCTAAGAAGCCGTTGAACTTGACTGGACAATAAGATGCTGGACTCTATGTTTGGTATATGCTTGCAATGGGGGAATCTCAACTGAACTTGAACTGTGGTTATGCAACAAGGTCGAGGAAGCCACCATGGGGGGAGGGTTTGGGGAGGGGTGGGGAGAATCCCAGTACCTATGAAACTGTGTCACATAATACAATGTAATTAATGAATTTAAAATAAAATAAAAAAAAATTAAAAAAAAAAAAGACTCTAGTGAGTTCAGAGGAGGTGGCAAGGGTAATGCTGAACGCAATCTGGGAGATGGTAGGACTTCAGAAAAAGAGATTGAAATCTTAGAAATGCTTAAGATTTGTATTGAAACATATCTCTAAGACAGTTCATTTCCAGGGTGAAAGATTTTCAGGTACAAGTAACGATTACGAAAATAGTGCTCACTTTTTCAAACACATAGTTCTCAAGACCCTTCAGTGCTGAGGATGCTAAAATTATTCAAATAAAGAGCTTTGATCACATACAGAATAACACAGAGAGAGACAAATACAATAAGTGGTTTAAAAAAACCCTAAGTACAAGGTATAGCAGGAAGGTAAGAGAGACACTGGCATAATCAATTCTAGGTAGAAACAAAGAGAAAAGTGTAAATCATGTTAACATATACTATGTAGCATCTGGTTCTCTGAAGCAACCCTACCAAGTAGGCTAGCTTTAGAAAAATATACCCTGGAGTCCAGATTGAATATATGATCCAAATTTCCTTGTGGTAGATATGAATTTATATTGCTGATATTGACATTCCTTTTGCCATTAATGTTTAATTAATGTGCCTCTTTGTCACTTTTATATGAATTAATAAATTCTGATCTTTTAAAGAAAATTTGGTTTCTACAACTGCAGCATCATTTATCTTTCTATAGGAATAAATCCCTATAGACATATTTAAATTTTGGCTCTTTTGACTGGCAGCTATAGACAAATGCATACACATTTCCCTTTTATTAATGTGTTTTCCCAAATGTTTCCAATTGCAAAGGCTGGGCCAGACTGAATCTAGGAATGCAATCCAGGCCTCTCTTGCACAGGTAGTGGCCAAATTACTAAGGCCATCATCTTCCCTTCCCCAGTGTACAGGAAGTTGGAAGCAGAAGCATAGCATTCCAATGTGGATGCAGGTGACCCAAGCAGTATCTTAAATGCTAGCCTCAACACCTGTCTCTCTTATGGTTTAAGCAGGAATTAGTTGTTTATATTGATTTACTAATGAAATGATTGGACGTATGGGGAGTTGTCTCCCGTTTTATTTGAACATTTGGTCATGTATTTCCTAATTAGGCTGGGAAAAAGGAATAAGGGAACCATGTGTGATGCTTGAGTGCTTACAATCTGTGTCAGAAAATCTCAGAAAAGAAATTGTCAAAGCGACAAATCACGTCAATTCTGAAAAGTGGTGTTAGTCCATAGAGAGACATGAATTTAATCACAAATTCTCCTTTAAGGAATAGTATGATACTTTATTTAAAGATAACGTCATAGGAGCGATGTCTTGCTTTCATTAGTTTAATATGTCAAATGCTAAACAGTAAAATTGGACTGTTCTAAAAACTTCAGTGCAAGTAATATATACAGCAAAGAATTTAAACACATGATACTGTTTCTAGGCACTAACAAAAAGTCCCCCTAAAATAGCAAATTTTATTCATATAGGAATGGCAAACATCACCTTCATTTTGCCAGAAACATAATACCAAATTTGAATTTAGCAAAATTAATTTCCCAAAGGAGAAAAATTATGCTTTAAAATAAGTATCTACTGAGTCATTTTACACAGAAAAAAATATATCATTATCATCATATCAGCAGAAATATCTTGCAAGGGTAAAGGCAAATAAAAATATTTTACTTTTAACCCGCAATTGGAAGCTTTCATAATACCACTTTATAAAATAACTTAATGTGACTAATTATCCCTATAGAGAAAACTAGGAATCATGACCACTTTTTCCAAACGTGGCAAGGACAGTCTATTGAGCATTTCTTAGTGACTGATCCTAAATGGACATCCAGTGCTCTGTGAGAGAGGAAGGTAGGGTTTCTTGATTTCCTTCACAGGAAGAGCAAGGCTTACTCCATTATTAACACAAATTCTCAGGGCTTTTTAAAGGAAAAGATAGAAGGGGCCATGTGCTTTTAACATAATTCCATCTGCTTCTACCACCGAGAACTCTTTTACACTCTCAGACTCTGAAGAGACAAATGATCACATTTTGTCATCTTTTCCTCTTAGAATAAAGTTGGAAGGGGTAGGAGAAATTTGCTGGAGAAAATGATGAGTTTTATTTTAAGGATGACAGTCAGAAATACAGAAAATAAAAGGGATCCAACCCCATAAGCAAGAGAAGAGCATGGCATTAATCATAACTCACTTTAACTCAAGATTCAAAGCATCTTATAAAATATGTATGTGATTTTCAATGTTAGCATCACAGAGGTACCCAATATATATCCACACCACGAAACTATCCATCCCCTTTTTATGAAGATTTGTCTATTTGAAAGACAAAGTGACACAGGACAACAACATCTTTAAAAAAAAGATTTATTTTAATTTTATTGGAAGGTCAGATATACAGAAAGGAGAGACAGAGAGGAAGATCTTACATCTGTTATTTTTGCTCCCCAAGCAGTTGCAATGACTGGAGCTGAGACCAGGTGCCCAGAATCTCTCCCGGGTCTCCTATATGGGCACAGGGTCCCAAGACTTAGAGCTGTCCTCAACTGCTTTCCCAGGCCACATGCAGGGAGCTGGATGAAAGCACGGTGGCCAGGATTAGAACTGGCGCCTATATGGGATCGCCATGTGTGCAAGGCGGGGACTTCAGCCACAAGCCTAATGCATTACTGGCTTGCTCATCAAGACTGTAAGAGGTACACGGGTAGGAACCCAGAGCCTGCACTTTATACGGAGGTCTGAGTTGGTTAGGTTAAGTGACTGGAAGAGATTGATTAGAACTTCTTGTGTCTGATTTCCTCCACTGTCAGGATAACACCATGTTCCCAACTACTCAATGGGTTTTTATGAATCCAAGTAAGCTCAATAGAGGTGTGCAATATAGTTTAAAATATTAAATTCTGCATGATTCACTGGCAACTAAGACTCATGTGTTTCAAAAACATTTTTGTGCTCACACTCAAAGATTTCTGTGTCCATTTATAGGAGTTTAGACCCCTAGAGTTATAACTGCATAAGTAAAATATCAAATCATTTTTAAAAACATATGTAGGGCAAGGATTTGTGCTAGAGATTGAGACCTGGTTTGATGATCACATCCTACATCTTTGGGTGTAGTGTGTGGGGTTGATTCCTGACTGTGGTGCCTGCTTCCTGCTAAAGCAGAGCTGGGGAAGCAGTAGTGATCACAAAAATAACTGGTTTCCCACCACCCACACAGAATACACAGATTAAATTGCCAGATCCCATCTTTAGTAACTACTGCTGTGTGATCATCAGTCAACGCATGGATAGGAGCTTTCTCTTGCTCTTTCCCTCTCTATGCTCCTTCACCCTGCAAATAAATAAATACAGCGACTCAGTCAATCAAAAAATTATACGGAAAGTGGGACTATTCCTCACTTTATCTGTGTTTTGATTAATTAGTCACATACAGGCTTATTTAAACATGTAGCCATTTGTTTTTGCTACATAAATTACATTTTCTAGGAATTAGGACTTATACATTTTCTCCCATAATATATTTACTGTCTGGTTATTAGAATATTCATTTTACAAACTAGACAAAATGTAACACTAAATATCCAAACTGGCTCCATAAAATTCTGAGTAAGTAGGGTAAATTTATTACACACAGTGACATTTTAAAGCCATGTGCTAATACAAGTAACAGTTGCATCAACTGTGTAGCAGACAGAGATGTAAATCTAAAAACACCACAAGTTTTTATAGTTTCAAACAACTGGATGTGTAAAATGCTAGTATAAAACTTTATTTAACACATTGCTATGTTCTCCTATATTGCATTTTTGTCAATTATCCATTTTGATAGCCAACTCTGCCAGAATAGCTAACTTCTAGTCAAATTACTTTTATACACACCCTGCAAACAGCTGTAAAAGTGTCAATTTACAAAATAAAATGTTTGATTTTTCATATTCCTGAGATGCATTATTTTTTGAAAACAAAACCGTTTATAGACTGGCACAAGCACATACATATAAATCTCTGTGATGAAGATGAAGCTTCAGAATCATAACTTTTTAAAAGATTTATTGTAATTTTTTATTGGAAAGTCAGATATGCAAAGAGGTGGAGAGACAGAGAGGAAGATCTTCCATCCGTTGGTTCACTCTCAAACCGGCCGCAACGGCCAGAGCTGCGCCAATCTGAAGCCAGGATTCCAGAACCTCTTCTGGGTCCCATGTGGGTGCAAGGTTCCAAGTCTTTGGGCCATGCTCCACTGCTTTCTCAGGCCACAAACAGGAGCTGGATGGGAACTGGGCTGCTGGGATTAGAACTGGTGTCCATATGGGACCCTAGCACATGCAAGTTGAGGATTTTAGCGCCGGGTCCAGAATCCTAACTTTTGAAGCAAATATACATAACACAAAATGTTTCTTACTAGCTGGACTAACATGATATAAGCCAGGATTTATTTCTACTTACCTATTTATGTAACACACGGGTAAACCTTTTTGGTAACATAAAGCTGTGTGCGGGAAAATAAAATGAATAGCCTCAGTTTTCAAGTTTAGTCACCAACTCTAAATCATAGTTCTTGCCCTCAGTCAATTTAAGTGCAGATCACTTTCAAGTTTCAGAGAAAAAGACATAGCTCAGAACTACTTATCAATTAGAGGTGAGAAACAGAGATTTAATCCATGGGTAAATTAGACATAATCTTCAAAAAACCGAGCATTTGTATCAAGCTAATTAAAAAAACAAAAAGGTTTACCTAAATGATGCGAGGACAAATGACAGGTTCTTTGAGGCATGTCTGTTTCTTGCCATTGTATTTATTTTTTTTAATGGGAGACAACTGTGAATGATGAAGTGAATGACTGTGAAGGAAAAGAAGGCAGAGTCTGTCCCTGGAGCACACAGGAGATGAGACAGACTGTGTCCTTGGCCTTGGGGAGGAGCAAGTGAAAACAGGGACGAGGAGGTTTTCACCAGCCTTTCAGAAAGAGTGTTGCATGAGCTTTATGAAATGGCATTGTTTATATACCAGAAGGATCCAAATACCTCATTCTGTCAAAGAAATCATTTTTTTGTAACTATGCAAACAAACACGTTCTATAGGTTTGCTTGTGTAGCATCTCTGTGAAATATGCACAAAACAGAAGGGATATACATATATATTATTTACTTTCATACCTTATTTATCATGTTGCATTTTATGTAGTTTTAACATTACCTAAAATGTTCTTTTGAAGAAAATGTATAGACTATTTTATGTACATATTCAGTAATAGAAGGATCTATTCTTCAGAAACACCAACATATGGTATATTCAGAAGAGAGTTGGTCAAAGTAAAAATGCAAGAGAAAAGACACTAACTAATTAAATAACTAACTAAATAAATAGATAACATAATATACCACCCTGAGTTGAAAAAAACCCAGAAGCTTCATTGGTTCCAATTCATTCTTGGATGGAATAAGCAGCAAGTCTGTCTGCTAACATGAGGTGTTTTCATTAGTATTGAGTTCAGGCTGATGAAGGGTAGAGCCCTTTCCTATACTGCTAGAACTTTCTCCCCAGCCTGCATGAACTCTTCAAATATATAGTTTTCAAAATATGAGTGGGTGGCCCAAGAAACAATAGAAGAGCAAGAAAAAAAGAGGCTCTGGGCTACTGGCTTCAGATTGGCGCAGCATTGGCTGTTGCAGTCACTTGGGGAGTGAACCAGTGGATGGAAGATCTTCCTCTCTGTTTCTTCCCTCTGCATTTCTGACTTTCCAATAAAAATAAAATAAATCATTAAAAAAGAAGAAAATGTACCCAAACCAGAAAATTATTTTGTTGCTTTTAATCTTGACTATCATTTAAAATTATCTGGAAGCAGAAAAAGATTGAGTATTGTGCAATGCCAGTTAAAAAATAGAGAGCTGGTATTTTCCTTTACATTTAGGATTTGAGGATCTGTACAATGGAGGCAACTATGCCAAGAATGGGAGATACATTGCAGTATGCATCTCTACTCCTGAATAAAAGATGAACTCCCAATAAAACTGTTAAATATATCTTGACAATTGAATGCTGAACTTTATACCGTTGTCTGTATCTACAATGTCAGGATACACTTAAATAGCAGATGAACTAAACTATTGTTACAATAAAGGGGGAAACAGTGCAGAGGAAGAGGGAAGGGAGGGTGAGAGGGGAAATCCCTGAGCCACAGGAACTCTACAAGGAAAAATAAAGCATTAAAAAAAATAATAACAAAGTCCAGACTCCAGATAAGAGCTAACTTCCTCCTTCTTTGGAAACATCATCTCTAAACTTGCAACATTAGAAAATCCCCTACCCAAAATTTCTGTGTTATAAGAACTGTGTTTCTTGCTCACTGGGGAGGATAAAAGAGGCAATAGTGGGGAAAGACATATCACTGCAGTGAAAACAGTCTTTTAAAGAGACCCCTGCAGCTTTGTTCAACACCCTGGAGGGCATAAATAAGACCTGTGCTTCGAAGGCACCTGAGTGCTGGTACCCTATTGGTGCTTCACCCATTTCTGCTTGATGAATGCAAACTAGCAGCAAAACGGAAAATCTTGTGGACAAGTTTTCTGAAACAGCAGAAAATTGTTTTATAATCTGATGGGGACTTGGCAGGGAAAAAAATAGTTCAACTCTTAAAAAGAGTCACTTTATAGATGAAAGATTTGTAAAGTTTAAAAATTTCTTCAAAGTACATTCAAGAATCAAACCCCTTGAGTTATAATACTTTTAAAATCTTTACAGTATGTAATGGAGGCATACTGTAACTTAACATTTTCATTGCTCTATTTTATCTGTGCAGGGGCACTTCAAGATGCTTGTGGAGAGGCTACTATTGGGATGTCTACACCCAATTTGGTGTACCTGGCTCAAGTCTCAGCGTCTCTACTTCACGTACACATTCTTGTTCATGCACACTTATGAGGAGGCAGATAATGGCTCATTCAATCAGGTCCCTCTCTGGGTACTACCAACATCTACGGAGCAAACAAATTGGTAGAAGCAATTGAAATGAAGCAGATAGAGTAAACAGTTAACAAAAAAATAAAATCTGAGAACATTAGACCAGGACCTAATACGGTACCTCATGATCTAGCCTATATCAAGCTGCAGAACGCACACTTCAAAACATGAAGCTTTCATAAAAACTCTAAATGTTGGGATTCAAATAGTGCTGGGAGAGGGCTACAAATGGAAAGTATGGGAACTCCAGGAAGCCTTCCATGAGTTGCTCTGTCATCTCTTACATTGGGCAGTTCATTCGCATTGCTTTAAAATAAACAGATAAACAAAGTAAGGCATTTGCCTAAGGCCGATGGATCCTAGTAGTAAATAATTCATTTTGAGTACTCCTGATTGACAGCTGTCACTTTTAGAGGCTTGGACCTGCGACCGGAATCTGAAGACTGGGCCAGTCTGGTGGCCTTGGCCTCTACCATGTGGGATGAGAATCTAAATCCAGGTAGTTAATGTCAGAACTAAGTTGAATTGTAAGTCTCCCAATTCGTGTCCTCAAGAGTGTTTAGTGTTTAGTCACCTTTTGGTGACCAGAGCATGACAGATATCTGAAAGTAGCAGTAGCAACAATATTATAATAGTATCAATTTACTTTCTCTTACCATTACAGAATGTATTTCACATTACATGGCCAAGCTGTTCTCTCAATTGCAATCTGAGCTTTACCCATCCTAACTAGTCCTTCCCCTCAGCCTTCAGACTTGCATTATGGATTCAAGACACCCATATCTACTTGCACTCCATTCCTCTTTATCCTGCACTGGCTTTGCTCCTCTCAATGCCCCACCTCTCCCATAAAGTCCTTGCATATCTAAATCCACCTTGGGGTTTGCTTCTGAACTGGCACAGGACGACTTGCTCAGAAGAATAAACAACTCTTTCAGAATCCCTGCAGTAGCTAAATTGTCCAACAGAATGCATAGCTAATATCTGATCTAGAAGAAACCATAATTCATATCTATCTGCATCCTTCTGCTCTTAATAGCTAAACTTGTTCATAAAATGTGGAATACGCATGTGTTCACTGTACACCAATATAAGATCTTGCTTGTAACAGGACATAAATGTATCTGCACAGATTTGTACACAACTATGCAAAGATGGAGCTGCTGCATTTAAAATAACAGTCCAAATGTTATTATATTTGGATGAAAGTACATTGAAAGATGTTTCTATTCCTAAAAATAAACTCTTTAGCATAGCTGTTGCTATCCCAACACACGGGATAATGCAGACCTATTCCTAATTATTATTCTGAATTACTTATAATCTCACATTGACAAACACTGCAAGGAAGGAACAAAAGAGGACTTTTAAGATTTTCTCTTATTTTTCAAAAGTAAAGCTGAAGTATAATGGAGAGATAAAATTATCTTCCTACTAGCATATTCAATCTGAAGTTGGCAAACATCTGAGCTGATTCTCTGATGTCTCAACATCTCTTATCATTCCTCCACTGTTTAATTAAGGGCTTTCAATTTGTTCTTTTAATTTTCATTTATTTCTAAAGTAAGAATTACCTTCATCTGAAGTGTAACTGCCAGATATTAATCTAGGGCTTGGCTACACTTCATACTACTTTGGGTCATATAGTTGACACATCCGTGGTTGCAGACACCACACAACAGATATTGATCCATCTTTCTTTAATTTAGGTGCAGTCTGTAGGTTACAATAAAAATTAGTACTGGAAATACTGAAACACAATTAGCAGCTCAGGAGATTCTTAGTATTAAATTTTTGAGGTAGGAAATCGCCATTAAGATGCATGCTTAAGGAAGGAATTAGTTTCTACAATTCCTGAGGTCTTCTTTTTTTTTTGTTTCCCGTTGTTGTCTCAACCCACACATTGGTAATTTATTACTGAAAATATTTATGGTTAACAAGAGTGCTTGTTGAATAATAAACAATATAATTTTTTTAAAAAACTGATAACTCCTGTTTCTTAATCTTTTCCATTTATTATTATTATTATTATCATTTTATGATACAGTTCCATTGGCTCCTGGGATTTCCCTTATCCTCTCCCCAATTTCCCACCACCCCTCACCTAGGTCCTTATATCATTACTAAGATATAGTTCTTCATACACAGTCAACTCACTCCTATTTAAGGTCAATGATTTCTGCTACAGTCATGGAAACCCAAACAAAAGCTAAAAATAATATAAATATATATACACACACAATTATTTTAATGCATGGATTATTCCCCTTAATATAACCCAAAGAAGGCATAATGCAAATAAATATTTGGATATCTGCTTCTATTACATAGTTATGACAAATGGATGAACACTTTATAAAAGGGTCCACATAGTGTTTTACACAAAGTATATTTAAATAGCAATACTGTACAACCTAAGGGTGCAAACAGCATAGCCTGCCTAAATTGCATATTTTATGTCAAAAGTACTTCAAATGGCTACTTTGAAGCATTGTCATTGTTACAATACAGTATGCAATTTTAAAAAGACAATGGACTTTAAGGGAAAAGGTTTAATGTTATAAGTTATACATACATTTTGAATTGCTGTTGTCATTACTGTATACTCCATAACACGTTTTTTTATTATTTCTAATATTTTTGGAGTAAGTTTTCCTACTGGTTATCAGTTTGAATTTATTAAAACTATCTTATTTAAAGCATAATCTGGAAAAAATCTGAGCTTTTGTGAAAAGTGTGTATGATCTTCAAAAAGTTGACAAGAAACATATTATGGGAAAAAAAGGCATAGATTTCATTTTTTTACAGTAAGCTAAACACCTTTGAACTCCATTTCCCCAGAAGCATTTTGAAGTGCCATCATATGTTGTAGGTATTATTGCAAGTGGTCTGCATGTGGGAACTTGTTTAACTTACATGATGCCTGTGATGTGAGTATGACCGTGCCCCTAGGATCCAAGAAGGACGCAGAAGCACAGAAGCTGAAGTCAGCAGCCCCCATGATATCATGGAAGACCAGTTGCCCAAAGAAATGGAAGAAATGAGGAGCCAAGTCTTGGTTCCCACACCCTGGAAGGGGGCGCCTGCCTACATTCCTGATTTCTTCCATCTCTTAGCATCAAATTACTCACTAATAGCAATAATGTCAGTATTGGATGACACAATTTACAAACTCAATTCTGTAAAACTTTTAAAGAAGTTACTTTATTTTTCTTCAAATTCAGACTATTGTGCCGTGGTTCTTAGATTTACTGCACACTTACTGGGCTTATCTTGGGCAGCGCTCAAATTTAAAATTAATAGTGCAATATGAACACTAATTTTTATATATCAGTTCATCACATAGAATGTCACCTCCAGGATCAAAAACACAAATGATCTATTTAATGAGCAATAGCACAATATTGACTTGAGAGGAATGATTAAAAGGTCCAATGGGAAGATGAATTGTCAATAGATTATGATTCTACATGACACAGACTGAGCACATAAACACTGTGGTATTTAAAAGCCTCAATAACTTATAAGATGTACACTAATCAGCATGAAGCTCCCATGCTATCAGGGAAATCTATAAGCTTTTATGTAAAGATACATATAAAAGATATTTCATATTGTATATAAATATCTTTTTATATCTTGCTTCGTTATTTTTCTGCATGTTTCCAATATGCTCACCATCACAAGCAGAATACAGATATTCTCAATTTTTGCAATAATTTATTTTTGACAAATTTAACACTGGATAGGAGAGGAAATCACCTGGTTTAGTGCTGAAAATAACACTGAATGCAAGATTGCTCAATGAGACAGCAGAAAAATGAGAGTTCTTTATTTTTAATAGCATCAACAATAAAAAATCAACTGAGCTATAAAGTAGACAGCTTAGCAAAAAAAAATATAATTTATCCTACAAATATTTTAACTCAGCACTTACTATTCATGGCTGACTCTTTACTGGACCATAGAATTCAAAACAGCTGAACTAGAGTTTGTAATGTGATAGAAAGGGGAGAGAGAAATAAATCATTAAATTATATTGTGATGAGCCCTGCACTTGCAGGCACAGCTCAGTGAAAATGGGCAGCACTGCATAGACCTGGCAGAAATACAAAATCACACAATCTTCCTAGGGGCCCACTTGGCAGTATATCTTGAAAGCATTAAAAATGTAACATACCCAGGAATTCTTCTAGGAATGTGTCCTACAGAAATAGCACTGGATGTGCACAAGAATTATTTATGAGGATGGCGTAATGTTTTGCTTATGAAAGCAAAATATTTTAAACAGCCTTGATGGCAAATAAAGAGTGGGACCATCACATTACATTGCCTTATTAAACTGTGCCAAGAGACTACCGAAAGGATATGAAAATCAGAAGTTAGAGTTTTCTAAGAATAAAAATTGAAAAAAAATACACATGATCTAATGTTAGTTGAAAAAAAAAAGATATAAAGATATACAAATCAGTTCCAAAGTTAGTTTTGTTAGTGTTGCTGTTGGTTTTGTTTTGTTTTTCTCTCCTGGGGGTGGAGGGAACAGGTAGGAGGGCATACTGGGTAGAGCAGTACGGGTCTGCAAAAAATAGAAGTGAACACCCTAAAGTAATGCTAATAATTCTCTGTAGTCACGGGACTATGAGGATTAATTTTTATTTCCAAGTATTTATTTGTGCATTTTCTCCAACTGAATTTTTTTATCAGTATAAGGGTTCTTAAAATGGATAAAATATTTTGAAGGAAAATTTTAGAACAATGAGAGCTTTGGAGATGGGCACAGTACCATGACAGAATCTCTGACCCAGAAGAGGAAGAAGAACACGTTCTTCACAGCATGTTTGAACGCAGAGCCATGAGATGCTTATGACAAGTGCCAAATTGGGGGCTGCAGTAGAATGTAAAGAATACTGTCTTCAAAGATATATAATCTGCAAAGATCAGGGCAGGGCACACATATTTTCCACAGAGTTCTAAGTTAAGCCCACCAATAATTTGTATTGCACAAGTGGTCACTTTTCTACCTGTGGCTAAAGCAGAACCTAGATTTAGACTTTATATTCCAAAGTCAAGCAGCTTTCCAAACCATTTTGTTACATTGAGACTCTGTTCCAGAATATTCTACGGACACATAAATGTATTGGAGAATGATTATCCATCCTAAACGAAAAGCAGAGAGAATAAATCTGGCTTAATAGATACTATATTTAATTCAGTATCTTAGCTTACTGTATTCTAGTCTATTGAGTACAAAGAAGAATTTGGAACCATATACAGATCTCCCACTTCCCATCACTTATACACAACCTTTGGCCTAGAGAGCAAAGTTCTATTTAGAATAATTTGTAATAAAGAATATGATGGTTTCACACACACACATTTCCATTTTTAGTTTCTTCAAGCTCATAAAGTAACATTTACATTCATGTTCTTTTAAAGTTTAAGGAATGTATGATCAGGTTTTTGTCCAGCTATTTCTTTGTTGTTCTATTAAGCGATCAGCTAAGATACCTTTTCCTGTAAAAATACAAAATTGATTATCACAATACAGATACTTAAATTGGGTTAAATATGCTAAAATTATAGAGATAATATCTTTGGGATTTGACCAGATACACTCCATGGTGCTGTCAAAAGTCCTCTTAATTTATTTGCACAGTAGAATTGTAAATGCAGCAGAAAACAGCTTACTGTAATGTAAACAGAGCTTTCCATGTACTGCGCACAGGACAAGTTTATTTAATGTAATACATTACACTCACCCATCATTGCTACCTTTCAGTTTATACTTTTATGGTAACAAACGGTTATAATAAACAGAACCGTAGTGCTAAAAATCAAATAGCAGGCTAGGTAGTCGACCTCTATTTGAAAAGAATCTGACATCACTCAGTGTTGTATTGGGCGATACTAAAGGTTCTCAAATGTCTCCATTTTAAAGCTAGAAACATTCTCAGTTCTCAGTATTTACTAAGAAGAATTGTATCCTATACATTTCACATCCAGTCACTCTCCAGTATCTGCTTTCATGTTTTAACTGACCTGCAATCAGACTGTGAAAAGTAACTATATATTTGCCTATAGTAAAACTATTAGGATGCTTTATTGTGATGATTATTATAAATATTTTATCTTCTTCTAAAATGCCATACGAGTAATATTTTACTTATGAAGACAGGAATGCCATTTTGAGTGTGTATAAAGAACTATTTCAAGTTGTCTGTCTTAATTGTCTCATAGGAAGCCAAATTGCGATCAATAACTTTTAGAAGCCTGATAAAATGTTCATGTTTTATAAAATCAATTATCTTTATTTAAAGTCCCCCCATAGCATACCATTTCTCATTAACTTGACATGATTCACAAAACAGGAGAATTTTTTCAAAAATATATTCTAGATTCTATTAATAATTTACAAAGCACATGCTACTCTAAATACAGTATTTTAGAAAATAAAATTAATTGTTTAATAAGTGATGAAAACTCTCGTGGCCATGAATCAGTTACAAAAGAACACAGCACCTGCCTTTCAGAACTAAGAGTGGATTAGATGGCACTCCGACATGGCTGAAGTGAAAGAAATGCATTTCTTGGTCAGCTTTTCTATGTAAGACACTTGCTAAACCATGTCTCCTGCTGTCTCATTAAATCTGCAAGTGTTACTCTATAATTTACTGTCTTGAATTTTAAAACAGGGACATAAAAACTTAGAGAGTTGGAATAATCTGCTCAAGACCATCGGATGGAGAAATGGTTGGGCTTGAACTGGAATCAATATCTGTCTAACGTGAAGTGCACGTTTTCTCAAGGGGTTGGGTTTACACTCAGCAACGTGGATGGGATACTTCTAACAGAGAATGATGACATCCTCAACTCAGCCAACAAAAAGAAGATATTAAAAGGGGTGTGGATGCCAAGCCTAACACACTAATTCTTAATGTCAACTCCAGTGATTCCTTCTTGATAAACACATTTCCAAGCGTAAGGCTCTCCTTTCCCGTGTAGACCAAAAGTTCCTGCTCTAATATTAAGCATTGAGAGTCATAATTTCCTGGACTTGAAGAAAAGCATGGATCCATTTTCACTTTTCAGCTCCAGAACTTCTCTTTATTCCATTTTTGTCTTGCTCTATAAATTCTCGGGACTTAACATACATATTGAAAATAACTTGAAAGCTCCTTTACTTAAACCTCTCATTCTATAACTTTTTTGCATAAAGACTTTTAAGATATTTTCTGTGAATTATTTTAATATTTAGCAACCATGAAATTGCTTCTTTCTAAAAGAATAATAAACTGCCATCCATAATTTACCAATTACTGAAAAAAGTGAGATAATTTAGAGAATATTTAAATTACTAATCAAACGTGATAGTGATACAACTAGTACATACATACACACCAATGAATTTATTTCAATTAAACAAAATTAGTAAAATGATAAACTGAAAGCCAAAAGTCACCTCTTACCCAAAGAAGACCATTATTTAAAAATCCTTTTTGTGAGTATCTATATTCTCAACAACTCCATGACCTATAACTTTCACAACCAGTTTTCTTTCTGCAATATTCTGTGAGCAATTTCCATTTTGTTAAGTAAATATTACTGACATCCCTCTAAATGTTCCCTGATAACCATGGTTTACTTAACCATTCTCCACTTCCAAATGGATATTTTGATTGCTCTATTTTCCCCCAACTTAAGCCATGCAAAATGAAAATGCACATTGCCTTCAGCATCCTCAACACCATTTCACTAGGATAAACTCTCCACCTCATAGTTACAATTACCAACTTATTGTCCTGATTCCACAATTCATACTGCTGATATATAATTTAAGCTGTAGTGCCTGAATTATTCTTTTTCTCTGTATGTCATTGATAATACCCAAAAATCTGTCCATTTATCAAGTGAAAAGTTGATTCATAATATTTTAATTTTTATTTCTCTGCTTTTTAAATTGTAGAAATTTGTTTTTATTTAGAAATGTGCATTACTATTTAGGTAAATAACTACATGTTGATCCCTAATCTATGCAGTGCTTATCATTTCCTTTCCTTTGCAGTAAGTCAGATTCACAGCATGTTCAGCTCCTAAACTGATTTTTTATTTTGGTTAACAGTGTAACCAGTACATTGAACTCATTTTTTTTTTCTGTATTGAATATTTAGAATGGCCATACTACGGAAAATGTTAACTTAGTGCTCCGAAAGTGCACCCAAACCCTCTGTACCTGACTACTTTGCCTTCCTACATCACCAGAATGCCTCTGAAGGGTAGCCTTTATGTCTTCATGCCTGCACTCCTCAATGAGTAGAGTGTGACACACCGTATTTACTTACTCCATGGATAAGGGAATGGATGGGGAGCAGGAAAGATGTAGTGATACAATAACAGCAGCTAATTTTAATTATTAAGTACTGCTGTGATAAGTATTAACTGACTGATATGTAACATTTCCATTGTTAACCACCTTTATACAACAGGGCTAGCATGTAGTCTCCCTTTCTAAGGAAGGCACATTAGAGCGTAATTTTCAAATTGGTATCTCCTACTCAAATATTAAGTGATTACACTGTTCATTAGCCATTGTGAAATGAAGGTGAATGCAATGTGTGATAAATTATTGGTGACATCCTTTGTCTAACCAGCTCTTGTAAATCCATTTCTTTCCCCTAACCCAAATGCCTGACTCCTGAAACAGTTGAGCACTACCCAATAAGTTCCCTTTTACCTTTCCTTCAATGAGCAGATAGCAATAACAACAACAACAAAGCCTCCCTCATGTGGGGCAAATGGGAAAACCTTGCAGGCAACGCCAGATACCTAGTAAGAGCCTAACCTCTCTCTTCTTGAACATGTTTGTTTATTTTGAAAGTCAGAGTCACAGAGAGGGAGGAAGAAACAGATAAGACTTCTCATCCACAGGTTCACTCCCCAGATGGCTATAACGGGCCAGGTTGGGACAAGAGCTGGAAGTTTTTTCTGAGTCTCTTACATGAGTTATAGGGGTCCAAAGTCTTAAGACCATATTTTGTTGTTTTTCCCAGATGATTAGTAGAACATCGATTAGAAGCAGAACAACTGGGACACAAAACAGTACCTATATGGGATGCTGGTGTCTCAGTAGTGATGGCACAATGCCGGCTCCTCAATCTCTCTTAATCATGTAAGCAACATTGTTATTAGACATGTTACAGACTTGCTAGCATTGCCCATGATTTTCATTTTAAAAATATTTTATTGTTTGAAAGGCAAAGTAAGAGAGAGTAGGAAATATGTAAAAAGACAAACATCTTCTCCCATTGCTTCATTCCCCACCTGGATACAACAGCCAGGGTTAGGTCCTGCTGAGGCCAGAAGCCAGAACTCTACCTTAGATTTTTAATGGATATGGCAAGAATTTAAGGGATTTGATGATAATCGGCTTACCCTTTTTGCCAAATCCAAAGGTCTAATGAACAAAAGAGTATCAACTCTGTTCACCCTGAAAAGGGTCAATCCTTCTGTCCTATCAGTCCCGGGAGCCCAAGACTCCCACCATCCCTTTAGTCTTTTCTCTTGCCATCTGTATCTACAAGCAGCTCATCATTAAATCCAATCTCCCTACATAAGAAAAACACTCTCCTTACTGAGGTCTGCTAGGAAATAAACAAGGTTCTTGGCCTTTTCTGTGTCTGTTCCTCTCCCATGCTTTATATTCTCAGAGTTCTAATTCTATTAACGCATGCAGCGGAGTCCCCCTCACCTTCAGATTCTTTGTGCCTTCTGACTTCTCTCCACTCCCTTCCACACATTGTGTTTGACACTCTTCTGGACACCGTCCTACCTACCTTTCAGATCCCAGTTCATCTGGCAGGATCTCAAATGGTCTTTCCTGTTTCCTCCAGCACAAATTAATTGCTTCCTCTTTTATAAATCCCTAGTATTTTATATACTCCTCAATTTATTCAAAACATTCTTTTTATTACAATTGTTTATGAAACCTCTGTCTCTCCTACTATATTGTAAAATGTCTTGTTTATCTTTGTGTGACCTATCCTACCTAGATGTGTGCTGGAACAGTTTTTCCTAAGATCCTATTTCCCTTTTAAAAAGAAAAAAAAATTTAAGACATATACAAAGAGCTAAAATATAGTGGCTTTCATATTTTCACTGGAGCATACCAAGGCTGTAAGCAGCTTGAGACGTTTCACTCCTCAGTAAGAGAGCATATGCAACTGAGCTGAGGGTTCTCAAAGAACCAAAGGTGACATCAGACATGCCTGGTACAGAGCATGAATTCTAGATCTCAAAGGTCACTATCGTAACTATTAAAGGTGCATAAAAGCACATAATTTATAAGTTTGTCTTTGGGGTCAGGCAGCAGATGAAACAACACACAGAGAAAAGCTGTGATAGTTCATGTAAAAAATGAACTATATTTCACATAAAAACATCACATTAATGAGAGGATACTTCTGAAGGTCCATGGAAAATGGAACTGAAATAAATGGACTTTGGTGCAAAGTCAGTGCCTGCTTCTTTCCTCCATTAAATATTTTCCATGAGCTTTCTGAAGTACCAGCTTGTAACTGGCAGAAGGAGGGAAAGTTCATCGAGCTGAATCTTCCCCTGTCTTTCTCTTTCATCAATCTCAGTTTTTCACCCCACTAATCTGGGTAGATTTGGTCTTTAAAGAGCTGAAATATAATACTGACTGATGCTGAAATGAAGAAAAGCATTCTGGAGCATTTCTTCAGATTCTTAAAGTAAGCACTTTCTGAAAAAATATTCCGCATTTATGACATATAGTTTTCATTGTCACAGGCACCTACAGCAGCTGTAGAAATGTTATCCTAGCAGATTTTCTGCGCAGATACTTTGAAGTGATACTTGCAATTCTAACTTCATTTGTGCTTACATAAATGCTACTGCCTGGTAATATTTTCCAGATTGGATGTTCTTAAATCATTTATTTAGAGAAACTGTTATCAATTTTATATTCATAGCACTACAAAGAGAAAGCCTTCCTTAGCAAACTGCAGAAGATTGAATATGAAATGCTCATTTTTCTTTTTTAACATTGTATGTATTCATTTTATTTATTTGAAAGACAGACATTGAGAGACAGAGATCTTCCATTTTCTGGTTCACTCTCCAAATGCCCATGCCAGCTGTGGCTGAGCCAGGACAAAGCCAAGAGCACAGGGTCTCGATCCAGGCTTCCTAGGTTAGTCACAGGTTCACAACTACTTGAGTCACTGCTTGAATGCACGTATTAGTAGGGAGCTGGGACTGGGAGGCAAAGCAAGGATTAAAATTCTGGTGCTGTGCTACGAAATGCAGGCCTTGCCAGCACCCATCTTAAACACTGTGCCAAAAGCCTGCCCTGGGTAGTCATCAGCTTAATACAATATCAGGTGGCTACTGTGACAAAGGAAAAATGATATAACCACCAGATTGTTACACAAACAAATGCCTATTCATTCAATTATTTTAATTCTATGAACACCAAAGACTATATGCACACATGAGAGGAGAAAAACATTTTATCTCAAATAGTTATGTGAGAACCATTACCTCATAATTTTGTGATTCACTGTTAAAATGGCATAAAACAAACCTTGCTATCTCATAATATTTTCAGTACATGAGACCATCAAGCAATAAAACTTTGCATAGCCAAATAAAAATTTCAAAACAATAGATTATTAAATTGGTAATATATCCACATTTTAATTACATTTATTAAACTATAGACTTTGTTTTTCTTTCACCCACAGCTCAAGGACCCAGGGGAATTGAACCATGATCTCTGCCACTCCTACTGCCAGGGAGACAAATACTCCACACTGGGCAGTCCCTGGAAAAGAACCTCAGGGACTCACAGTATAAAATGAAAATTGTGTTTTATTCCCCATGTCTGTCATCCTTGGGAGAATGCTTACCTCTAAGCCTCTTAGACCCACAGTAAACTTAAAATAACTGGGATCATAATCCTCATCAACACTTCAAATACTCTGTTTATATATTTTTTCTTCTCTAATCTGAACAAAATAGTGCAAATACACTCCCCCAACCACGCAGTCCAATCTGAATTTTCCACTCATGCTTCAAACTGTCATTGACCGGGTAAAGAAACATCACCCCCATATGTCAATCTGAAAAAAAGCCTTCAGCACAAAACAAACAAAAATCATCCCTGAAGCATATACCAGGAACTTACATACATGCTCCAGCCCTTTAGGTCACAGCCCTGACTCAGACAGCCTGGTACTGAACCTTGCTGTCAGAGCAGAAATATCTGAACAAACATGAAATACACCCAAGTTTAACATAGTTAATATATACATAACTATTATATAAGCACTCTTTTCTCCATGTACAATTAAATCCAATTAGCAGTGGATGTTAATAACAAAAATCATACATTTGGAACCTTACCTTAAATTTTCTTGCAAATCTATTCTTTACTAAAATATTTTAAAAGCCATCTTAAGTAAATTGGAAAACTTAAGATAGTTCAGTTGATGAGACATGGATTCATTCTGGGGCTGGTCTCCTAGTTTGACATGCTAACCCACTGCCTCCATGTGCCAGCATCCCATGTAGGCACTGATCCACTTCCCACTCAGCTCCCTGTTTCCAATCTGGGAAAGCAGAGGAGGTTGCCTGGAAAAGCCTTGGGACCCGGCACCCACATGGGAAACCCAAAAGAAGCTCCTGGTTCCTAGTTCCTGGCTTTGGATCAGCTCTGCTCTGACCATCGTGGCTTTTGGGGAGTAAAAAAGTGGATGGAAAAACTTTCTTTCTGTTTCTACTTCTCCTGTAAAACTGACTTTCCAATAGAATAAATAAACAACTTTTTAAAAAAGAAATGCAAGAGTTCTTACACACAAAGCATCTTTAACAAACAACCAGTCCTTGGCAAGATTTAGAGGTTAAATTCAGCTTTATTTAAAGTATTTATGTAAAATTAGTAACCATTAGCACCTGAGAACACCTTTTTCCATCCCCTTCCAGACTCTTTGGTTTAAAAGAGAAAAAAATCTTCAGTTCTTTCTTTGCTGCTAGAAACAAATCTTTATTTATATCATTTATAAAAACTTTTGAAAATTTTCCAGAATTTGTTTTTAAATGGTCCTTTGCATTTCCACTCCTGTACCTGAACAAGACCAGTCAGTCCTAAATCGGCCAAACGCTGCACACTTCGTCTGTAGAACCTATTCTTCTGAAATATAGAGAAATATTAGAAGTACTATAGAAGAAATAACGCAATCGAAATTTCAACTCACCCTTGGACTTTTCATAGGAACAGAAGACATCTTACTCGGGATCTGGCATGTGAGACACGGAGGGTTGAGCTGCTTGAGTCCCTCTTACCCTACATCTCAGTGCCAGTTCAAGTCCAGGTTCAAGACAGGGTTATTTGAGATCTTACTTTAAACGGCATTAAAAAGCAACTTACAGAGTGACTGTGTGCAGCTTCCTTTGTGCTTTGTCTTTTTTTGCTTAATTCGGCAGGGAACTAATAGCTGCAATAATATTCCCATTATAAGTGTCAGGTTTTCTTATTATTATTAAATTTCAGAGCTATTCATCAGCAAATAATGACATCTACTTCAAAGAACAGGCAATCATTTTGGATAAGTTTACAAGCACACCTACTTGTTAATAATCATTACCTGGAGTGCCAGTTTTTAGTTTATTTCTCCAGTTCTGCCTTCAATCTACTGGTTTATGACTTTAACTGTCAACAGAGTACTGAACACTCAGAAGGCAGTCAGAGGAGAGCCATTCAAAGTGAAGCCTGCCTCACAGGCGAACGGGAGGTATGAATTCACTCATGCCACAGAGACTGAGCTATGTGTGGGGTTCAGCACCAACATTGTCTAAGATACCATGAAAGTTTCCAGACAAGAACTATGAAATTAATTAGAAACTGTATGCAGGATGTATTATTTTCACTGTATTATAAAGAATATGTTTTTAATTGGCTGAGGATTAAAAAGCAATAGGGCCTGTTCTCTGATCCAAGAGAAACAGTAATAATTCTCTCAACAAATAGAGTATGTATAATTAGACGAGATTGAGAGGAACTAAAATAAATGTATCACTAGAATGGTAAGCATGTTCTGTAAGCGGAATCTTCAAAAAGTTCATGGAATCTCGCTTTAAAAGGCAAGGGAATGTTTTTAGTGTCATAATTAAGACGCCCATGTTCTACATCCGAATGCTGCATTGCAGTTCCTTGCTCTGGCAATTCATTCCAGATTTCTACTGTGGACAGACCCGGAGAAGCAGCAGGAATGACAGCTTGGTTCCTGGCACACATGTGGAAGACCTGGACGGTCTTCCTGGGTTCATTCCTACTATTAAAAGCGCTTACAAATTAACCCACAGAGGAAGGCTTTGGCTTTCTCTGCCTTTCAATAAAGACTTTTTAAAAAATTTTTAAAGATTATTTTTATTAGAAAGGCAGATATACATAGAGAAATAGATACATAGAGGAAGATCTTCCTTCCAATGATTTACTCCTTAAGTAGCCATGATGGACGGAGCTGAGCCAATCTGAAGCTTCTTCCTGGTCTTCCATGCAGATACAGTGTCCCAAGGCTTTGGGGCATCTTCAACTGCTTTCCCAGGCCACAAGCAGAGAGCTGGATGGGAAGTGGGGCTGTTGGGATACAAACCAGTGCCCATATGGGATCCTGGTGCATGCAAAGTGTGGACTTTAGCCACTAAACTACCGTGCTTGGTCCTTCATGAACTTTTGAATGACATCTCGCATACATGAATCTCAAAAATTTGTACCAAAATTGGATACAACTGAAAACCATTATGCTTAGTGAAATAATCCAATCCCCAAAAGACAAAGATTATATATTTTCTCTGAGAGTTAATAAAGAGACCAAGAAGTGTATAGTAATGAAATAAACATCTTGTAATTTGATTGTGATTTTTAGTTCATGTTTAAACTACAGCGTAACTGCAGTTTTTCTCCTTTTCACTTTTAAAGTATTGGTTAGTGATGAAATATTGAATCTGTGATTACAGAATAGACTAAAATTATGTTTTCGTTATAAATTAAAGAAAAAAGACAGGAATGAGGGGAATTGAGCATTGAAGAAGTTAGAATTGGATTTGTAAAATATATCTGTAAATTTCAATGCTCAAAATCAGAATCGGATCTTTAAAATGCATGTAATCTATTCAAATTAGTAAAATCGTTTTATAAATCAAAAAATGATGAGAAATATGCATTAGAATAAGCTCACCTTTTAATTCCATTTTTGATACATGTGAGAACAAATATTTAAAGAGCAGAAAGTCATGAGCAAGAGAGAGAGAGATTTCATTTGCTGATACTCTCCCCAAATGGCCAGTCAAGTGTAGGCTAGGTCAAAGCCATGAGTGAGAGCTCCATGCCAGTCTCACACAATGGGGGCAGGGATTCACATACTGAGGTCTTTCACAGCCTACATGATGCAGTAGTAAGAAGCTTGGTTGGAAGCAGAGCATCTGGAATTCAAACCGACACTCCAAAAATGGGATGCTGGTATCAGAGGGACTGACTTTCATCCTCCAACAACTCTGTGTAGCAGCCTCAAGTTTTAATTTTCAATTGAAGTAATTTAACATTTGGATACACAGTCATCCTTCCCTTAATTCTATAATTCCTCATAAATAACATGTATACATATGACCCAAGACCAGCAGTTCCATTTCCTAGTTGCATTTCTGTTCTCCTGTTATTTGTTTTATGATTCACATTCACGGGCAACTTCTAGAGTTTTCATTTATGCCTAAAGGTATAGGCTCAAATCCCTGTTTTCCTGTTTTTCTAAAGGCCTATAAACTTCCTGATATCAATCATGTTACATGCATATTAACTATCCCATAAATTCTAATAACCTGACTCTCTTCCTTAACAAAAGGCATAATGGCTTTGTTTCCTACAGAACCTTCCTTGTGATAATAGCAAGTACGTGCGTGCTAGATACTCCCACTATAGACCACTTGTCTGATGGCATGTGAAAATAACAGGTAATAGCATATCAAAAAGGCCTAATTTTACAGACACTTTCATAACTCGCACCTCTTTAATTCCCACTAGCCACAGCATGTTGAAGAATTTTAATCTTTACGATTCTAAAATATAACAAAAATTAGAATTTGTACAGTTTCCTCTTATCCTTCTCTGACTATATTCCCATTTCCTCTCTTCATCGCAGTTGCAGCAGTGCCAGTTGCTCAACATCCTGGTGCTGCCCACTGGCAGTCCTAACGAGTGCCTATGGGAATCCGTCAGCTATCGTTCTTGCAAAGGCTACAAATTCTGAAATTACTTCCCCTTGTTTAAACAATCTTTAATATTTTCAGGGGTGAAAAGATATAAGTGTGATGAAAACCAAGTGTTACCACTAGCAGAAGTACTCAGACATAGGTGTCAGAAGTCAAAAGGTTCCCTGGGTTAACCAGAGATCCAATCAATCCAACATAACTCAAAGAACATGCTTCAATACTGTTTTATTTTTTACTGGTCAAAATCTACAGGACTGCAGTGGTATCACCAGGCAAAGCATAGCAGTGTGACATTTTTGGATCTGTCACTAACTTGTATCAGATTAATTATGCAAAGAGGCATTGATCCAACTATTATCTATTAAGAAACTGAATATGAAGCTCCACCCATCCATCCAACTATAAAGAGAGGGTATTGTTACATTTCTAGTGCGAGGTTCAATTAAAATTCATCTTAAATCCACACAAAATGATCGTTGAGTCTAGAATCCCTAAGGTGTCTAGATATTGTTTCCTACATTTTGATGACTAGTCCACATAAATATTTTTTTTCAAGATTTGTTTTTATTTGAAAAGCAGATCTACAGAGAGGAGAGACAGTTTTCATCTGCTGATTCAGCCCGCAAAGGGTCACAATGCCTGGAGCTGAGATGATCCAAAGCCAGGAACCAGGAAATGCTTCCAGGTCTCCCTGGTGGGTATGGGGGCCCAAAGACTTTCGTGCTTTCCTAGGTCATTATCCAGAAGATGGATCACAAGCGGAGTAGCTGGGATACAAACTGGCATCCTTATAAGGCTGGTTCTGCAGGGCAGAGGATACACTTGGCAAGCGATCCTGCTGGCTTCAAACTTTTTTGTTGTTACTGTTCATTTATTTGCTTTTTTAGAAAAGAAAACATTTCAGAGATCTGAAAGAAGTAACGGTATTCAGAAAAATTACATAAAAATAGAATTTTTCATTACTTACTCAATTGTCAATAGTCTGGGATCTTTTATTCCAATAAAAGTTCCTGTGTGAGATATGGTGCCTTCTGTTTACCTAGCAAGCCATGCACGTGCAGATACAGGAATTTAATGAAAAATCATACCACTGGAGCTATCCTTAATGATATGGTTCAACAACAGCAAAAACAACAACATCAACAAAATGGGTAGGCCAAAAGAGTAAGCCTAGGTAGTCTGCTAACAACACTCAAATCAGAGTCCTATGCAGGAGGTAGGCAGAAAAAAAGAACAAATAGAAACAGTAAAACTCCATGACACTGCTAAAATGAATGTCTGCACCATAGAAATGGAAGTATTGGGATAGACATTTAGCCTAGTAGTTAAGATACCCACATTCCACACTGAAGGATCTGTGTTTGATATCTGTTCTGGCCCTTGACTCCAGCCTCTTGCTAATGCAAACCTGGGAGGCAGTCATTACACAAACACCCCAAAATGAACTTTGACAGGCCTGAATGCTACAGCTTCCTGCACATCTTAGATAGATAGCATACAGCATGGTGCATGCAGTGTGTACTGACCACAACGTGGTTAGGTGGCATATGACTTTTTCCTTGGACTAATGATCTTTGAAGCATCAGAGGGGAGAAATATTATGGAATTTTCAAAGCAATGAATATGGCTAACTGGTTATATTTTTAATTTTTGAAAACGTATGGGACTCCACATTTACTCCTAGCAAAGAAAATGGAAAAATGTTGACATACACAGATACTTGAGTCCTATCTTGAAGTCACGAAGTGTTAGGGAGCATGGTGGGAGGGGTGCAGGAACCTCTTGAGGAGATCTCAGGGGGAATTTCCTTCTTTTTCTAGAAGTTGATGACTTGGAAATGTCAAATTCCAGCCACAATGCCTGCAACGGGTTACACCTGATAACAGTTAAATCTTAGTCCCTTCTCCCTTGTTTCCTTTTTCTTTCTGTATCCCTCTGCTCCTCTCTTTCTCTCTTTCACTTTCAACACCAAGCAGAGTTACATGCTGGACTACAGATCTGTGTCAGCAAGAATATTTGTTCACACTGATGAACTGCAGGTAGCTAAAAGTGTGAGCAAATAGTATGCACTTGATAAGAATTTGTTGAAGTGAACTGAATATGTTCATTACTTGGAACAGAGTGGTAAATAAAATGCAGTTCTGATGTTCAAGGTAGCCATTTCCAATCTAAGGAAACCTGACATTGTCATCACACACTCATAGGCAGTAATACATTTGAATTCATTCTTCATATAATAAAGAGCAACAGTGTACTCCATCTGATTAGGGAATGTGAGACATAAATTAAACCCAAGTGACTAAAGAGGAAGATCAATATATTTTAGCAAAAATACAAATTCTAAGTTAATTTTCAAACAATATGCCAAACCCGCAGAAATACAGGTTAGCTGACTTAATGTCCTTTATTAACAAATAAAAAGATGTTCCCAGGATTTGAACCTCTCATCTGCTGCTCTCATCCTACTTAGCTTTACTCAGCTTGAAAACCTCTATCCAGTAAGTGCTTGATCCCATCTACAGCATCTGTTAGGGTGACAGGAACATTTCCCCCTTCACAGCAACATCCCTCCAGCATGAAGGAGATGGTCACAAAGGGAAGAGCACTTTCAGTTATGGACACCTGAAAGCTGAGTTCTCCACTCTAATTCCACAGCTGAGGCTGACTGGGTTTTGAAAACCAGTCACAGCGAACGTTTCTAGCACTCCAGCAGATTTACCTCAAGCAGGAGGCTGTGTAAGTAAGTATTTGGGGGCAGTAATAGGAAAATACAATTGGCTAAGGAGTAGAGTCCACAGAAGTAATGAATTAATTAGTATCTCCAAGTCGCTACCACTGGAGAAAGGGACCAATCTCTGTTTAATTTCCTGAAAGAATACTCAACATAGTTTCCTACCACTTTGTGGCTCTCAGTGCACTTGAGAAACACTAAATGAAGGAAATGAATCATTGAATTCTGGAGTGATAACCAAGGCTGTGTTTCACTGTCAAGTTCAGGGCGTAACGAAGGAGGACACTCACACCCACAGAGTTGCTCTTCAAAAATTAGAGTCTGATCAGGAACACTGGACTTATTTTTGCTCCAGTTCAAGCCTACACATAGTAATTTTTAAAGATAAAAATGATTTCCTTATTAGGAAAGAGGCTATTCTAATCATATGGATCCATTGAACCTTGTTAATTTCATTATTTGGCATGCCTGATGATATCTTCAGGCACTTTAACTGCTATTTTACAGCTTTTAAAAAAATCTTTCTACAAAAGGAAAATCAATCAAGCAGATTTGACCAACTGTGGAAGACTGATAGAACAAAAACCTGTGATACAATCTTCATGAACCTTCTAAATTAACTGTGGAGGGAAGGTAAACTAGGTTGCATAAATTTATAATGTAAATTAATTCTGCTTTTAATGTATACTAGGACATTTTACAAGCATAATAGGTGTCTATGAATATTTCATGAGCAAGTGAATAAATGAATGAATTTCTATGGATTTTTTCAATATGTAAGGATGATGAAGGACTTATTCCCTCATTCAAAATAAAGAAGTTTGCTTCTGTGGAGAAATGCTGTGTGGAGAGAGGCAAGGTACACTTTAGAGAAACTCTAATTTTAATTGATAAATGTGATGATTTTAACATTACTACATTAAAAATGCTCTTATGTAATTCATTTAATGCCCAGGTGACTAGGAAATTCTTAGTCATTATTCTTTCTGCACATGTGTAATACTGTTATTTTATAACAAGTTTACCTACTATAGTTAAAACAATGTAAAGGCCCAAAAATTGCTAAAAAGAAAATATCAAAAAGCTAATTTCCACCCAATTGTAAAGATCAGCTATAATCCAACTATATCCATCAGCCATAATCTAATCATGCATATACTTATAAACACATGAATATACATGTTTCTAACATATATGTGTGGCTATAGTATTTGCAGCACATATGTGTATATGTGTGTGTATCTACCTAGGAGGACAAAAAAATCCTGTGATTTTAGATACGGAAACTGATCTTCACAGTTAGGTGTACTAACTTTCAGGCCTAGCCAAATTATATTTATTAAAGTTTTTCCTAAATGTGGTTTTCCTGTGATCACTGGGGCCAAAGAAGTTCCTAACGTTCAAATAAAACATCCCTACTACCTTATATATTTGATCCCTGTCTTGGATACAGGCACAGTAGTAACTTCTGAGAATTTATAAAGCTATATGTTATGTGGACGTATCTATTTACTTTAAACCGAGACTCAAACCTGAATATTTCAAAGATCTATAAAGTTAGAAAATTCATCTGCTGTTACATAGTGTAAAAATATTTAAGAACTTGGCAGACATGGTGGCTTACAGAGCTAATTTTCCACCTTGCAGTGACAGCATCCCATATAGGCAATGGTTCGAGTCCCACCTGCTTCACTTCTGATACAGTTTTCTGCTGATGGCATGGAAAAGCAGTGGATAATAGCTCAAGACCTCAGGCCCCTGCCACCCACATGGGAGAACTGAAAGAAGCTCCTGGTTCCCGGCTTCAGTCGGCCCATCTCTAGCTCTTGTGACCATTTGGGAAGAACCAGAGAGAAAAGATTCATTCTCTCTCTCTCTCTCCCTCTCTCTCTCTGTTTTTCTCTCTTTCTCAACTCTGACTTTCAAGTATAATAATCTTTAGATTGAAAGATTAGTAACTCTCTAGGTGTTATATAAATGACTGTAAAATGTGAACATGGCAGAACCTATGTGCAGGAAGTCTGGTAAAGGCAAGTGCATCATAACCAAGACACTGAAAGAGAAAAAAGCTCCTACAACGATGATGGCCAGAAAATACTAACAGATGGCAGAAAATAGTAAACGAGTGAGAGGAAAATTGTAATCAAGCTATCCAAATAAACGTAGCATATATGAAAATTCAACACACTGTCACCAGCAAAAAAGAGAGAGAGAGAGAGACAGAGAGAGAGAAACAGACAATATAAGTCTCACTCATGAACTCTGACATCTAAAACGCAAGCCAAGGGCATTTACTCGGCACTGATACACAGCTACACTGTGTATACAGTGATACACAGCAATCACTTTCTAGTTTGGTAGCAGATGTTACATGGAGTAGACTACTGAATCATAGCTAGTCTTTTTATATAGTGAAGTATTATAGTAAACTATAATTATCTACAAATAACTTACAGTTAGTGACTTAGTCATGTATTAAAACCTTACTTGTTAGATTAGATTCGCTTCAGTATTTGACATCTTTTAACCTTTGCACTCAGGGATATAAAAGGTTTTGACTCACTTGCATTAACTTCTCTTTAATCCAGGGCTTTCATGAGGCTCAAAAAATAAGTTTTGTTATGAATGCAAAATGCTGAGGAAATAATTAACTCAAAGGTAAACTTAAAAAATTAATATCTGATGCAACTGAAATTGCATTAATATTGAACACAATACTTTTGTTCTGGGCCCCAACAATTTTTTTAAAGATTTATTCATTTTATTACAAAGTCAGATATACAGATAGGAGGAGAGACAGAGAGGAAGATCTTCCATCCGATGATTCACTCCCCAAGTGAGCCGCAACGGCCGGTGTGAGCCGATCCGAAGCCGGGAACCTGGAACCTCCTCCGGGTCTCCCACGCGGGTGCAGGGTCCCAATGCATTGGGCCGTCCTCAACTGCTTCCCCAGGCCACAAGCAGGGAGCTGGATGGGAAGTGGAGCCGCCGGGACTAGAACCAGAGCCCATATGGGATCCCGGGGCATTCAAGGCGAGAGCTTTAGCCGCCAGGCCACGCCGCCGGGCCTGGCCCCAACAATTTGAAGTCAGGAAATCCAACAACTTCCTAAGGAAGTCAACCAAGACTCAGTGGGAAAATCTGTGGTGCAAAAACCTCATACATATATTAATAAAAAGAGAAAAACATGAAACAACAGAAAGACCTAGTAACACAAAAACACCTGGCAAAACAAAAACCATCTCATCTTTGCTAGGTAGACAGTATCTCAGTCCCTCGAGAAACAATTACAATAGACTCACTGTCAAAATACATACACACCAAAGAATGAATGTTATAAGATGACTTATTTAACCAAGCAATATGGTAACATTGAAATGTTAATTTGTTTGCCGTAGTTGTTTGGTTAATGAAGTTGTATTTTATAAAAGAAAAAGAAGCAAACTGGAATGCAAAGGGAAATAGTGTACAATCTTTTAGTAATATGTCAAACAGTGCAAGCTGAAAATATTTTCTCTAGTAAGTGTTCTTATGACTTAATTTTATTGCATCTATGTCTTATTCAGCAAGAATTTAGGGAACGTTTGCTATGTACTGTTCCCTGCCCTATATGCACTTCACTCATACCCCCAAGTGCTATTCTCCTGTCATTTCCTATTAAATACAAAGAATGTATCATTTTTCTTTAAAGTATTTCCTATGCTATGTTTCTTGACTCTTTGTTAATTCACTGCCTGGTCATACTTTGCACTCTGTAATAGCTACAAAAACTGTGCCAAAGACCGACTTTGCTAATCATTTATATAAAATAATCCACCACTTCTGAAATGGAAAATGTAAGAACCCAGTTCTTGTCCTTGTGTCTGCTACTGTCAGATCCCAGGAGGCCTGGGGAGGAGAAAGGGCTTTTGTCATCATTGCCTTCTTTGGATAACCTCAGAGAAGTCTTATTTCCTCTCCCAAACCTGTCACAGCACGTGCTTGTGGAGGCTTGGTGACAGAAGGAGAGACAGAAAAAAGCAGCCCATTGTTCAGATTTAGAAGCCTTTCTTCCCCACTCTTCATGTTAGACCCAGGCAAAATAGCAGTGACTTTTACAGACCTGTTCTTGTGTTGTCCACCAATTAAAACATACTGTGTGCAAATCACACTATGAAATAACTAAAAAAGAGTCATCAAGGACTAATTATCTGAGTATTCATAGGGTATTTGAAATCCAGTTTTTAAGCTAAGCTGTCATTCCTGGTTTTCACCTGATTTTTCTGGAAACCAATTTGCATTCTCCTCCTCTCTGGTCTCTTAAATGTTGGTGTGGCTCAAGATTCGATCTTGCCTTGTTCTCTTTAGAGCATCGCACAGGGTATCTAGCTCTTCCATTGCAAGTCTGGTATCCCACTGTGTACTTTTCCCTACTACGCCCTGAGCCCCAGGATGATAAATTCTAGGAAGCAACAGTTATTTCCTGGCTCTTTGACTTCATGATGGATTCATCTAATGGATGGCCACAGGTCAGAGGGTAGGAGGAAAGGGAAGTCATATTATTTATTCACTGGGCTCCAGTCCAGTCCTGCTGGGCCATTGGCTGACATTGGCTAAGCTGTTCTGCTGAGGCGGTGGGTTCTACAGACAACCCACTCCTACAACACCCCATGGATTCAGCTTCTGCTTCTCCCATTCTGGTAAACATTGATTCTGTTTTTACCCTTTAAGCCCAGGAGGAGTAATGGCTGCCACCAGTCCTAAAGTGTTTCCTCATGTCACTTGGTGTTCTTAATTCCTGCCCACACATGTATGAACAGTATTGTCATCCAGTTCTTCTAAATTACTTCTGTGACTGTGGCATCTGCTTCCTGCTGGGATCCAACAATCTTTTAGCTTTAATTACCACTACAAGATGATGAATGACTTCAAATCATTGCTTTCCAATGTCTTCCCAATAGTCAAATATGTATTTCCAACTGCCTTCTAAATATTGTTAAATAACTTTAAATTAACATTCCCCAAATTGAGTTCACATCCTTACTTCTATAGGTCCCACTCACATCTCCTTTCAGTCCACTTCTCGGTATGCGTGTATATTTATAGAATAGCTAATTATCCACTCACGCGAACCATCCAGAAATTGCCCAGTTATTCCTCGCTCTCACTTTTGATCAACTACCCTTGATTTTATTTCATGTGTCATTCCTGAGTGTGCTCCCCCTACCATGTAAATAGCCTCTACTTTAATCCAGAATTCATCCTCATGGTGTTGAATGGAAATCTCTTCTGTCACATCTCCCCCAGAGGACTGTGACCAATTTAAGAAAAGAGACAATTGCCTGATGAATGCACCAAAAGGATTGCTGAATGAATAAATTACTGAATGTCAATACAATAAATGAATCAATGAAAACAAAGATGAGAATAACTCTTTTTCACACATGTTGCAACTGACTCTAGCTCACTTTAACCTGCATGTATACACATTTAAGAGTTTATGAAACCCAGCAATGTTGTTTGAGTTTGAGGATTTGTTTTTAAATACTGTCTTGGGGAGGAGTTACAAAGAAAGGGTGTGTTAAAAAAGAGTTAACTTTTGCCTTCCTAGGAGAAAAGTCAATTCTCTGATTTATAGCATTTGACAATTCCCAGAGTGAATGCATTCACCTCACTGATGATTTCAAGTTACCATATTTAACACCACTAGAAAAAGCATAATTGACAATCCTGAGCAGGCAGGAATAGATTGAAAGGGTTTTTTGTTTGTTTGTTTTTTAAGATTTATTTTTATTTGAAAGTCAGATACACAGAGAGGATAATCTTCTAATGATTTACTCAATGGTTGGAGCTGCGTTGATTTGAAGCCAGGACCCAGGAGCTTCTTCTGGGTCCCCCAGGTAGGTGCAGTCTTCCAAGGTTTTGGGCTGTCCTCAACTGCTTTCCCAGGACATAAGCAGGCAGCTTGATAGGAAGTGGGGCAAGCAGGCAGCTTGATAGGAAGTGGGGCTGATGGGATTTGAACTGGTGCCCATATGGGATTCCAGCGCATTGAAGGAGAGGACTTCAGCTTATAGGCCACCACGCCAGGCCGGTATTGAAAGGCTTTTATGGAAGACACATTTGTCACGAGTTTAGGTAAACTCAATAAACAAAGATTTCTGAAAGACTCCAAGAGTCAAGAATGAGGTGTTTTAAAATTCTACATGAAAAAATAAGTCATTCCCACCAAACTGGAAATAATAATGTGTCTCATCAAAATTGGCAATCATTTGGAGATAATCAAATATTGTTTCCTCGTATTTCCCACCTATGTATTTTTAACATTTTGATCCAACTGAAAAATCATGTAGCGTACACCAATACTTTATGTGTCTACTTCAATATGATGATGTAAATATGAAGATGAAAATTTGTTGGCTAAAAACTACCGATGAGTTGGAATGACTTGGTGCATGAAAGGATGAGGGAAAACTATTTGTAACTGGAAAGACCAAAGAGGGCTCTTGGAAAAGCAGCTTTGAGCCACACTTTGATCAGCACCCCTCCTGAATGTCTGTTCTACCCAGGGGCATATGTGCACCACTGCCTGGTACATTGTATGTGAGGAGCACTGGTACAGGAATGGCTAAAATCTACAAAGGAACGTTGGGGGAAGAAATAAACAGTCTTTGAATAGTCAATAAAGCTTTACAAAGAAAGAGGTACTTGTAAGACATTTTTTTCAATGTTTACATACTCTATTAGAAAAATAGAGTAATATATATGTATATGTGTGTGTGTGTGTGTGTGTGTGTATATATATATATATTTAGAACCTGTTATACATTGGGCAGTCAGTCTGATTGGGCTGGTCAGTACGATTGAGGCTTTACATAAATAACTACTTTAATCCCACCCCATAATATTCTTTGACTCTAAATTTTAGCAATGAAGAGCTACAATAAATTACACTGAAATGTATAATGCATAGTTTAATATTGTTTCATTTACCATATTGGCGCCTCAAAATACTTCTCCAAAGCAATAATACATTCATGTGCATTTCTGCAGCCCATTTTCCATCCTCTACCACAGCAATGTGGTAGGTGTAAGCTAAGTGGTTAATAGATATCTCCTAATTAATGAAATCTGGGTAGTCTTTGAGTATATATGTAAAACTTTCTATTCCAGGTGAAGCACTTTACAAACAAGTTGTCATCAGGATGAAAATTTTAACTTTTCATTGTATATAATTTTAAGTGCAAAAATATGAGGATAAACATTACACACCTAGTGTATAGTTTTTATTGCATGTTTTTAAAAAGATCAAGAAAAGATTAGGAAGGAAATAAAAGTTTCATAGAAATTTTGGTCTATTTCCCAGAGATTCCCTAGGCACAGTCCCTGTGCGTATTCTTCATTCAGTCCTAGCAATAACCCGATAACACCAATGCTAGCCTCGATTGACAAAGAAGAAAGCACAGTTTCAACAAATTTCATGGACTCGGACAACAGCAAGCCAGACTGGACCCAGAGTGTCTGATCTCTGAAGGCCATCCTCTTGTATCACATTGCTAGTTCCTTCACTGCCAAGCTGCCTCCCACTGTCTGCTTCCATATGATTCTTGCCTTCCTGTGGAAGATGGGTTTTATTCTTGCCAAAGTGTTTCATAACAAGTTACGATGTTTCTAAAACTTCCTCTTCTTAATCATACAAGACTGCCTTTCAAAACTAAATATGTGAGGCTTGATTTAGTAAAACTGTGATCCATCTTTTTCCAATACTTGATCTTAAGAAATAAAGTGACATAAGAAAGTGACAAAAAAATAAAGTGAAAAACTACTGATATTCCAGGAACTCTCTAAATATATCAACGGGGCAAACCGATTTCTTATATTTAAAGGTCTAGAATATTAATTTGCTAGATAAAATTAAACTATCAAACCTCAATCAAAGGCTGAAGCAGGAAAAATGTAATGTAAGCCCTACCACTGTAATGTCAAAGGTTTCTAATGGCAGCGCCACGGAACATATTACTGATTCGTGAACTTTACCAAAGTATTTTGTAAAGCCTAAAATAAAGAAAAACTTGCCCTTTTTTGGTGAGATAAACTTTGTGCACTTTACCTATTTTACAATACGTAAGCTGTTTCTTCCCTCAGGAAGGCATCTCATGGCCTGCATTTTCTTGTAACATTATCTCTGTTATAGTTAGTGATAATTGGTTCCCACTGCCATACAATCATTGAATTTTGCACATCCCACAAAACAACATAAATTATAAACTGAATCATAAATAGGTTTTTTTTAATAATGAGTTAAGCATATTCTTTAGCCAATTAAAAAAAAAAACTGGCATCAGTATGATTTGGCAATGAATACTAGAGACTCTAAAAAACAGTCTAATATAGAGAAACGGGAAGAAAGAACCCATCAGGGAGGACCTGTAGCACACCTTATGCTTGACACTGGCTGTTGGAAGGTCTGAATAAACAGCTGTATGAACATTTAATATTTCCTAAACTATTCTAGGTCAAACAACGGGTGATAAATTAACCAATATTCTTAGGAAAGAAAACACATTTGTAAATAGCATGGCACACATATAGAACACATGTTAAAAAGTATATGGTTTTGGGGCCTAGCGCAATCGCATAGCAGTTAAAGTTCTCGCCTTGAATGTGCCAGGATCCCATATGGGCGCCAGTTCTAATGCTGGCGGCCCCACTTCCCATTCAGCTCCCTGCCTGTGTCCTGGGAAGGCAGCTGAGGACGGCCCAAGGTCTTGGGACCCTGCACCCATGTGGGAGACCCGGAAGAGGCTCCTGGCTTCGGATTGGCTCAGTTCCAGCCGCCATTGCGGCTGCTTGGGGAGTGAACCATCGGATGGAAGATCTTCTCTGTATCTCCTCCTCTGTGTATATACGCCTTTCCAATAAAAATAAATAAATCTTTTTTTTTATAAAAAAAAGTATATGGTTTTTAAAACTAACATCAGTTATAGGGCAGTTTAAAAGGGAGTTTAAAATACACATAATATAAAAGAGAATGACATATAGTTTGGCATATAGATATTTATATATTCTATTTTTATTGTATTATTCTCTTATCTAATACAGCCTTCTTTCCTCACTTGTGATCTTGGACATGAACCCCACATTCATCCCACATGAATCCCTGCCTTCAAGAAACATAGAATATGTTTACATATGAAGAGAATATGGCAGAAGGGGCTTGAAATTGCTAAATCCATGCATACTAATTTGTATCCTCTTTATTCTTTCTATATTACCTGAAATGTTTTAAAATAAAAGATGTTAAAAACAGGAAAAGGGCAATTAAATGATAACTATTTATTAATAAATAAGGGAGTAAAAATAAGCCCGTGAAACTAGAGTTAATGATTACTAATATATTGTCGAGAGAAGCGTGTAATAAACTTGAACATTAAAAGTACCACAATGGGGAGAAAATTCTTTTTAACAAGCATTCCATACATGCAGCATAACCTTGTCAATTTATGATAGCTTACTGTACATTAATGCCTTATAAACATAAAACAGAGATTTTAGTGAATTGGTAGAACCTTTGAAAATTAGACAAGTTGGAATATATTATTATTGTTTTTCCTTTTTGATACAAGTTAACCATTTTATTCTCCATTTTTGAAAATTTTTGTTGTTTAATTTTTTAGTTCCTACTTGCCTTTTTTTTAAAAGTAAAAATATCTAAATAAGGGGATGTCCTATAAGAGATATATAATAGTGACTACCAGATCTGCAGGTCACATATGAAGAAGGTCAACAATTTGCATCAGTTTTTACACACTATGAGATGCTTATAAAAATTTCATTTTCTTCTCTGTACTTAAAACTAAAGATACATTAGAGTCCACTGTTATGGTGCAATAGGTTTCACTGCCATATTCAATGCTCACACTCCCTATCAGAGTGTCCGTTCCATTCCAGGCTGCTCTGCTTCTGATCCTGCTTCCCTCTAATACCCTTGGGGAGTCAGTAAGCACCTAAGACCCAGGCACCTATGTAAGAGGCCAGAAAAGCTCTGGCTTCAGCCGGGCCAAACCTGGCTGCTGCAGCCATTTGGAAAGCAAGCCAAAAAATGGACAATAATTCTTTCCATGTGTTACTTATCTTTCAAATAATCAATCTCGGGTCCTGCACCGTGGCCTAGCAGCTAAAGTCCTCGCCTTGGACGCACTAGGATCCAAGATGGGCACCAGTTCTAATCCCGGCAGTTCCACTTCCCATCCAGCTCCCTGCTTGTGACCTGGGAGGGCAGTCGAGAATGTCCCAAAGCCTTGGGACCCTGCAACCACATGGGAGATCTGGGAAAGCTCCTGGCTTCAGGTTGGCACAGTACTGGCCGTTGCGGTCACTTGGGAAGTGAATCACTGAACAGAAGATATTTCTGTCTCTCCTCCTCTCTCTATCTGGCTTTGCAATAAAAATAAATAAATCTTTTAAAAAATAATCAATCTCTTTTAAAAGTAGTAGAGACAAAAGGTATAACTGAACTTTGGACTATCGTCATAAAACATTAAAACAGACTAAATGGGAAAAGTGGGATAGATATCCCAATAGATTTATATTGAATACAATACCAATCTGGTAATTATAAACAAATAGGGTTAATCTTTAAGAAACTTAGGGGGAAGAAAGTTGGGAAAACATCTCAAAATTCCTAATTTTGACCTCTCAATTTTAGGTCAACTTTGAAATATTCCTTAATTCAGGCATATTGATACTAAGTTCAAACACAACTAATTCACGGCCCTCTCAGCCAGGCTACGAATCAGAGATCTCTGTGCTACCGAATCAAGACTTCCTGTTTCTCTCTGCTTCTAAAATAGACATTCTAAAAAATACTTAGGTAATTATTCATTTTGAAAGTCAGAGTTAAAGACATGGAGAGAGAGATTTTCCATCTACTGGCTCATTCTCCACATGGCCACAATGCCCAGGGTTGTCTCAAGCTCAAGTCAGGAACTTCATGTGGGTCTCCCACATGGCATGCAGGAGTCCAAACACTTGAGTCATTTTGGACTGCTTTTCCCCGGCCTTTAGCAGAAAGCTGGATCAAAAGTTGGACAGCTGGGAAATAAACCAGTGCCCTTACAGGACACTGGCATTGTGACTTTGCTGATTAGGTTACACCATAGGCCCCAATCAATAATGTTCTAAGAAATATTTAAAGGAGCACAGTGTCTAGAATTGAGTCCTTGCTTCAAGCCTGACTGCAAACCGAACACAGACCCTGAAGGCAGTGGTGATGGTTTCTATAATAGCATTTGCCAATGGCTTTCTTGCACCTAGGTCACTGTGGGCATTCAGGGAATGAATCAGCGGATGGTAGCACTCCCTCAGACAAATTAATAAATGAAAATCTGAAACTGTCCAGGGTGAACTCAGGGCACTTCCATTTCTCAGAAGCTGCACCACAGGTTTGAGAGTTCTACTGGTATCTCAACACATTCAGTCAGTTCTCCCAATTGTCTTCTTTATTCCCCAGTGCCTGATATCAAGCAAGGAGAAAGCAAGAATACTGACTGCTTTAATGCCTTTTCTTTAAAGACAGGAAATGTCAGAACAGAGGCAAGTAAAGAGTCCTTGGAGATAATGCAGAAGAAACCCTAAATCAAGATGTAATAGTATCTTCTAATTTGATTGCTGTTTAGGGTCCCTGCCTGGGTTTCTGCTAAACTAGGGTTTCTGCTTTTTGTTGCACTTTTTTTTTATTTAGCAGAGAATTAAGTTTTTGAGCACCACATCAATTGAAAACATTATCTCATTAATAAGAGAATCACGCAATACCCCCCCCCCAAAGAGATGTGCTTAAGTGAAAAATGTCAAATCTCCAAATTAAGACATGTTCATATGATCCTTGCCCCTCCCTAGCAGGTCTGAGGGAAGAGAAGAACTCACCTGAAATCGCATTAGAACTTGGGTCATGGAGTTGGTATTGTGGCATAGCAGGTAAAGCTGCTTCATGCTTTGTGTTCTGGCTGCTCCAGCTCCTATGCAGCGCTATGCTAATGCACCTGGGAAAAGCATCAGAATCTGACCCAAGGGTTTTACCCCCTGCTTCCCATGTGAAGAAATCAGACAAAATTCCTGGCTCATGCCTTCGATCAGGCCCAGGACTCACCATTGCAGCCATCTGGGGAGAAAACCACCAAATGGAACATTTCTCTCTGCGTGTCTCCATTTCTTTCAGTAACTCTAACTTCCACATAACTGTATTCTTTCAAAAAAAGGAGGGGAGCATTATACAGAGCATAAAATCTAATTACTGTGTGTATGACAGTGATATGAAAAAAAATCACCAGGCTGCTGAATGTACACACAGGCAACAGAATGAGCAGCCTCACCAAGAAGACATAAAGACTCCATGTGCTAAATATGTAAATAACATCACTTTATATACCAACTCAATAGAATGTGTATACATTCAGTCTGATAAGACATTAGAGAAAAAGACCATGGCGGGCCAGGCTGGGCCAGTTCATAACACCCACTGGCAGATCTGAGAACCAGAATGAGGTTCAGGACAAACCGGGTTGGGCTGCAGCACTAGCCAGTTCATATTAGGGCTGAGATTTGGGGCTGACTGTGCTGGGTTGGGCAGCAGCACATGCCAGCATGAGCTGGAATGGGGACAGGCTGCAGTACCTGCCAGCAAATGCTGAGGTGAGACAGACCATGCCAGACTGGTCTGCAGCACACACCAGCACACAAAAGTCAGGGGGTAGGGAGAAGTGCGAGGGGACTTCCCTGCTGGGCCACTGCACCTGCTGGTGAATATGAAAGCTGGGATTGGGTCAGACTAGGTGAAGCAGGGCTACAACACCTGTTGGCCTACATGTGAACTGGGTTGGGTTGGGGAAGGGTCAGGCTGGGCTAACTAATTGTATCTACTGGTACAGGCATGAGCCAGAGTAAGGGCAGATGGGTTGGGCTTTGCTGTAGCAGGAGCTGGCAAATGCTGGGTCTAGGGGCAAATCCTCAAGAGCTAGACTGCAGAGCCACCTGCAGAGTGCAAGATCCAGGGCAGGGAGTAAGTAGGTCCAGTAGAGAGGCCGTGGGCACCTCTTTGATGAGCAGCAACTCCCACTAAAGAGCATGAGAACCCGGACTGGGAGCGGGCCTGGCTGGACTGGCAGTAGCACCCATTGGCATGAGTGTGGGTTGGAGGGTGCAGTCTGCTGGGTTGAGTTAGGCTTCAATGCTCAATGATGTATATGTGATCTCAGTGGACTGTGGGGCAGACCAGACCAGTCCATTGCACTTGCTGGCAGTCATAGGAACCAGACTGGGGGGTGGGCAGTCCAGTGGGGATCACTGGGAGTTGCTCTGGCTGGGCTGCAGCCTCCCCTGGTATAGGTGAAAGCTGAGCATGGGGTGGGCAGGGCTGGGCTAGATCGAAACACTCACTGGTTTGCAGAGGAAGGAGGACAGAACAAATTGATCAACTATCCCAGAGAAGCCTGACAGCAAATTTCTGAGCAAAGGGAGACTCAAATGTGTACTATGTCATCCAATTGACCTTGGAACTGCGATATCAACAGCATCTCAGAACGACTGAAACCACATGAGCAGAACCCTCAGAAAATGCTCCACATTGGGGACCCGGGGATGACACTGGTGACTGATCCCTATCCCTGGGTACTGTGGTGGTTGAGAAGCTGGGCATGGTTTCGCCCGTGGTAACCTCTCCTCCCCCAGATACAAGAAAAGAAAAAAGAAACTGTGTAAACAATGTTCTTGCCCATTTTCCTCTGATCCTCGACCCTTCCCACCCTGATCAACTATGTAATCATCAAAAATAAAATTTAAAATAAATGAAGAAGAAAAATAATAAGTCTCCTTAGTTTGGTCTTCTTAGTTTGATAATACATTGCTCCCTTTTTGAATTTTGGTGGGCATATGTGGGCACTGTTAATATTTAAGTTTGCTGAATATATCAACAACACAATCCCCATGTCTGAAACTGTTAATCAGGTAGGTAAAAACTGATCTACTTTTCACAGTAATCTTTTAAAATAACATGTAGGTGAACTAAATAACCATCTGTACTTTCCTTGTGACATCGTGACGTCAAAACTTAGTTATACATAATGTCACAAAAAGACAAATGCTGATGTCAAACTATATCCTCATCCGATTAAAGCTATGAAATATATAAAACATCCACCTGGCTTATCCAAGAAAGTTTAATTTGTATGAAATATTGGTTGTGAGCTTCTGTTTCAAAAGTATCCATTCTAAGTTGACTTTATTTAAAAAAAAAAAAAAAAAAAAAACAGGATCTGAGAGCTGGCTGTCTACAACCAGATCCAGCCCGTTCCACAAGTTCATTGAGGCAATGCTATGGACGATAACAAAAGGACAGACATCTCAACTTTCATGATAAAACAGAAAAATATGAGGACAAGCAATGTAAGAACTGAGTTTGGCTATTGGTGTGCTTTACATGCCCTCCCTCCTAACCTAATGTGTTTTAGAGAAGCTGAACTCCACTCCTCTCAATGGTGCCTTCTGGACATAAAGCATCTCAACTCCTGAAATCCTACAACTCTTTGTTAAGATCAAAGACACAATCCCGCTTAGCACACACTGGAGCTTCTCTCCCTTTCCATTCTGTCAAAACAAGGATGGCACCACCATGAGCCTTCCATGGTATGCTATACTGGTGCCCATGAAGGAGAAGTGAGGAAACCAACTACTGCAATGAAGGACTGGAGTAGATAGAAGATAAAGCTATGGTCTTTGATGCTAGCACCTTATATTCTATGAGCCCTGGTTCCCATTCCAGCTGTGCCACTCCCAAACCAATTCCCTACTAATGGGTTCAGAGATGCAGCGGAAGGTTACTGGCACACATGTGTGGGCATGGCCTCAGCCAGTCCCAGCACTGTCCGTTGCGACTATCTGGGGAGTGAACCAGAGGATGGAAGATATCTCTCTCTCTCTCTCTCTCTCTCTCTCTCTCTCTCTCTCTCTCTCTCTCTCTCTCTCTCTCTCTCTCTCTCTCTTTCTCTCTCTCTCTCTCTCTCTCTCTCTCTCTGTAACTGACTGCCAAAATAAGTAAATAAGCTTTTTTTAGTGTTATATGACTGAAGAAAATAAAAACAAAATTACTGATTATCATGGGCATATTTTCCTTTGCAGAATCTGCACTTTCCCCCTTTGCCATGTCAACAGCAGCAGAAACATTCCCTGAGAAACTGAGGATGAAAAGATTTAAAAATTTCAGCTACTTTGCTTTTTCCAAGGTACAAACAGATGTATAACCATGAAAAACAATCTCTCTCCAAAATATAAAAGAAGGATGGACTCAAACATCTCAAAATGCTTCCAATTTAGCCCAAGAAGAGAGCACTCATGGATCTAAAACAGACATTAACTCCTTAACACAGACACTAAAAACTTTCCCAACTTCAGAAATCTGGTTTTCTATGCAGTGTTTTTAAGTCAAAGAAGAAATAAAAGAATTTTTAAAGCTTTGGTAGAAATTACGCTGAAATTTTTGACTTGAAGTTTCTGTAGAAACATAAGGCATATGGCAACAGAAGGTAAACATGCATTCTCCCACTTTAAAGAGAGCCAGCGTTAGCCATGTGTGGCCTCCAGAAGTTCACACACCACCGGCTTGGCCAAAGTCCTCTCCCAGGAATACACCTGCATACTGACGTGGCTGCTGCCTTGCTACTGCAAGCACGTGAGTGCAGCACCTCTGTTCCAACTCCTAAATGGATAATGCATTGTGTCATACATATGGGAAACATGGGGTTGACAGACCAGGCATTTCAGTTCAGGAAATCTGCTATTTAGTCAGCTTTATTTTTTGACATGATGCACAGCCATGCTACCTCACACAGTTTACACCTCAGAAGCAAATGTTTGGTGATTGGTAAATTTAAAATTCACTGAAAGGAGAAAAAAACCCTGCCAGAATTGGATATGTGCTTTCAAATTAGTTATAAGAAAATTCATGACTTGGGTTTTCTTTTTTCATCTCATTAATTTATCCTGGATCAAATATAGGCTCAAAGTTTCAAAATGTTTTCTTTTTAGAAAAAAAAAGATTCATCTATTTTTATTTGAAAGGCAGATCTTACAGAAACAGAAGACAAAACAGAGAAAGACACTGAGACGCCTGCCATCCGCTGGTTCACTCCCCAAATGCCCCAAGAGCTAGAGCTGAGCTGATCCAAAGCTGGGAGATCAGGAGCTTCTTCTGGGTCTCAAAGGTAGAGGCAGGCTCCCAAGCACTTGGGCCATTCTCCACTGCTTTTCCAGGTGTTAAGCAGAGAGCTAGATTGGAAGTAAAGCAGCTAGGATATGAACCAGAACCATTATGGGATATAGCGCTGTAGGCAGAGGATTAGCTTGTTATGCCATCACACTAGCCCCTCAAACAGTCTTTAACTAAGAGGAAAATATGTGAAACTTAGAGTTCATGAAGTAGTTCTTGACTTACGACTGAAATTCCAAATTTAAAAAAAAAGAATGTCTGAAACAGATGTATTTAAATAGAGCAAAATAACTTCTAATGCCAACTATGTTTGAATATGTATGTGGAAATGAATATTACACAAAAGTGCAAATAACTCTCAAAAAATCATATCAAAATAAGCTCACATTTCAATTCAATGCTTTCATAAACTTTTTAAAGCACACTACTATATAGGTAGGTATAAAATTATGAAAAAGTGAAAAATGAAGATTAAAGCAATCTAATCTTACTTAATTTCTGATTTTGACATACTGATTTAGGATGAGTGCCTAGGACAGTAGGTGTGTCGTCACATATTTAACATTCATTGTTGAACATGAAGATAACCTCCTTCTGCTCCAATGGCAATCCACTGACAAAAGAAGTGATAATTCAGAGGGGTATGCAGAAGTAACTCGGGTCTGGTGTGGCCTAGCGGCTAAAGTCCTCACCTTGAACGCGCCGGGATCCCATATGGGCGCCGGTTCTAATCCCAGCAGCTACACTTCCCATCCAGCTCCCTGCTTGTGGCCTGGGAAAGCAGTCGAGGATGCCCCAAAGCTTTGGGATCCTGCACCCGTGTGGGAGATCTGGAGGAAGTTCCTGGCTCCTGGCTCCAGGCAGCATAGCACCAGCCGTTGCACTCACTTGGGGAGTGAATCATCGGATGGAAGATCTTCCTCTCTGTCTCTCCTCCTCTGTATATATCTGACTTTGTAATGAAAATAAATAAATCTTTAAAAAAAAAAAGAAGTAACTCAAGGACTGAATGGAACAAACGCATGGTTTACTCAGAAGCCCAGACTACTTGTTCAAAAATGTACTGTAGTACATTTTTATGCTACCATGAAGTATGGATTTTATTTCATAAACTCTCTCTCGATTCACACGATTTTTCTTCTGAAAATACCATGTGTGCACAACACATATTTACAACGGGATTTTTTTTTCACATCTCAGAAGGATGCTGCAAAGTTCACGCACATCTTCCTTTCAGAACCTCAGCAGCAGACTGCACAGCTGCCAGCAGTCATCTGTCCAGCTGTTGTCAGGTGGCCTCATTTTCAGCCCTCTTTTTATCCTACGCTTGGGCCTTCATGCTATCAATACATGGGAGTTTGTCCCTTTGTCTAACTTCTTGATCCACAAGACTATCAAGCAACCTCATCTACCACATTCCTGGTATACTTACCTCCAGCCTTGCCATTAACACACACTTTTTTCCCCTAATTATCCTTTCACTTAGTGACAGAGTTGAAGCAGTTTAACTCAGAGCTTCCAGACAGAATTCCATTGCGAACAAAAACTATTACCTCGAGTAGGTAACAGCGGTAAAGACAAATCTTTTTAGAGACATCAGATTTTACCTGGTCCAAATGTGGGTTTCTTAGTTGTTTATACAAATTTATATTTTCCTGAAGTAGCTTTTATTTTCTCAATCAAAATCTAGCCCTAATTTTTTATTTTAATGGGTTATTCCTGGGACATACAATATAGAATTTTCTCTTTAAAGCATCATAGGCAAGGAGATCTTAAATCAGTCTACAGGATCTGTCAGTCATGAAAGTCAGTTAAGAAACTGTAAACATGATTACCCAGAATCAGAGACAGACACTTGCTTGCTAGAAACCTGGTTTGGAGTGACTACTTGAACTATTTGTGATTCAGTTATATCCTCATCTATTAAATATTACATTCATCTCTTAAACTCATCAGTTAAATGTCATCACACTAACATTCTCTAAAGATTAAATGAAATTTATCAAAAAGCACTTATTACTGATCAGACATTGAGTAAGCATACGCTTTTCGTCAAAATATTGATAGTTTCACCATTAACTTATTGCAAATGAATGGGTACAACAGTGGTGTTTCACAAACTAACGATATTTTCACCGCTAACCACATGTTGCTAAAGGCAGGAGCTCCCAAGTGGCTAACTCACATATTTTGCATAAAATAAATAATCAAGTTCTACACTGAATTAGTACTAATAGAATTTAAGGTAACATATGAACTTTAGACCTATTTTCTATGGCATGTCAGATCTTCAAAAGTCATGTTATCTGATCTTAAATATTATGTTGTGCTCCAAATTTTTTATTATCTGCTTCAGAACAAACACAAGGGAAAGGGTGATGTTTGTTTAATGTCATACAGCACAAACTGGAAAAGTTGGAGGATGGTTTGTTCCAAATAAGAGCAAATTGAGATAAACACTCTCCTTGGTAGACACAACCCCAATGAATATTCAAAATGATATAGCTTTATTGAAATGAAACCAAGGAAGAGATTAACAACTTTTCTAAAATGCAAACCACTTGTGTGACTCAGTGTAGAATTACTTTCATTTATGTCAAAGACACACACTGAATTGACATCAAAGCATGCATGTTCAATACACAATTAATTGTGAATAGAAAGGAAGCAAAAGACTGGATAAAACGAAGAGAGCAAGAATGAGGTATCTTTTTCAGTTACCAACATTTGGATTAAAACACTCTTAGAATTTTATCCTTAGAGATGACACATCTGTTTGTCAATGGAAGCATCAAGATTCATAAAACCACCACCACGGGAGTTCCACAAAAAAAAAAAAAATAAATAAATAAATAAAATAAAATAGAATAAAATAAGGCCTTCTATTTAATATACCCCTCATTCTTAGGTTTATGTTATTTCAATATCGATAATATGAATTAACATTCTGTCATCAATGTTGTTAAACCAAATAAAAATTAGTAACCGTGGAAAACTGACATTTATTTAAAATTATCTAAATATGGTTGTATCATTCACATCAATTTGATTTTGAGTCTTTCCTACTACGTGCATAGGCCAGGCAAGTGAGTACTAAATTTCAAAATAACCACTTGGTATTTCATGTCCCATAGTCTATTCAACATAATATTAAGCATGTTTATTTAAGCTCACAACATACAAAATACTGCTAAAAGACACAAGTATGCAATTTAATCCTAGGTTATGGCTCAACTCCCACCTTCATAGAGATAGAGTTGTCACCTGCCTCATCAGTGACGGAGTGTTGGAAGGTGTGGATTGCAGTATTCAACCTGCTGTGTTTGTCCTTCAGGTGATATCCTCCATGATTTATTATTGAAAGAAATCTGTACTAAGTGGATTGTTGATAAATAGATAGTCATTTTACTCACTCTTAATTTATTCTGCACTAATATGTTAGACTCCTCATCCCATCTAATAATCCTATGGGTTAAAATAATTAGAAACATTACTGTCAGCCAAAACAATATACCCAAGAATGATAATTATTCAGAACTGCTTCCTATATGCAATGCTTTATAGTGTTCCTATATTCTTTCATTTGATAAGCAGCAGAAACACATGGGGAACTCAGGGAAACGGACAGTGATAGGGAAAATACATTGAAGGAAATCCCAAGATGACAGCTTTATGGCAGTCCTTGAAAGCAGCCCATCCCAACTGGAGCAGGAAGTGGGATGAGAGCAAAGGGAAAATAAAGGAGGGTCAGGAAGAGGAAGTTAGAGACACAAAGGAAGACATGATCTGACACAAGTGATAATTCCAAGAAAAAATGAAACATAAAATAATGGGCCTGGCATGATGACCCAATGGCTAAATCCTCACCTTGCAAGCACTGAGATTTCATATGGGATCCTGATTGCTCCGCTTCCCACCCAGCTCTCTGCTAGTGCCCTAAGAAAGCAATAGAGAATGGCTCAAAGTCTTGAGATCCTGCACCTGTGTGGGAGACCTGGAGGAGGCTCCTGACTTTGGATTGGCTCAGCTCAAGCCTTTGTAGCCATTTGGGAAGTGAACCAGAGGATGGTTCTCTCTGCTTTCTTTTTCTCAGTAAATCTGATCTGCCTTTCCAATAAAAATCATTAAAAAAACAAAAATGGAACACAACAAACACAAAATGGTACTATAACATTGCATTAAATGGTTCAGCTGTAATGTAGTCAAAAGATGGTAATATTAAATATTGATCATAATCAAAAATTTTAATAGGATATTTTATGGGGTTCAATCCTCCACAATAATAATAAATTCCAGGGGTCAATATGGTGGCTGACAGCCTAATCTTCTGCCTTGCAGTGCTGGTATCCCATAAGGGTTCCATTTCAGGTCCTGGCTGCTCTACTTACAATCTGAATTCCTGCTTGTGACCTGAGCAGGCAACAGAGGATGGCTCAAGTCATTGGACTCCCCCTACATCCATATGGGAGACCAAGAAAAGCGCCTGGCTCCTGGCTTCAGATCACTTCAGCTCCAGCTACTGCATCCATTTGGGGACTGAACCAATAGGTAGAAGATTGCTTTCTGTTTCTTTCTCTCTGTAAATCTACCTTTCAAATAAAAATAAACAAATTTTTAAAAGGCAGAAATTCTAAAATCTAAAAAAAACCAAAACACAGCAGTCTCAGAAAGCTATTTATAAATATAGAAGTGAATTGCTGAAAAAGAAAGTACAAAGAACTGCAAGTGGATATTCCTAGGACTCTTGGGATTAGGAATGAGAGTGTGGTGTCAACACTGAGAATTATCATTATTTTATTCTGTTCTTGAGAAACGTTGGGACTAATGGTTATATTAATAAGCCACATATTAATAAAACAAAATGTAACAAACGTAAATGCACAACATTGGAAGAAAATATGTCCACACCCAAGGCAGGAGACCAAGTAAAAATCTAATGTAAATCATTTTAAATCTCAATAAGAAATCATCTGTGTGTGTGCCATGGAGAAGCTCAACATATATTGATTCTTCTCGTCTACTTTCCTTTCCCAAACCTAACAACTGAATGGGCCCAAACTGAAGCACCACAAAAGCTTAGAAACTTGGTGACAAAGGAATTGAAAATGTACATAAAAATGCATAAGAAGGAAATAGGGTGATTATATCTAGGCAGTGCTCTATCTTGACTGCCTTCAGTGGCAACAACAACAACAGCAACAACAACAAAAACAAAAACAGATTTGTCAGTCAGAACAACAATAACAAGTATAAAGACCCAACAATGAACCTGAGAAAGCAGTAAGCACCTGTAAGACAAACAAAATGCTATTTAGAGTTATTTTTCATCAGAAATACATGGTGATATTTTTAAATGTTCAAAGATGAACTTTTAAGGGCAAACATTTTCTTGGATATCCTCTCAAGGTAGCAGTTGAGCCAACACAGGGACCCAGAGCAGATGGATCAGAGGATTTCGGCAGAAAGATGAGGGCAGACCAGCACAATAGCCAAATGGCAACCTCCGAGATCCCATATGGGAACTGGGTTGCGTCCCGGATGCTCCACTTCCCTTCCAGCTCCTTGTTTGTGGCCTGGGAAAACAATAGAGGATGGCCCAAAGCCTTGGGACCCTGAACCTGCCTGGAAGACTCAGAAAGATGCTCCAGGCTCCTGGATTCAGATTAGCTCAGCTCTGGCTATTGCGGCTTCTTGGGGAGTGAACCAGCAGATGGAAGATCTTTCTCTCTGTCTCTCCTTCTCTCTACGAATCAGACTTTGGAATAAAAATCATAAATAAATCTTTTTTAAAAAAAGATGGGGGTGGAGTCATTCAGCAGAGAAAAGACACTACAGTTCCGCAAGGAGAGAGAAAACCCCTCCAGGGAGCTGCGGGCACAGGTCTGGAAGCACTGTGACATGCTCCCTTCAACCAGCTCAACCTGGCAGCAGCCAATGCTTTCGGTGCTGGTCAGTAACTGATGCCCTCATTCTACTGAATAACATCAACACTAAAGGAGCTGAAAGTGAGTTCTCTTACAAAACAAAATCCTTTTTCGATAATATGGTGGTTTCTGGCCCTCTAACTGACCACATATCTAAACCTACATACAGTATCAAACCTACATGAGATAAACAAGTGAGAAAGAAAATAAAGGCAATCAGGCCCCTCTCAATGGTAATGAGAAAAATTTCGGTTGAGAACTGCCAGATTCAAACAAAATATTAAGAGGAGAAAAAAATCAGGATGGGGTAACTGCAAAATATAAACTGATAAAGATCAACAAGAATTTCACAGTTTGGGAGTCATGAAAAAAACAATGTAAATAAAAACATTTTTAAAAAGTAGCATAAGACATCTCAATGCTGGACCTCAAAATGCTCTTTAAAATGGTAGACCATCAGAAACTCAAATCCAAACTGGTCTAGTAACTAGATCTTAGATTTTATTTTTAGCAATACGTGTTCTGTATTAAGTCCGTGACTTGCTATGACCCCAAATATCCCATTATCTTTTAGAGACTAAGAAGTAAAGCTCCTGACAGTCCCCAGTTCTATAACGACCACAGACTTTAACAGATCCTTGGGAAGCATCCGTCTCACTTTCTGGAAAACCGGCCTGGAAACCGCACTGGTACAAGGCTTTTGTCTCTGCTTAGCATCAGAGTCTAGAGGTTTTCACACAGACCTTTGTTCTGCCAAGGGCCATTTGGATACCACAACATCATTCCTGAGTCACACAAAAATATCAACTTAAAAATTAGCCTGCTATAGATTTATTGAGGGTTGGGATTGAGTCCACGAGTCTTACGAGGTTCACGGGTGGGATGTACCCCACTCCTGGCAGACAGAAAACAACAAAAGCCTGTCACTTATAAGGTTATCTACCCTGCATCTCCATCTATTTAAGCCTCACTGGTCCTTTAAAATATCTCGCAAGTGAAATCCCTTAATGGAACAAATTCCTGGTATCTCTCCAATAACACTTGGCTTGTCCAACCCTGAATCCCAAGAACAACTTGGCTCAGATAACTCTATTTTACAAGTTAACATATTTGTAGAATATAAATGTACATCTAGGGTCAAGACTTTGCCACAAACTTTTACAGCCCTTTGCAAGTCTTCCTGCCTGAAAACGGTCTATGAATGGAGGCAGCTGTCACTGTCTTTTAAGGGTTAGAAGTCATTGCTTCTGTATAGCTTAGCCTGGGCTAGCCTGGAAGACACACGATCTGACTCGGAGGATTCCCAAAGGTATGCGTTAGTTGTTTCCTGATGAAAATGAGGATGGGTGAACTCAGTCCTTAGGAAGATCTGGTCACTTTGAACTCCATATTGGTGATACATGTTGACTTGTATGATTTTGCTTCTCATTACCCGTCTTTGTACTTTCTCTCACTAATGGTAGATAAACAGCAGGTGATAGGCTCAGAGGACACAGCTTCTGTCATCACAGGAAAACACAACGTGTATTTCTCACATCATCTGCAGCAAGAACATCCTCTCCAGAACCAGTACAGCCCTCCTCTCTCAAGCCGCAAAGCCTTTTGTGACTCCTTCATTAGCAGGACCCAGGTCTGAGCACCCTGCAGAGTCTCTGTGAACTTCAGACATGAACGTGACTTTCAAGAAAACTTTCTCCTGTCCTTCCCACAAAAAAAGGAAACAGCAGGTAGGCAAATTGAAAGCCAAATATCAGGGAGTAACAGAACCATCACATTCAAGATGTGCAGTTCAAGCAGCACCACAGCAATGCCTTTTATTTCTCAAAGCCTGACGATTTGGGTTTTCTCTTCAAATGGCTCCTTTTGAAACCTTTACAAAAAAAACTTGACCTGCTCATTGGACATACAAATGCAGATGTCTGCCACCTAGTGGGAAAAATAGGATTGGCAATCTACATTTTACCAGAAAACACTGTTTTAGAGACCAACATATCTGAGTGCCTGATTTAATACGTGTTGGAAAAAATTGGATTTAAAGGAGTTCACAAATTGAGTTGGCCACACTCCCCTAAAATGCCAACCTCCTCAGAGCTCATTAACAAGCGCACTGGTAGGCCCTCTTTAGACTCACTGTGCTGAGTGCCAGTCCTGGTCCCGGGGGGTTTCATAAGGATATACACTCCATGAGGATCATCCTGTCCTGCTCACTCTCCCCTCTGCACTGAGCATGTGCAGCACCACTGGACAGAACTCCTGCCTTTAGTAAATGTAATGAACCAGCTGAAGAGCCAGAAACAGATCAGACCTTGGGTTGACTGTTTCCAGGGTTTTTACCACCAAAAGAATGTCTAAAACACTAAGGCACAAAGTGATCACATATTGTGTTCTTTCTTACATTAATATACAGCACTACACTTATTTAAAAAATAGTTATTGGATATAATTTTGAAAATCTACTCACTAATGTAAGACACACATTCCATATCAAACCAACCTGTGCCCAAAATTTACAGCACTCATGGTAATCAAAATCTGCTATGATACTCAATCATATACTCATCAGTTCTTTTGGCTATTTTAAAACAGAAATTTATTTACTTGGTGTTTACAACTACATAGAGAAAAAGACAGGGAAGTTGGCAGGATGGGAATGGGGGGAAGGAAGGAGAGAAAACGATAGAATAATGGAGAGAAGGAAAGGCAAACAGAGAGAGGAGAATGAGAGACAAAGATTTTTCCACCCATTAGCTCACTCCCCAAATGGCCACAAAAATCAGGACTAAGCCAGACCTAAGCCAAGAGCAAAGAACTTCTTCCAGGTCGTCTGCGTGGATACAGAAGTCCACATACTTGGTTTGGCTTCTGTTGCTTTGCCAGGCGTGTCAGAAGGGAACTGGATCTAGAGTGGAGCAGTCACATGAAGAGACACTCACCTGGGATGCCAGCTCAGCTTAATTCACTACCCCACAGTGCTTGCTCCCTGTAGTCAGTAACTGAAAATTATTTCATCTGTTTTGTTGACATTCAGTTGTTCGTGTATTAACAGTACACGTCATGTACTTGCTCAGACATGCAACCTCTAAATAAAGCATGTTTGTGATAACTAGTCCCATGGCAGAAATGAAGAAAAAACAAATTTAGAAAAGTCTATATCAGAGATAGTAGTTTGCATTTTATACCAGCTTATCAATATTGCGAACTCTAATTCTCTAGAAAGAATTACTTGGGTACACTAGGACACGTTACTCAGAAATGACTTCATCTTCGTTCTACACTGAGATCTGAGATCCTACTTCATGGTGTTTACATTCCAACAGGAAAGAACATCCAACTCCACACAAAATCTACAATCATTTCTCTTTTTTTTGAAAAATAAATAAAGGTTGTATTTATTTGCAAGGCAGAGTGGAATTCTATCCTTCGGTTCACTCCCCATATGGCTGGGGCTGGGCCAGGCTAAGGTCAGGTGCCAGGAGCTTCTTCCAGGTCTGCCATGGTGATTAAAGGAGTCCAAGAACGTAGGCACCTTTCATTGTTTTCCCATGCCATGAACAGGGAGCGGGATCACAAGTGGCGCAGCTAGGACTCCAACCAGTATGTGTGGAATTCCCATGCTGCTGGAACCTTAGCCTGCTATGACACATTGTCAGCCTCGAAGCTTTCTTATTTGAATGATTCATGTTACCAATGCATATGACTTAAAACAATGTACCTCTGGCATTTCCAGAGTATTAATCAACTCATTAGATTTGTTTTAAAAATATTTCTCTTTTTCTACTTTTTTTATTGCAAAGGCAGGTTTACTCCCCAAGTGGCCGCCATGGCTGGAGCTGAGCTGATCTGGAGCCAGGCACTAGGAACATTTTCTGTGTCTCCCACCTGGGTGCAAGGTCCCAAGGGTTTGGGCCATTCTCTACTGGTCACAAGCAGGGTGCTGGACGGGAAGTAGAGCACCTGGGACACAAACCAATGCCTATATGGGATCCTGGAGCATGCAAGGTGAGGATTTAGTCAATAGGCTATTGCACCAGGCCCCTCTTTCTCTAATTTTTGAGTCTTAAAATTTTACAAGCATAAGGATCATCCAAAGAATTTACCTAAAATAAAAACAGACAGATCCTGTTCCCACTCTGATTCAGCTGATCTGGCTTTATATCTAAGACTCAACTGTTAGAAATCATCTAGATGATTCTGCTGCAAAAGATACTGACCCACCTTTTAGAAAAATAACCCCCAAATCTCTATGATCAAAAGCTTTCCAGTGGTTAGTAAGAACTTCAAGAGAGCTGGCTACCTGATGATCAATGACTACCTGAGAGAAACTGGCCATTAGAAGTAGTTGCTGAGAAGAGTGCCAATTTGGAGGATGTCCTCTGAAACAGCCAGGCCCCTCACAGTGTGAGGATCAGCAGACTATCAGAATCCCGACAGGGAACATTCCAGGCAAGTGATTTCTTGAATCCCGACAGGGAGAATTCTGTCATGTCCTCTATAACCCTCATCAAACATAAACTGACTCTGTTATCATGTACACAAAAGATTCCTAAAACTCAGATTGCCAAATAGTATTATTCACAACAAAAACTTAAAGAGAATCTAGTATATGCCAAACACTGTATTAATAAATATTTAATTTATTAAATAAGTACAATAAATATGACAATATGTGTGAGGATAATATTTCAGAAAAGGATAATATATGAAATGATACATTTTCTTTTAAAAATGATTCATTTTTAAAAGTTATTTGAAAGGCAAAGTTACAGAGTGAGCGAGAGAGGCAGAGCAGAGAGATTTTCCATTGGCTGGTTCATTTCCTAAATGACCTCAACCAAACTTAAGTCAAGATCCTGGAGTTTCTTCCAGGTCTATCCACGTGGGTGGAGGGACTAGAGCACTTGTGTCATCATTTGCTGCTTTTGCAGGTACATTGGCAAGGTGCTGGATTGCAAGTGGAGCAACCAGGGCTTGAACTGGTCCCCAAAGCTGGCATGCAAAGTGGAGGCTTAACTTGTTCTGACACAACTCCAAGCCCAGAAACCACATGTTTTCTGGGGAAATGCAGGCCTTGTGATGTGTTTAGGCCTTGCATTGTTCCCGCCTACAGGCAGGAAAATGGAGGCATATCAAGGAGCCTCAAGCAGGTTGATGTGGCTGTGAGCAATAGCAGATCACACAAGACAGCTAGAATTGAAAATTACATAGAGATAAAACTGTAAATAGCTTGAGTTCATTGAAAAATACTTAAGAGACAAAAAACATTAGAAGCAAGAAAATGAAAAGGCTATCAGAGTTATAAACAGAAAAACGAGAAACAATTGTCAAAGGAAGCAGTGGTGGGACCAGCGGAGAATGAATAGACACCTCAGGGGAACCCATTACAGCAGGAATGGCATGTGAACAGGAAGGGCATAAAGTGAGGGGCTTTTAGATGGTGATACAATAAACCAATATTGGAAGAAAACAGGGGGAAGAACATATTTTGGAGAAAGGTGGTAGTCCCAATGTTATAATGTCCACATGGTATACTAGAGCTGCTTGATGATATATTCTTTATAGACATGTCTCAGTGAAGGCCACAACTGGTTACTAATTACCCTGGAAGAAGTGTAAGACAAGAGACAGGAGTGAACTGATACCAGCTGAGTTAATCAAGAAAAGATGTAGTCACAAATAAATAAATAAGCCAGCATCTGCCAGGAAGAGACGCAGCTTGAGAGTACACAGGAATCTAGATAGGAAGTCCAAAAATGCGGCTCATGCCACTCTGACCTTGAGAATAGCAGTCAATTTTGGGGGATCTGTTTTCATAAACATGAAATAAAAGGATCAAGTTAGATCATGTCAACAATTCATTTGAAGTTCAAACTTGGTAATATTGCAGTGTCTGTATTTAAAGGGAAGGAAGAGTGATTGTTGGAGAAGGCGTTAAAGGTCAAGGACAGCACGTGAAGCCAAGGAAGGAGGGAGAAACCAAGGGAAGGAGACGTGGAGAAACTCTGTGGATCCATCAAGCTGGATGATAACTCCGTATGGAGCTTTAACTTTGGCAACAAATGTGCTATCTCACGCAACCTCGGATGATATGTTAACACCAAAGAAACTCCAAGAAGGAAGCCACATTTCATGGGTTTACAAAAAATAAATGGAAGAACAGAAAAGAACTTAGGGATGAGCAGAAGACAAAACATAAACTGCTGAATTGAAAAGTCACAGGGTTAAGGAAAGTAAACTCAAACAGGCTGAAGTCAGAGGAAAACTGCTCATGCAGGTAAGAGGACAGTGTGTAAGAAAGTGCTAGTAGGCACAGAATTCTGTTCATGATGAAGCTAGAGGCAGGTCATAGATGACATTGCCTGGCACAGACACTTTGTTTATTCAGTGTGGTCTGACTTTGTGGCCTAACCAAACTAACAAGAATTATATCCATGCTCAACCAGTGCTAGGTTTGCTCTAAAGTGTGTGGAAATACCTGAGTCCATCCCAAAGTCTACTTCCTGATTTTCTCTTCAGGCCTAGGCTTCTGGGTTTTTGTTGTTTGTTTGTTTGTTCATTTTTTCCTTTTGAAAATTTTCCTTGATTCCAATGAAAAAAAATGAAAAGACAAAATGACAGAGCTAAAGACCAAGATGGCAACAGAGAGATAATCTTCTAAAATGTGCAAGTGTGGAAGGCATGATATCAAGATGAGGGACCACTGACCTACCCTAACAGTACTGTTTGTCTCAGTTGGAGAAATCCTTTAACCTATGTCTGTCTCAATTTCTTTCTGTTTATTAAAACAAAACAAATAATAACAATCGCTATTATAAAAGGTTGTAAATGATATGATACCAGATATTTGACTACCTGCAACTGTAAAACAACCAGAAAAACATAAAGGTAAAACGCCCTGAAGATGCTCTGGGTCAAGATATTTCTGTATGTGATTCCAAAAGCAAAAAGCAGCTAACAGATTTATATCACACTAAAAAAGCTTCTGGTCAACCAAGAAAACAATCAACAGAGTGAAGGTACAATCTACTGAATGGGAGAAAACATTTCCAAACCATGAATTAGATAACTGTCTAATGTAAAAAAAAAAAAAACTGGCAAGCAACTCAAACAATTAAAGAGCTGGAAAACAAAACAGCTAGTCTAAACAGATGAACACAGGAGGAGACAGATATAAGCAAAAATAATCAACAGTACTAATCATTAGGAAAATGCCAGTCAAAACCACATTGACATAGCCTATGCCGCTGAAAAGTCTGTTAGCAGACGCTGGCATTCTAATGCAATAGGCTGAGCAGCTGCTTAAGATGTCAGCAACCCATCTGAGAGTGCCTTTTGATACCTAGCTTATCTGCTTCTGATCCTGATTCCCACAAATGCACCCAAGGAGGGATCGGAAGATGGCCCATGTACTTGGAGATCCCTACCACACGTGGGAAATCAGGATGAAGCTTCAATACCCTGGCTTCAGCTTAGCCCTACCATGGCGGTAGAGGCCATTTGGAGAGAGAGAAAAGCAGGTGGAAGAGCTTCTTCTGCTTCTCCCTCGGTTGCTCTACTTTTCAAAGAAGTGCTTTCAATAAAAGGTAACAAGTGCTGGCAAGAAAGAAGGGTAAAACTGGTAGAAGTATAAATTAGTGCATTGTGGGGAAAAATGTGAAAGTTCCCCAAAGATTAGAAATAGAATATCTGATTAGCAATGTCAGTTCTGATTATGTATCTAAAGGAACCGTAACCCAGCAGGTCAAAGTGATCTCTGAAGTCCACAATCATCACAAGTCACAAGCGTCAGGCTGTGGGGTCGACCTACGTGTCCATCAACAGCAGGGTTTGTGATATATATGCCCATGTTCAACAGAAAGAAAATGTGACACATAAACAGAGCATTATTCACCCTGTAAAAGAGGAACTCTCTCATTTGTGGCAACAGGAATTGCTCTGAAGGAGCTTGTGCTCAGCAGAATGAGCAGGACAGAAAAACAAACACTACATTATCTCACTTCTCATTTTGACCCCAAAAAGTTAAACTTAGAAAGCAGTATGGTGGTTAAGGATGGGAGTAGGAGCGGTGTGGCGACATTCATCAGAGTGTTCAGTGTTTCAACAAGACAAGATAAACCAGCAACAACAACAAAACCATTGCATAGCATGGCAACCATTTATATCAATAATTTATCATATACTGAAAAATTGGTGAAAGTAGATATCAGGTATTCTTATAATGGAAAATTATTTGTGCAGTAATGAGTATTAAATGGATTGACTTATCATTGCATCATACATTCATTATAAATACATACACTATTAATAATCAATTATATAGTACACATTTTTAAAAGAAGTTTATTAATGAATTAACTAGACATTGTCCAAGGATGAAGAATCTTCATAAAGGGCTGATATTGTAACACAGCACATTAACCTGCAGATTGCAAAGCCAGCATACCACATAGCCACAAAGTAGTGACTGGGCCAGGACACAGCCCAAATCCACAAGTTTCCTCTAGGTCTCCCATGTGGATGCAGGGTTCCAACCATCCTCCGGTGCTTGCTCAGGTGTATTAGCAGGTAGCTGGATCCTCAGTGCAGCACTCAGGATGCTAACCAGTGTCCATATGGGATGCCAGCACTGCAGGCAGCAGCTTAGCCTGAAAACACTACCCCTTGATCTATTTTCAGAAGCACCATTCTATACAATATATTTCTAAATCTTTCATTATAAATTTCTTTTTTATATTTCTAAAATGTTGCTAAATATCATTCTAACATCTGGAAGAGAATATGAGAGCATCTATCCATTTATTATGAAACCTGAGAGGTATGGACAACATGGTGGTACAGCAAGCTAATCCTCCACCTTCTTTCTGCATGCCTTCCTTTTAATCTGATACATAGAAAATGCACCTGGCAGTTGGGAAACTTGCAGCCCAGGGAGAATGCAGCCATTCTGCGCCTCCTCTGCATGTGCTCTATACATCTCTTGCATCTGAATGTTGACCTGTGTCCTCTGAAACATCCTTTACAATACACAAGTAATGGGAAAAGAAATAAAGGTTAAAGATAAAAAATACTAGAAAAAAAATGCCAAATACTGTAGTAAAAAAAAAAAACTAGCATGACTATTATTGCTAGGCCTGACTTTACCAACAATCAATATGAAGCTAGAAAAAAAAAAAAGACAGTTTTAGATAATGACATTCATTATTTCAGAAGAGATTTCACTTTTGCTGGTAGCAAATTCTAAAAAGAACATGACAATCAAAGGAAGAAATGCTACATATATCTATGGACACACTTTTAGGGATTTATTAGAAGATAGAAAAGTATTCCTTATATAATTTTATGAACTTAGACTGCATAAGTCTCACGTTGTTTAAAGCCACAACCCATTACAGCCTCAGGATTCACTTTTAATTTTACTCACTACAAGACAAGGCTAGTTTTATTGATAACTCTAGCTAAATATATTTTTCCATTCTTCTGATAAGAAATGGTAATGTAGAGTTGTACCAAACTGATTTCTTTGTCTACGTGACAAATATATTTGAGATAAGCAACATTCATCAATAAGAGCTTAGGCCTCCAAAATGCTTCGAGGAATATTGATTTTGAATTAAACAAGACTCTTCTTCACTGAATACCCTATGTCTTGCCCTCCATTACTACCAAACGCAGACATAGCTCAGATGAGGTTTGTGTTTTCCATATTCCTTCTCTCAAGATAGTTTATTACAAATTTCTAATATTTTAAAATGCAAGTTTATACATACTCATTAAGCAAAAAATATATGTAAGCACATATGTGTTAGATAAATACGCCTATATTCAAAATGGGTCATCTGTTCTTAACAGATCCAAAGAACATAACAGCTGCCATTTCAACATAAAAGCCAGCAATCTGGGAGGATGGGTCATCAAATACGATGACTTAACTTGACATCAAAGATAAATGATCATAACTTCTCCATCTCCCACTATTAGCCTAAAGATATGAGAATAGCTTGGACCTTAATGAGGCAGTATGTATGTCTTACTCTTACAAATCCAAAGCATCTACACAATCTTAGGAGCAGAGAAAACGCTGAATAGAGATATACTTAATGATCAGAATTTCAAAGCAAACATTTCTAAACTGCTAGACCATTTTAAGAGGATTGATTTTATGTATTTAAATCAGTCAATTTTGTAGAATACATTACAGTTTTTAAAATAGGTAATTTATGTTTAAAGGCAATTTGTCAGTCTATATATCTCATTATCTCAGTTTTGCATAGAATAAATGTTAGGATGTTTATAGGAAAGCATCATAAAATTATGAACTAAATTGTTAACCATAATTATCTTGGAAACTATTGGGCCAAAGGACTTCTGCTATTGGTATTATACTTCCCATAATGTTCGCATTTTATACATCATCTGTTTAGAAGACAAACAAAAATGTGTACATATTTTATATGTTGACATGTATATTTGGCATCTACAGGGAAGAGTTTACTAGGTAACTCAGGTCAGGCATAAAAGAAACTTAGCATCTTATTTGAAGAATTTTACAGTCTGGTGTTTGGGACAATTTTTATATACATGCATATACACCAAAAACCCAGAGTGAATGTCATCCGTGATGAAGCTCAGATTCTGCTAAAGTACTAGAAGGTGAATTCACAGAAAGCAGTGTCATTCCGAGGAGTTCATAACATTGCTAAAATCTGAATGTCTGAAGATGGGAAAGAAAAGGCATCTCAAGCAGCAGAAGGCACCTCCAAGGGCAAGTGCTGAAGGTAAAACAGCCAGTGACCTTGGGCCTGGAGACTGTATGCAAATCCAAGTCTGGGGCCATTTAGGAACTGAGGCAAAACATGCAGTTGCTATTCAGTAGGTAGTGGAAGGAATGTCGGAGAAGGTCTTTGAGGAAGGAGAAAAAATGATCAGAACTGGATTTTGGTGAGTAATCTATATAAAATGGCTTGAAGGCAAGGACACTGTCACTGAGATAACCCAGGAAGATCATACATTAAGAGGCAGGAGTGAAGGCACTAGTTAAGGCCTTTCCATGTAGTGTGGTCTCGGGCACCTGCATTACTTGAGAGTGTGTCAGAAATTCAGACTCTCAGGCCCCACCTGAACTCATGAATCAAACCGCATTTCATCAAGATTCCTACGTGATCAGAATGCACATCCAATCTGAGGAAGCAATGAATTAAGGTGTTGATAGCAGGAAAGGAAAGCAGCCAAGGGATTTAAAATTTTACTTGGTTGAGTTATTGGAATCTGGTGTCTCACTAAATGTGGGAGGCAAGGGAAGAGAATAAATCAAGATTACTCAGAAGGTTTTAGCTGTAGGATGGTCATGCTACTCATAAAAATAGGAACCCCAGGAGATGATCAGGATGAGGAAGAAGCTGGCACAGGCCATGCCTAGCAAGCACATGGCAATGCTTCTCACGGAAGTTAAGTTTAGGTTGGAAACAAAGAAATGTATCAGACAAAGGTGGAGAGGGCATTTGAAATCATGAAAACTAGCAAAGTCAGAAAAGAAAAGGCTGGAAATGAAACTCAACCAAAAAGAAATTATCGGAGGCAACAGGCAGAAGTAGAGAAGCAGGGAAAAGAAAGAATCAGAAGAAAGAAAAACCTTGCAAGTAGATGTTACTTCAAATGAAAAGAGAATAGAGATGCTGCTAAGAAATTAAAGGGGATAGCTGGCAGGGGCTCTTTGTTTTGTAACTAAGAGGATTGGGTAACTTCTGGAAAAATGGTTCCTGCGAACCTCGTGAAAATGGAAATCAAAAGTCAAACGTGTAGAGTTAGAGAGAGAAGTGAGATAAGACGAGCAAGAATGCTGTTCACTGGATGAAAGGCTAGAAAGGATCATCGGAATGTAGAAGTGGCACATCCATTCAGGGTAAATTAACTGTATAAACTGTGAAGGATTTCTTATGGAAGAAAGATCAGAAAAATTGTCAGAATTATTAAGTTGCACATAACCACAGTGGATAAAAATCAGACTTTTGGCTTCACACAAATAGCTTGACTTCTGTCACTTCTCTCAAAAAAATGAAGACTTACCTGTGAGTGTGAATTGCTCCAGTGTAGGGTCTATAATGTTTTAAGAATACCAACAGAATTACAAGGAAGAGAACAGTTCACTGATGACATCTGTAGTCGTAACATACACAGCCCACCTCCTAATCCCAAGAATCTTGGATTCATTTACATGGCAAAACAGGTACGGAAGTGAAGACACTTGAGAGAAGGTGTTTATTTGGGATTTTCCAGACAGATCCTAAATTCAAGCACATCTGTGTATTTATAAGACATACATATGTTGCTGGATGACCTGGTATGTGCCTGAAGTCCTAGCTACTGTGGAGATTGAGGCTGGAGGGTGGCTTAAACCCAGAAGTTCCTGACTGTAGTAAGCTATGTCAATTAGACATCCATACTAAGCTTATCATCAAGTTGGTGATGTCTGAGGAGTGACAGATCTCCAGGCTACAAAAAAGAGAGTAAAGCAGCCTAAGCAGGAAACAGAGGTCAAAATTCCTGTGTGGATCAGAAGAGCACACAGATGAGATCCACAGAAACGGGGCAGTGGCAAGGACAACACCAGAAGTGGAGATTAGGGTGATATTACAACCACCAGAAACTGGAGGAAATAAAGGAGGACTCTTTCTCTTGCACTGTCTGGAGAGAGCATGGGCCCTCTAACACCTTGATTTCAGTCTTTTGGCCTCCAGAATTATGAAAGAATAAATCTCTTTCAAGTTCCAGATACAAATGTAATATCTGACTTCCCTTCCAACTTGGAGTTTTTAAGTATTTATTTATGTAATTGAAAGAACGAGTTACAGAAAGGGAAGAAAGGAAGGAAGGAAGGAAGGAAAGACAGACAGAGGCCTAGATTTTCCATCCAGTAGCTTACTCCCTGAATGCCATATAGTCCTAGATGGAGGCAGGATACTGGTATTCCATCAGGATCTCCTAAGTGGATTGTAGGGGTCTGTTACTTGGGCCAATTTCTGTTTTGGAGGTGTGACTTTAACGAACACTCATGTGTAATGCCAGCTTTGTGGAACTGCACTCAACTCATACTGAACGTATGCTCCTGAAGGCACAAGCTTACATATATTACCCTTCCTGTCAACCCAAAACAATGTCCATGGTGACTTGCACACTGATATCATAAGCCTAAGTGGCAAAACAGATATACAGCCATGTGTGTAAGCGATAACTGAAGCTAGATTACAGAAAATGTTACATTGGTTCACTCACTTAACTTCAAACAAGTAGTTATCAAAATTTATTTATAAAATACACTCCTGAAGCTCACTTCTTTGGGCAGTCTAAACAAATGTTGTCTATGTTACTACTTATCAATTTTGACCTTGATTAAAGATCATAAGTACTACATCAAGTCAGAGGTGACAGACATGACTTGTAGCTGCTTAGATAGGCTGTCAGTGTCTAATAAACAAAAGAATCCAGGTTTTATGGGGAAAAGCAGACTGACAGCTGCCATCAAAGAAACCTGTTCACGTTTGATTGCTTCAATTTCATGATGGAACAGACTGGGGTAAGGAGAAAAGAAAAGAGCAATTCATATAAGAAAATCCTTGTGGCCATTCCAGCACCTTTTCAGTTCTCTCTTCACGCAAGCAACTGGGTGTTGCATGTGATGCTGTGCACGTGACAAATCACAACAAAGTAGACAAAGGGGATCATGATATTCATTTCTCAGGTACAATAACCTTTTAATGTCAATCATTTGAGGAACCTCCATATATCAGAAGTTGTGCTTTTAAACAAATTGGCTCTAAGAAAATGAAAAAAAACACAAATTGTCTAGATCTGCAACTCTTGAGTGATTAACATTATATACAATCAATATTATTGAGTAGAAAGAACTCAATACTTCTTGGGGTTTTCGTAGTTTCTCAGTCTGTGGATATCACTGGATTGTGGTCCAAAGATGGTGAGAGCTGGCTTGCACAGAATATCACATGGCTGTGACAAAGATGTGGAGCCTACTGAGCAGTAACCAAGGTGGTTTTCCTATCTGGAATGCTCAGCTAGTCAGAGTGTACAGCAATGGACTTCCCAATGACAAATCTAAGAAGGCATACACAGGTCCGTATTGCAGCACAGTGGGATTAGTCACCACCTGCAATGCTAGTATCCCATATTACCACAGCTTGATCCCAAATTTTCCATTTCTGACCCACCCTCTCCTAATGAACTTAGGAAAACAACAATGGATGGCCCAGATGGAAGACTTGGGTAGAATTTCAGGTCCCTGGATTTACCATCGCACAACAAGGCCAGGACAGCCATTTAGAAAGTAAACCAGCAGACAGACTCTGTCACCCTGTTGCTCTACCTCTATATAAATACACCTTTCACATGAATAAATAAATCTTATCAAGATAAATAAAAAAGATGTATAAAGTGTCAGTAGGTTGCTCTTCCTACAGTGACAGAACATTTTAATAAGAATCTAATTGCACAGCAATAACTTCCTGAGTCAAATTAGAAGGTTTCAGAAAATTCCAGAACACCTCATGCCCATAAATACAGTCAGGTCCCTGGATGTCGGCATCTTGATTGGTAGCCCATCCTTTTCTCCACTTCTCTAGAGACCTTCTCTGAAACAAACTGATTTAAATTATCCTAAATTCCACCTGAACTGAAGTAACTAGAGGGTCTCCTGCCCAAATTAATACATCTACACCAGCACCATTTTCTGTGATAGAGGTGACCGAGCATTGGCCATGTCATGGCTCAGTTGGTATGCCAGATTTCAAGGCAACAGACAGGACAGGAAACAGGCTGGGTCTGAGCTAAAACAAATGACCTAATAAAGGATTAATTCTGTAGTGGATAGTCAGCAACTCAAATTACAGTGGCCAGGAGGGGTGTGGAGAACTGAGATTTGATCCTGCCAACAATGACAGGCAAGGAGATTGTCAAGTGCAACTTGGCAGCATGAGGATCCATGCTGAAATAACTCACTCTCGGGAGTGTGGTTGTGCCTTAGGTCTAGGGGTTTGTCCACAGTCAGGCTGAACCAGCTTGAGAACTGAAAGAACAGAGTCTTGCTCCCGGTGAGTTCTTGGCAAGAACAAAGCTAACTGTCAAGGTCACTGGTAAAGTTTTTCCAGGCAAAACATGAAGTCCAGTACTGAAAGCATAAATTGGAAACTCAACAGCAACTTAATCTCAAGAAATTGCAAATGTGTAGGCGTTAAGAGAGACTGAGTTTAGGGAGCCATTGGAATGACTAGAGAGCACTGAGATTAGGACAGCTGAATTGAATGGAGGCTGGTTTCTGTTGTCTGCACTGGCCACAGAACCAGGAAGGCAGGCCCCTGTGTCACACGCAGAACAGGGTTGGAAGGCAAGGGTTCAAAACCCACAATGCGAGAGACTTCTTCTCCAACTTTCACTGGTCTCCGTGTGTCGGTGCTGGACCCCCGGACCTTGGCCTGACCCCCGGACCTTCGCCTGACCCCCGGACCTTCGCCTGACCCACGGACCTTCGTCTGACCCCCGGACCTTCGCCTGACCCCCGGACCTTCGCCTGACCCCCGGACCTTCGTCTGACCCCCGGACCTTCGCCTGACCCCCGGACCTTCGTCTGACTCCCGGACCTTCGCCTGACCCCCGGACCTTCGCCTGACCCACGGACCTTCGCCTGACCCCCGGACCTTCGCCTGACCCACGGACCTTCGCCTGACCCCCGGACCTTCGCCTGACCCCCGGACCTTCGTCTGACCCCCGGACCTTCGCCTGACCCACGGACCTTCGCTGTGCCCATGATACCGGCTCTGCTGGCCGTGACAACATATTAAATATTTCCCTGTACCATGTGACTGAGGATCCAGTAAAAAAAAAAAAAAAAAACCACAATGCATCTGCCAGATTCTGTTTGTCTCATTGTAGTTGTTCTCTACCATTGTTCTCCTCAAGATGTCCATAATCTAGTTGGCTTCAAAATGAGTTGGCACACTCAGATGGCAACGGCTCAGATAATTCCTCAGGTGGCTTCTATCCTCGGCAAGTAGACCTTGGTCTGTGTCTGTGTGGCAAGCAGGAGCTGCAGCGCCAACATAGGAGGTCTAAGGCAGCGAGCATCAGCCAGAGTGCTTGGCCCACAAAAGGGTATGAGCAGGAAGTCCCAACAGATAGGAGAATGTGAACTACCACCAACCAATGTTGATGAGTCCACAAACTGCCGAAACTTCTACACAAAAACACGGTGGTCATGACTGACCTGGAGGGTACCTACACACTTGACGACATCCTGTCAATGAGTGTGAGGGAGACGTGTCCCAAAAGTACTCCAGTATTTGCACAAAAGCACCTCCACACACTTTCAATGTTCAGAGCACCCTGTCATGTGCGCAGACAACAGCTTTCTTCCCCACATGTACACTTGTAAAAGAAATGCCTCTGGAGGTCACAGTTTCTACCTAATGTATCTTGAGTTTCACTATGATAAATAACTTCACCACAGCAAAGCCATTTCTTGGTCTGGAGACAGTACTGCTGCGGATCTACAGCGCAGAGACAGAAGTCTTACAGGGCCCTGGACTCACCCCTGAAAGCGCATGCCTTGTACACTCGCACGGGCTCTCTGTGGGGAGCTGAGAACAGTGCAGGGGAAAGAGTTTAGGATGAAGAGTCTCAGCAAAGGCTGCTTCCTCCCTGGAGAGGATCAAGCTTGGCAGATGCCAAAGCCCAACTTACAATCAGTCCAGCTTTACCTCCTGCCAAGTTTAAAGATCGCTTCATGAAATCAAAACTTTGCATCAGTTTCAAAATTCCACCCTGAAGTCCTATAAGGTAAATCATCAAGACAGGGTTCTCCCATCCAGGAAAATAATACAGCCAATGGTTAAGGATAAGGCACATTTTATGATGCTGATTAGTATTTGTGAATAAACATGGTAGACAGATTTGATTAATTTTTATTGGAGTCATGTATGCCTTTGTAAATATCCTTCTGCAAGGTAAATGTGTTTTAGTTTCACAGACACGTAAAAGAAAACATTTCCACTGAAGCGTCAAAACCACGCCATTAAGAATGAAGCTGTCAGAAAATATCGTGACATTGAATTAGGTTCTGTAACAGGGGGACAGACTTATTGCCACCAACAGATGAAAGTCTCCATCTTCCTGTTTCAGTTGCCTTATCTCCTACCATCTCAAGTGCCACTACATCACAACTGCTTCCAGTGTAAACTTCCCAGCACTGCAAGCAAGACCCAGTTTCTCAACAGTTCAACTGAAAATGTGCAGGCCATTGAGGAGTAAGCAACTAATTCTGCTAATGTTAACAACGTTATTAGGCAAGAACAATATGTCGGCCCAGGAAGTGACAGGACATTTTAGGTAAAAGTCTGAAATTATTTTAGAATTTATAAATACGTAAGACATCTTTGCTTTTAATCATGTCGTTTAACTTTCTGTCTATTCCATTTACTAGTACAGATCCCAGGAATTGCAGTTCTGCCAATTTCTTATTTTTCCCCGAAGCTCACTTTCAACAGGCTGCCTGTAATTAAAAGCTAAAATATCATTAAAATAAGTTCATATTTGTATATATTTTAGCTTTAAATAAAAAAATTTCTTGGTATAAGGAAAGAAAACATTTTTCTTTACAAGAAAAAAGTGAAGATACATACTGAAGAACTTTTTCACATATGCGTAGTCTTCAGAAATAAACAATACTTCAGAAGTAATATTTTACTCCCCGCCCCCAAAGAAAAATGAGCATAATGAATATTCGCAGATTTCTCTGAGCTTTAAGAGGAAATTTTTTTTAAAAAAAATGTGGAAGATGAAGGGTGACTATTAATTCCGTGCAGGCACCTTTTCCCAAATTACACTCATCTTTTAGAATAATCTTCCAAGCAAGAAACTGACAAAGATTTTCCAAAGTTTACTTTTTACCTCATTTTTTTCTTCAACTATCAAGATCATCCCAATAATTATCTTGAATTATCATTAAAGTAACAGTATTTCAACACTGCTATGTTCATGTAAAAGTCCATCATTTAGTAGCCTCCAGTCTACAGAAACAATCTGACACAGATACAAATGTAATTATTTTTAAATTAGTAATTTCAACTAGTTATATTTCCATATGGAAAATCACTTCAAAATAACATGCTTTCTAGTTCAACAACAGCCAACTCTATATTAAGGCAATTGAAGCAAACTAAGCAAGGCAGACATGAATATAGTTTAGTCAGTGGTAAGAGTGCATGATGTAGAGTGAGTTACTCTATCCCGAAGCGGGAGGCACATTCCCTGCTCATGTATGCTTGGCAATACTAGTTCCAAGAATAAGATGATTACCCCCCCAACAATATATCTGTCTCATATTTGCAACAGGAAGGCCTGAAGGTTATTGGTTTTATTTCCCCCCCCCCCCCCTTGTATGCTACCTTGACAATCCTGTATATTTATTGCAGGTTCAGCTTTCCCCTCTCTGGACTGTTATATACCCGTGCAGTCCCTTAACTAAACACACGGGTGTTGATTTTAAACACCGGAAATAGTGATGAATGGTTCGTGCAATACAATATTAGAATATATAATTATTTGGGCTACATAATTATTAAACATGCTCCTCCCTACCCCCTCCCCCAAATGGTAACCGAAAGCAAAGTCCAAACGGAGGGCTCAGGCTTAGGTTATCTGTTTCGTTGGTACCCAGAGGTTAAGAAAGGAAAGAAAGATCTGGGCAAAAGATACCGTAAAAATAACCTGACCGGTGTCCTCAACAGGATCGCTGCCATAAACGCACTGCCCGCCCAGGGTTGGCCAGACTTCCACTGGGCGAACGCAGAGTTGGGGGAGAGGGCACACAGCCTTCAGATAGGTTCAAATAACACTTGCAGACAAATGACAGTTTGCATGTTTGAAATCTGTCCATATGGATGCAATCCGCAAGCCCCTGTTTCCTCTCCGACTTCCAACCTGCGTGCAAGGCGAGTCGCACACACGCACCAGCACGCAGAACGGGATCACAATTGCAACACGCACAACGCCAAGTAGACAAGTGAATTCTGCTGCTCCGCTCAACCCCCACCCCCTCACCGTTTAAAACCACGCAGAAATTAACCCTGATGTAAGGAGGCTGTGATGGGGGAGGGTGCCACAGAGGGAAACGCTGTAGTCCAGCGCCCGCGCCCCGCCAGTGCAGACTCAGCCTGGGTGGGTAAAGACGCGCACGCAGGCTACCACGTACCTTCGCCCAAGTGCTACTCTAAGTGCAGCCTTTGCCTCTTCTCCCCCACCCCCAAATGCAGCCTGCACTGGCGGCCGCGTTACGAGGTTAGCGGGTGTTCGCGTTAGCTGTCTTAAAAAAAAAAAAAAAAAAAACCCTGGGAAACAAATGGGGGTCGCGGACGCGTGCGCCAACCACACGAAGCCGAGGAGCTCTTGTGGCCCGGACACTTCGCACCAAGGATCCGGGATTCGAGGCGAAAGAATCGGAGCAAAGCGGGTTGGGTGGGGCGTCCCCCACAACTCTCTCCCTGGCCACCCGCTCCCTGAACTCCCCTTGCTTTCTGGCATTCTGGTGCCACCCCACCTTTAGTCCTGGAGGTCCAACTCCACACCGAATTGTGGTCTCCAGGATCGGGTCCTCTCCCCACCTGTTCTCCAATTCTTACAGAGCAACCCCTCTGGTCCCAGCTGAGTCCCTAGTCGGCAACTCCAAAAGCAAAGGTATTTCCTCACCAGCGTTGAAAACTTTTCCCTCCTTTCCCAAGGAGGTAAGGCAAGAAACCAGGTCAGCCGCCAGCCCCACCTGCTTTGCCCAAGCGCCGGGTGGCGGTGCTGTCCTTACCTGGCAGCTGCGCTCCAGGTGGCCGTCCCGCGCCGCTCTCCAGCGCCTTCTGGGTTGGTGCGCGGGCGCCGTCCGGTCGGCGGTGCCCCGGCCTCGTCCCGCTCAGCGCCCAGGGAAGCGGCTGTCCTTAAGATTGTGCGCCCCAGCCTGGAGCCGCCCTTCGGTTCATCGCTCGGCTTCTGAGAAGCGCTTGCTGCCGCCCAGGCGGACCAACGAGGAGTGTGGGGATCCGGGGTGGCACCGACCTGCCCCGCGGTGTGCGCTCCCGGGTCCGAGAGCGCTCCGCCCGCCCGAGGGCAGCTGCGGCCGCGCGTCACATGCCGCCTCCGGGCAGCGGCCGCGGCACCTGCCCCAGCGGCAGGGCTCGGGGCTCGGCAGGGCTCGGGGCTCGGCAGTGCCGCCCCCGCGCCCCGAATCGGCTGCGAGCTCTGGCCCTTTCTACTCTCGCCTTTGTCTTTTTCCTCTTTTTTTCCTTCTTCTTTTTTTCTACCTACCCGCTCTCCTCACTTTTTTCTTCTTTCCCTTCCCGTCTGCTCCTTTATTTTGTATTCCCCTTTCCCTCAAACAGAAGGCGCTCCAAGGAGGAGGAGGAGGAGGAGGAAGGTCCTTGCCTGCCCAGGAACTCTTCCTCTGCCTGCTGGTGGCGGTCGTGGCTACTGTTGGTTGAGCCTCCTCCTCCTCTTCCTCCGCCACCTCCTCGCGCCGCGAGCGCTGGTGTAATGCACCGGCTGCCTGGTTGAGTCCCAGACAGTCCTGGCTTCTGAGCATGCCCAGTTGCCAGGCCGGCGCCTGGTTTGGCTCCCGCGTGCCCGCTGGGTTCCGAGTTCTGTGCCTGCCGGCGCCGAGGGAGGATGCCGGGGGTTCTCCCGAGGTGGGCTCCTCCAGGGCCAGAAGGGAAGCTGGAAAGAGCCTCATCCAAGTGTCCCCGGTATTTTAAGGGAGGTTTTGTTGCCCAGTTAGTTTTGTTGTGTTTTCTTTTAAGCTGGTTTCCTCCTCGAACTGCGTAGATCTAGATTTCTTGAGCACAAATTAGCGATAAATGAAATCCAGCTGGGTAGAAACCTAACGACTATGGTGAAAATCTGTGCGGAACAGCCTGAATGCATCTACTTACGGAGACTTAGGGAGAGTCGATTTAGGCTGAACAATGTGGGTGTCCTGAGTTTAGACTCCCCTAGAAATGTCTTAGAAAAAAATGAGAAAAGTGGCGCGAATATGTGTGTGTGCTCATTTCTGTCTTTCAATCAGAAAAAGTAACAACACACGTAACTTCCCTAGCTAGGCTGTTCATATTTGCAAAGAACTCAAGAAGAAAGAGTAGGGGTGGGAGGGAGATGGGATGGGAATTATTGGTTTGCAGGTGTTAGCAAATTAGGAGATAAATGGCTATGATACCGAAGTTGCAAATTGCAAAACATCCAATAGGCTGTGCTCTACCAGTCTGCCGGTTTGTTTTTATTCTGTTTGCGTGTGTTGAAAGATGATTGAAGAATCTCCTAAGAAAGGATAGACTTAATAATAGTAACAGTGGGAAAAGAACAGGTAAAAACAAACAACAAACAAACAAAACTGACGAAGGTGAGAGAAGAAAAGTCCAGTGTGAAACTTGAACAGAAGTCGGGGTGATCGAACTGTTTTAATTCTGTTTAGAACAAGAAGTCAAAAAGGAACAGCTGCAGCATGTTGAGAAAAATAAGGCAGGTTAACAGACTTGTGAAATATAAGTTAACAAATTCTTTTCTGAGTCTATAATCTCTGCTTCTAGGTTGAATTTTTGCGAAAGCCATGACTGAACGTTGTATAGAGAGTACTGAGGTCGTTTTCAGAAAAAGCTAAGGGTTTTGAAAGCATGTAGCTAAACAAGTTAATTCAAGATGGATTGAAATGCAGGCTGTTGGAAGAAGGGTATCAGTATAGCAGCCGTCTTGTTTGGATACCTCTGGGCCAGAAATGTAATAGCCGCCTTTACAGAATTGTTTAGTCTTCAAAGCAAACATTCAAACTCGAACAATCCGCTTTCCATATCCCCAGGTTCCATGCCCCTGGACTCAACCAACCTCAGATGGAAAATACTCACAAAAGAGAGATCTGTCTATACTGAGCATGTATGAATGTTTTTATTGCCCTTAGGACCTAAATTCAATTTAAAAATAGTACAATGTTTTATATAGGGTTTACATTAGAGTATTATTGTAAGTAATCTAGAAATGATTCAAAATATGAGAGGATGATCTTAGTTTATATGCGATTACTCCATCATCTAACATAAGGAGATTGAAGAAACACAGAGTTTGGTGTCTGAGAAGATCCCGTAACCAATATCTGTAGATACCGATGGGCATCTGTTTTGGTCGCTTGATTCTAATCATAATAATTGCTGTAAACGATGCATGCATCTCATCCTAACAATGCAAAGTATTGTGCTTATCTTACTTCACTTTAATCAAATAATGGAAAGCAATTTGGAAGAGAAAATACTGAGTAATCTTCTCCTTGATTGTTACACATTCTTAAAATCCAAATTTTCCTCCAAGAAATAAAGAAAGGGGATGGAGGAAGATGACCCAAGCCCTCGGGACCCAGCACCTGCATGGGAGGCTGGGATGAAGCACCTGCCTATTGGCTTTGGTCTGGCCCAGCTCTGATCCTTGCAACCTTCTGGGGAGTGAAGCAGCAACTGGAAGATCTTGCTCTTCTCTGTCTCTCCTTCTCTTTGTGTAACTCTGTCTTTCAATAAATAAATAAATGTTTTCAAAAAGAATGGGCAGGAAAAGATGTTCTAGTTTTCACAAAAAAAGCCAGAAATTGTTTTCTGATACCAAATCTTTAAATGTGTAAGTAGAATGAGCTTCAGAGATATTCTAGAAAATTTTATAAACTAGTTCGTTCTTCAACAGAACATAAATTGAAACAACTGCAATTTAGTAAAACTACTGTACCACACTAATCTCATTTACCTTTGTGAATACTTATAAACACTAAACTGTGGCAGAGGATATAGCATGGCTGTTTTCTGAATCCTGCTAATCTCCCCATTATGCTTATGAACAACATAATTTGTGTTTGTACTAAATGAACCACAATGTAACAGTTTGAGTAGTGTCCCTGAGATTCTTGCTTAGAAGATATTGGCTCAAGTAGAGGGAAGTATTTGTTTCTGAGTGTGACATCCTATTTTCAAACAGTTTTATCAATCATTATTCAGAAGAAAACCCCAAAAGGCTACTCATTAGATTTAAGAATGAGCTACATATTGAAACCATATAGAAAACCACAATAACAACAAGAAAAAAATTAAATATGGGGGCAATATAATGGCTGAGTAGACTATTCCTCCACCTGAGGCATCACATCCCATATGTGTACCAGTTCATGTCCTGGTGACGCCACTTCTGCTCCAGTTCCCTGCCAATGGCCTGGGAAAGCAATAGAGGATAGCCCAAGTCTTTGAGTCCTTGCACTCATGTGGGAGACCAAAAAGCTCCTGGCTCCCAATTTCGAACAAGTCCAGCTCTGGTTCTAGTGGTCACTTGGAGTGTGAACCAGCAGGTGGAAGATCTCTGTCTTTGTCTGTCTGTCTGTCTGTCTCTCTCTCACACTGCAATTCTGACTTTCAGGTAAAATAAATAAACTACAAAATGTTTAAATGGAAGATTCTTACATTTGGGGATGTTTATGGTTCATAGCATATCCAACAAAAAAATTCCAAAATATGTAAACAATAAAAGGCAATTGCAAAAAGCTAGGTTATAAATCATATGTGAGTTATATAAAAGACAGCAAGGGAGGAGGAATAGAAAAATATAGAACAATTGGAAAAAATAAGTTATATTAAATATGAATAGTAACTTGAGGGACAAATATTTCCTGATCAAGCAACCTCTAACTGTTGCTTTATAGGAAATATACTTCAAAATGTAGCAGCACAGCGAGGCTGAGAATAAATGGATGAAAATTTCCGCCATGCAGATACTAAGCATCTAGAAATTGTCATTCTCTGCAAGCTGAGGTCATTTAATGAATTCTCAATCAAAATTTCAGGGTGTGGTTCTGTGGATGTGTGTGTAACCGTATGATTTTCAGATTTTGTTCTAAATATGAGGAATGTAGAGTAGCTAAAAATGATACTAAAGAGGAGGAGTTGAGCTGCTAGAATTACTAGCGGGTTTATAGCTTTCTAAAGCCACACAAATCGAGATAGTGCAGATTGGCAGAGGAAGGAAAGACCAATGAAGAATAGGAAATTCAGGTACAAGCTCATGCATGTATTTTAATGTTATTAACAACCCATCAATAACCAAGAAAGCTCAGATTAGCAGGGAAGAAATGAAAAGAAGAAATAGATGATCCAAAGATAATATTTTATCTAGAACTTAGTGGTAGTTAAAGGAGATACATAAAATAAATATCTATCTAATTGAACACTTGAAATGTTTACATACTACTATATGCATGTTATATTTCAAAATTTTTAAAATTAAGTGTTAACTGTCTATTAGATGCCAAGCACTATGTCCTGACATGATGGAGATCCAGGTCCCTGCAGCGTGGCCTAGCGGCTAAAGTCCTCACCTTGAACGTGCCGGGATCCCATATGGGCGCCACTTCTAATCCTGACAGCTCCACTTCCCATCCAGCTCCCTGCTTGTGGCCTGAGACAGCAGTGGAGGACGGCCCAAAGATTTGGGACCCTGCACCCACGTGGGAGGCCTGGAAGGGGTTCCTGGTTCCTGGCTTCGGATCGGCGCAGCACCGGCCCTTGCGGTCACTTGGGGAGTGAATCATCGGACGGAAGATCTTCCCCTCTCTGTCTTTCCTCCTCTGTATATATCTGACTTTGTAGTAAAAATAAATAAATCTTTTTTTAAAAAGATGGAGACCCAAATTTAAGTAACTTGTACTTTTTTTTCCGATAAGAATTTGGGTTTTGAGGCCAATGTTGTGGCGCAGTAGTTTAAGCCAAAGCCTGTGACATTAGCATTCAATCAGAGCTCTGTTTTGTGTCCTGGCTGTTCTACTCCTACTCCAGCTCCTTGTTAGTACACCTGGAAAAGCAGCAGAAGATGGCCTAAGTACTTATGTCCCTGGTACTCTGACTCTAGTCTGGCCCAGTCCTGGATGTTGACATCATCTGGGAGTGAACCAGTGGATGGGACATTGGTCTTTCTTTCTGTCATGTTGTCTTTCAAATAAATGAATCTTGAATAAAATAAAATTCATGTAACAACTTGGGGTTGTTTGAAAGTTTATACCATTTACTTCTCATTAGGAAAAAAAATAAACTGACATGTGAGAAGGTGTGTCTATAGCATTTTGTTTTCATCAAAATCATATTGATTCGTGGAGGAATCCAACAGATTTTAAGAGATGAGAACCAAAGATAAAATGATTCAGAATCATTGTTTCCATGTATTTCCTTACTAATTAATTTACAGCATTCAGTAAGCATTGCTGTTTATCAGATACGCTGTGCTCTAAGACATTAATTAATAAAGGATGCAGTTCCTGATAGCTGACATTAGGAGGTGGATAAATCTTTCAAACATTTAAAAAAAGATAAATAAATAAATTACGCAGCTCTAGAGGAAGTTATCTGGATATAGGTTTTAGCTCATGATAAAGAAGGCCTAGCTTGACCTTTTTAAAGTATCCTTTTGATCTAAGAAATGGTGACACTTTTATCTCTGGAAGCATTCCAATATAGACAATAATAACAATCGTTTATTTATTTTGATAACTACCTTATCAAGAAATGCATGTGATTGTCCTTTTGTGGGTGAGAAAACTGGACAAGTGGCAGCCAAATCCAAAAGCAGCTGGAAATAACCTTTTGGAGGGATTCATTTAATGTTGGAAAACACATGTGTCCAATAAGATCTGTTTCACATCAAAGCTGTGACATTATCCTGTGTAGTAGGGTGGACTTGTTTTAGGGAACCCGTGGCTTATTTAATTGCTGAATTTTCTTCAAAAGAAAATAATGCAGTTTTTGAATGCTAAATAAACACAAGCCATCAAAGGGGGTCTCCCCAGATGAAAAACTTCAACAGTCAGAGTTGACTTGATTTCTAGTGAATCACCCTCTGCCTGTTTGTTATAAAGACTTCCAGAGAAAGTAGCCAAGGAGAAGTTCCTCCAATAGAGTGTGCAGATGCAGATGGCTCAGCTGGGTCTCTGCATCATGTCAGCGATATAGAGCACATAATGACTAACTTAGTGGAGTTGGGCAATGATGTGAGAAGGTATCAGTGGAAGAAATAGAGGTCCATCGACTGAGGCAAATGCTAATAATCAGAGATACTCTTCTCTTTTCCTATGTATGGGCCTTCAGACCACACAAGGTGTTGACTGGAAGTGGAGGAACTGGAACTCTGGTTCATCTTTGCTCAGTCAAGGGAGCTCTGGGGCGGGGGGGTCACTCAGTCCTTGGCTGTCTGTGCTCTAAGCTCTAAATTTGAACAATCCCATCAATAGCCAAGGTTGTTACAACTACACATTCGATGACAATAAATTCACCTTTCGCCAAGCAGAATTTATATTTCTTCATTCTTTTAAAAAAACATGTATTTATTCTTATTAGAAAGTCAGATATACAGAGAGACAGAGAGGAAGATCTTTCATCTCATGGTTCATTCCTCAAGTGGCCACAATAGCCGCAGCTGATCTGAAGCTAGGAACCAGGAGCCTCTTCTGGGTCTCCCACGTGGGTGCAGGGTGCTAAGGCTTTGGGCCATCCTTGACTGCTTTCCCAGGCCACAAGCAGGCAGCTGGATGGGAAGTGGGGCTGCAGCAATTAGAACCTGAGCCCATATGGGATCCCAGGCATGCAAGGCGAGGACTTTAGCCACTGGGCTACCATGCCTAGTGCAGAATTTGTTTTTCTTTCTCGCCTTCCATTTCAAAATAATTTTTCTTTCCAAATGTTCTATCACCTAATGAGTCCTCATCTCAGCAGTCTATTACATAGAAGCACCAATTCCCTCGATTCATCTCTCTACTCCCGTTACGTCTCTGTCATTTAATTCATTCTCTAAAATTTTGTAAACTTGAAATCATTTGTGGGTCAAAACTCATAAAGCCCTTGAGAGATCCCGAGATGAAGGAAAAAGCTAAACCAAGGAAACGACCCATAACTTGACAGTGGAGGAAACGCATTTGTAGGAACAATATGACAATATTGTGTGTTACAAGATTTATCTATAAATCATTTATGTGTAAGATTTCAATATCTTAAATATTTTATGTTACTTTAATCTCTTGATGCCTTTAACTCATTTTGCAGTCACAAATGTCATGCAAAATGTGACAGAGCTGAAGATACGATGAATGTTGGAATCATGCTTAGTCTTCGGTCACGCGCAAAAGTCATACAGAGATGATGTTTCCTGACACATAAAGCTAGCCCAAGATGGAAAGAGCTGATCTGAAGTAAAACAAAACAAAACGAAAAGGAAAAAAGCAAACACCTGATTCTTTGTGTTGGGAATCAACTTATTTTTTTCAGTATACTTGCTTTATATATATTGTCATGTATGAGCACATGTCTCATTAACTTTGGATTATCTCAAGCTTTCCCCTCATAAAAATTTTGTGATTTGTTTTCTCTAAAGAAAATGCATGTAGGAGCACAAAATAAATATAAAATATCAAAGTAACAAGTATGAACTTTCGAAACTAAATATATTTGTAATGATATCACACAATAAATGTGAAAGGCACACATATACATACTTACATGTGTATTTTATTATCTGTTGAATTACTAACACTAATAATTAAGGCTTAGTTACATATCATTATTTCGTGCTACCAGAATAAATAACTGTGTAGTCTGTTTTCTAGGCAGTGTGAGATTGCATTTTAACTTGTAATGTAGTCTTCTATTGCTTGTTCTGTTGTTATCTATAAACCCTTCGTTAAATTTTGAATTTTAGAGTTTTCTTTTCTTTTTTTCACATCCTCCTTTTTGCTCATTCTAGGGTTCTGTCTCATCTCCCGGCCACCCTTCTTTTCCTTGTTCTTCTTACTTCCTCTCTAGGAAGTGTTTCTAGTATTTCAAGATCCATAAATTGATTGGTCTCATTCAGATGTTCCTTTAAGACTCTAAGCCTCACAATGGCAGATATCTCATTGTTTTTCTCATTACTTCGTCTCTAGTACCCCAATTTTGTTCTTTGTAAGTAGGGTCTTGGTCATTCTCAATTCTTTACATTTCACAGAAATTTTATGAACGGTTGTAACCTTGCACTAAAATCCACTGGAGAGTGAGTGAACTCGTATGCCATCTAGATCTCATCTTGGGGAACGTTGGCATGTTCACCCTGTTGAATCTTGCAGTTTACCATGAATGCTGCCCTTTATTGCTAATTTAAATTACATTTAATTGTATAAAATGACAATGATGTACTACATACATTAGCCAAGTTTGAGTTGATTTGAGACTCGGTTTTTATCAGTTTTAGAGATTTTCATTGTTTTCAGCTTGCTATTATTACTTCTAGGTAACTGAATAACTGGGGTTAGTTACAATGGGGTAGTCTCTTTCTTGGCCTGCCATGAACTTCACTTTAGTTTTTCCAAAAAAAAAGACAATTTCACTTTTATTATTTTCATTAGTTTCCTTTTTCTTTAATAAACAAAGAGACACAGAAAATGACAGGCAGACCTAGCTGCTATCTGCTGCTGAAATCGCAAATGCCTGTGCAGATGAGGCTGGTGTTGGACCAGAGCCAGGACTCAGGGAATCACTTCATGTCTCCCCTGTGGGTGGCAGGAGTCACACAACTGGAGCTATGGGCTGCTGCCTCCCAGGGTCTGTGGCAGAGAGGAAGTGGAGCTGGCAGCCAGAGCTGGAAATCAAACCAGGGACAGCTTTATGGGGTGAGGACCTCTGGACCCATATCTTAGCTACTGGGCTCCAACGCTTGTCAAAAACATGACTCAAACCATTCTGAGCCAATGTGTTTCTTTATTTGTGCCATCTTCAAAGCAATGGGCTCAACCCTACAGCCAATGTATCTCTTTGTAGGCATTTAGGTATCTATATATTTTATCTACTTTTAGTGCATGCCAAAACTAGAATTTCTTCAAACTGAAGACAAAGCAAAGTACACAAACACCTGGAATTAAGTCATTGTCTCAGAACTACTCTCTGGGCATAGCTAGGGTGCGCTGCTTCAGCCTTCACAGGCATTCTTAGCATGCGAAGTAACCTGACACCCCTGTTTTGCTGTTGGAAAGCTTTCCCTTTGACGTAATTTTGGTACACTTTTAAGTGGTCCATAAGAACATTTAGACCTGAAGTTTTTACCAATATTTCAAGGAAATGTTTATTTCTCAACACAATTTTGTTGTGTATCAACCTAAAATTCTGCAATCATATCAATATTCTTTTCATAGCCGATTTTACCACAAATTCCTTGTATTATCATTTTCTTCCTAATTACTAAAATGCGTTTTTCTCAAGGATTTTTTCACATCCACTGCCATATGTTTCCCACTGTTAAGGTTAGGACTGAATGGAGTCACTAGAGAATAGTATTTATCAGATATACTAATTTTTTACATGAAACTTTTACTAAATTGCAGTAGATGGATTTTCAGAATCATAATGAAAGGTTATTTTTGTTGCCGTTCTTAATGGTACAGAGAGAAGAAATTAAAGCAAGTTTCAGAATTCATTCATCCACTGGACAAACATTTGTTGAATGTCAGCTGCTCCGAGTTCTATTCTTAGACATACTAAGATGAAGAGTTAATTTCTTCTGAGGCAGCATGAAAGAGCTCCAGAGTGAGTGTATAGAGAGAGGCACAGAGGAGCAATGCTGGTCCTGAGCTAATTTTCTGTATTTGCACAGATCTGTACAAATTCCTTTATATCCTAGCTTAGTGGAAATCTTTGAATCTCAATTTCATAAATCATGCCTAATGGGGACACTTTAAGAATGTTTTCAAGATTCGTTGGTTGTAGTTATTAACATATTACCTTATACTGAGTACAAAAGGAGAAGTTTCTGGTGAAAATTCATTGAAACCTTTGTGAATAATTAGAAAAGCGATTGAAATCAAATCATGTTATTTCCAGAACATGGAAAATGGTTTCTGAACTCAACAGGAATGAGATGTGTGTGAGGTGATGAGTGGTAAAGCAGAGCTAGAAGCGGTGGTTAACTCCTGTTCCACGTCTGAACAGAATGGCAAGGGCATTACGAACAAGACGGATGCTGGTCATCGTGGAACAACGAAAGGTAGTGTGGTGAGAGTGCGGAGGAAGGAGAGCGGCTGGTGTTTGTTGACAGAACAAGGTGTTTTGTGGCAGTGAGTAAACACAGTGTTTGCTAACAGGAGAGATAAGGGTGAACTTCTGAGGATTTTGAGTCTTGATTGCCATGATAAGGTGTTTGCATTTCATCTTGTGGTTAATAGAACACCTCAGAAGGTTTGCCCTCCAAAGAGTGAAGTGGGCAGATGCTGCATGAAACATGGATTTGGAGAGGAGTCGACTGGTGGCAGAAGGGTTTCATGGGCGGTTGTTTCATACATACTAGGAAGAAATTATGAGGATCTGAGGCAGGAGGATTGTGCAAGGTAACTGTCCTTGCAGTAGGAGCTATAAGGACTAAACCTGAGGCCTGGAGCAGGAACTGTGGGCTGGTAGGTTACATTGCCACCTGCAATGCCAGCATCGCCAATGGGCACTGGTTCATATCCTGGTTACTCCACTTCCAATGCAGCACTCTGCTTATGTGCCTGGGAAAACAGCAGTGAATGACCCAAATCCTTGGGCCCCTGCCACTGATGTGGGAGACTTGGGTGAAGTTTCTGGCTCCTGACATTGGCCTGGTCCAGCCCTGGCCATTTCAATGATCTGGGGAATGAATTAACAGATGGACTGTCTCTGTTTCTGCCTCTCCCTCTCACTCCTAACTCTGGCTTCTAAACAAGTAAATAAATCTTAACAATAGCTTTAAAACAACAAAAATTGAGGCCCTTCAAGCTGGAAGACGGCTCTTTTTAAAGTTAACACTGTGTAGTTTATTTCTTTGGAAATTGGAAATAGAGATATCCATAAAGCATTTTTTGGGGGTGGGGGAGAAAGATGTCTAAGTTCACGGTGGGTCTCATCCCCACAATGCAATGGTGTTTCTCAGCATGTATGGGATCATAAGGTTTATGAATGCCCAGGAGAAAATTCAGAAAGTTGGGTGTAATCTGTCAGAGGAATCTTGGGAAATAGCTTTTGCTTGGAAACCAGATGGGAATGGAGTTTTCACATCAGAGAACGAAAGGAATCCTCAGCCCCATGATGAGAACTGCAAGGTTGCAGATTCAGGACAACCACAGATATCAGGGACCTAACAAGCAGAAGTCTCCATGAGTTGATGGACCTGGGCATCCAAGTGAAATAGGATTACAACTCTTTTATTTTTCTTGGCATTTGGCACTTCAAATATTGTGAATATCTTATTGAGGCCTTTTTTCCTAAATGGCAGGGATTAGAAACTGAATTGTAAAGGATTAAAAGACAAGCAGTAAAGCAGATATATAAAAATTGTGGTAGAATTATTGAGGTGCAAGTGTCATACAATAAACTATGCATGATTACAATGCATGATTTAATAAGCTCTGACATTTATGTGTGTTTTCATGATATTGTAACCATAATCAGGATAAAGAATGTATCCATAGCCTTAAAAGTCTTTGCCTGTCTTTTATAATTCTTTTTTAATGCTCCTTCTTGTTTATAATCCCGAAGTCACTGCTAACCCTGCTTTCTGTCACTATAGAATAGTTTGCATTTTCTACAACTTTATATAAAGGAAATTATAATTTCTCTTTTAGGAATGGCTTCTTTCAATCAGAATGGTATGTTAGGATTATCCGTACTGAATTGTTTATCTGTAGCTAATTCCCTATTATAGTACTGCATGACACCATTTATATGCTTATCTGTTAATAAATCCTTGGATTTCTATGAATCTTTCATATATTTACATTTTCCCAGTAGAAATACTTGAGTGTAACTTGATCTCCCAAAAGCAGTATGCCTTAGTTTTTTAAAATATATGCGTTTTTAATGTATTTGAGGGGCAAAGAGACAGAAAGGCACAGAAAGCAAGATACTTATAGATGTCACACCTATTGATTAAGTTTCCAAATAGCTGCAACAGCTAGGTTTGAGTCAGGCTGAAGCCAGGAGCCAGTGACCCAATCCAGCAGTCTCATGGATGTGAGAGACTTAACAATGCCATCTTTTGCTGCCTCCCAGAGAGTGCATTAGCAGGGAACTAGAATTCCAAGCAAATCCCGGTCTCAAACACAGACACTCTGATATGGGATATGTTCATCCCAAATGGTACCAACTTCTATGCCAAAAGCATTCCCCGGGCCCAGCAGCATAGCCTAGCGGCTAAAGTCCTCGCCTTGAACGTGCCGGGAATCCCATATGGGCGCCAGTTCTAATCCCAGAAGCTCCACTTCCCATCCAGCTCCCTGCTTGTGGCCTGGGAAAGCAGTCGAGGCCAGCCCAAAGATTTGGGACTCTGCACCTGCACGGGAGACCTGGAAGAGGTTCCTGGTTCCCGGCTTCAGATCAGTGCAGCACCAGCTGTTGCGACTCATTTGGGTAGTGAATCATCGGATGGAAGATCTTCCCCTCTCTGTCTCTCCTCCTCTCTATATATATGACTTTGTAGTAAAAATGAATAAATCTTTAAAAAAAAAAGCATTCCCCTATTTTAATTTTAAGAGACTGGCAAGCTATGTTAGCATATAATGGCTCAAAAGATGAGGTGAGTCCCTAATCCCTATTATCAAGCTGGCAATAGGCCTTTTATTTATTTATTTATTTATTTATTTATTTATTTATTTATTTACCAATCTATTTAAAAAAACAGATATACAAAGAAAAGGAGAGACAGAAACATCTTCCATCTACTGGTTCACTCCACAAGTAGCTACAACGCCTGGAGTTGAGCCAACAGAGAGCCAGGAGCCAGGAGATGTTACTGGGTCTCCCACATAGGTGCAGGGTCCCAAGGCTTTGGGCCATCCTCTACTGCTTTCAGGGTGCTAGATGAAAGGTAGAGCAGAGAGGACATGAACTAGCACCCATATGGCATCCCAATGCAAGCAAGACGAGGATTTAGCCACTAGGCTTTCATGCCCAACCCCTGACCCTTCTATTGTGGGCATTTGGAGAGTGAACTAACAAATATAAGATCTATCTCTTTCCTTTTTATCTCTCCATTTTTCAAATTTTTCTTGCCTAATAGCTCTGAAAGAACTTCCAGTACTATATTGAATAGCAGTGGCGAGAGTGGAAATCTTTGTATAGTTTCAGATCTTAGTGGAAAATATTCTGGTTTTCCCCCATTTACTATGATGCTGGCGTTGGATTTTTTTGTATATTGCTTTGATTGTGTTATAGGATATTCCTTCTATGCCTGTCCTGGTTAAGGTTTTTGGCATGAAGTGGTGTTGGATTTTATCAAAGTTCTTCTCTGCATCTATTGAGATGATCATGCAGTTTTTATTTTTCAACTTGTTGATGTGGTGTGTCACATTTATCGATTTGCCAATTTTAAACCATGCCTGTATACCAGGAATTAATCCCACCTTGCCGGGGTGAATGATCTGCCTGATGTACTGTTGGATCCTGTTGGCTAGTATTTTGTTGAGGATCTTTGTGTCTATGTTCATCAGGAATATTAATCTGTGGTTCTCTTATTCTCTTATGTCTCTATCTGAGTTTGGTATTAAGGCGACATTGACTTCATAGAAAGAGCTTGAAGGATGCCTCCCTTTCTACTGTTTGGAAAAGCTTGTGGATAATTGGAATAAGTTCTTCTTGAAATGTTTGATAGAATTCAGCAGTAAAGTTATCAGGTTTAGGGTTTTCTTTGTTGGGAGGACTTTACCAATTCAATTTCAGTCCATGTTATATGTTTATTTAGATTATTAACTGGAACTCATAGAGCCATTGGCAGGGTAGCAATATACGAAATTAATGAACACAAATTGATGGAACTAGTATACACAAATAACTCCAAGGCTGAGAAAGAAATGGTAAGCACAGTCCTCTTTAAAATAGTGGGGATGAACCTTAAATATCGAGGAATTAATCTAGCCAAATATGTGGAAGACTTCTATGATGAAAACTATAAAATATAAAAAAAAGAAATAGAAGAAGACACTAAAAGATGGAGAAACTTATCATGTCCCTGAATGAGCAGATGAACATCACCAAAATTTCCATATTACCAAAAGTAATATACAGGTTCAACATGATCTCCAAATTCCAACAACATTCTTCCCAGAGATAGAAGAGAAGGTACAAAAATTCATCTGGAAACACAAGATATCACTAATAGCCAAAGCTATCCTGAAGAATAAAAATCAAGCAGAAGGAATCACAATTACAGACCTGAATGCGTACTACAGAGCAGTGTTATCAAAACAGTCTGGTACTGGTACAGAAACAGGGAAAATATATCTCCTTCCCTTCTACTTAGATCCCTTGCAGACTTTGCTAACTCCATGACTTGCCTCAGGGAAGCTCTGTTACCTAGAGACTGGCAAAATTACAGAGTTTCAAAGGAATGGTGCTCTGGGCTTGGCAGCGTGGCCTAGTGGCTAAGGTCCTGGCCTTGATCCCATATGGCCGCTGGTTCTAATCCCGGCAGCTCCACTTCCTCTCTATCTCTCCTCCTCTCAGTATATCTGACTTTGTAATAAAAATAAAATAAATCTTTAAAAAAAAAAAAGGAATGGTGCTCCTCTAAGATAGATCGCATTGTCTACTCAAAAGAGAAAGCCATAGGCCAGGCTTACAAACTTATTAGAAGAGAGGTTTTGGGACGGTAGACACCATGGTAAATGGAGACTTTTGAATGGTTTAGGAATCTTCTCTTTACAATTCTGTGAGTACTTTCTCTAGGGTATTCAGTGTAGATTCTCATTTTTCTTCAATACTTTTGAAGTAAATCATTGATTTCTTTTGAATGAAAATCTCTGTTATGACCAACTTTCTGCAAAGATTTATATGTAATACACACAATGAATACTCAGTGCTGTGTATATGGTGAGAGCTATGCACAGTAGTTAAGCAGAATACATAGTGTGGAGAACTGAAGTCAAACAGTGAGTATACACAGAGTAATATGGAATGGGGAACTTCAGAAGCATTATTAAATTAGAGGAAAGAAGATTGAAAAAAAAAGTAACGTTCTTACAGATTGTTGTGAGGTCACAGCCAAGTTTGAACACGAGAATTTAAGGCACTTTTTTTTGAAGCCACTTTCAGCTTCCAAAGGGAGCTAAAAAGTTAGAGCACAATACTGAATGTTCCAGACCAGAACAGTGGATGCATCGAAGTTCAAAGGAGTCTAGGGAGCAGGTGAGAGAGACGTCTGGATGTTCAGCTCCGAAGCAGGCTGGGCAAGAATGGAATCAGGCAAATAAGTTGTTGTTGACATCAGGATGATAAAAACTTCCATTAAACTGAATTCTTCAATGTGCCTTTCTCAAGATGTTAGCCGCTAAACCTGGTTCTCGATTACTTCTTTTACCATTATCACAAAATATTGGCAAAACAGGATTGGTGCTATACTAATGGCTGAATTTATACTATGCGGCATACCACAATACAATAGAGATTCAGGCATGTGAGGCAATGGCTAAGTCATTGTACAGCTACATTCCATCTCTGTCTTTCAAATAAAATGAAAATGATTAAGTAAACAAAATATGCTAGCAATTAAAAAATGATAGAATCCTCAGCATTTACACTTAATCCACAAACTCCTAAAACATTTTATCTCTACAAAATAATCTTATCATATGAACAGTTCATAATTTGATAAATGTTAACATCCCCTAAATATATATTTTTTACCATTATTTCCTCATATCATTTACCAGTGTCCTATGGTTTGTTTCTTGGGGGACAGCTTCTGAACTTGATACTTTCTTATACCAAATCACTAAGATACTTATTTTGACAAGATAAAAAAGTTAGAGACATTGGTGCTGGTACTCCACAACATGGCAATTATTTGTAATTGTGCTACGTATTTCTTCCTCATTTTTATAGAAATTAAGCTTCTGTTCCTTCTTTGAATATGCAGTTATTTTTCCTTTTTTTTTTTTCAGTTTGCTTAGCTTTCCCTAATCTTATTAAAGCCCTAGGATGTGAAAGTACGTGTAATTGCTCCATTAACCCACATCTTTTGTGCTAGCCAGAATCGGGGCTTCCAGCCAGGTATCCTTACCACTTCAGTCACTTATTAATGGACCAATAAAACACACCCTAAAGTGCCTTCCTGCTCTAATATAAATTGCAGCAGATATTTGTATGGGCATTTTCATTCTGTGACATCGAAGGCACTTGGCAGATTTTTATCATCAAACTTAGTGAATTTATGAATAGCAGAGCACGAATTGATGAAGCATGGAAAGGTAATGATTTCTGAAATGCAAAATGAAACAGAGTGGCTAAATGGGAGTGAGGAACTACATCTCTCCCTTTCTCTGATGCTACAAAGCAATGCTATCTGATATACAGGAAATGTAAAAATAGAAGCAAAATCATTAATATATGTTCTAAAGATGGAATTGGGGAATTTGTAGAATAAAAAAGAAGAAAAGAAAGTGAACGGCTGAAGTTAAAGGCAGTAGAGAACTACATGGAGTGAACTGAATGTGACTCTTGTGCATTGTGCTCGCTTTGAACCCTACCCTGCATAGCAGGTCAGTGCCAGGAGCAGGCTGTTATTCCTGGGCTTGTTCACTTAGGGACAGAGTCATGAAGTCTGAAGATACAAAGACCATAATACCCTCCCTTTTTTCCAGTTACATTTGATAGATACTGTTTCAAATTTTAAAAATTATTTTTAAAAGATTTATTTTAATTTGAAAGGAGGAGAGACAGAGAAACATTTTCCATCTGCTGATTCATTACCCAAATGGCTGCAATGGCCAGAGCTAAGAGCTTCTTTCAGGTCTCCCATGTGGATACAGGGTCCCAAGGCTTTGGGCCATCCTCCACTGCTTTCTAGGCCATAAGCAGGGAGCTGGAATAGAAGTGGAGCACATGGAATATAAACTAGTGCCCACATGGGATACCAGCATTTGAAGCTGAAGAATCAGCCAGTTGAGTCATCACAGCAGCCCTTCAATTGACTTTTAAAATTATAGTTGAATTTATTTGAAAGTCATGGGTATACATACACTTACACACACACACACACACACACACACACACAGAAGGAGAGAGAGAGAGAGAAATATTCCACTTGTTTATCTGCTCCCCAAATGGCCATACAAGTGGAACTTGACAGACCAAAGTCAGTAGCCTAAAACTCCATGAGGTGAGTCCCTCATGTGATGACAGGGTGCAAGCACTTGGACCTTGTGCTGCTTTCCCAGAGATGGTAGCAGGGAGCTAGAGCTGGGATTCCAACCAACACACGGACACATGCTAGCGGAGTCACAAGGGGAAGCTTAACTAATTGTGCCACAGCACTGACCATTGACAATAAATCTTGATCTTCATATTTCTCTGGCAAAACAAATGGATTTTCCATTTTATATTCATGCTTAGGTAACAGAAAAATTCAGATGTACAAAAATGCTTTGCAATTGAGGGAGGAGGCCTACCTCTCTGGTTAAATGTAATACAATACTAGTTTAGAGATGTTACAAGAAGAAAAATTCTAATTTTACTCTAAAAAAATGTATAAGCTATAAGTTATAAGCTAAAAAAGCGATTTCCATTATTCTCCCTTGAACACTTTAGTGAGGTAAAATATTTAGTGGGTAATGTTATACATTATGTTGAAACACATGTAAGTTGGGCCCGGCGGCGTGGCCTAGCAGCCAAAGTCCTCACCTTGAATGCACCAGGATCCCATATGGGCGCCGGTTCTAATCCCGGCAGCTCCACTTTCCATCCAGCTCCCTGCTTGTGGCCTGGGAAAGCAATCGAGGACAGCCCAAAGATTTGGGACCCTGCACCTGAGTGGGAGACCTGGAAGAGGTTCCAGGTTCCGGGCTTCGGATCGGCACAGCACCGGCCGTTGTGCTCACTTGGGGAGTGAAGCATCGGATGGAAGATCTTCCTCTCTGTCTCTCCTCCTCTCTATATATCTGACTTTATAATAAAAAAAAATTTTAAAAAAAAAGAAACATGTATATTGAATTTTATTACTGAAGAGCTAGCAAAAACTTATGAGCTTCTCATCTGAGAAAGAAGGCATGGAAGAAATGTCATGTTTGTTAGACCTTGGACTACACTGTCAGTACTCCCACTCCCATCCCTACCCCTCAGTACCATAAGACACAAAAGTAGTTTCCTTGGCTTAGCATGCATCGTATGAATAAATTTGAACCTTAGTGCTGTAACAGAACAACTTTGAAAGGTATCATAGGATTCTGAAAGCCTATTTAGACTTATCAAATTGTTGATAAATCTACTTACACTATTTGGAAGGCAAATTATAAGAAACATGGGAGAATGAACTATTTTATTGCAACAAAGCGTTGTTAGGTACCCCTTCCACATAATGGCCTCTAATAAAGCTTGTTTAATCACCTGCTGTGAACAGGAATTTCCTTTCAGCAATTTCTAGAGCCAGAACAAAGGAACTATTTTGCTTTCTCCTGTTAATGCCTTCTGTCAGAACCTCAGTACAGTTGAATTGGCAACCAGTTACCCGGGATGATTTGGAAAATGCAATAAAGTGTTTTTGGCCTGAAAGCTGTATCAAATCCTTGGGGTTCTTCCTTTGTTGTCTAGAAATTTCATCACGATTGTGAAACGATACAATGTCAGGTGAACGGTAAGGAAAAAGACATGTTAATGTGTATTACCAACAAGGTTGTGTAAGAAAGAAGAACCCAGAGCTAGTAGAGATTTGGGAACTTCTCCCCTATTTGATTTCCTATTAGTGTAGTTTACTTGTTATATTCTTTAGAAACAGATACAACTTGTTATTGACATGAATTCAGTGTGATTAGTTTTGAAAGCTTGGCCTATGAAGACCTTATAAACTACGCAAGGGGGGAAAAGATTGGGATGAGGCACCAGCGGGAAACTGTTGTAGGCATAGGGTAGCAAGGCTACAGGTAAAAACTCCAAATTGTGTTCTATCGACTAACTGAAAATATATCCAATTGACAAGACAAGTCTGCCTCTTTATAAATTAATAGAATCATAAAACCAGTGCCTTGGAACAACCTTTAATAGCAATTCCTTCATTTTAATTAATCAGGAAGCTGAGGACTTAATGCATAGGGTGAAACTAAGGCCTTGTTGGTTCTTAGCTCGGTTTCTTCCTTTTTCACTAATACATCTTTTTCCAAAATATCCATAAATAATGGCAATAAGATAAAAAATATGGTCATACATTTTAAATTATTATTCAGCCTAAGATGAAGAAATGGTAAAGGCTGGGTTTCTGTAGGGTATATGAAGATGACAGCAACAGGTCACCAGTAGATGCACATGCTTTGTAGATTTCCTCCAAACCAGAATGAGCTGAGAAAAATAGATGTAGGAATTAATCCTGAAGGAATTTTCAGAAAGTAGAAAGGATAGTGGAAACAATGAGAAGGAAGAGGATCTAGCTATGTATTTGCTCATCCCAATACCTCTCTCAGCAAATGAGGCTCAGTCCCACCACGGATGCTCAATTAAATTACGCAGCACATCCCTTAGCATTGTCTCCCTTCAGGACAAGACAGCTGAAGCACTTTTTCAAAGTTCCCATCTCTCACTAATAATCAGTTGTTCCTAGGGTTTAAATACTACCACCATGAGTTTGCTGCCCATAATCTCAGATGGCAAAGGAGAAGCAGCAGTGCAGAGGGAAGTTCATGATACTGGGCACTGTGTGTATGGCTCTGTCCATATTCCTCCAGCTGCGCACAGCTGGACCCATGGGAGTTCGTGTAAAATGGATCAACTAGGGCAAATAAGCAAAACGTTATTGGATGAATTCTCTATCAAATGATGTTTTTTTGTGAAACTGCAATTGAATCTCTTACAGAGTTCTCTTGAAATGTATTTGTGAGTTCTTTGTAAACTAGAACACAAAACATATATATGTACATTCATATATATGTATACAAATCATGGGGAAGATTCAAAACTAATAAAAGGTGGAATTCATATAAATAAAAAATATATCTTCAAATTTATAGAAAGTTTTTGCTCATTTCAGAATCATTTCTCATACATTATCTACAAGTCCATTTTTGTGCTTCCATTTTGTTATATTATATGCCTCACTCTTCAAATGTCTTTAGAAAAACAGACACAACTTTGAAATGTACATAAAGTAGCAGAAAACAGAATTAGCTGTTACTCATTCCAGTTGTGAATCTTTTGGGTTTCTTTCTCTGTTTATCCAGGAGGCAACATTTCTAGATTTCAAGTTTGTAAGTTGAATCAAAATTCTTCACACTCCACTGCTTTGATTCATGTTTAGAATAAAAGTTGATATCCAAAATGGAAATGACAATTTATAAGTTAAATACTTAAGATATTGGTATTAATAGGCAACTTCTGAAAGGCAATATTTTCCATAATCTTGATGGTCTGAAAGAACTTTATTGTTGAAGTTAGCAGTTCTTGGTATAAAAGAGCAACTTAGCAGTGCTTCTGTCCCTGTCAGGAAATACTTTTCTGAAGATACTAAAATTTGTAAATTGTGCTCTGAAGGTAGTTTTGAAACAATCAAAAGCTGTGAACAAATAACTAACTGTCTCAGAACTTTGTAGAATATCCTCTAACATAAAAGAGAAAAACCAAAAAATAACCATGGAGCTCAGAATGAGCAGCGTTGAAAGCAAACAACACTTCAAAGAAACGGCAAGTAATGTACTCAGAGACATGAGAAATATATCAGTCCCATAAAAAGGAGCAGAATGCTGCAAAGAATATACAGAGCTCCAAGCAGGAGCTCTAGGAAGTCAGAAATACCATAGCAAAAAGAATTTTAAACAAAGCTAAAAAGTTGTGATGCCATGGCCAAGAAAAAGTCATAGTAGAATATGCAAGCAAACAATGGCTAATAAAACACGAAAATGTTCACTGTGGGGACAATCCAGGCAATGAACAAATAATAGGGGTTCCCGAATGAGAGAAAATAGACATAGAAGAAGAAATAATCCAAGAAATAATACAAAAAACTCACCAAAGCAGGGGACACTGACTCACTTCCACCTGAGCATCCAGATAGAACTACTAGACATTATGCAAAGGAGAGATAAAGGAAGACAAAACATCAGTCAACTCAAAGACACCAACCTGTGCTCAATAACAAACCATCAGTCAGCTCTCGAACACTAACCTGCTCTGTCCCTGCTTCAGAGGTAATGGGAAGAATACCCAAGTCGTATCAAAGATCAGTCTTCTGATTGAAGTCTAAACCCCGTTCAATTAGTTCTATAGCCTCATGTCTGCAGTTCAATTATTTGTCTAGAAAGTGAATCATTTTTTTCTCATTTTACTGAATAATTCTCTTTAGTGCACAGGCTGTTATAGGTCTTTACAAGAGTTACAGGCAGCATTTCTCTCAAGTTCCTATTTTTTTTCCCTAGTTGTGCTTCAAATCTATGAAGTAATTTTGTTTTTCCTGATTTTCAGTCTTGTTCACTGTTCCACATCCTGTAGTGGTTGAGCTTGCATTGTTACCTGCCCAAAACAAAGTGTTGTCATCAGTGATGCCCACCATTTCCCCAGTGCCACATGTAAAGCCTAATCCTCTGTTCGCATTTTCCTTATTTCCTGAACAGAATTTGACACACGTTATTTGCTTGCATTCAGGGGTCCCATGAAGGACTTATTCTCATGCAAATTACTGGATCTTTTTCCTTTGGCCACTCTTCTCCCTCTACATGACTTGAATAGTCTAGTTGGATAACAGACATTTCAAAATACAAAATACAGCCCTGATTTCTCTCTCCTTTGTCCCAGTCTTATCTATTCCAATTGAATGGCACCACAAACATATATTTCCTTATGATAAGAGGTGGATATCATCTTTTTGTTCTATAGATTAATTTCCACAAAATTTCAAACTGCACTATACCTCTTTCTTTCTTTCTTTTTTTTCCTGCTGGTATGAGCTGCAAGCAAATTCCTGGATTCTCTATCATCATGCTTGTATATACATAACAATATAAAATGTTACAGGGTAACTCATATTGCAATAGCTTCTTAAAGTCTTTTAAATTCATCTCATTCGATTTAAAACAAATGAAGTTTTCTGACGAAGTAACACATCACTGTATAAAGAAGATGCTCATAAAAGTCTAAATTGGGACACACATGTAATTAAAATTTTTCTAGTAACTGTGTTAGAAAAAGAAAAATAATACAAAAATATTTTGAGTTCAGTAGATTCAAAATGTGCATTTCCATTCACAATCAGTAAAAATTGCTGGAGAAATATGTTTTTTACAATAGAGCTTCAAATCCAAAGTATGTTTGTACTTTGTACCTACAGTGCATCTCAGTTCAAATTAACTTGATTTTAAGTGCTGAGCAGGCACAGGCAACAAGTGGTTTCCAAAGTGGAAGAGTGTCGAACTCTATGGTTTATGCCTGATTCCTTCTCTCACCTCAGTATCAGATTCTGTGTCTTTGAGAATACTCTAGTCATACTAATTTTTCCTCTATTCCCCAAGTGTGCCATGTTGATTTCCGTGTTAGTCTTTTGGCACAGACCGTTTCCCTGTGTGTTCATCGGTATATTTCAGGATAGACTCCCTCGTACCATTCAGAAACCAGTTCAAATGCTGTCTTCTAGAGAAAGCCTTCCTTTACCATCAAGTCTAAAGTACTCTTCTTCTCTAGGATCTTTTTATTGTATTAATCATGTTTGACATTCTCATAATCTGTGTATTTTTCATGATTCCCTGCTTTGCCAGAAAATTATAAGACTATTCACGGCATGTGTGTGGTGGGGGTTTATGCAGCTTGTCTTTGTAACTTAAGGCAAATAAATGACGGGATCAGCATATAAAATGTTTAACTTATAACAGTAGTCCCACAAAGCTTGAGATCTAAACCACTGCATCTTTAAGTCTGCAGTAATAGACACAGTATTTTGGATACAAAAATATTAATAAAAATGATTTGTAAATCCCTAATTTACAAAAACCTAGGTGGAGGATGATGTGGAGAATATATAGTATGTGAAAGTCTTACCTTTCAGATGGGGAAAATGTCAATTGTCTAGAAATAGACTTTAATTACTTCATATTACACATTCAATGCAACAATCAAACATTTGATGCTGAGCTGATCACCTGATGCTGCCATAATATGCAAATACACTGAGGAAAACTATATTGTGTGTGTGTGTGTGTGTGTGAATATGCACAAATACTCAAATTGGAAGAGGAATGAAGAAAAACATTAGTACTCTGGAGCATAAACTTACGAGTAACACATATCCTAGATCCCTATTTGAGGCTTCTTTCAGAAATTTATATCACTGCAATGTGGAAAGGTGAATTATTTTGGCATGCGATTCTAGCAGCCTATCAACGGAAATACAGCCTGAATCAAGGCTCGTCAGATCTCTGAATCACCTGGCTATTAACCCAAAGTGCAATCAAGAAACTATTCTGTCTTTTGCTTCTCTCCAAGTTTTAGGTTTACTGAACCAGTTTACACCTACTGCTGATGAATCATCTTCCTAAATGACCCTGCTAAATCTTATGCAGTTAATTATAAAGATCCAAGCTTTGTGTTTTGTGTGTGGGTTGAGATTACCATTGCCTGACCACATCCTCAGGAAAAACTGAAACTGTCATCACACCACAGATAAAACACTAAATTCTCCATTCCTCATAGCTACGGAGGAGAAAAAAATAGCAATGAACTCTCCTATCAGGATACCATTCTGATCTAGCCTGTCATCTTGCCTAGCCCAGACCTCCATCTGGGACTCCTCTCTATGGTTATTTTAATCATCTGACTCTTTGTGGATAAGCGTGTGAAGAAAATAGAACAAACATCTTGCTAGAAAGTAAATAAGTCTAATACCATGAAAAGAGAATTACAGAGGGAGAAATAATGGTTTATATGGCCAGATGATTTAAAGAGCAAATTCTTCAGGAAAACAATGCTCACTAACCAAGGGAGGGGAGTGGGACAGCCAAAGACATGCTAACTTGTCATCTGCATTTGTCACAGAAAAATAATGATTTGTGCTTTCATGTCACAGGACATGAAAATTTAAAGTATGGGATATATGCTATCCCATACCTAAAAGTTATAACTTCAGCATTATGCATATATATGTATATTTAAAACTATATATACTTAAAAATAATTACTGTTGTAAACTGTGTCTTTAAGAATTTATATTAAATGAATCAAATTTGCAATTTTTAAAAAATTTTTGAACTGCCTCTGAATTTGTATTATTTACATGCTTTGTAGAAAATGATGCAGATTAATTAAAGTTTTGTGGTTTTTTGTTTGTTTTTTGTTTTTTTTTTAAGGCATAAAGGTGGTTTATTCAGGTCTCTCAGTCACACCTCCCCCAGCCCAGCATGTTTTAAGACTAAAGAGATGGGGCCCGGCGCAGTAGCCTAGTGGCTAAAGTCCTTGCCTTACACGTGCCGGGGTCCCATATGGGCCCCAGTTCTAATCCCGGCAGCCCCGCTTCCCATCCAACTTCCTGCTTGTGGCCTGGGAAAGCAATCGTGGGCAGCCTAAAACCTTGGGACCCTGCACCCGCATGGAAGACCCGGAAGAGGTTCTGGGGTCCTGGCTTCAGATTGGCTCAGCTCCGACCATTGCAGCTGCTTGGGGAGTGAATCAACAGATGGAAGATCTTCCTTTCTGTCTCTCCTCCTCTTTGTATATCTGATTTTCCAATGAAAATAAATAAATATTTTTTAAAAAGAGTATAAAGAAACAGAGGAAATCTAATCGGCTTTGAAGAGATATATATGTGTATTGATAGAGAATTTGTTTGAGCAAATCAATTGGATATGTTCCTTCAAAGTGTCCGAGTTTTTTGTTCATGTTACAATAAAAGGCTTTGTTCAATTGTTACTTGTGTGTCAATGATGCTGGGGACAGACAGCTTGCTTTCTTCGTTGCTGACCTTGAATGTCAGGCTCCAGGTTCTCAAACGTTGAACTCTAGGTTACACACCACTGGCTTTGAACGAGCTCCTTCCTTGGACCTCAGACTGGAAATTGTCCTGTAGAACTCCTGGATTCATGACTTTTGGTTTTTTGTGCCTGAAGTATTGCTGCATTTGCAACTGGTTCTCCAGCTTGCCGTGACTACTGTGATCAGGGCAACCAGTTTCCAATAGAATGTTCTATTATGTTTTATCTGGAGATCCCTAGCAAAACATGTGATTAATTGTTGTAAAAGGGATCACACTTCATATATTTAGTAACTGTTTGTTTGTATTTCCTAGCCATTATTAGCTCAGTCCTTAGATTTATTTTTTTGAACAGCAGGTTCAATGAGCAGAGCTCATTGTACTTGTCTTTGCTGTGGTACATTATCGTCATCAGACCCCGAGGAGTTCATACTATTTTGTCCCTTGTTTTTTTTGTCCAAATTCACTTCTCTTGTTCTTTTGTCATCTACACACAGAATCAATCTAGAGGAATTAATGTGCATTTTGTATTTGTATATGTATGTTATTCAATTGTACATATGTACTACTTTTACATTAATAATAATGTATTACTATTATATCATGTTATATATATAATCTCATTCACCATGACGATTATTAAAATACTGATCCATTTTGTTAGAACAGTCTGCGTTGGTCATACATTAGTTTACCTGTCAAGTCCTCCAGACATGACCACCCATATGGACCCTATTGCTCTGCTAGTGCAAAAAATGCTATAATCACTGACCAATTATCCCTAAAGATGTTCTAGGTAGATACATATAAGTGATTCAACTCTGAATATTTTGCAAATATTTCTCCTATTTCATGATGTCTGTATATGTGTGTGTATTATGTGGTGAAATCTATTTGTTCTGCTGTGGCATCATAGTTGGAAGACTATCCCCATTTGCTAAAAGCATTGATATCATTTATCTATGTGATTTAGTTTGTTAAATTTATAACTGCAACCAATTTGGAATTTAGTTTTGGTTAAAGAAAGCAGGATTTCACTTAATTGTTTTCAATTATTTGGCCAGTGCATCAACTCAATTCTTTAAATAGACATGTCTTGCTGCCCATAATTGATATGATAAACTCATGCTCAATTCTATTTGAGTCTGTTCTGGACTTGCTATTTACTTCCACTGATTCTTTTTTGCTCTCATGCATTTCCAATATATTTTACTAACTATAGATTACACTTGTACTTACCTTAGAGATCAGAAGACAATTTTCAAAAATTTAGAAATAGATATGCTGCTTTCTGTTTTTCACAAATGCAAATACTACCTGTAGGAAGAAATTAATACTGACCTCACTCTCATATTTTCTTATTTCCCATATATTACCAATTGTTAATATTTGTATGTTTCTCCATGCCAATTTACCTGTCTCAGTTGGACAAATCTTTTAAAGAAACAAAATGCTAATGTACACATTAATTCACAACCTGTTTTCTTCATTGGAATGATGCATTAGGCAAACATTTTTAAGCTCAATGTAAAGAGACATTAATCAGAAGTTTGAAGGAAAAGTGGTTTATTTCTTTCTCAAGTTCATGTTGCTTCAGGTTGCCTGGGGTTCAGCTGCTCTGGCTCACGGAGCCGGCTGTATCTGTGTGAGAGGGAAAGAAAACACGTAGGACATGGGGATGAATGCTTTCACCCAACACAGCAGCTGTCATTGGTCAAAACAAAGCATGTGACTTTGCTGGCTTTCCAAGGGGTGCAGAAGTGCAAGCACATCCAGGAAAAGGGGGGAAAGATTATTTTTCAATCATTCTAATATCTTCCGTACAAGTGATGTCATTCACGTGCCAAAGTAACCTCAGTTTCCCTGACATTTTTTCTGACATTCTTATTTGCCATTTTTCACATTGACATATAATGCTTTGAACATAATTCAATGTGCTTGCACAAAATACACTTGGGGGAAGATAAGCCTGAAATATGAATTCCTAAAAGTCACATTATTGTTTGAAATAAACATTAACAGATGACTTTCCAGAATGATTATAGAATTCTTGTCCCCACACCAAATTACAAACATTCTCTTTATCCCTATGCCTGTGAAGATATTACCAATCTTCATTTTTTGGGGGTTGTGTGAATTTTCTTACTAAAGGATATATTTTCTTTAAAGGTATATTTGTTCTTTGTTTGAAACGCAGAATGACAGAGAGAAAGAGATGTTAAGAGGGAGAAGGAAACATCTTCAATTCATTTGCTCATCAATCAACTGTTTTCAACAACTAAGGCTGGGTCAGGTCCAAATCAGAAGCTGGTAACTCCATTTGAGTCACACATGTGGGTTCCTGCAATCCACGCTCTAAATTTATTACATCTCAGGGACATTTACAGGAAGTTGAATCTGAAGCAAAGGGGCTGGACAGATACTGACACTCTTTTGAGGGACAAGGCCCAAATGGGTAGCTTAACCAGCTGCATCACAATGTCTGCCCCAGCAGAGTACCTTACTCATTAGTTCATAGAATGATACTCTCAGACTAGTAAGATAGAAGATACATTGAACATTTATTAGGTTTATTTAACATTGACATTTTTAGTTCTCATAACTTTGCAACCATATCTTTTCTCTAAGTCAAAATGATTTTTAAATAAAAATATATATTGAATTCAAACATACCAGATCAATCTTACACCTCATATTTATCGGGGTGGGATGATTTGATTGGATGGTTTGTATATTTTCAAATTTCCAAGGACTCTCAGGCTGTCTTCTACAACAGTAGTACTGGTTTACATTCTCACCCAGGATGATTTAGGGTACTTGTTCTCCAGATCCTCCCCAGCAGTGGCAATTTTTTGGAAGATAACCATTCTAACTTATGTTCGATAAAACCTCACTGTAGTTTGTATTTGAATTTTCCTGATGGCTTGACATCCTGAACATTTTTCACATGTCTGTTGATCAGGGACAATAATTCTTAATTATTTATTCAGGTTAGGAACCACTGAATTCTGGCAGGGTTCAAGACCTTGGTGGACAGTGAAGGCTGATCACATTTCTAGGCCTCCATCAGATGCAGTCCGCTTTGAAGTTTCATGCACAGCATCAGACAGAAAAAACAGACATATTGTTTAAGGAGTTAAACTTCCAGGGAACTAATGCATATATACTTGTTTTTATGCATAGGTATGCTCTGATATCCTCATATGAATAAAAATGGAATGATATATATGTAAAACCTTCATTCTGACATATTTGCAAAGTGTTTTATTTTGTTTTAGTATTTAACAAACATTTCTTCTAAGGATTATTGAATATTGATTAATGTAACTAGTCTCTCGAAGTGCCATTCTTCAGCCTGGGTCAGAAAGCAGCTCCAGTTCTCTGACATTTTATCATATATGTCACTCCATACAGTCCTTGAAACTTAACATTCTGTCACTTTTTTTGCTTGGCGTATCCATTTCCCTTTATGTGGTATGTCTTCACCCTTCAACCTCTCATTGTTTAGGTCTCAGTCAAATCTCCCTATGAAATTCTTCGTAACTCTCTGGACAGATACTCTCATGCTCCTCTACTCCTGTATAGGTATCTTTATTCTAATATTCATCCTATACATAATGTACATAATTATGTTTCTCCATGGTTTTCTGGAGTTTTTGCTTCCTCAAGTTAGCATCTTCAACTTAATCACATTTGCATATATGTGCTAATCTGAGGGCATTTAATACGTGTTTTGATTGCTGAGTGAAACCTACGGCTTTATGGGCCTGGAATGAAGGAAGCACTTCCTGGACACCTAGTAGCTGGCCTCTTATCCCGTGGTTCCATACATCTCCCTTTCTATTTCCTAGGGATGTAGTTTCATGCCACGTTAAAAGGCTGAGCATTTGGTTCAGGCAGATTTCTCCATTCAATGCCTTCACTGGATCCTGTGAGCAGCACTTGGGGGAAGACAGTAGTTAGAAAGCAACTCGGTCACCTTTCCCCTGCCTGATGTGGTTCCAGGTGGAGAGAGTGCCAGCAGTCAGTACAGGAAGCAGGCTGTTGAACTGGAAAGAAGTCACTAGACTCAGATACATGCTGAAAATGCTATCTCTCTTTAATGTTTAGTCCACATTTCTTCAAATTTTATCCTAAAAATAGCATCATTAATTATACTTACGCAAGGTGTTCTCAAAAACTCATGAGCATTTGGAAAGGGAACCAAGGGGTCAAGAATTGTATTTTTTGTTTTCAAAAACGGAGCCTCACTAAGTTTTGTGTCCACAGAAGTCTGGAAAAGCATTGTTATCTAGTACCACATTTGGCATGTTATAAAAATCAAAGGGCAGTGGTCAGGTTGCTTTAAATATTTGTGAGAAAACACTTTTTCTCCCTCTGGTGGGTTGGGTTTTTGACACTTGAACCTGCTGCTTCCTGCCTTTTCTTTTGATGGGATTTTCCATTTCTGCAACTGTGTACTACGTCTTTCCTTTGTTTCTCTGATTTTGGAAACAAAAATAGTAGTGCAAAGATTTCCCAAAATCACAAAGTAAATTTTTTAAATTGTTACTCCCATTTGAAAACAAAATAGGTGATTGTTATTTTATTAATTATGCAAAATTTATTTGCTACCATTTTAATCCCACTCCCAAAGCTAGTCATGTTACCAACTGCATGCAAAGTGTGGAAATAGTTTGTGCAATCACTGTGTCAAGACAGCCATCAAGTAACAGTATTTTTTTTTTAGCATTCTAAATCATGGAAAGACAAGAATAAGATCTTATTTTTGTTTTCTTTGGACAAAGAAATTGCCCAAAAGACAATTTCTGCAGTGATTGCCATATAATTTATCAGTGATTGTGTCAATGGTGATTGATGGATAAATGGATATGATATTGAGAACATCTGGGTATTAATTGATATTGCATAAATTACTGACCATACAACTGCAATATACACCTTTTCAAAATTTTGCACAGAAAATCTCTGTTTAAGTTCTTTAGGATTAAACTCCAAGGTTATGGCAAATGTTCTCTTTCCTTTCTGTCAGGGAGATAGATCTCAATCTTTTCAGGATCTTGCTCTGAGGGCCAGGGGCCCTGTAACATCACTGTTGTTGATAATCCAGTAGTAGCAGGTGGTGAACCAGGCAATTCTCCCAGAGCGTCAGAGAGCTCCCCAGCTACAAAGAGATGTACAGAAAGGAGACTACCAAGGAAGTTTGTTTGAAAACTGACTATATCACCATACAAATAAACACCTTTCTACATTATACCGATGTCTAATCAGTAACACACAGTGAGTATAAACTTCCCAGCTCTTCACATTTACTCAATTCAGGTCTCCAGGAAGCTGGTGATAGCTTTCACTTTTTCATCAGCTGATATTTGCCTTTTCAGTAACCATGCTTTGTCTCTCGGAATTTTGCTATCTACCCCTTTACTGACCGTTTCAAACTGATGATCTAACTTCAATCTAGCATCAACGATTAAAAAAAATAGGTTAGCATGTCTGTTCTTAGTGCTCTTTCTTCTACAGAGCTCTTCTTTTCACTTCAAGACAACAGCATGATCTGAGGATCATCTTCTCTGTCTTTCTCTCTCATTCATGTGTGTTTTATTCCCTTCAATTTTTCAGTTTTAAACCTGTTGTTATTCCTAAAATTGTTTCTAAGTATGAAGTCCCACAATCCTTTCCACAGGTTCCTTGGCCTGTGTGAGACTGCCCTCACTTGGGGTGGTTTGTTAGCAATGTTGAAAAAACCCGATTAATGACTCATGCTTCTCTCTGCTTTTGTCATTATGTGATTCTTTCCTACATCTCTGGTGTTGGTCAGTGGAATGCAAATGGGGTGCAGGTAGTATCAGAAAAGGACTTGCAGAGGAAAGACTGCTTTCTGTTACGTATAAAAACAAAAACAAAAAATAAAACAAACAGCAACAAAAGCCAGTTGGTCCTGTTTAGTATCCAGGTATTTGGAAAGGCACAGAGAAAAAAGATCCCATTCACTTTAATGGTCTTGACTGAAGACAGAAGTATAAATGCTTGTTCTTCCCAGCTGAGTCCAGACTCAATTGCCATCCACAGAATCGTGAAGAAAATAAATTCTTTATAGGTTATTTTAAGCCATTAAGTTTGGGGTCAATTTGTTTCCTACACTAGATAACAGCATTATTCTGAAAGTATAATTTCCTTGTTGTTCATTTCATATTCTCTTATATGGTTGCTTCTTTTGCTTACTCTTTTAATGATCTCATTTTCTTTTCTTTTAAAGTATTCAAATCATCTCCAAATGTAGTAAGAAATAGGACACAATTACCTTGGAGAGGGTAGGTCCCAATGTAAAAAAAAAAAAAAGCATCAGTACCCAGTTCTTTATTCCTGATACTTCAAGACAAAGTGCAAATGATTAATGGTTTTGAGGTAGAAAAACTGTCTTCTTTGAGTCCCACACTTAAATTCAGAAGGGTGGTTGCCAGTATTTGCCCATACTTGCGGAACCTTAAACTTTTCTTATATCTAATGCCTCCTGTGTGAGTTACTAACACTCTATAACTAGAATAAGTGAATCTTTGGTTTCTGATTCTCACATTTATTTTGCATCATTTGTTGCTACTGAAGTGGAAAATGTGCTCATGCTCTGTGCATAATCAACAGCTATTTATACATTCACAGTGAGTCACTATATAGCATAATTAATTACTTATGCAAATTTCTTTATGCTTATTTATGTGCAATAGTGAAAAACAGAGCTTGTATGTTAAGTAATGGCATAGGGTGGACATACTTTACCAACAAGATCTTTCATTAAACAGGAAGAATTTTGCATATCACTCAGACTTCTGGGTTATATTTCTGACTTCAGTTAAATAAGATAACCATGTCGGATAGTATTCATATGTACATATATTTATTTCAAATATGCAGTGAAAATAGAATCTTGTCAACATGGTACCTTCCAGTTGGTTGTTCCAACAAACATTTCTTCCTGAAATTATCTAATACTCTATTTAAGACCTGGAGGCAGGGTGTATTTGGATGGCCCACATGAAAAGCTTCCTTGATCAATATACTAAATGCGGATTGGTATACTGAAATTTTTAGTGTTTTTTCTCACATTAAAGAATGGCAAAGTTTTTCAATTAGTTTCCCAATAAGCATTTAAGTTCAATATTAAATGATGGAATATAGAAATAAGCATTATCTAAAGGTTTAAAAAACATTTTTTTCCATTGTTATCTATTTCAGATAGATAAAGAAAGCAAGCATCGATCCAATGGGTCACTCTCTGAAATGCTTGCAACAAAGCAGGGCCGGGCAAGGCCAAATCTATATGTCTGTGACTCAAGCTGCATCACTTCCCAGGGTGGCAAGGGTGACATGGGATGCTGACATTGCAAACAAATATTGGCATCTTCATACTGCCTTTCCTATGAGCTCTTGGGAGAAGTATAGGAAAGCATATTTGGAACATGGGGTTTCAATGAATGAGCAATACCCAAAATTATTCAGGGACACTTAGCAAAATGATATCCATCGTAAGTATGAAATAGTACAAATGCTTTTTTTAGCATGACATGATATTTTATTTGATCAAAATTACATGAATGGGCTATGCTTAGGACTTCAAACCTTGAATATTTTTGATCCCCGTTTTCTCCCTACAAAAAGACAAATTTAGGGAAATTAAACAGTTTGTTCCAAAGGGCTTGGGCAGGCTACCCATTCAGACCCACCTTTTTCAAATGTGACCGTTGAGGAAGATTTTATTTCTATTTTCACTCAAACTTTTACTTGTTAGTGTTACTGGTTTTTCTTTTCTTTTTCTTATTTTTGTTTCGTTTTTCCATTTTAGGCTTTCCTGAGTAATTTCATTTCTCAAGAATCATTGTTTGAAGCTATTTTTACTTTAACTACTTGCTTTCTTTGTTCAACTTCAATAGAAACAGTTGGAAGTGATACTAAAAATGAAGCTTACATTGGCCAATTGTGTATTTTTTTCTCTCTTTAGATTTGAAATGGTTTGAGCTAAGAAAACAAACTGAAGACGATGTGTAAACTTCAGTAGAATTTTAACCTGAGCCTCCAATTTCATGACAAATATGAGTTCCTGATACTTAATCTGAACAGAAACCTAAATTTAAAACATGATATTCTGCATTCTACTAAAGGTACAAATGGGTCTGAGCTAGTTTAAATTGTGCTACTCTCCAAATTTTAAAGAAACAGTTCTGGTCGTTAAATTGACAATCCATACAATGACAATTGTTTATGCAAATCCTCACAATCACACATTTTGGAATTATTTTTCAGTGAATTTTCTAGTTTTTCAATTTGTATGAAAAGTGGAAGTGAATTGTAACTATCATAATGCTATAAAATATTTTGATCACATTCTTCTCAAAAATAAATAGGTGGGAGCTTGGCACAGCAGTCAAAGCACCCTTCCTCATGCCTCATTGCATATTGCAGGGTCTTGATTTAAGTCCTAACTCTGCTTCCAGTTCCAATTTTCTGTTAATATACACCCTTGGTGGTGGTGGCAGAAAGCTATGATGGTTGGACAGTTGATTCCCTGACACCCACATGGTTGACCTGAATGGAGTTCCTGGCTTCAACTGACTCAGTCTTGGCTGTTGTGGACTTTTGAGGAGTGAGTCAATGGATGGAAGCTCTGCCTCAATATCTGTCCATTCACCTGTCACTGGAATTTTGAAAGTAATATCATAAGCATATAATATTTTAATGTTTACAGACTGGCATTGTCCTGTAGCAGGTTAAGCTGCCACCTGCAATACTGGCATCTGTGCCAGTTTAAGTTCTTATTCTGAGCAGCTGCCTGCTTACGCACCTGAAAAAAGGAATGGAAAATTGACCAAATCCCTGAGCCCCTATACCCTCATGTTATACTTGGTTGAAGCTCCTGAATCCTGTCCCAGCCCCAGCTATTTCAGTCACTTAGGGAGTGAAACAGCTGATGGAATCTCTCTCTCTGAATCTCTACCCTCGTTCTCTCTAAACTCTACCTTTGAAATAAATAAAATAAACCGTAGGAATGGTGAATCATATTGTAATGAAAGTGAGGGATGGTTTTAGGCCTTAGAATATTGACATATGCTTGAAGCTAGCTATTGCCGCTTGCGCAGTGTCTTATAAAAATGGAACCATTGTGCTTGAGTTTACCTCCTGACTCTTCTCTGTAGCCCTTTGGCTTTCCTTAACTCCTTTGATTGTTGACTACTAAACGTGCTATGAGTACCAGAGAGGTCAACATTGCATCATAGGAATCATTGCCCAGAACCTGGGAAGGCTATACAACTCATTATACTGCTATTAATACAATTCTGGTTCAAAGATTGGAGATTAATATTTATAGATGGTAAACTAAAAACAATAGCTTATCAATAACTTTGAGTTAACATCCTCATTTCTTAAGTAAGGTACACAGAACCACAGGACTGGAATGTTGATATCATCTGTGTGGATTTCCAGGTATCAGAAAGCTAAAATAGAATTGTGTCTCTATTAAATTGAAAAACGCATTTCCTTGTATGATCATAAAAAAGTTGAAGGCTTCAGTAACAGTTACACAAAGTGCAGAAAAGAAGCCAACTTCTATAAACTACACCATGCCCTATGAAGAATGTACTGCTTAGATATTTTCTCTTGTTTTGGATAAGACAAAAATGTAGTTTCAATGATATATTTTATTACACTCTGTAACAAAGGCTGCTTAATCAGTATATTAAGTAATGAAAGAATGTAGGCTTTAGATTAAAGGAGAGTTGTCTCAGTTAATTATTTTATTTAATAAAAAACATATTACCAAAGTTTATAAGATCTAAGTCAAAGTTCTCATGGAAAATCACATCATTTAAACTATAATCACTTCTGTATAAATATAGTCATCATTTACCTGACCCTTGGACTTTTTCATCCTAACAATTGCAGAAATGTTTTTGGTCTATATTCGGGTGAGCTGTGTGTGTGTTAGTATTCAATAATTCATATCACTGTTCTCAATGATGACCATAGGTTTATTCTATTAATCATATTTGAAAATGGACTAAACCATGCTATGTGATATAGCCATTGGTTTGATATGCTAACATTACAAATGATTGGAGTCTTTTCAAATGAATTCATTCATCAGATAACCTTACTCAGTGGCAGAAACAGAAAAAAAAATCTGAAAAAAAGAAGCCTTCTAATATGGTTTGTTTAATCCAGCATTTAATGCTTGAGCGACCTCCAAATAGCTTTAACATGATGAAAAGGATCACACTTAATTTTCTCACTGATTCAGCCTTTCCATTTAATTGCTGCATTTGATGTCTAAATTTTGTCTTGATTATTATATGAGTTCAACCAAAATCATTTTTAATTTTAATTAAATGATTTGTGTACTAATTTCTTCTAAAAATCCCTTGAAACCATTATCAAAAAGCATAATCTTCTGCCTTTGAGACAAATTTGATTCTTATTTTTGAAGACAACTTTACCTATGTCATGGAAATGTCATCTTTTAGAGGCTAAATCTTATAGGATTATTGCATTTCATTTCCTTTTTTATTTCATTTTTTTTTAGTTTTACTTAGTTGCAAAGATAGGCTTACATTTTTAGAAGATTGCTCTGAATCTTATAATTTCTTTAATTGTGAATTGTTTTATAATAGACTATGAATCTCAATGCTTTGGTGAATAATTCATTAGCTTTTTCATATAGTGTCAGTCATACAATGTCTTTTTCTTTGAGTGGCAGATTTTCCCAGAAGACCCACTAAATCTACAAACAGAAAAATGTTTACGGTGAAATAATGCTATTTTTGTTGTGCATTACTCAGTTGAATATAAAACTTACCAGACCCTAAAATTGACCTTTCTGTTTCTTCGACATGTTTGTTGGAAGATAAAACAATTCTAGTGCTGTGAAACATGGTCATTATTATTACAAATCTCCTACACATTTCCAAGTGCCCGACATTTATTAGATTCCAAGAATATCCACATGGGAGAAGTTGGCCCATTTATTTGCTATACTTGATATTAACCAAAAGGCTGAGAAGCGATGGCTGGCCCATTTATTTAAGAATTATTAATTAAATGTAACTCAGGAATTATGTATTAAATGCCCTCTTTGTAAAACTTCATTTACGTGTATATATAGAATGACTCTTAGAAGTTTTTCAGTCAAAATCTTTCATTGTTTAGGTGAATATTCTAAAGGTCATGGGATTGGAATGACTTTCTCAGTACCCTGCAAAAAACTCATCAACCAGAACAAAGGCAGAACAAGAAGTCTTGATTATTTTCTGTCCATTTTCTAGACTCAACCACAAAACCCTGTAATTTATTTCTTTCATAATGCTCCTAGTCTCTAGGTTTTACAACAACCAAACAAATCCATGTTCCTGTCACTTGAGCTTGGTCTGCTTCAATGTTTACTATGAGTGTCTGCTTGATCAATGAACACTAACCATAAAATCCAGCAACTGTGTGCTAAGGTGCTTCAGGGAGCTAAAATCAACTCTTGGTTAGCGATCAATGTTTTTAGCTGTTTAGTCTTGCCTATATTGTCTAATTATTTTTTTTATTTACACAGGCTAACTTCAGGTCTAAGAAACCAACCCGTCTCTCTTATACCATTAATGTCTCACAGCATTTATAATAAATACACTTTGTGGTTTAGTAGAATCTGGTTTCAAAATGTTGGTTCTATTAATTCTAGTTGTATAGTTTTATGCAGACTACTGAGTCTTACGGGGGTTAGTTCTTTGCCTGGATTACTGGAGTATGTAGGTTTATTTTCAAAGATAAATGTGAAGATTCGAACAATTTGAAGTTTCAAAAGCAGGGATAGTATTCATATAAGGAAAAGCAAAATGAGCATTCTTATCGTTACTGCCTAATATCATCATTTATCTTTTTCTTTGTAAGAAAGCAAAACATTCAAATTTGACGTTGATGTGTTTAGAATTTATAAAATTCTCTGTAACTCCACTATTTGAAGCTAGGAAATTAAGTATAAAAGAACTTCAATTAACATTTGGGTTGTGGATAGAATATTAATTACTAATTTTAGTAGTTGTATTTAAAATTTTCACCTCTAATGTGATATTTACTATCAATAAACTTTCACTAAAGCACAATTTGGCTTCTAAACTGAGAAAACTATTTTATAAGTATCTATACCCAGGGGAAATCGTTTTAAGTACATCACTTGCATTTTGAAGTGAATTAAAATTACAGAGAATTATTAGTCATATTTCATTTTCACTGCATATAGGTTTGGTCTCAATTACATTCTTGGCAACAGTCTTTACGGTTTGGGGTAACATTACAATGATATCTTGCCAACCTTGTAAAACGTGCGGAAGCACTGGTGTGCCTCCTTCCCCCTCTCAAAAGAATGGGAGAATTATTAATTCTGTGCAAAAGTGTTTGAGTCTTGAATACAAAGAGATATGAGCCAATTTCCAAAGCATGTGGGCTTCAGATTGCTGAATGCCAGAAGTGTGTGTCATATGTTCTATTCTTAAGTTTCATGGTAGAAGTGAGTTGGTTTCATTTTTTAAATTTTTGTTTCTGAGTTAGGCATTGGTCAGTATTAAGACACATAGTCTTCTGATGACTTAAATCTGGTCTTTAGAATAAAACTTAGCTCCCAGCACACTTTGTTCTTTGTTGGATACATTTCCCCACATTTGGCGTAAGTTTCTGAAGTGAAGTGCACATTTTCTTTCTTTTTTGAACTTCAAGGTAGAGACGATTTATTTTCTTCTTGTGTTCTTAAGATGTACCAGGCCCACACAGTTAGACACTGATCTCACATCTTCACTTTTAAACAAACTGCACTTCAGATATTTGGCAAAAGCACTCAAACACTTGCCTAACTTGCAATTGTTCACTAAATGAAGAAAATGTCTGATGTTTGTGCCTTGCAAAACAGCCATTAATCTGCTTCTAAAAATAGCCTCAGGTTTTTAGGGTGTGAAATTCAGTAGTATTTTTAATTGTACCAAGATTTATCCAGAGATACATATTTTTCTTTTTCTCTCTTCTCCCCCTCATTCCCTCTGTATCTCCTAATATAACTGTACCATGTAGGATTTCTGGGATTTAACCAACAGGAATATCCAGGAGAATTGATATGCTTGTGAGCTCATATGCTGTAAGTGATAAAGTTGGTACTTCCATCCAATCTTCAAATAAAGGGTTTAGTTTCTATACTACGTCATAATTGCTAATAACTTTGAAACATTTTGTCTGATTCTTTCTAATTATTCATGTATCCTCTTTGTGAGAATTATGTACATTGCTGTGAAAGCCATAGTGGGTTGTGCAAATATAGGATATTATCAAGTGTTCTTTATTTCCCCTTTTTCACATTATATATGCTGTATAAATCTCAAAGAGGGCCCTATAAGGCACTTGTACTTTCCTGTACCTCCAAAACAGGGATTTATGACTTGATGAGAAAATTCTTTCTAGCCAGCTTCGGGCATGAAACACTGAATTTGATTCAGTGATTATAAATGTATATGTGTATGTATATGTATATTACAATATTTATGATTATAAACATGTTAGGAAGCTGTCTTGTGCATCATGAGTTCACAATTCAGTGTTCAGTTAAATTCTAATTACAATTAATACCTACTCCACAGGAGTTCTCTTATTTCCCTTTGCAGGTTTCTTTGCGTTGTTTTTTTTTTCCCCCAACTTTCATGTCACATCATGACATATAGCTTTACTTCTCATTTCCACTATGAAATCCTTGAGAGCAAGCATAGCCTAGTTAGTTTTCTTCATAGGGAGAATTTAACACAGAATTCAACCTAGAAGAGTTACTCAGTGATTGCTGGCTGAAACAAATGTCTATAATTGTATAGTGCAACTTGTTTCTCAGCAAAGTTAAGTTTCTAAGATCATTGGTGTGAAATTTTTTGAGTTCCACTTGCTCTGACAAAGCCTCATCAGTTATGTAAACTGTATTCTCTGATTTAAAAATAAAGCAACCATTTCAAGAGCACGAGCAGACACAGCTGTCTGTGGTCATTGCATTCCTGGTGCTGCGGCTCTAACTTGGCCACGCACTGCTTCATGATGTTGCTTCCTCTCATTGTTCTTCCTGGGTCACTATGTACTAGACAAGCTCATTGAAAACTTGGGTGAGTCATTGAATCTCTCCGAACTTGACTGTTTTGAATCATAGATTTTGAATAACTACCTAGTTTTATAGAGAATTGTTAATATAGATGACACAATTAACAGGTGACTAAGAATGGAAAGAGGCAAAGCACCTGAGATTTCCCCAAGATGCCTTTTGTGGGAATATTGGGAAAATATATGTATCATATATATCGTATATATCATATATACATATGCATATATGTATACATACATGTGTATATGTGCACACATATGCATGTATGTATGCATCTGCACATGCATATATGCATATATGTGTGTGCATATATATGCATATGAATATATCGTATATATCATATATAAATATGAATCTTAAATATAAGTTCTGAGTTCTCATCAAGTATAATTTTCTGTTTTCTTTACGCTTACCAGGAGTTAAATACATTTTCAGAAAAAAGTGAAATAATTAAAAACAAGGGTAAACCTAAGAAGATTTTATGGATAAAATTTGTGTCTGGTTTTTTTTGTGTGTTGTTGTTGTTGTTTTATTTAATAGGTAGCATTCATATTAGGGGACTGGGAAAGAATTTTAGACAGAAAGAAATATGAACAGACCTACAACAATACAGACAAATAGGAACCATTTTCCAAGCATTTAGGTAATTGATTTTAGAAATCTAGTGAGTAAAAAGGAATACTATAAATTATACTCAACAAATGTGCTGGAGTCAAATTACAAAGGCTATTGAAAATAAGAAAATAAAATTTCATTTTAATATCTACATAGTGATGTTAGATTTGGAAAACCTGAGTACTATGATAACAAACATATAAATTAGGAAAATTATGGTGTAAGGGAGACAGCGTAGTTATCAAAGACATGCAAGTGTGGAAAACTTAATAATTATGGGGTCAACAGAGAGGAAAACAATGAGGAGTTTTACTAACTTGAGACCAAATAGCCAGTAGTGAGGATCAGAGATGAAGATTTCAAAACAAGACCGTGAGAAGCAGTGATTTCCACTTCAAAAAAAAAGGGGAGGGGGAAGGTTTTCAGATGCTGGTGTTTGGAAACAAAATAAATTAAAAGACATTGATTCCCAATGAATGCAAGGCGAGGACTTTAGCTACTAGGCTGATGAATAAGCCCCTGCTTACAGTATTTTAAGACATCTAAAAATGACCCAGTAGAAGAAGATAATTTCAATATTGGTACAGCAACTCAAAATATGAAAGAACTGAGTCAGCTTCTGTGCTCTGGGCTTCTCTCTGGAGTCAAATTGTCACTTTTTTTGTTTTTGATATTTCTTTTGTCTTACTTGTTGGGGAGGGCCTTGTGGCTTTACTAGGTAAAGCTGCCTCTGTAATGCTGGCTTCCCATATATATGCATGCCCCTTAGAGCCCTGCCTGCTCCACTTCCAGTGCAGCCCCCTTGCTAGTGTACATGGGAGACCCAAAGGAAGCTCTTCACTACAGACCTGCCACATTTTGGTTATTTCAGTTATCGTAGGAGTGAACCAGTGAACCAACAGGTTGTCTTTCTCTTTCTCCCTGTAAACTCTGCCTTGCAAATAGATTGATCTTAAAAAAAAAAAAAAAGTGTTTAAGGGTCAGCGTGATAGCATGGTGGCTAAAGTCCTCGCCTTGAACGTGCCAGGAACCCATATGGGCATCAATTCTGATCCCGGAGGCCCCACTTCCCATCCAGCTTCCTGCCTGTCACCTAGGAAAGCAGTAGAAGACGGCCCAAAGCCTTGGGACCCTGCACCAGCATGGGAGACCCGGGGAGTCTCATGAGTCTTGGTGTTGGATTTGCTCGGCTTCAGCTGTTGTAGCCACTTAGGGAGTGAATCATCGGAAGGAAGATCTTCCTCTCTGTCTCTCCTCCTCTCTGTATGTCTAACTTTGCAATAAAAATAAATAAATCTTTAAAAAAAATGTTTATTCCTTTCCATGAATGAGAGTAAGAGTGAGAGCAAGACCAAGCTAGTGAGAGAGAGGAGAGAGAGATTTTTTCATCTGCTGCTTCACTCCCCAATTGCCCAAAACAGCCTGCCTGAAGTCAGGGCCTTGGAACTCCATCCAGGTCTCCCAAATGTGTACTAATGACCCATGCCCTTGCATTGTCTTTTGCAGCCTCTCAGGGCACATCACCCGGAAGCTGCATTGGAAGTAGAGGATCCAGGAACTAACTGAACAGTGTACTATGGGATGTGGGCATCATGAGAGGTAGTTTAATTTGCTCTGCCACAATGCCCACAATAATTGTTACATCTTTCTAGAAAAACAAAAACAGCTGGAAGGAAGAGGCAATGAAAAAAGATTTCCTGTTTTGTTGTTGTTGTTGTTTGCTTGTTTTTTTAATTTTTGCCTTTTATCAAATCTTTCTCCGGTTCACCATCCCTCATCCTGATGGCTTTTGCTTTATATTTCAGTTGTCCAGGACAGATGGGACTAGTCTGCCACACATACTGGCAAACCAGGATAAGGGGCGGGCCTGGTGGAGGTTATTGTGGGTCGCTCCTACTAGGCTACAGCTCCCACTGGTTTATGTGAGGGCTGAGTATGTGCTGGGCAGAATCAGGCTGGAGTGCAAACACCCATTGGTTCCAGTGGAAGACAGGGATGGAAACAGAACCAATCCAGCAATTGCAACCACCAGCTGATCCGGGCAATGGACTGTGCCGGGCCCTGTGTTTGCTAGTACATACAAGAATCTGGTCTGGGAACACCTCACACAAAGTTTCTTTGGGATCACCACAATCGAGCTTCCGGACTCAGAACCCTAACCATCAAAAGACAGAGGACAGAACAAGTCAATCAATCACCTCAGCTTTATGTTGGCAATGAAAACACTGGGCAAACAGAGACTCTATGATGGACTATGTCAACCAGTGGATTCTCCAACGGCCTCTTCGTGCTTGGAGTGGTGAGAGTCGCAGCAATTCAGAACTGTTGAACTATCAAAACCACTTGAGCAAGACCCTCGGAGCATGCCCTGCATCTGGGACCTGGGATGGGTGGGAGACTGGGTGGGGCTTCTTGCTTAAAATCCCCTTTTACATCAGATATATTAAGGAAACAATATGGAACTAATTTTCTTGCCCATCTTCCTGCAGTGCTCGAACCTTTTTACCCTAATTACGTCAAGATTGTCAAAAAAAAAACATTAAAAAAATGAAAAAATTTCATGTCCAGAACTGGCTTATGCTTGTCTTACACACAAAATGCATGGCATTTACAATCAATCTTCAAAAGAAATGAGTAAGTTATCGAAAAAAGGGAGGCCTGTTACTGAGTAGGCAAAATGTCATGTCCATAACGAATGTTTCTAGGCAGCAGTACTGAGCCAACTTTAAAACACTGTGTGGTCCAGATCCGACTTCTTGTGGAGATAGTGGAAAGAAATAAGATAGCATGGAGTTCAAAAGTAATAAGCTCATTGTGCATCTGTTAAGCCTATTTGAAATGAAAACAAAAATTTCTTGATAAGTTCCAGCAAACTCAGTTCAGGTTTGGACATTCTTTTTATATTCACAATTGTCCCAGAACAAATTATAGTGCCTGATAAAAAGATAACCCAAGAATATATATCTTATATTAGTCAATAGCTCTGTCACAAGTAAAAGAGGTAGAATCATCTTAGATTATTATGAATCCAATGACAAATGAGTAAATGAAAAACAATGAAGTCAGTGTGGATGGAGGCAGAGGACAGGACTGGGATGAAAGGGAAATGAGAGGAATGAACACGGGTTTTGGAGTGAGTGCTTGTGTATGGAACTAAATATATACCTCAGCTGTAAATTATGAATGCTAATCTAAGAAATGGAATGAATAAATTAGGAAAGGAAGTTGCCAAACTTAAGAAATTATGTATTAGGGCATAGGTGGAAATAATGTTGAGATCACACACCAAAGGTGTACTTGGTTCTGTTTTTATCCATAAGTGTGTCAACATTGGATTCCAGTGAGGGCGGATCTAGTAAGGTGTCTAATTGAACCTTAACTGCTATCCTTTACCTGGTTCCTTAGTCTAGGTCAGTCACAAGCCCACAGACCACTGACAGAGGAGAGAAAGGTGGGGCAGAAAGGCATCTCTCTGCAAATATACCCAGAAATGATGTATCTACAGGAGGATGACAGTAAGGCTGTATAGGAATTTCACACAAAAAAGAATTTGGGTTTATGAGGATTTTTTTTCCCTAGTGAATGTAAATGATCATCATTGTGCCTTGACAACTACAGAACCCAAGTCAATATCAAAGTTAGAGGTTAATATTGGAGCAGCTGCTTTCCATATCGGGTGAGTTCCTGGGCACCCATTGTACCCTTATTATTGCGCTCCTCTAGAAGCATGTTCTGAGGTAGTATATTGGTAGTTCTAAGATCCTTGCATGTGAAAACTAGTCCAATATAATCTGCCTAGCGTTGAGCTCTTCTCTCTCCCACTAACTGCCTCTTCCTCCTCTTTCCTTCTATGCTGCACATTGTTCAAAGGACTCACTACAATGATTCACATATTTTATTATGGTTGACATTTATGATAATTAAAATTGTTAGCACGTGTTATCATATTTGATAACATTATTTTCGGCTGTTTAAAAGAAACCCTATATTAACTACATTCTGTGACAGAAACTAGGTAAAAACAAAAAAAGGAGTTGACAAACTTTGGTTTTCACTCTCTTCCTTAAATGCTTTAAAATTAGATGTGATTAATTCAGAAATGTTTTTCATTACAGAAGCTATTGATAATTAAGCATAACATTTTATTGAATTATGTATAATTTTATTTCAAATACCAAGACTGATTCATTCATATTATTCGAAAACTATTTTCTTTTGAAATAATTTGTAGATTTTCAACATTTTAGGACTATAGTTTTCTTCTCATTTAATGGCCAAGTGCAAAGTTTTTAGTTTTGAACTGTGTCAGTCCAAATATAGCACTTTCATTTTTGGTTTCATTCACTCAATAAACTATAAATTTCAACCAAAATACCATGTCTTTTTTTTAAAAAATCATTCCAAATGGGCAGAAAATTTGCAAAACAAATTCAATGCAGTGCCCACTTACTCTAGTTTCCACTTGTCCATATTTTACACATTTGCTGTCTCTTTATGGACTAGCTATGGTTACTTGTGAATCGTATGCTCCATTACTTCTAAAAACTTCATGTATGCTGTATCCACATATTTTCTTACAGGATGCCAGTGTAATCATCTGCCAGGAAATCAACACAAACACAATTCTATCATCTAATCTTGACACTTTATTAAAATTTTACCAAATGTATCAAGTGTCCTTCCTAGAATCTCTTTACTGTTGCTCACAATCCAATCAAAGGTCAAATATTGCATGTACTTTTCAGGTCTCTTTGAGATCGTCTAATTAGTATGATTCTGCAGTCTCATTTTGCCTTTTAAAACCTTGACATTTTTGAAGAGTAGAGATATTATGTAACGGCTTTTAATTTATGTTTGTCTGATATTTCTACAAAATTGGATCTAGGTTATGCATTGTAGTGGTCATTATTTTACTCGAGAGTATAAAGGAAATGAAAAATAAAGAAATGTGTATTCAATATAATATATATTTGGAGCTACAGTGAATACGTTACTTTCAAATAAATGTAGTCAGCATAACATATAATACAAACATTTTGGTTAGAAGACCTACAGTGACTTATTAGCTGACCTGATATAAAAGGCTTTGTGGGGAATATCATCTACACCAAGGGAAGGGGAGGATGATCCTTAAAATAAGCTCTTGAGAAGTACAAAAATGATAAAGTCCCAGGCTGAAGTCCTGAGAAATAGGACATTGTCAGCTGGGGCACACAGCTGCAGGAGTGAGGAATGGGCAATGTGTGATTTCACCGTGCAAGCCTAGTGGGCATCTATTATTAAACAATTAAATTTATGCAGCTATGTCAGGCTTGGAACAGTATTTGTTGACATTATTTGAAGGTAAGTATAGGATTCTTAAATGTATTCACCAAATGGATCTTTAATTGCTTGTAACTCCATTTGCATTTTGAGTAATTAAAATTGTATAATTTTAAGAGAGTCAGAACATAATAATGAAGAAACATACCCAATACAAATCAATTTCTGTTAGTATTATGCTGCATTTAAAAGACAAAGTATTGACTTTCACGCACTCTATCCTTGTTCTCACTCATTCAAATCCCCCTCCTAGTAACAGCTCGCACCACAGTACTTTTGAGGCAGACAGTGAACGTACATTGACACATCAATAGGATTGGACATCCATAGTTTACCTTAATGTTCACTCTTACTGTGGTACTTTCTATGTGTTTGGATCAATGTACAATGAAATGTATCTATTATTGTTGTTCATGATGAATACTTTCACTGCTCGAAAGATCCTTTCTATTGTGTCTATTCATCTCTTATTCTCTCTAGTTCCAAGCAACCACTAATCTTTTTATTGTCTTCATTGTTTCACATTTTTAAGAATGTTGTATAGCTGTAGTTGTATAGCATTATACAGCCATTCAGGCTGGTTTTGTTCACTTAGTAATATGGGTTTAAGGTTCTGCATGCTACTTTCACGATTCGATGGGTCATTTATTTTAGTATCGAATATGGTCTGCGTGTACCACGATTTATTTTTGCAATTACATACTTACTGAAGAATATCTTGGTTGAATCCAAACTTTGGCCATAAAGCTGGAATAAACATCCTGGAGCAGGTTTTTATATAGACATAAGTCTCAGTTCGTTTGGGTAAATAAGAAAGTAGTGCATTGCTGTATTCTATGGTAGGAATGTGTTTAGTTTAATGAAAGACTGCCAAAGTCTTTAAAAATGCCTTTACCACTTGCATTCCCAATTGCATTGGATGGATTTTTTATAGTCGTACATCTTCAACTGTGTTTGGTATTGTCAGTGTTTTGTATTATAACCATTTTAACAGGCATACATGAAAACCTGTTTTAACTTTCCCATTGACTAAAGAAGTATGATGTTGAACACTTTCTCATATGTTTACTTACTATCTTCCTTGATCAGGTGTGTGTTTCTCTATTACACATCTTTCAACTTTTTTATTCTTTGTATTTACAACAGGCAGGAAAACACACCTGTGATTGTGAGTGTGTGTGCAAAAGAAATGTTGAGGCAAATAAGAGGAGAAGAAGCAGGCTCCAAGGAGTAGTCTTTGTTGTTAACAAAACAAGCATGCCCTTTTCCTACCTGCTCACTAAACTAAAAATGTACGAACTTATAGGAGCTAGAAGAGTGAAACATGGAGTTCCAAAGGACTCCGTAAATAGATGCTCCTATGATAGTGTTAGAAAACTATGACTGAAGCAGAGAGCAAGACGAGGCAAATGATCTGTTTCTATTTTATTGCAGCAAAATTTTTTTTATTAAAAAAGTAATCTAGTGAGAAGAGATTGGGAAGAGAGTTGAAGGATGGAATTTGTAAAACTGCCATGGTCCGCGATGCGCTTAAATATTGTTCCTTATAAATGAGGGCATTGAGGGCATTGTCTGAATATAAGAGGATGTAATCTGGATCTGGACGATGACAGTTTAGTGATTTCTGCTTGGTAGCAAAACCCGAACTACAGAGAAGCCTAGCAACTGGGATTATAAATAGCAAAGTGTTTGAAGAGGGCCGTTCACCTGTTGGGAGAGACAAGGAGAACCCTCAAGTTCTCCTGGAGTTGAATTTTGCCTGGTGAAGTGTCCTAGATTTCCAGTGTGCCTCAGGTATCCCGTGAAAGAAGAGTGAGCCATCTTTCCAGCTAATCCCTGGGGCTACCCATTGTAGTAAGGAAGCTCTGTCATTAGACATACAAAACAGAACTCCTTGTGTACGGGCTCCGTAACATGGCTTTCCTGCAGTAGGGTACAACAGAAACTGCAGATAAAGAGCATGTTCCATAGCCATACTGTCCAGCTGCAGAGAGCCTCTTGCACCCTGCCTGCCCCCAGAAATGATCAAAAACAATAATAGCAAAAGAAATAAACACCACCTTAGATATATGACATTTCATTTCAAGGGAAGACATTTACACAAGCTCACAACCCCCTTTCCACCTACTGTAACAGTTTAAAAAGACACAGAGTGCCTGTTAAGGGAGAGTAAATAGATGAAGAACTTAACACAGGGAGGAAGTAAGGTCCTGTGAATAATGATGGAAAGAATAATAGTTAAATTTGGCTGAGTATTTACCCAAAGGAAGCTACGTTTTCAATAAAAGTGAGAAGAATACCTGGAAATATCATGATTTTGTTAACCCTTAGCCACTGAGAAGGAATAGGGGCATGAGAAAGGAAACAAGTTCATATGAAAACAAAGAGTTTTTTTTCCTCCTACAAATGTGATTTTAGTGTCTAATTTCAACCTGGTAGCAATTGCCGTTAAGTTGCATTGTTTTCAGAGCACTTTACAGTGGGATCATCGAACTTCCATTTGTGTTACTTTACAGCATAGTTATCTCTGAATATTATAATCACAGTTCATTATATTGCTTCACATGGATAGTTACTGAGATAGGAAAGAATGGCATCATTTTTAGTATGAATAAGAAGTGTTGGCAATGTTGTGACTTCTGACACACGGGACAATGCCTATTCTGCTTATTAAAGATAATTACTCATCTATCACAATTCTGAATGCTTAGTTCAAGAACTTTCCTGCTTTGGAATCATTTGAAATATTTGTTGCAAATGTAGATTTGAGTGGGGTGTGCCTTTGCCCAGCTGCTGAGGTGTTGGTTAAGATGCCGGCACCAAAAGGAATACGTGGGTTCAATTCCCAGCTCCAGGTTCTGAATCCAGCTTCTTATTAATGTAGACTCTGCCAGGCAGCAGCGATGGCTCAAGTGATTGAGGTCCCTGGATTGCGTCCCATGTCCTGGCTTTGGCCCTGGGGCAGCCACTGCAGGTATTTAAGGTATGAGGCAGTAGATGGAAATTCTTATCTCTCTGCCTCTCAAATAAGTAACGTTTAAAAATATATAGATCGTTGACTCCACACTTGATTTCCTGGATCAAAACATACAGGAATGAAACTTCGGAAAATAGTTGTTCAATCACATTCCCAGATTGTTTCATGATCATTAAAATCTGAGTGCGGCTGTAGACCACACCACTTCTCTTTCTAAAGCATCATGCTGAAATGGTTTCAAGACTTAATTGTAAATATTGCAAGCAGCACTCTGTAGCAGACTATCACCTGACACAGTTTGAACTTGCTATTGCAAGGAAGTCTAACCTGTTCCAGTACTTTTTCTACCATGAGACAAATCATTATCCAGACTTTAACAGTGCTGAAAAAAAAAAAAAAGGTTAGCTGTACATAGAGCTTCATGAATATCAAATTCTTTGACCTTTTCTAAATAAGGGTGCATCTAGAAACTTGTCTTTTTACTTCACAAACGTAAAATCACAAAAATTAAAACCTTGGATTTCTACAGTATGAGACTGCATTTGACTTATATTCAGAAATGCTCTGGCTAACACCTTTTTGATTCAGGCAGATAAAGTCCCTGTAAAGCTGAAGGTGTCAAATGACATCCATTCTCCCCCTACAAGTTATGAATTTTCCTTTTGATAACTTGTAGCCCCACCCTCTTTTGGATTTTGCTCCAGCCCTTAAAGCCACTGCTTATCTTGCAGTGAATACCTTTGTACATTACTGCTTCAACAAACCAGTTGATTAGTTATGTCCAAGTGGTCGACAAGACCCCTATCCCACCTGTTTTCATGACTGTGTCTTCATTTCCACATTTTAAAACTAACTGAATAGCTTAACACTAAAAGAATTTTATAATCCCTGAACCTATATGTGCCTTTACAAAAAAACTACAATGATACCCCCAGAACGCTGCAGGACTGGGTATGCAGCCGTGATTCAGGAGCTAGAAGATGAATGTTTGGTGAAACTGAGAGTTTCTCCATCTCTTTCTTTTTAGAGGCAAATGCTCTGTCTTTCCTTGCTTCTGCACATCAAATGCATCATTCCCGTTTTGAGGACTATTTCTGCTCCCACACGTTCATTGGTGTTCCACAGCTCTGGCTTCTCTAACTATATGCCCAAGAGAAAGACCAGGACCAGACTGGTTTGAGTCGACTATCCCCACCTGCTCAGCTCTGGCCTGTGAATGCATCTGCACTGTCAATACGACATCACGGAGCCCAATGCTAAGAGGAGAAAGGGGACCAAGCTGGGCTGCTGGAGTTGTCACTTTGCTCCTTGTTTCTTGTGCCTCTATGTTGAAATTCAGTGGTGCTCCTCTCCAGGGTTATCCAATTATGTTAGAGAGAAGGCAGAGGAGCTTTTCTCTGCATTATTCCTAGCTATGTTACCTCTTTAGCATTTTTTTCATTAGTTACACTCTCTAAAATGCCTACCATCTCCCATAGCCCTCTACTTTATCACTTATGCTTTTTTTCACTGCACATATCACTACTACATATGTAATATGTTTATTTTAATTTGTTCTTTTTGAGTTTCCCTGGGTCTCTCTTGGTCTTGTTCACTGTTTTAGTGCATTCTTTTGATAGTACCTGGTCTGAAGTAAACATTCTTGATTTTGATTTTGTTTGTATTCAACAGTAAGAACACAGCACAGGTCTCCCACATGGATGGCAGGGCCCTAAATGCTTCATTCATCATCTGTTACCTTCCTTTGGAGGTTTGGTTTTTGAACATTGGAATTGGGAGCCAGTGCTGGGAGTTCCACCTGTATACTTCCATGTAGGATGTAGGTCTCTCGACTGGTGTCTTAATTTCTAGACTGAGCATCCAAACTGAAATCTTCACTTTTTGAGTGCTGTTACATTTACTTTTACCATTTCTCTCGAATACTAGGAACTTTTAGCCACTAGGCTGCTGCACCGGGCCCTTCTGGAATATTTCTATGCCTTGCAAGTCAAGAGAAGTTAATGTTTCAAGATGAATCAGGTTCTTAGAGTTGTACCTACCGATTCATAGTTTCAAAAATTTGGATTTTACAAAATTTTGTCAATTCCTTTTTACTCTGTATGTTGTTAAAGCATCTAATAAGCGTGCTGTGCTTTTCATCTTGATTACTCAGTAGAAGGAATTGCTACGCAGAACTCGATCGTTAGCCAGATTGAGAACTAAAAGACGAGCAAGCATGAGACAGTAGGAGCAAGCATGACCGAAAAGGGAGCTGATAAAAAGGTAGTTCCACTGCATATTACTACGCTGGACTATTACACAAGTTCCCTTGGGATGGGATATGGAAATTATTAGGATTTGTTTTTCTAGACAACTTGTATAAAGTAGTGTAGAGAGAAAGAAATTTGGAAAGACATACACATTCTTTTGAAATATATAACAGACATGTCCTTGGCTATCAATGCCACAGTCCTGTAAGCCACCTGCCCAAAATTGTGTTGCAAAGTAACCACCTAAGAGATCATCAAAAAAATGTTCTGGCAATCTCAAAGGGCTAAAGAGTACAGTAACAAGGGTCTAGCCAGTGTTCTAAGCAGAATAGAATCTCTTTTCTGACTGGAATGGGTGGCTAGCTGGCTGGCTGTTTTCTAATCTCTTAAGGAGTTGAAAAAAAGGGCTCTCTCTTTCTGCAGTAAGGCCAAAGGGAGAAAGTATAACAGCATTCTTCTGTAATGATGATAATAAGAGTGATATATCATTGACAACGTTATTTTTATACTTTGATTTATTCTGTTTCAAATAAACACATTTCCCCCCAAACACAGTGGGTTTTTGTATGCTTTTATTGACATTTTTTATTTTGAATTTTGTGGTACAATTCCATCAGGTCTGGGATTTCCCCACCCCACCCCCAAATTCCCACCCCCTGACAGATTTTCCCCAACCGTTATGCTCAGTCTTATTTTTATAATTATTATAATTATAGCCCAGCTACAATTTCCAGAAAAAATTAGAAAAAAAGTCTATCATCTGAGTAGCAAATAGACCCTTCAAGTCAAAAGCAAAAACCTTCTACAATTAACTCCTGGTTAGGCTTCAAGCCTTCTGCAATGTAATTTTCCTGAAGTTTCATCAAAGTAAGTGGATTTTAGTATCACATTATGTCATGTGTTTTACTCACGTGGCTCAAGTTGTTTGCCTGGGATTTCCCATCCTAATACTACATATGAAGTCTTACCCATCCTCTACTTGAAATATAACAACTATTTCATATGCTTTTCTTCCCTGTGCCTAAGCTTGTGCATTAGTTTGTGTGGGAAGGTCTGGAAGCACTGTGTTTAAGCATATGACTTCTTTTTGCAAACTATATGTTCGATAAGGCTTCAAGCTATATGTATACTGTTTGTGTACTTCAGAGTCCCAGATTCAGCATCTTGTATGCAACATGTATCTAGTAACTATTTGAAGAGGAAAACATTGAAAAATAGAATTAGACATTAAAGTAAGACAAACAACAGCAAAAAATATGCCAAACAGACTAAGTGGTCAGTAAACATGAACAGAAGCTGAATTTCAACTTCAGTTATCTATTTTGCAAAGTGAATCATTCAAGCATTTGGTTATTGAAATCAGTATCTTTATAAAAAAAAAAAGGATTATTTTCCAGAATATCCTTCCTTTTGTCACTCTTGGTAAAACAAAAAGACAACTTAAACTAAATAAAATGTCATCCAACTTCCTCTTCAATATGCATGGAATTTTTTTTTTGGTTTTGTTTCATTTTTAATCTGAGGACAAATGTGTATCTTGGCTGAGGCCAAATTGAACCACTTGCAAATGGGAATGCCTTCCTAATAAACACATTGGAATGGTGTCACAATAACATGTTCACACATTCTTCAGTGTACCAAAACTGTTAGGAGCCACAGTAGGTGCCAACGACAGAGCACAGCTATGTAAGAAACCAGAGAAGAAGAGAGACAGAGTTTTTAAGAGAGCCAATAAAAACTACAGCTCAATGGCATAGAATGGGCAGTAATTGTTCTTGTGGCATTGGTAACTTAGCCACAAGTGTGTTCATACAGCGAGCTTGACTTCTTTCCTGGGATCATCAGCCCGAAGGGTTTGTATCCCTTGAACTCAAAAGGAGGAAAGGAAGACATCTGAATAAACATTGACTGTTTATATAGAGCAGAGTGGCTTCTAGAACTGATCCCTTACCTGATTTGGCATATCAATTATTTGTACCCTTCTGCCTCCTTACGTAAACTCGAAGCTTGTCCATGGCTTGCTGATTTGCTCTGATAAGGTTTCACTGCCTGACTTGCACAGCCATTTTTGTGACCTTTTGTAATTTGTTCACATAGCATCAATAACTGACATAGCACACATTAAATGGGAACATCAAATTAGAAATTCAAGCCTTCAAATATGACTACGTGTATTTTAAAATGACAATTAGGGAATATCGGCAATTTAGGTGAACCAACTGAAAAGGAACTATAGGCATACATTATATGGAAGTATCAGTGATTTGCATGTATCTATGTATTGCACATATCAAAACCTTAGAAGCGCAAATTATTCTTATGGATAAAAACAGAGAATGTCGAACCACTTTCTGCACTATGTAATTAAAGTCTATTTTTAGCAAAAAAAACAAATTTCTTGCCAATGCTAAAAAATACTAGGAAAAAGACTTAGGCAAGCTTATATATAATAATTACCAGCACTGACAGAATACAATGTGAAGTATTGATTTAGCAAAAATAAAGAGACAGGAATTTTCTTAGTAGAAAATCTAACTTTATGTATCAATATCCTGATTGTATAGAAAGCTTATATTGGAAAGAACCTGGACTAATATCCTCATACTAGTTCTCTTTATACCAGCATCCTATTTTATATTTCTGTTTCATTTTAATGTAGAAGGTATAGCTTTGGGAACAGACAGTAAAGCACTCCTTAAGGGGTTGCTATGATGACATACAATTTGTTGCATGGTACACATAAATGCATATGATGGTCTATATGAAATTACATTCCGGGCCTGGCATGGTAACCTAGTGGCTAAAGTCCTTGCCTTGAAATCGCCAGGGTCGTATGTGGGCCCTGGTTCTAATCCCGCCAGCTCCACTTCCCATTCAGCTCCCTGCTAGTGGCCTTGGAAACCAGTTGAGAACAGCCCAAAACCTTGGGACCCTGCACCAGCGTGGGAACCCGGAAGAGGCTCCTGGCTCTTGGCTTTGGATAGGAGCAGTTCTGACTGTTGAGGCAGCTGGGGGAGTAATTCAGTGGACAAAAGATCTTCCTCTCTGTCTCTCCTCCTCTTTTTATATCTCACTTCCTAATAAAAAATAAAATAAACCTTTAAAAAAAAGAAATTACATTGCCTCTCACATTGTAAATGTGCAATGAAAGTTTGATGATTGAGAATGATAAATGAATCAATCTTAAGCTATAATTTGAAATTAAGTTTTCTAGTGTAAATGTCTAAAATCTCACAGAACACAGCCTTTTGTTACACATTTTTCTGCTGACAGCTTAATGAAAGTAATATAGACATGGAGTTAGTATTTCATGAATGCCCTCCATTCTGGAAACACAATCATTGTTTATTTAGCACAGCACCAGCTATTTATATTTGAAAGGTCACCTCTTTTTCCCCTCCCTATAGCTAACAGTAGAGAAAGGTTGAGAAAATCATGTTTTAAAACATAATTATATAAAAATAAAATATTAATCGAAACTATTTGAGTGCTTTTAGTTTATTGGGTATAATTTTACTAGTAGCATGATTTAAAATATTAAATGCATAAGAATTAGCATAATATTATTTTGAACTTAAATTTCTAAGTTCTTTTTAGTTTTAGTTTTTATAGTTTTCTTTAAGATTTCTTAAGAATCACAGAGAGGGGCCCAGCATGGTAGTCTAGTGCTTAAAATACTCACCTTGCATGCATCAAGATCTCATATGGGCACAGGTTCTTATCACGGCCTCTCCACTTCCCATCCAGCTCCCTGCTTGTGGCCTGGAAAAGCAGTCGAGGCTGGCCAAAAGCCTAGGGACCCTACACCCATGTGAGTGCAGAAGCTCCTGGCTCCTGGCTTCAGATAGGCTCAGCTCCAGTATTTATGGCCACTTGGGGAATGAACCAGTGGACATAAGATCTTTCTCTTTGTCTTTCATTCTCCCTGTAAATCTAACTTTCCAATAAAAATGAATCTTAAAAAAAAAAAAAAAAAGAAACGAAGAAAAGAATCGCGGAGAAAGAGGAGAGACGTAGAGGTGGGAGAGGGTGGGGAGACAGACAGATCTATTCACTGGTTTACTTACCAAATGGTCACAACTACCAGAACTGAGCCAACCAAAGCTAGAGGCCTGGAGCTTGGACGTGGATGTAGGGGCCCAAAGACTTGGACTGTCTTCCGCTGCTTTCCCAGATTATGAGCAGAGTTGGCTTGGAAGTTGAGCAGCTGGGATGGTGCCCAAATGGGATGCCGGCGTGACAGGTGGAAGATTAGCGTGCCACCACAACAGCTCCATTATTTAATCGACAGATAATCTTTTTAAAAATAGGTCACTCTTTAAAGGTTTATTTATTTTTATTGGAAAGGCAGATATACAGAGAAGGACAGATGAAGATTCACTCTTTAAGCGGCCGCAATGGCCAGAGTTGAGCCAATCTGAAGCCAGGAACCAGGAGCCTCTTCTGGATTTCCCATGCAGGTGCAGGGTCCCAAGGCTTTGGGCCGTCCTTGACTGTTTCCCTAGGCCACAAGCAAGGAGCTGGAAGAGAAGTGGGGTGGCTGTGATACAAACTTGTGCCCATATGGGATCCTGGCGCGTGCAAGGTGAGGGCTTTAGCCACCAGGCTACTACACTGAGCCCTTTAATCAACTGATACTCTTACTGTATTGCGATGTTTGTGAGTATGAAAAGGCTGTTTGATTCTCCTAGTGTCTCCTATTTAGGAGGATTTCCCATCTGAGGAGTCCTTCATCTCTGCCACCTTATCCTCCTGTCTACCAGCAATGGTGCAGCGAGGTAGGCCTGCTTACTTGGGCAATGCTTGCTGTACCACACAAGCTCTGATGTCTAACAATGACTTCTTGATTTCCACCTGCGCTTGTTTCCTCTCCCACTGATAGATACTTCCTTAGGCATCAATTCACCTCCTTTCTCCACAGCACTTCTTTGTATCAGTCAGGTCTTATTGGTAAGATGGTGGAGAGCCTCCACCTGAAATTTATGCAAATCACCATTGTGTTTTATTTCTATAAACCGGATAATTGACTTGCTAAAAAGTCAGCAGAGAAGAGATTATAGTTCGTTACTTTCAGTGTGTATTTTACTTTGCTAATTAAAAACTAAGCTTGAAAAGCCTATTTTAGTGTCAAGTAGCCCAAGGGAATACTAGTCTAACACTGATCCCTTGAAATTGTATTAGCATCATATTTTATTATACCTTTAAAAGGTGAAGATAATATCTAACTGCACACCCAGGGAACAAGTAAATAGCGTCCCTATGTGACTATGATCAATGTGAAATTGCATATGTTTTAGGAGCCACTTAACTTCTGCCACTGCCATTCATTGAGGGCAAGGGCAGATAACAGGTAAAATTGCATCTCCTGTAAATTTTATTCATATGTAGGGTAATGATTTTATGATTCTCCTTAATTCAAAAAAGTTTTGTCAGGAAGATTTCCTAAAGAAAGAGGGACTTTTAAAAAATTAACATGGGAAGGAATTTATTTGAGAAGTTGGAACCATCCTCTTGTCTTCCTACTTCTTAAAACTCTCCTGGAAACCCAAGAGAAATCTAGCATCTCTTGGCATCTCTCAAAGTCTTGCTTATTATGCCAGCCTTAGTCAACACAGTGCAGATGCGTTAGAATGGTAGACCCTGCTCTCAAGCTATTTTAAAATCATCCATTCAGCAAATAATGTCAGCCTCAAAGTTTCTTATTCTTAAACTCTGAAGAGATTACAAGGATGGTTTTGCTGATTTAACAACATGCTTTTATTTTAATTTATTTAAGAGAACAGGTTTCAGACTGGTGTGGTGCCATAACAAGCCAATCCTCCACTGTGGCACCTGCATCACATGTGAGGCAACAGTCTGTGTCCTGGTTGTCTCGCTTCTGATCCAGCTCCCTATTATGGCCTAGAAAACAGTGAAGGACGTCCCAAGTGCTGGGGCCCCTGACTCCACGTGGGAGACCAACTCCTGGCTCCTGGCTTCAGAACAGCCTAGCTCAGGGAATGCAACCATTTGGAAAGTGAACCAGGAGATAGAAGATTTCTTTGTATTTCTCTCTTTCTCTCTAATTCCAACTTTCAGGTAAAATGAATAAATTGTAAAATAAAAATTAAAAGCAGGTTGAATATATTTCACAGATACAGTTCTAAAAATGTAAACACATTTCCCTCTTTCTTTCAACTCCCTTCTTCTTCCATTTTTTGCCCTTACTATTTGCAATAAGATACTTTCAATTTATTTTATAATCATGGGCTTAATGCATCACTGACCATGATTTCAACAAGTAAAAAGCAGAAAGACCAGTGTCCCACAAAAATATAGACGAGGACCATAAGCAGTAATCACATAAAAGAAGTCAGTTTCCACCTTAGGCTTTTTTTTTTATTCTCTAGTAACTGCCACATATTCAAGAGGCAAAGATATTTGTCTTTTGAGGACTGGTTTATTTCACTAAGCATGATGCTCTTCAGTTGTATCTATTTTGGTGGAAAGCATTTCCTGTTTGTATGGGCTGAATGTGCTTCTGGTGAACTCTGCTGAGACTGGGGCAAACCTGCTTGCTTGCCGGTGATGGTATAGAAATTGGATTTTCTTAGAAAAAAGTGCTGTGGGGACAGGTAATGACATTTCTATAATACAGAATCCTAGGAAGGAAGCTAAGTGGATGGCTTAAACGTATTGTTAAAATATTACAGGTTCTCCATTAGATAATAAAAAATCACTAGTATCTACTATTTTCTTGAATAAAGAATTATAAGAATGAGTAAGTTCAAAGAACAAATGTTTGTTGCAATTTCTGTTATGTCACAGGTCACTATTTCTTGAAGCATTGCATTGAATAAGACACATGAAATTCACCATGGAGTTAATTGATTGTGGGGAAGACATGAACTGCTAAGGGCATTGAAGGAAAATAAAGATTGGTAAAGGACAGAGAATACCTAAGGGACATTTAAAGGAGCTCTTTAATCCAAGCACAGACTTGGAGGAATACTGTGATTGTCTAAGGGAAATGTGTGCCAGATAGCAGGAAAAGCAAGTACCTATGCAATGAGATGGGAATGTGCAGTCTGGCATTTTCCAGAAGTGTGAGGGGGAACACTACGACTGGAGACCAGAGTGCTGACTTAGGAATTTGGCAGAGGAGGTCAGAGTGTTAAACACTTTAAAAAAGTGGAGGGGGGAGGGGGAGCAGCAACACAGCAGCCTAGTGGCTGAAGTCCTCACGTTGCATGCTCCAGGATGCCATATGGGTGCCAGCTCCTGTCCTTGCTGCTCCATGGAAAAAGAGAGAGAGAGAGAGTTAGGTAACATTCAGGCTCATATGTTTCCTTAGAACACGATAAAATGCTTGGACTTCATTCCATAAGTAGCTGAAGGAATTTGAGTGGACAACAACATTGCATCATTTACAATTTAAGAGAATGACTGGTACTCTGTTTTGGATTATGGACAGTAATGGAGAAAGAGAGAAGGCATACAAGACATTTAGGATACTATTTTAGCTTTTGTGCTTTGTGTAGTTTTAATAAGAGTGGTAGAAAAAAATAGATCATTGGAGTAAGAATTTATTTTGTTGATAAAGCAGATGGGATGTGTGAGGATTTGGGTTTAACATCAGAACAAAAACAAGTGGGTGAAGATTATCCAAGTGTGTTTGCCTGAATCAGTGGCTGAATGGTAGTGCCGTTTACTGAGATGGAGAAGAGTCAGAAATTGGATTTGGATGAAGAAGGGAATGGCATATTCTTAGACATGTTAACTTTGAGATTTGTAGCAGTCATCCAAGTATGCAAGCTAAGTTGACCATTTGAAGTCTAATTCTATAGTTGTCAGAAGACATTAGACAGTGAAACAAATGTGACGGTTTCCAAAGAGGAAAGCAGAGATTGGCTCACGGAGAAGGAGGGCTGCCTCTGCCTTGGGACTGTTCTCACCTTGGAAATGCCTTAAATCTTTTTGTTTGCATCCAGAAAAGATTCTACCTTGATTTCTGATAACTTCTGTAATATTCTCCATCAAATTATAATTCTATGTCTTTTGCTTTTTAAGACTTCTCTCAATACTTATTTCTGATATTCATTTCATGAGTCTAACCTGTTTTTTTCACCCTAACTCATATTCAACTGCAATTTATTTGTGTTATACTGAGCTTATACTTGACTAAACAAATATTCAATAAGTGGTTTTTAAAAATAAAGCACACATCTCATGATATGATTGTTGTTTTAGCCTTTGTTTATAATCATGTGGAGCTACGGTCTTTCTACATTAACCCTTTGAGTACTGTGGCTAGTGATTAAGCAAGCCTGTGATTATCAGGTGAATTGAAATCACATTGGAAAAAAAAAATAAAGAAGGTAGGAGGAAATTTGAGGGAGGAAGAAGCAGAAGAAAAGAAGAATGATTGTTATTCTTAGAAGTGAACATTTCAAATTCATGAAACATGCTTTCTTTATAATAATAAAAATTAAAATTTTGAAAAATGTCAATAGAGTATTTGTGGTAAGAACTGTTATCCTGCCATTTGTTAAGTGTTCTGGTTGTTCTTAATATTCATCACTGAAACAATTACAGTGAGATGATATCATTTCACATTGCTTTATGTCAAAGTGTAAGAGAAAGGAAAACATAGCTGTGATTTCTTTTATAAAATGGCCAGGATTTTTTAAGGAGTCAGATTGAATAAAAATAAGTGTGTTTTTTTCTGTCTGTGTAAAACATTCCCAAGAAAAAACAACAAAAGGGGGAAATAAAACTGCGAATATCAGAGCTTTTCCTTTTTCTTTTTCTCCTCATCATAGTAATGTACTCTCATTTTTTGATTCCAACAACGACTTTGCATACTTTGTCAATTCAATAAATCTCATCCTCATTGCAAAAAAATAAAATACTTAAAGGAAGGAAGGGGCCCTTGTGTATTTCTTCATCATCTGTATTAGAAAGTTATTTTTAACATACTTAAATGTCTTCTGACCAGAAATTGCTGCTGTTGTTTCAGGCAAGTTTCCTTAGACTAATATATTTTCTCCTTTGATTTTGACAAGCAACCAGGAAACAAGCTGTGCAACTTTAAATAAGTCATATAATTTCTCAGTCCTTAATTGCCCCGGCTGAGAAGTGAAACAGTTGAACTATATGATCTCTATTTTTAAAAGGACTAGAGTTCTGTAATGTTCTGCTTATACTTAACTTGAGGTGTTTTTTCCTAGTTTTTTTTTTAAAGTGTCTCTCTTTTGAGACTGAGTAATTTATTGTAGTCTCAAGGAATTAATTCCCATACATATATTTTGATTATTTTCAAACTTTGACTTATTGCTTATCATTCCCCATAAATAAAGCACCCAAACTATATTAAGACCTTTAAAAAACATTGAGACTTAAAAATATGTTTAAGCTAACTTAATTTATATTCATAAAGTGTCACCAATGTTTCTTCATTTACGTAACTTCTCTTAAGTCCCATAGATTCTTAATAAGCAAAATACGTAGAATTCATGGTAGTTGGATAAGTTGTATTGAGTTAGAGTCTTTACCTATTTTCTAAGGTCTCAGTGGAAGATTGAATGCTTATGTTTTCTCAAAATGCACGTACATGTTTCTCATTTTTTAAAAAAGATTCATTTATATTTATTGGAAAGGCAGATAGATTTATAGAGAGCAGGACAGACAGATCTTCCATCTGTTAGCTCACTCCCCAAGTGTCTGCAAAGGCTGAGCCAATCTGAAGCCAGAAGCCAGGAGCCTCTTCTGGGTTTCCCATGCAGGTGCAGGTGTCCAAGGCATAAGTTCCCAAGCCATAAGCAGGGAACTTGATGGAGATTTGAGCAGCCAGGCCAAGTACTGACACCATATGTTATCCTGGCATTTGCAAGATGAAGATTTAACCATTGCATCGCTTCCCCATTTATGTTTTCTGTAGTGAAAAACTAAGCTGAATGATTGCTCAAGTCAAACCTATAAGAAAAGAAAGTGTCAGAATGGGTAGTTCAGTATGCAACAATATTTGATTTTCTCATTATACTTCAATGGCAGTAAAAACAAGCAGAGTGGTTTGAGATGTTTAACTGAATACCTGCTCTGGAATGCATAAAATAATTGTGATGGAATATAATGTCTTTTTAGTTACTAAATATTACAGATTTAATTTGAAATTCCTAGGGCAGTGTTCCTGAGATCATTTCACAAAGGCTTATTTTAGTCCATATAAGGAAACATGATGGATAGTATTATTTTATGGAATCCAAGCATGTAAAATAAACTTCCTTATGACTGATTCTGTCAGACAATAACAAAGCTTCTTGCAAATATTAGACCAAAGCTGGTAAGTACTGCAAGTTTTGTGTGCACATGTATGTGTTAGGGCTTATTTTAACATATTCTAAGGCTTGAGCTACTTACACGTTGCTGCTCACCTGTGAACTGTATTATTAAACAAGGTCATTCTTATCACATGTCACAATTGCAGCTTACCTTAGTTAATAGTTAATAGCCTCGACCTGAGGCTTTCAGTAACCAAGTTATCAGGTCATTACCATTTGAGACAATTACTTGTAGTGAAACTAAGTCTTCACTCTCTTTACTCTCAGCATTGAATAAATGATCTTTTATGGGAATAGAATTAAGGGTTAATGTTACAGAGGTTTAGATCTTCAATCTTCACCATCAAATCTTCTGATTTATTTCTGTTGCTGAAATTTTGGTCTTATTCTATAACATGATGTTAAGGGGGAAGAATTTGTTATTCCAGGACAACTTCTATAGTTCTTCAGTACTTTCAAAGAGTGAGTTTTCTTTAGAGAGAAAGATTTAAGGAAACAAATAAGCAAAAGAGACATTTTAAGTAATTTTTATTATTTCAAGACAGACTTTTGCCAGTTTTAACTCAGCAAATCCTAAATCAACGAAAGCATTCAAGGTTAATTTGGCTAGAGGAAACAATTGATTGAATGGCGCTGAGCAAACTAACAACAGGAAAGAAAGTCAAACACATTGTAGGCATGTGTGTGGGGGGGGAACAATGATAGGTATTGTCTTGATCCACTTGCTGCTGTTATAACAGGATACCTGGACTGAGTAATTTATAAAGAGCAGGGATTTGCCTCTGGAGTTCTGTAGTTCTAGAGACCAACAAGTTCCAGAGCCTGGAGCCAGCATCTAGGAAGGTCCTTTTTGCTGTCTTGCAAACTAGTGGGGAAGGACATGTGACAGCAAGAAAAACCGGCCTGAAGTCATCCTTTTTATCAGGTGTGCACACCTATGGTAATTAACCCACCTCTAGATAATGGACTTACTCCATGAATGACCTTAGCATTTCTTAAAGGTCCCACCTTAATTACTCTTTCTTTCTTTCTTTCTTTCTTTCTTTCTTTCTTTCTTTCTTTCTTTCTTTCTCTCTCACTCTCTCTTTCTCTCTCTCTTTCTTCCCTTCCTTCCTTTTTTCTTTTATATATTTATTTTTTTAATGATGTTTACATACTTGATCAGGGTGGGAAAGATTGAGGGTTAGAGGAAAGGGGTGAGATCATTGTTTCCAAGTTTTCTTTTTCTTCTTCCTGTATCTGGGGGAAGGGGGAGATGGGGGAGATAAGGGGAGTCTCTGTACCCAGTCTCCTAAACACCTCAGCACCTCAGGGATGTGAAACGGTCACCCAATGTCACCCAAGTGTCCCTGATGAGGAGCATGCTCCAAAAGTCTGCTTAAGTGGTTTTGATAGTTCCGAAATGCTGTTTATCCCACTTCCAATGGTGAGGAAATTCTTCCATTGGCTGGCATAGTCCACCTTACAGTCTCCATTCATCCCGATATTTGCTGTCAATGCTTGGCTGAGGTAGTTTTCCAATTTGTTCTGCCCTTCTTCCTTTGCTATGGTACCAGATATCCTCTACAGGCTGCAGTGGACTGCAATATCCTCCATGTGCATCCAGGCACACTGTCTACTGCTTTGTCTTTTTCACTGAGGAGGTCCAGTTCTGACACACACGATCAAAGATCTGCTGATCTTGCAGTTCTCCCCATGGTTGGAGTTGTGAGTCTAGTGGTTCAGATTGGGGGAATCCACAAAGAGAACTTGTCTGAGATAATCCCAGACCTGACTCGTGTGCATGATTGCCAGTCTGGGGTCTGGCTCTGTCCATCACCCACATCAGCCTACACATACAGTGGTAATTGCAATTGGGTCAGTTCTGTGTCTAGCCCCATCTATTAAAATCAATGGGTGCTGTGGCCCAGACCAACCCAGCACACTACACACTCATCCCTCAGGTACACCAGTGGGAACTACAGCCTAGTCGGTCCCCAATAATCTCCCACCAGGCCCATCCCCAGCCTTGGTTCCTGTGCTCGTCCGTACATGCAGCAGACTGGTCCAGTCTGTCCTACATCCCATCCAGGTTTTGTACACATCAATGGATGTTAGTGCCTAGTTAAATCCAACCAGCCCTACACTCCAGCCCGCACTTATGCCAGCAGGTGCCACTGCCTGTCTAGCCACGCCTTTCCCCCAGCCATGGTTGTCATGTTCGCCTGTGGAAGTTGCAGTCTTATCTGAGAAGTGGCCAGTTTCCCTACTGGACCCATTCCCATTCCTGGACCTTGCACTTTCCAAGTGGTACTGCAGTTTAACTTGACAGGAATTGCCCCCCAGACCCAGCACTTGCCACCTGATGCTGCAGCAAAGCCAAACCTGCCTATCCTTTCTCAGGCTCATGCTTGCACCAGTGGAAAGAGTTGGTTAGTCCAGCCTGGCTCTCCCTCAAACCAGTTCATGTGCAGGTCAACAGGTATAGCTCTGCTCAGCCTGGTCTGCCCCATCTCAGTTCTCATGATTAGTTGGAGTCATGGCCCAGCAGGGGAGCCCACACTGCCCTCCTACTAGGCTCGAATCTCTCCCCCAAAAGTCTCACGTGTACTGGTTGGTGCTGCGGCCCAGTCTGACATGGCCTGTCTCACCTGAGCATTTGCTTGCAAGTGCTATAATATGGCTTGCCCTGGTCTGTGTCTGATTTCAGCCCTGCTAGTGAATGCTGCAGGGCTGGCCTGGTCCAGCCAGTCCCCAGTCTTAGCCCTAATGTGAACTGACTGGTGTTGCCACTGACCAGGCCTGGACTGTACCCCATCCTGATTCTCAGATCTGCCAGAGGGTGTTATGAACTGGCCCAGCCTGGTGTGTCCCTATCCCGTACTCACCCACATGTATGCTAGCAGGCACTGTAACAGCCTGGGCTGGGCTGCTCCCTGCCTTGGTTCTTGCACTCACCTACAGGAACTATATCATGACAGAGGAGTTCCTCAAGCTCCTCTATCAGGTCTCCTCCCAGTGGCAGATCTTGAACACACTGGTAGGTCCTTGGCCCAGGCCTTGGCCATGTCTTGTCCTGGCAGGAACAGTGGCCTTGACCAACCAGCCCATGCCCATTCCAATTTTTACTTTTGGTTGCTACAGCTCAGTCACATGTACTCCATGTCCAGACCCAGCTTCCCCATGGGTCAGCAGACAGCAAGACCAAGCCCAGCCTGTCCTACATCCATCCTGGCTCTCACGAGCACCAGAAGGTGCTGAAGTCTAGCCTGGTCTGATGATCCCCAGACCAAGTCCACCCAATGCCAAAGAACACTGCAGCATTTCCAGCTCAGATTCTCATCCCTATTCCATCTCTTGTGCTCACTAATAGGAACCACAACCCAGTCAGTGTGTCCCCTTAGCTCCCAACCAGGCCTATTCCCAGCTACAGATCTTACACGTGCCTGCGGTTGCTCTGACCCAAGTTGGCGTAGCCCATCCCCTGTCTTGGCCTTGGTCATCAGATACTGCAGCCTGACCCTGCGCAGTCTGCTCCCATCCCTGGTTCATACAGACTGGTAAGTGTGATAGCCTAGCCCAGCATGAATTGCACTTCAGCCTGGCTCCTGCAAATGCTAGTGTGCTGAAGTTTGGTCAGACCCTGTCTGATCTGCCCCAGAACCAACTCACACACATGCTGATGGGTGGAACTACTTTGCCCAGCCGGATCAATACCCAGGCCTGAATCACATGCTCACTAGCAGGAGGCACAACCTACTATGGGAGTTATCCAAGTTCCCCCATGAGACCAACTCCCAGACTCAGAATTTGCACATGCCAGTGGATGCCAGATATTACCCAGCAGTCTACCCCTTCTGTTCCAGCCTATGTATGAGCCGGATATTGTTTCCAGAGCCACAGAATCTGCCCCCAGATCTGATTCTCTCACATGCTGGTTAATGTCATGACCCAGCCTAACACTACCTGTCGCCTGTTCTGACTCTCACTGGTGGGTGCAGTGAGCTAGCCCTGCCAGGTCAACCCCAAGCCTATCAGTGACTGATATTCGGTGGTGGTCAATGCTAACTATCCCAGCTCAGGCTTCCCATGTGGGCTGGTGAATCGGTCTGATCCTGGAAGGGCCTCCAGTTTCCCCTTCCAAATTGCTCAGTGTCAGCCTCCTTGCTTACTTGGAAGTACAACGGCCTCGCTGATGGAAGTCCCTCAGTAGTCATTCCTCACCGGCAACATACTCCCTCAGTAGTCTTCCCTCTCTTCCATCACTCCCTTCCCCGGACAAGTGGTCCTTCATTCTCTGCTATAGTATCAGATGTCCCCTGTAGGCCCCAATGGACTACCATATTTTCCATGTGCTTTTGTGTATGCCATCCACTGTTTTGTCTATGCACTGAGGAGGCTCAGATCCGTGGGAACAATAGCTTTGACAATAACAATGAATTTTCAAGATGATTTTTTGGAGAGGGCATTTCAACTATGATCATTTGGTATCATAATTTCATATACCCTCCTCCACAAGCACATGCTTAAAGAATAAATCAAGAGGAGAATGAGTCATTTTTCCCCACTGTGAATTGTTATTTGTACAAAGGCAGAATTAACCATAAGAAACTAAATGTATAAATGGCTCCAAGACCACCCCCTCATTCTGTTCTGCCTGCTCTATCCAGTGTTGTGTTAACAAATGCAATGCCTTTATAGAGAAATAGCTTCTGGAAGTCACCTTTAAAGTTTATGAGAAATTCTTTTGGAACCACCCTTATTTGACTTCAGTAAGTAGCTGGAACACCTGTTCCTCTCGTTCTTATTTGAAGAGTAAGAAAACCTACCTTCTCTGAAATGTCCCAGTAACTTCTCCCCTTATTTTCATGTTTCAGCCTCTTTTTAAATTGCTACATATGAATGACAGCAGATTTAACATAATTTGCTCCTTTGTCCATAAGTAAGTTATCACCATGTCTTATTTAGATTTAGAGGGCAGCCCTCTTTAGAATATGGCACTATTTATTACCTCTTTAGAGTTGACTTGTGGTAACTATTCTTAAGGATAGGAATTCCTAGGGGCCAGCATTAATGACCTAGCCAGACCTTTTGAGACCTGGCTGTTCTATTTATGACCCAGCCCCCTGCCAATTTGCCTGGGAGAACAGTGGAAGATGGTACAAGAACTTGGAAATTTGTCGCCACATGAGAGATCTGGAGAAGCACCTGGATCCTGCCCAGCTCCAGCATTCACTTGGGAAATCAATCACTAGATAGAAGATCTCTGTCTCTCCCCATCCCTGGTGCCTCTTTCTCTCTCTTTCTTTCTCTCTCTCTCTCTGCAATTCTGCCTTTCAAATAACCCATCTTAGATAATTTATAAGCAGCAAAAATTATCTAGCATCTCACTCATAGAATAAATATTTGGAGCAGCAGAATTTCTATAAAAGAATGGGCTAATAGTTACAATTTGATTTGAAGTGGGAAAGACTTAAAATGATTTTGACACTGACACCCTGGTGTGTTGGCTTAATTATCAATGATACATTTCTTTGAAGAGGCTGATAGTTGGGGAAATTAAGATTAAAAAATAAACTTTATTTAAAACATTCTCCTACTGTTGACGGATTGTCCCCCCAAAACCAGACCACCAAATATCTGAGGACCCTGAATCTCAAATGTTCTTGGCCGACTGAGAATTTTGCAGAAGGCAGACTGCTGAGATTGCGGGCCATCTTGTTGACAAAGAGTGCCTGGAGAGGTGTGAGGCATCCTATCATCTTCCTCTTCCTTTAATGATTGTGGCCTGAACATATCTGAGTACATACAAACTTCTGTTAGATTCTTTTCCTAGTTAGATCTGTTAGTTTACCAGTATTGGTTCTTGTAACTCATATTTACTTATCCTGTTGCTTGACCTGGTGATTGTCTTCCAAATCCCTTGTGATATGTTGTTATTATTTGGTTAGCTAGTAACTTTCATCTGCCTGCTTGCTCTGCCAAAATTTATGGTATAAGTTGCCCAGTATAACCCAGTAAAGCATGCATTGGTTCATCTTGTGTATGCATCCCCATGTCCCAATTCTTCTTGGCACAGTCCCTCACACCTCAAGTCCCAGTCCCCACTAAAGGAAACTTCGCAATCCCACTTTCTTCAATTCCTTGTTCCAAAAACCTTACTTCTCTCTTCCAGGCTACAGTTCAGTGATAACTTTTGCAATCAGCACTTATAAAGAGTTGGCTCTTTCTGGAATGACAAGAATTCTATTGTTCCTTATGAAGTTGGCTCAGTTCTACTTTGAGAGAGGCACTGTGGTATCAGCTGTTCTGACACTGGCAGGACTAGACAAGCTCTCAAATCCCCAAATAGAAGCAGGGTTCCTCCTAAGTTGTACGGGACTCAGGACAATCATTTGTGGGGAAAGATGATTTTGTCACTAACAAAAAATCTCATGGACTTGCATGAGGTACACAGATTTAACGTATTCAATTTTAATTTTTAATGAAGGTGTAGATGTGCAGTAAGAGGTGTTTATGAATTTGCTATTGTACAGATGGTGTGTAAAGACTTTGTGGAATTCAGGAATTATCACTTATTATTTCCTACTCTGGTCTAGGAATCATCCCTTTATATTCTTTACTTTTTTAATGTTTCAAAAAATTTATGTTAAAGGATTAATGACAAACAGAGATTGAGAGAGAAATATCTCCCATCTACTGGTTCAATATTCAAGCATCTACAAAATCCAGGATTAAGCTAGGCTGAATGCAGGAACCACAAACTTCCATCGAAGTCTCCCATGTTGGTGATGGGAACCCACATACTTGAGCCATCACCTGGTACCTCAAGTCGCATTAGTAGGAAGCTGAATTAGAAATGGAAGCGACACTGTATTCCAAATTCTTACATACTGGATCCAGGTGATCCATGTAGTGGCAAAAGAGGAAATATTATGGAACAATGATCTCAAAATCTCTCAAAGAGGATAGGCATAGTCTCCCTGAGCCTCATGTGTGATATTTGAATTATGTGGAGAAGCTGAGTTGGCATCATTTGGGGATAAACGTAGTAGAAAACATGAAGTAAGACTTATCTTTCTGATACTCATCACTCTTGAATAGGCTGCAGCTGTAATGAGTGGCAGCCCATGAACCATCTCACAATTGCAATTCAGGTTCAAGGACTAGTGGGCTCTTCCACAGCGCACAGAATTGAATAATCTTCTGTTCTTTCCATGAGTGAGAAAGTCACATTAAACTAGTATGTCTGCAACATTTTGGTAACCACGTCTCACAGTAGCCTGTGAAAAGAACACTCTTACTCCCCAGGTTCCTCCTGCTACAAAGATTGGCCTCAAGTCTAACATCCAAATATGTATACTATAGTGTCTCCTTAGTGTATCTGGTCTACTTTTCAGTGGGGTGAGCATGTGGGTTCTGACAGGTGGGTTCACAGAAAAGGATTGGAGTGACCCCGATAGGAGACATGGATGCCAGGGTTCAAGTAGGAAAGTCCTTGGACACCTCAACCTGACACTCTTGCAGAATCCAGCTTCTTAAGACACTGGAAGGATCTCAGGAAATGTTGAGGAAGACACTCTAGAGTTCTGTCTCTCTCTCTGGCCCAAGTCTGTACAGGGTGTTGGTCAATGCCTGCCACATGTTCAGAAGGCATCACATATTGACTACCTGGAAAAAGAGTCCTTTGGGACTCAGAGGAGCCATTTTAACCCTGAGAAAAATGGATTTTAACAATCTTGGACTAGAGTTGTTCAGATGAGATCAAACTGTGTCTGAGCACTTTCTGCGCCGAAGCTAGCAGGGATGGATAGGTTTGATGTTAAACTTTTATACTTCACCTAGGAGTTTCTAGAACTAGCCCAGGTATCCAAATATCTCTTATCTTCATAGGCTCTATCCATATTTGCTCTAGTCTCTCATGAATGAATGACCCACATTCCAGATCCTTTGTCTACATACTTCTCTTGAGTTCCGGAAAGAAAACAGCTAGGATCCTGAATGCCCAGCCCATCCGTTGACAGATCTCCCTTCAAGTTTTTGAATGAGTTGAGCACAGAAGAAACGCCAAGTTAAAATTATGCTTAAGTTATTATCTGTGATTTTGGCCTCCATTTCTCAAGAATCTAACTTACAGAAATGGAATAGACCGTATGTGAGTCTGAGAAGTTTCCATTGACTGGATTAGAAATAAATCTATGCTTCCTGCTCCATGGTTTCTTTTCTAGGTACTCACTGTAATTGTTACTTGGTGGTGAAAAGTTGAGCAGTGTAAATTTTGCCAAGAATAAGAAGTCCTGTTTTAGTTTTGCTTTTAAAAGAAGGAAATAGCAGCAAGCAGAAAGGAACCTTTCAAAGGCAGGAATGAAGGATTTCAAACAAGATAGACCTGAAAGAGATTAATCCTCAGAGTGATGATCATAAAAGAGGACTGAATTCTTACCCTATCCTCACGCTTGTTGAAGGCATGCACCCAAGCCCTTGCGGTCCAAGGCAGCAACCAGGTCCCTCTGTGCATCACGGATGTGAAGGTGGGTGGGGACTCTCGGTGTCCTAAAGAGCTGAGAACCTGCTTCCCACTGCCAGCTTCTCCATCCAGCAGAGTGAAATCTTCATTCAGAAGCCTTATTTCCGGAAGACAGTAGAAGTAAGTAATTATATGTGCTGTTTTACCTTTTACTGAGATAAGATTTTTGTTTCTTTTGTTTTGTTTCTCTTTTAGTCCCCACAACTAAAGAAATAACAAAAGAAAACATTCTGTCTTCGTCTATGTTTCTCCCTCAGAGACCTCAAATTTGCTACTGTTCTTGAGCAGAAAACAAAACATGAAAATACTTCATGACAATTTTTGGAAAAGATGAATTTATAAAAAAAAAAAAATAAGGGCACCTGGAATATCAAAATAAACCTGTGATTCACAGAGTGGAATGCTGATTAACAATGCATTATGCAATATATTTTAGGGCTTGATGAATAATAGACTATATTGCTTAAAATGTGTGCTGGAGAGAATGTAATCACACAATCTTTTTGATATTAAAACAGATATATTAATTTCCTTTTCAAGTCTTTCAATTTTTATTTAAACTTGTTCCTGGGGAATAAAATGGTAAGTTACTGCCAATTTTTAAAAACATTTTATGTTATATTTATATAATATAAATATTTCCAAACTCTGAATATCACATAATAATTTTATTGAAAACATGAGTTTAGATATCTAGAGAAAATGATACAGGAAATAATGGTCTCTAAATTTTTTGCAATGTGAAAAGTGAAACAAATTTGTTAGATTTTTAGAAAATAGGCACTATATTGCCAAACCAAATGTATGTTGATTGAAATTGGATATAATATAAGTGAAACACATTTTTAGCATTGATTTTTTTCTAGGCCTAACTTCTCTAAAATACTTATAAACAATAAAAAGTTAATGTCCAATAACTTTGTTAAACAGTTTTAAAAGTAAAAGGAATACAGTTTTCTGTTTTAAAAGGAAGCCGATTTATCTCTTCTACAGGAATTATCAGGTTTTTGGAAGCAAATTTGCTCCTTGAGGTTATTATAGATTTCTTTCTTTTAATAGTTTGTCATAAAATCATTTTTTCAATCCATAACCAGCACTCATCTACTACAAGAGTAACTAGTTCATTGTCCTGAGTATGATAACAGTTAAATATTCCTTCAAAGATAATGTGAAGGTTCCCATTCATAAGAAATGAGAGTTCTTGATTGAAAAACACATTTCATGAAGGTCAGTATCTGAGGGCCTGGGAGAGTTAAAAAAAAAATGAAATTCTATAGAATTACTGAGTGCTGTGTGTGGTAGTCTAATGGACTATTGACTGAAGTCTTTGACTTGCATGAGCCAGGATCCCATATGGAACCGGGTTGTGTCCTGGATGTTCCACTTCCCATCCAGCTCTCTGCTTCTGGTCTGGGAAATCAGTTGAGGAAAGCCTCAAACCTTAAGACCCTGCACCTAAGTGGGAAACAGGAAGAAGCTTCTAGCTCTGGCTTCAGATTGGCTCAGCTCTACCCACTGCGGCCACTTAGGAATTGAACCAGGGAATAGAAGATTTTTCTCTCTTGGCCCTGCGTGGTAGCCTAGTGGCTAAAGTCCTCACCTTGGATGCACTGGGGTCTCATATTGACGCCAGTTCATCTCTCAGTGATCCTGCTTCCCATCTAGCTCCCTGCTTGTGGCCTGGGAAAACAGTTGAGGACAACCCAAAGCTTTGGTCACTTGCTCCCACATTGCAGACACCGAAAGAACTCAGCTCTGGCAGTTGCGACCACTAGGGGAGTGAATCAGCAGATGGAAGATTTTTCTGTCTTTCCTATCACTATAGCTGGCTTTCCAATAATAATCAAATCTTTTTTTTAAAGGGCCTTTATATATATCTGCCTTTCCAATAAAAAGGAATAAATCTAAAAAGAAGACAAAGAAGAAGAAGAAGAAGAATTACTGAGTGCTGATTAGAGTTTAGAAACATTTGGAAACATTTGTGTAAAACCCATTTTGCAGAATAATAATGAATTTTCACCAGAGGGAAGAGAATGAATAAACATAAAGGCACAAGTAAATGCTCTTTTGAAAACAGCCCTGGGCCCGGCGGCGTGGTCTAGCGGCTAAAGTCCTCGCCTTGAAAGCCCCGGGATCCCATATGGGCGCCGGTTCTAATCCCGGCAGCTCCACTTCCCATCCAGCTCCCTGCTTGTGGCCTGGGAAAGCAGTTGAGGACGGCCCAAAACTTTGGGACCCTGCACCCGCGTGGGAGACCCGGAAGAGGTTCCAGGTTCCCGGCATCGGATCGGCGCGCATCGGCCCGTTGCGGCTCACTTGGGGAGTGAAACATCGGACGGAAGATCTTCCTCTCTGTCTCTCCTCCTCTGTGTATATCTGGCTGTAATAAAATGAATAAATCTTTAAAAAAAAAAAAAAAAAAAAAAAAAAAAAGAAAACAGCCCTAATTTATTTTAGCTGAATCGGGATAAGGATTGAAGCATGAAAGCATTACTAACAACAGAGAAAAAAATCAGTTGTTTGAACTATGAATAAGACAACTAGGAGGGTCTGGTGTGATGGCTCAGTGACTAAATTCTCACCTTGCATGCACCAGGATGCCTGGTGGGTGCCAATTCATGTCCCAGCTGCTCCACTTCCTATCCAGCTCCCTGCTTATGTCCTTGGAAAGCATTGGAGATGGTCCAAAACTTTGGGAACCTGCAGCCATTTGGGAGGTCTGGAAGAGACTCCTGGCTCCGGATTCGTATTAGCTCAACTCCAGCTGTTGCAGCCATTTGGAGATGGAATTCTCCTTCTCTCTAAATACATCATTCCAATGAAAATAAAATAAATCTTAAAAAAAAAAAGACAACTAGGAACAAGTGTCTATATTCAAATGAGGATGTGACCATGGAACATGGGAGAACAATCACACTGGATGTGCTGACCTGAAATCATATTCCAAAGTAGTTGGAGCTAAAGGAGTGGGCAACCTCAGAGAGGAAAAACTCAAGGAGATGAATGATAGTCCAAGAACCTCAAGGATAACTACAGTCTTGGGGATGTTAGAGTGATTGTTATGACAGAGAAAAGAAACAGTTTTATACAGTGATTGTGGAGCATGACAAAGACACATGAATTAATAAGAACGAATGTTTCAAAAGGAAATAAAAACTGAAGAGTGTGGACCAAGGGATTTGGAGCAAAACATTTACTTGGAACAGTGGAGCTGGTAGTTCAATTGACAGATAAAATGGAAATAGTAACCATGCATCCATTTTTTATATGTATGCATTCGAAAGATTTATGTTATTTTCATTGGACAGGTATAGTTTACAGAGAGAAGGAGAGACAAAGATTTTTCCATCCATTGATTCACTCCCAAAGTGGCCACAGTGGCCACTGCTGAGCCAATCTGAAGCCAGGAGCCAGGAGATTCTTCCAGGTATCCCACATGGGTTCAGTGTCCCAAAGCTTTGGGCCATCCTCTGCTGCTTTCCAGCCAGAAGCAGTGACCTGGAAGGGAAATGAAGCTGCCAGAACATGAACCAGTGCTCAAAAGGTAAAAAGAGCTTGCAGGGGGAGGATTAGTCAATTGAATCATCATGCCTGACCCTAGTGGGAATGTAGGCTAGTACAACCACTGTGGAAATCAGTATGGAGAATGCTTGAAGAATTGCAAATACACCTGCCATATGACCCAGGAATGTGCCAAATAGAAGTGAAATCTGCATATGAGAAGGGGATCTGTAGTCCTATATTTGCTGCAGCACAATGTACAATAGCAAAGACATGGAAACAATCCAGATGTGCGTCTAAAGAAGAGTGGTTAAAGAAACTGTGGTACATCTACTCCATGGAATATTATTCAGCTATTAACAAGAATGAAATTATTCTATTTACAGCCAGGTGGTCCCAATAGAGACCATTATGCTCAGTGAAATGAGTCGATCACAAAAGAACAAATACCATATATTCTCTCTTATATAAAGAAACCAACATGGAAAGTGTAACTTCAATAATCCGATCTGTACTGTTTTTTGTTTGTTTGTTTTGGCTGTATCCCATGTGTTTTGATTTTATTTCAGTTCCATTTATTCCAAATAATTCCTTTTCTCTTGTCAAATTCATCCTGCCTCATGGATTACACAGTGGCATCATTTTTCCCAAGAGACTTTTGTATTTCCTTTTTGTCACTCAAGTGTTGGTTACTCAGTGGTGTGTTTTTCATGGTGTTGTAATTTGTTGTTGATGCTGCTGTTGTGACTGTTCTAACCCATACCAGTTGTTGACATTGTTTCATGGCTTCTCACTTATGAAAAGGTACAGTGATGGAGTACTGGGGTCTATCATATACAGATGTGGGGGTATAATAGAACATGCATCCCTGCTTCCAGACAAAAGATGGATTCCCAATGGAACTGTTGGACATGTGTAGACAATCGGATGCTGGACTGTCTGACATTGTGTCAACAATGTCGGGGCACACTTAAATAAGAGGCTGATAGAATTATGACTCCTTATGAAGGACTACACCATTGTAGTAAAACAGTGAAAATCTGTTCGGGGTAGTGGAAGTTTGGGATGGAATCCAGGCCTATACAAAATTGTACCACATAAATCAGAACTAAAAATAAGACTATATTTTAAAAAAAACCAAGAGATTACTAAGTTGCTAGGTTAGGATGTCCACCACTAATTCCAGGAAAGACTTGTTCAGCAAAGCTAATATTAAGCTGACATTTTCAAAGCAATTGCACCTTGATGTTCTGCGCTATATTATAAACATGAAAATATGTTCCTAGAGGACAAATGTATTCTCTAGGGAAATAGAAAAACCTGACATAGCATGATGTCAGCATGAGGAAAAATAAATGGGTTTGCTCCTCAAAAAACTTAAAAAATACAATTCAAAGGGGCATTTTCCCAGAGATGATGTCTTACCTGGAAACGACATTCTTGGAAAGACAAACGTGCAAGTTAAAAGCAGCTGACTTTCTACTAATGCCGATTTCTTTGTTCCTTACTGTAAATAGACGAATGGTGTATCTGTTTAACGAAGGCTAATAGCACATGAAAGGCATTTACCGCTATTGATTTTCATGAGTTACAGATTTGTACCTAATGAAGATATTGCCTGGACTTGTGCACGAGTGTGTACGCCTTTCATCTTTTTCCCTTAAGTAATCGTTTTTCACTGTGAATTTTGTTAAAATGACATAGGACTTGTGAGATTTATGACTTTGGTGAATGACCTTTGAATTTGGTAAAGAGACTGTTTAATTAAAGAAGCATTGTCCCATTAAAATTTTAAAATATTTCTAAAGGTCAAAAAAGACTTATCTGGATTTGTTGTGCATGTTTTTTTGAGCTCAATATGAAACAGTTAACAAAAATAAGCAAAAGTAGCTTAAAAACAGACATGATTATTTGTAATCTAATAAAATATTTAAATTTTTTTGAATATTACAAACTATTTATAGAAAAAGTAATTAGGTTTTGTTCTCAACAGGTTAACTGTGTTTCAGTCTTAAAATCCTTGTAGAGGAAAACTGAAATTTCTGTGAGCAAGAGTCTTCATATTTTCTTTACAATTTTTAAATTATTGTTTATGAGGAATTCATCAACATAAAGAAGATTTCATGCCACATAATGCTGGATGAAAGAGGATAATTTCATAATGGAAATGTTGATATTTACAACTTTGATAATTATCAATAAATTGATAGTGCAACTCAACAACCCATAGCTGAATTTCCTATGACACTGAACATTTTGTTTAAAAACTGGTGACATTTACTCATTGTTAACCATCATTGAGGTAGGCTGCATCTTATCTGTTACTTAGCAACTACATATACTTAGTAAATATCTTATTATCCTGTATTCAAGTCAATGAATTGTGATTCAATAGAAATAATTAAAATTTTCTTAGTAACAAATATTAATACTAATATGCTACTTTTTAGTATTTGATTCAAAGAAAGTAAAACAAAATCAATACTTGCTTTGCTTGAGGGAATATGTATATTTTCTATTTATGTACACTTGCTTCCAATTTAAGAAATCTCAGTAATTTTGTCATCTAAGGGAAAACATCAGTGTTAGCTAAGGTTTGTGATGGATTTGAACAGATTTTTTTAAAAAACAAATCTGGACTGTCTTCTTTACTTCATTTTTTTTTTTAATTGGAGAGCCGGAGAGGGGAGACAAGAGACAAAATATTTGATCCACTTGTTCACTGCCCCACTTGGCTGCAACAGCCGAAGCTATGAGCCCATCCGAAGTCAGTAACCTCCTGCACATCTCCAACACAGATGCAGAGTCCCAAAGCTGTGGGCCATCTCTGCTGTTTTCCCAGGCCACCAGCCGGCAGCGGAATTGGCAGTGGAGCACCTGCAGCACACACCAGCATCCATATGGGTTCCCAGGGGTGCAAGGCAAATCATCGTGCCTGTCCTTACTGCATTTGATGTTGGGCATGCTGTATTCTTTTCTAAGCCTTTCCTCCAACGTGGGATAAGCATGATTTTATCCAGTCACAGTAAAAGTGAAAAACTAAGCACCATCTCACCATTTCTATTAGCCGAAGGCCTATTACTATAACTTCCTTCCTTTTTAATGTAGAATGAAAGAGTTTTATTTGATGAATAAATCATAGTCTTTCTTGCAAAAACTATATAATCACAATGCAATGTGCCCAAATTTCCATTTTCTATTTTCAGTGGTACACAATATATTTCATAAACACTTGTGGAGAGAATTAGGAATTTCACATCATTGTTAACATTTTCAACTCATTTTACTGCTATTTGTTCCAAACCTAGCTTCACAGATTCGAAAGCTAAACTAACAACTATGTGTTTTCACTGAATTTCTAAACTTTCAATGCACTTTTTGGGTACAGCTTTTTTGTTATTGATATCTGATTAAAATGTATAATGCATGTAATGAATACAATGTATTATCATAAGAGAAAGGCCCTGACATCAGTGGCTAACCCAATATACAGGGAGAGTTCTAAGGCTATTCTCCAGGCTAAATGACTTCATATGACTTAAGTCAGTTCTTCAAGAAAAAAAAAAATCACTTCCACAGTATTAGTGACCTCTAGCCTCATCAAACACATGTTTATTTGAGTAAAGCAATGGCAGAACATTTTAAATAATTAAAAATATGACTGGTTTAATTACTGGGTGCACAAAAACACTAGATTTCCCATTTTTTAAATCTTTCATCCTAGACATTTTGTACTCAGCATGTAAAGTGGGGACACAGAATATCAACCCTTTTCTTTTCCCAGCTAACTAGGTGGCTAAGAATACATCTAATGTTGACATCCCATATGTTCTAATTCTGTGCTCATCTGATTTGTAGGATTTAGGATGACTAATCAATGAGGTGTGAGGTGGGGCAGGTTGTTGGAAATTACAAGGACTGCATTGGGAATTTTTATTTTATATTACTTCGACCACATTGTGTTTAGTTTCTATTTTGTGTCTATATGTCCATCTTTCTATCTGTCTATTTATATATCTGTCTATCTACATAAAGAGAGTAGATGCAGAATGGAGAATCCACCTCACGGATTCTACACATGCAATGTGTTTTGACAAATCTGCTTTTCCAAAGTACCTAGCTCGTGTCTTCCTTAAAGCTCACAGTCAAGTAATGTCTATTCTGCTGCTCACTCTCTGGTGCTTGAAGTTTCATATTCTTCTCTTTAAATTTAACATATTCTTTTCTTAAATTTAAATTTAATTTTCTTCAAATGAGCTTTGTCTCATTTAAATTACATTTATTTTAAGTCATTCAAATTTTCACATATTTTGTTATCTTAAAGTATTCATTTTAATCAGTACATAGCTGTAATTTACATTAAAATTGAAAGTACTAAGCAATGCCTAACAAGAATAAAGCTTCCAAAATTATCAGATTGTTTTCTTTAGTTTTGATGATTGTTCAATTTATAATATTACCCACAAAAACAAAACAGCATTTTATCTTATTGTAAACTAGACAATGTTGTTCACTTGACTTAAAAATCTTGACAATTGTAGAATTATAAAATTACCTAGAACACACTATAATAACTCTAGAATATTGCTGAGTAGTAGAACAACAAGTAAAAAGTTTTCTGTACAGGAAGTGTCTTTCTTCCCATTACAAGTAGTCCCAGGACTAATTTGGTATTCCCAAAATTTCTTGGGATTTAGCCTTCACCCCACATCTTCCATGTAACATTTTTGTTCTTAGGCCCATTGCACCTGGTTCACATCCAGGGTTGCACTGAGTTTTAAGAGGCATGGAAAAGAAAAAGAAAAAAGAAAGGACACCTGTGAACTGAATCTTGTCTCTTTAAGTGAGATTTGCTATGAGCCCCAGTCCAGGTCACTAAGCATGTCATTAGCCAGTGTTCAGTTATCTCCAAATCTATACATTATAACATTTTACTGAGCATGTTGATTCCTCGAACAAAGGGAAGCCTTTCAGGTAGCTGGAAGATAGGAAAGAATGAATACTGGGTGGGGTGACATAGGTGTCTGGCACAACGCACCAGGACCCATAAACTGCCCTCATCATAGAATTCTGCAAACAGTTGGGTAGTTCCCTTCTTCCTACCCCGCTTTGTGTGAGTATGTGTTGGAGCTAGAAAATGAAGATGGCTTACTATTGAAGTGCTACATACTCAAAGATGTATGTCAAGTTTGGAGTGGGAACTGGACAGACAGCCCAAGTCTGCACTTGTGAGGGAAAGTAGATTTCCAAGTGACAGAAGGTTGCCATTGCTTAACACACACTGAACTGCTCAGCTGTAAATGTAGGACCAGGGTCAGCTGCTGCTTACCTAGCTGTTCGCAGGGGCCTAAGGCAGAATGATACTAGTGTTGTCAAATTTTGAGAATTTAGCAAATCTTTTCTCACATACAATTTCAAAATTAATCAGCCTGAGTTGCAGTGCATTGCTCTACTTCAGTCTTACCAGCTAGCTGAGTGAATATTGTTTCTTTAAACATTATAATGTGATACTCATATAAACTTTTAATTTGTGTACTTAGAATGTTGTATAACATTTATGTGGGCAAGCATATAACTTTTGAACCCAAAGCCAATTCAGTACACTAAATATCATATGTATATGTCACAAAAGATAAACTGATTTCACGGAACATGTGTTACTTTGATCTGTGGTATTTTTTCCATTAGCTTGCAAGGCGAAGAGACAGAGTGAGACAGTCAGACATACACAAGGAGATCTGCTAAGCATTGCTTCACTTCCCAATGTATACAACAGCCAGCTTTGAGTTCATTGGCATCCAGGAGCCCAGAATGACATCTAGGTTTTCCATAAAGTTCAGAAACCCAATATTTGATCCAACACCTGCTGCCTCCCAGAATATATTAGCAGCAAGGTAGATTGAATCTGAAGGACCCTCAATCCAGGCATTTAGAGAGGGGATGTGGGTGTCCCAAGTGGCAGCTTAACAGACTCACCAAATGCTCACCTTATGCCATGGTTTTTTCTTTTCTTTTTTTTTTTAAGAGAAGAGATTCATTATGTAATATCAAAATCCTAATTTTTAATATCATAGTTCAAAATGGGTAAGCTTTCATATTCAGATGTATTCTAACTTTATGTCTGCCTGGAATGAAGAAGCTAATGAATGCTATATTAAATGTTGCATTTCTGGGCCTGGTGTGGTAGCTAGTGGCTAAAATCCTAACCTTGCAAGTACCAGGATCCCATATGCGCTCTGCTTCATTTCCCAGCTGTTCCATTTCCCATCCAGCTCCCTGCCTGTGGCATGGGAAAGCAGTAGGGAATGACCAAAGCCTTGGTCACCTCCACCAGTGTGGGAGACCCAGAAGAAGCTCCTTGCTTCAGATCAGTGTTACAGCCACTAGGAGAGTGAACCAGTGGACAGAAGATCTTTCTCCCTGTATCTCCTACTCTGCATATATCTGTCTTTCCAATAAAAATAAATGCATCTTTTAATATAATTACATTTCTGTATTAACGTAAATGGAATTTATTTTAAAGTTTTGATATGTTTGTTCCAGCTTTGGAAAATTAAAATTTGTAAAAAATTGTACCCTTCCTCAGACTGTTTCCAAGGAGCTATAAACACAAATCTAGAACAACTTCCTTTGACCTTAAAAATACTCACTGAACAGGAAGATGTACATGATACACTATTTTTTATCACTAATTTTCTTGTGTGCCTTAGCTGAAATTCAGTTTTGTTTCTTTATTTTCCTCTTTCTAATCATACTTTTAAGCAAAGCAAAGATTAACTCTCTGGATGCAACAGTATAAATTCAATTATTTTTGAAACGAAGTTTTTCTCTTCACCAATTAGTTTCATCATAGCCTTATTATGTATTAAATGAAGTAAAAATGTTTACAATGAAAATGTGTGTTTGAAAATTTTTTAATGATTATTTCTGAATTTTCACAAAATTGGTTTTTAAAAATGAGGTTACATATATTTTGAAGAATTCTTTCATTAACATGCCAGTTTTTTTTTTTAAGTGAAATGTTTCTTTTAGCATCATTGACCCAGAACACTACGCTCATTTAATCTTTCTTTCATCTGGTGCACTTATTACCTCCTTACAGATCTCCTGGATCTGTCCCAAAGTTCAGGGACTGCTGAAGTTAGTGCAGTTCAGTGTTTTTCATTGAATTAGGCTGTCTTTGGCCTTTCTTTTTCCTTTTTACTAAAGCTTGCATATCTTATGTTCAAAACCCCTAAATACTATGATGTTCATACATACATAGGTTGCTAAAGTGCTAGGAAATCCACACGTTATTGTACACAGTCATATAAGAATTCTCAGATAGTGCCATCATCTGTGATTTTTTTTAGATTTATTTATTTTTATTACAAAGTCAGATATACAGAGAGGAGGAGAGACAGAGAGGAAGATCTTCCGTTGGATGATTCACTCCCCAAGTGACCACAATGGCTGGTGCTGTACCGATCCGAAGCCGGGAACCAGGAACCTCTTCCGGGTCTCCCATGGGGGTGAAGGGTCCCAAAGCATTGGGCCATCCTCGACTGCTTTCCCAGGCCACAAGCAGGGAGCTGAATGGGAAGTGGAGCTGCCGGGACTAGAACTGGCACCCAAATGGGATCCCGGAGGATTCAAGGCGAGGACTTTCCCAGCTAGGCCACCCCGCCGGGCCCCATCTGTGATTTTTTAACTTGGTATCTGTCCAACAATGCTGACAAAAGTTGCCAGTGCATGCCTAATTAAAAAAAGAAGTTACACTGAAACATTTTAAGAAGCCGTAGGCTCTTTCTGTCACATCTTCTTCAGTCAATTGCTATTCCAATGGACCTAATGTGAGAAAACAGAGTTTATAACATTTCTACAAATGTTGGGATTTTCACATATGTTCATGTATTTTTCATGATATACCTACTGGAAAAATTAAATTGATCCAATAGAATAACTCTAAAATTTGTAAATTGTAGTGTACCATTTTTTCCTAGGAAAGTAGATTTCATGGGTCTTTCAGAATGACAAAGGAAGAAAATTCCAGTACTCAAGGGGTTAGTAGAGAAGAAGAGATAAAGAAAGGAAATGAGTAATAGTAGCCTGAAAATCGGCAATAATAATAGCTGGTATTAAAGAAATAAATGGGAGAGGAGTATAAGGTATTAAATTCTACAGAAGCAGAATAAGATTTAGATACAATTATGAACTGTTGACTAGCTATTGTGAGGACACTGCAGTTCCTAAGTTGAGGGTTTATAAATCAAATTATGATGGAGCAAGAGGTGACAAATTAGGAAGCATGATTTTAAATAATTTTCCTCTAGTTTGGTCTGAATGGAAAAACAGACAGGAAACACATGGCAGAAAGTAAACATTTTCTATAAGATGAGAATGCTCCAACTTCTCTTAGGGTGAGGAGAAAGAACCTGAAAGAGAAGGGCCAAAAGTGTTAAGAAGCACAGGGAGTTGAGAATGTATAAATTTGAAAAAGAGGGGTCTAAATTCCCAAAACTGATCAGCCTGGGCAAGCCTGTGTGGCACTGTAAATCTAGGGTGATAGGTACAGAACATGGTATGAGGAGAGTAGTGAATTGAAGAAATTTACCAGTGGCAGACTTTGTTTTCTGATGAAATACAAAAGAAAGAAATTAAATATGAGAATGGTTGTTTCAGCATATAAATCCTAATAACACTGAGAAGAATCATGTATGAATTGGCATATGGCTAATGATACATAGAAGACTTTGGAACCCAGCTAAAAGTAACTGCAGATCAACCTATAAAAAGGTAATTTACTTCTGTGTTTTTGAAAGGGGAGAGGATAGGAGAGACAGAGCAAAACAGGCAGAAGCAAGATAGGAGAGAGAAATTGATTCATCTCCTTGGGTTTACACCACACGCATCCACTACAGCTGGCACTGGGCCAGGCCGAGCTTGGGAGCCATGAACTCATTCTGGTCTCCCAGTGGATGGCGGACACTTACTATCTGCTAGTGTGCATATTAACAATAAACTGGAATTAGAGGCAGAGGTGGGACAAGACACTCAAATATAGGATGTAGGACTCCTAGGTAGTGTTTTAGTCACTTCACTAAACACCTGATCATAGGATAATATTCCTTTTCAAATTCTCTTTCAACTGAATGTCAAACAACGCACTTCAGAAGGTAATTCAAAGGTAAAGTTAGATGGGGAAAAATTACACAAAGCGAAGACCATAGCACATCACGGCTATAATATGTTTTATTGAGACAACAGTTTGTGGTCTGTTTAACGGTCTCCTGCTCTATAACTTAACAAAACTAACCAGGAAGGGCCAGCAAGGAGATGGAAGAGATGTATCTCAATGGACTACCTGTGAATCGGTCGGTGTCCAGCAGCAAAACAGAAATTACATTACCTGCTTTCAAATAAAAAAATGTAATGTAATAAATTGGTCATACAGGGATAAAAGATGAGGCAAACAAAAGAGAAACAGTAAGGTGTCCCAGGGTTTAACTTCCAAATGAAGCTACTGCCATCAGATGACTGATAGGACAACAAAAGGTATTGCTAACAGAGCTTGGAATCTGGGGGTGTAGACAGGCAAGGACAAGGAAGCAGCAAGTGGGCACTGTGGGTCATTTGTGATGTAAATGAAGGTCCTATCCAGCATGAGCTGAGGCTGCCAAGGAGATGCCAAGAGAGGTGAGACTGAAAGAGTATTTCCAACTTAAATGCTTCTTCTCTCTCTCCTGCTACTTACAGAATGATGAAAGCACAGGCAAAAGTTTTCTGGGACGTGGAGTGGACAAGATACCAGCTGATAATAATCTGAGAGCAAACTTGATACGTCCTGAAGTTTAGAGTCACAGGATTCATTCAGGCCGAAAAAAGATGCTGGTGTAGTGCTGGGTGCTCGTTTGTATTTTGGCTACATCAAAGCCATCCCATTGCTCTCCTCAAACCAATGAAGAGAAAGACTAGAACAAGAAAACAAGCAGGATTTTCACACCATAAGGAATCTTTTGGACTTTGAGTCATTGGAGCCACCACAGGACCACAAGTGGAGATGTCAGGAGGTGGAATTGCTCAGAGATCCAAAACAGCAGCTGCAAGGAAGCCAATCCCTTGGAATCCCTCCATCCACAGCAAGATCCTCTTGCAGGCTGGTTATTTCTTATCACTGCCCAATCTCTCCATCTGCCCTCCTTAGGGAAATTCAACTCTCATCACAACTGTCTCCACTGACCTTGGTTCAAATTTGTGTATAAGGCTGTGTTTCTCTATCAATGACTTTTTTTGGGGGGGGTACATGGTAGAAATGAAATGCGGTTTGCTTGCTCTTCCATAACTATCAGTGAATGTATGTTATAGTTCCATCTCTATGTTAGTAGAAAATGCACCCCGGTGTTTTCATTGTGTTTATTTCCTGACATGATCAGAAAGCAGCTCTGTAATGCCCCAATGGAGATCCAAGGGAACCTGCTCACTTACATACGGGTTACACTATTATTCCTCTGCTGAATTAATCTGCAAACTATAATCCCAGATGTGTATTTCAGCATGCTGTGGGGTCGTTAGCTGCTTGACTGCAAGAGCTCTCTATTCAAGAAATAAAAGTTGACTCGCAGCTTTTGTTATTGCCTAGTGTCTTCGAACAGTAACAAAATGTTGAACAGCAAATTACAGTATTCATCTAGTTATAGAAAAAGTGTACATGTATGTCGGGAGCACTGCACGTATGCCCTAAGATGGTGCTGAGACCTCTCCTCCCTCCGGAGCCTGGCAGTACACAGGTTTCAGGAAGTGCCTTCTGATTGGCCCATAGCTGCATGCTTAGCACGTGTGCTATGTGTGATCAGAGCCATGATTGGCGGGCCTGCCGCATGCATCTGTGACCTTTAAGCTGATTGGACTAGGATTGTATTTAGCGGTGGGGGTTTCAGGAAGAAGGGGGCCAGCACAGGGAGACGGAGGACAGAGTACGACTGGGACGGACGGACGGACGGACAGACGGACGGACGGACAGACAGAAGACTAGAGGTGACGAGGAGGTTGGGGAATGAAGCAGAGACTAACGGGAGGAAAAGGGAGAAGTCCAGTCGACTGGCTGGGAAACGGACTGGTTGGAAGAATAAAGTGCCTCAAGATACAGAACCTGGAGTGTCGGGTGAATTCTTCTGCGGGATGGAAGACCCCGACAACTGGTGCTGTGACTCAGACCCAATTTAGCCGGTAAGCCGCAAAAGTGGGAATAAGGTAAGCAGCTGAGCAGAATGCTCAGGGAGCCGCTGAACAGCGGGAATTAATTTTCAACTGAGATTTATTTCTCAGGGAGGCGCAAAAGCGGGAACGTGCACGTAAAGCTCGCGGTGTGCGACAAGAGAGAAAGCTCACAGTTATGCGACAAGAAGGTTCACGGTTAGTGACTAGAAAAAAGTTAGAGCCATGGGGAATTTGTCCTCCAGGGTGCTCATGCAGCACTTACGGCAGGGATTGTTAAGTGAGTCAGAAGAGGCCTCTGGAAGTGAGTCTTCTGAGGATCCTCCACCCATTAAAAGCTTGGCTAAATGCTTTGCTCTGATAGCAGTTCTTGGGATGCTGATTTTGTTAGGCCTTATATTGCTGACAGGTGGTTGCTTTTTGATTAACCCAGATCTCCATTACCTGACCCTAAGTTTTCTGTTGCCTGGTTTTCCACCTTTTAAATATCTTTATAGTATGATCAGAAAGAAAAGGTCAAGAAAAAAAAATTGCAGAACTTGTCCTCTGGGCTTGCAGATTGTACTTTGGAAAGTCTTTTGTTGTGCAGGCTAGCTTCATCTGCATATCCATGGCCCTTGGCAATTTTGGAAATTTGGAGTTCAAGGAGTAATACAAGACAAGTCTCTTGAGATTTTGGGGGTTTCAATTGTGATGTTTTAAAAAATGTGAAATTTTATCGCAAATAATTTGTTATAGAAGTAAATTTTAACTCATTATTAAATTCTTTCTAGATATAAGTTAAATTAATGTGGTATTATATATAAAGCATTTTTATAGTTTAAAATAATTTTTGTGTTTTCGGCTGGTTATCCAACTTCTTATTGCTTAAAATTGGTAAAGATTTTGTTTTGTTTTAAAGGTATTTGAGTGATGATTTCATGTCAATAATGAAGTTTAATCTATAATGTGTTATATTAATAATAGCAAAAACCTTTTTCCAGATATTTTTAGTCATCCTTAAAGAGGTATGCAAGAATTCAAAATTTTCCAATTCTAGTATCTCTTGGTATTCTTACGAGGCCTCAAGAATGCCAACGGATTTATCTCCATTTTGTGGACACAGTTAATCAGGGTGATTGGATTAAGATTATTGCCAATGCACATTTTTAATGATTTAGCTTTACAGTTGTATCTGGTTGTTCATCAAGTATTTTTAGGATGGCTATATTATTGGGAAGATTGAAATTCACATTTTTGCAATGATGAAAAGATTTCATAATGGTGATTTTTCTTTCTCAAGGTCTTTGTTCAAGATTATTTGATGGCTTTTCAGCTACTGGTTTCTGGAGAATATCACTACTAATAATTTTTTAAGTTTCAAAAGTGTGTGTGCGCGCGCACATGTGTGTCTTAATGTTTGTCTTCTGTATAAGGTGTTTAAAATTGTTATAATGTGTTATTGTCTGTTGGTCAGAAAATGTTCTAGCTTTTGTGAATTAAGTTTAAACTTACTGTAGGAAATATTTTAAAAAGCAGGTAAATTAATGCATCTGTCCCATCAGCTATCTGAATCCTCAGCTGCAAAGGCGGGACACATAATTTGCATATCAACAGCAAAAGCAGGTTGCCTTGAGCTCTGAATTCTGCAGACACTCCCAGATCCCATCCTCATTTGAAGGAGAGGATCAGTCTGTATTTTCCCAGAAAACAAAAATGATCCACAGTGGATTCATGAGAGGCTTGTCTGGCAAGCTCCTGCTGTAGAGTCTTGTGAAAGCTCGGGTACTGGCCAAGATGATGGCATTTGAATCGGAAGATCGACGGGACAAGCAAGTATATTGGACCTTTGTTAAGCACCTATCTCTTTCCTATGAGCACGTAGGTCCTGATATTTCCTGCCAGTTTCTCCTTAAACCAGACTATCAGACTGTCTGGTGTGTGACCCCAGCTGTTGGGGGTCTGCAACTTTTTTACAAATAGCTTAATTTCTGCCCATGCTTTTTCTTGGAAGGTGGCATACCAAGAGTTTTGTTCAAACACTGTGTTGCGTAATGTTGCTGCAGGAAACCCCCAGTGGAATTTAGAGACAGGCACTGGGGATCTACAGAGATGCCTCTCCAAAGTTATTCTAGGAGCCAATGAGCCTTACGTGGATTTTGTGGCTAACTTATTCAAACTACCTCAAGAATTTTTGGGGAGGTGGAGTCAGCAATGCCTTTGGTAAAGCAGTTAGCGTATGAATAGGAAATGGTGCAGTGCTCCCGACACATGTATACATGTATACGTATTAAGCCTCTGGAAAGAGGAAGAGTCCCTGGATTAATAATGAAGATGCCTCACAAACCCCAATGGATGGAGACAAATCAATTCTTCTTCAGGTTTTTTTCCTTTAAGATCCTGATACAATAACTTATAAGAAGTAAGCGAAAATATTTGAAAGTGCTCCTGCAATACTTTGACTAAGCTATAATTTTATGAAAAGATTAAATAAGGAAGAATTTGGAAATATTACTTCTATGGCTTTACTGACATCCTGTTTTCGCTTTTATTCCCTGAGAATAAAACACCATCTCTGAAAGAAACTGATGTATTCTGTTTGACGTGTTTAACAGAGATTTAAATCTAAATGTCTTTTCATCTTGGTAGGGTAGGTCAAACAGAGAAATAAGATTGAAACAAAGGTCAGGAAAATTGATGGAAGCCAATGGAGGGGGTGGGTCATTGTTATTTAGAAACACAAAGAAAATATGTGGCAAAGAACTTGAAAAAATGAAAATGCAATGCTTGTGCTGAAATAAAGAATACCATAAGCTGTCCATAACAATTCTTCTAAATCAGATGTGAAGACCAGAGAAGAGAATAATTTGATATTACTCTTGTCCCTCTCCATTCATTTTCACCATGCTTTTCTTGATTTTAGCTTTGTCCTATTTGCCCAGCTTTCCTTTTGAAGTCAAAAGTTGTTTACTGAGGAAGTTCTATCGAGTTGGGTCCTGCGAAACATCCATGGATTCACTTGTTTCATACATTTATGATTTCACAAAATGTTCTGCGTGCTTTCTTTGTATCTATCCTATCTACTATTCTAGTTGCTGGAAAAGAACAGCAAGCAAAACACACAAAAATGTGCTCTCCGGAGCTTACATTCTACTGAGGAAGAAGAGACAATAAATTAATTAAAATCAAGTTTATGGGAAGAATTAAAGAGTAGAGAAAATTGAGATCTTCAGGAATTTCACCTTTTTAGAGAAGATTGGGGGAAGCTATAGTAGGAAGATGTTATTAAAGTAAGACCTGGCAGAAGTGTGAGCATGGGCCGTGTGGGTATTTGGAGAAGAGTATTATAGAAGTGTACAGCAAGAGTAAAGGGTTTTGGCTGGGTTATTTGTTGCCTGCTAGATATGCAGGTGGAAGTGTCAAGTAGGCAGACAGATTTAAAAGCCTGGGGTTCAGGTAGAGGTCTTTGCAAAAGATATAAATGTGTGGTTTGTTAGCATACAGCTAATTTGTCAAAGCACAGAACTGGGAGATATGTAAAACAGGATGGAACCAAAACAGAAAATGCTCACAATACAAAGTCTTGGGAATGGGGTTATCACGCTCAGTGGCATGACTGGGAGCAGAGCCATTCACCCCATCCAGCCCAAGATTAGACAGACCTGAGAACTGGGCTGTCAGGCTCAGTGACACAACTTGCCATTCAACCTAGAGATTAGTGAGGCCAGCACTGCTCTAGGGAAGCTCAGGGCAAGCGAGTGTCCGACAGTCAGGTGGCCAGAACATGCTTCAAGGAAAGAGAAGTCACTGTGCCAAACGCTGCTGAGAATGCAAACAAGATCGGGGCCTGACAGATCATTGTTGTCTTCACTACTACGCAAAAGAAATGAGACATGGCTCTTCCCTGGGAATAATTCAGTCCAATAGAGTCCAACAAACAAAATAGGAAAGCAGAGCTAAGGGCAGGGATCATGAGAGGAGGCAATTTTGATTGAAACAATAGAAAAGTTGGCAGGGAGAATGTGACACAACCATGTACTGCTGATATATAAAAAAGTGTTAAAAGCTAAGGAAAAGATGCAGCTAAGTGGCCAAGCATAACTTATTTTTACTCAATGAAGGAACATTATTCTGGTTACTTGGTACTTTCTTTAAGGAACTTTTTTTTTTTCTTTTTAATGCTCCCATAACACTGGAAAAAAATGTTTGGCATTATTTTGTGTGGGGAGCTCAATTTGGTTGATGACGTTGATCGATGTTTCTGTGCTAGCTGATTTTCAGCTTGTTTGCTTTATCGATCTTTGAAAAAGAATTATTGCAGTATCCAACTGTAACTGGAGTTTTAATTTCTCCTTTCCAATTGAACAGCTTTTGCTCTATGAATTTTAAAGTATTTTTTATTAGATGCTAGATACTTAGCATTTATAGTCTCTTGATTAATTGGCCTTTTGAAGATTTTAAATTCTTTATTTCTATGCTAATTTTTTACTTTTTTCATTCAGAACTACATTCAATCTGATTTTCTATAGAAGTTCTAGGTTACTTTTGGAGTAGTGTTAACAGACTACCTTATTCAATCTTTTAATCCTTTTGGTTTTATACTTAAAAATGTCCTTGTTGGCAGTAAACAGCTGTTGCTTTTTATATAAACCATATTAATATGGTGGAGCTTAAGCATACCCAATATTTTTTTTCCTATTTTGTTCAAAGTGTTCTTTGTTCAGTTCCATGTCTTTCATTGTCATTTTTTTGAATTCCTTGGTTCTTATTTATTGATTCTTTCGTATATGCTCTATTGGCTTTGAACTAAAATTCCTTGTTGTGTGATATTAGTTGCTGATTTACAGAATGGAGTATGGATCTTTAACTTACTATAGTTTGTCTCAAAATGATATTATACTACTTGCTTGTTTTAAAAGCACCTTACATGTGTAAAAGCTTGTTACAAGGGTGTATTTTTATTTCTCTCTTCATGTCTGTATTAGTTGGGGTTCTGTTGTGAGAAAGGCTAGCAGAAAATGTGTGTAGCTATATGATGGAATTCCTACAGGCACTGCCTCACATGAATGGAGCTTGAGAAATCCCAGAGCAAACCATAGATTGGAAATCTGGGGATGTTTGTGGCATGGTTCGTCCAAGTCCAAAGGCTTTAGAACCTCTAGAACTAGAGAAGCCAACGGTGTAATTCTCAGGCCCAAGACAAAATTCTGAGACCCCTGAGAGGCTGCTGGTGCAAGTTCACTAGGCAGAGAATTCAGAAGCTGGGAGTTCTAAGTACTCATGAGCAAAATGTGGTCCATCTCTGATCTCAGAGAAGACACACATTTGCTTGCAGTATTTTTTCTAGGATCCACCAAATATGAAGACCCACCTCATTCATCTAAGCACACCTGCTGCAGTCACCTTCCAAGATCTCTCACGTTCATGCCTTCTCACTTTACTAGATACTCCTTAATAGAGGCAAGTTGAAGCCTGCCATTAAACATCCCACTGTCCTTTGTCCTTTGATAAATCAAATTTTATTCTGCCAAATGTTATGAAGCCCACAATCCATTATTATTTTGAATCAGTTATAATTGATTTTTAATATGTACAGAAAAAGCTATTTGATATTCACTCATATCCTTTCCAGGGTTCTTCAGTTCCTGGTGTCAATTGAGATTTTTGCTGTCCTGTCTGCTGAAGTACTTCCTTTAACCTATCCTACAAGGCAGGCCTATGCTAATGCTTTTATTCAATTTTCTTTGGTCTGAAAAGTCCTTGCTTTGCCCTTGGTTTTGAATTAGGTTGAGTGTGGAATAGTAGATTGATATAGTTTTTTTTTTTCCTCTTAATATTAACAAGAACTTGCTTTACTTTCTTCTGGCTTATTTTATTTGTAACAACAAATCTTTTGTCTTCCATATCTTGGTCTCCCTGAACATAACTTTTTGGTTTTTTTAACATGTCTTACTTAAGATTGACCTCTTAACCACTAATTTAAAGCAATTTGATAGAATTTCCTGCTCAGGGCCTGGTGTGGTGGCCTAGTGGCTAAAGTCCTCACGTTGAACACACCAGGATCCCAGGGGCCTTGGATTTCCTTCTGCCTATCAATGGTCCTATTTTATTGACTGATGGACATCCTGCAGGTGTATACCTAGGGGCTTGCGTCTAAGGAGTAAGTCTAGATCAGTTATTATAGGAATTAGGAAAGGCAATTGACTAGAAAGAAATAAAGGAATTATGTTTGTTTAACTTCCAAATACATTTAGGAGAATTTCTTTGAAGTTCTACATTTCTATTATTAGAAAATGAAGCATATGATGTTTTTAGTAAGAAATTAACACTGCTAACTATAACTGGAAAAATACATCCAGATCATGATTTTCCCATAATATTTGGCTTCCCACTTTATTTTTGGATATAAACTAGTTTAAATTTAGCAAGAAATATCCTGAAAGTTTCTGAAGTAAATGTGCTTTTAAAGTGACAAATCTGATAAAACATTAAACATACACCCATTTGAGACTGGGTACATAGACATTATTCACTAAATACAATATTGTTTTCTCTCAATGATCTTTTGTAACATTCTAATAAAAGTTATGGATCAATATAGTAAAGATCTTTAGAAGTATTTTAAAATCAAAAGACAATTAACTTGTAAAAACTGATGTGACACATTGTTTCATTTATGAAGATTGATGATTAGAGAATTAGTTTGATCAGATGTATTAGGTAATATTTTAAATAAGCTAAGAATTATTTGCTTCTATAAATATTTGGAAGAAAATAAATTTATAAAGTAGGTAGAGCTAAACATGTATTAGAAAAATTCATGATGATTAGTCTGTGTTACGAAACCATGTAATAAAGCAAAAAAGCAAATGCTTAATTGCTTATTAACCAGACAAATGCAACAGACTGTTGATATTAGAAAAGAAAAAGGTAAATTAGCAGATAAGAAAAAGACTCCACAAGAACCTGACATTTGAGTGTTGCCTCAAAAGATGGCTAGGATTGGTCAGAGGCATTAACTAATAAAGCTTGATCAGAAGTATTAATTAATAAAGAAGATGATAATGGAAAATAGTCACCAGTATATAATGATTGTTCTGTGTCTGAAACAGCTAAAGTACTGTATAAATGAAGGAATCTTCAGAAAGTTGGTGAGAAATGTGAGCTATCACAAAGGTATGTGTGGACTCCAAAATATTTTTGTGTCCAAGTAGATTTATCTATTAATTCAATATTTTCCAATAATTAATTCCATATTTGCATCTATGTGTTTTGTCATTGCCATTATTAATTAATAGATGAGGACATTCAGGTATGGGTAAAGTTAAGTAACTTGTACAGGGTTTCACAGATATCAGGTGTTCAAGCAGAGATTCAAACTCTGTAAGCATAAAGCATGTGGGGAATGGATGGATTCTTCTAGGAAAGTGTTGAAGGAAAATATCTCAGGTCCTTAGACACCATGGCTAAACATATTTATATTACCTGATGTGAGAAACAAAACTAAAACCAGAATTCTAGTTTCAAGTTCAGTATTTGTTCTCTTTTGTTTGAATGTTGATCACATGACATTTGGCAATCATTTGACCTACAAATATTTATGCTACATTATTATGTTCTAATCATTTTCCTTGGAAATGGTGATTCATAAAAGAATGGAACTTACTTTTTACTAGAGTCAGAAAGTAAACACAAATATAAACACAAACTACATGCATTAAAGATATATCGTAGTGATAAAGGTTTAAAAAAATCAAGACAAAGTACTAGGCATTTACTGGAGAAAATGTTAACTAGATGGCTGGAATAGTGTTTCTTAGAATCTAATGTTTGCACTGAGAGGTAAATGAGAAGAACTGAAGACACGGATGAGCAGACCGATCTAAACATGAACAGAATGCTGGAATGGCAGAGAGGCAAGCTAAACACAGTCAAAAACAAAGAACAAGCTGGTGGAGGAAGACAGAGCAAGAATACCAGGAAAGGCAGGGAAGAGAGAGCACAGAACAAGAACAATGTTACCCCCCTTTCAAGTCATGCCTAGCCTGGATGTGATGGAGAAGAGTTCAAAGCTTTTTGAATTTCTTGTAAGGAGGCTCTAGATATTTAGCATCTAAAGTGTGGTTTTAGGTCAACCTTTCTAAAAAGCAGTAATCAGCCCATTGTTCTTTCCTTGCGTCTGCATTCTTAGAATTATAGTTTCATAGGTATTCAAGCAACCCACATGTTGTTATCAGCATGCAAGACCCAAGATATCAAGATAAAGCTTAATGGGAACTGCAAGCACTGCAAAATTCTAGCAGAGACTGCAGCAGGACAACTCCTGGAACTAGAGGGGGATTTTTAGCTCTAGAATATTGTGTGTGCAGAGATTCATGCAATCATTATGCTAGAGCTGGAAGGGAGTTCAGTGAGCACTTCATTTTGTAAATGAAGAAATTGGGTCTTGGCCAGGTTATTCACTGCCCAGGGTCATAAAACTCATTAAGCAGAATCAGACTGAAATTATTCCTGTAAGTCAGATGCTGAAGAAGGGAAATAGAAAAATCCTTTTTAATTCATGATTTTGCCAAAACATTTCATTCTGTACTTTAGTAATTCATTGAAATTGAAGTCAATATTTTGTGCAATGTAATGATCACCTAATCCACCACACTTCTCCTGCACTTCCCCTGCACTAGGGAGATTAAGCATCTCATTTGTTTATCCTTTGAAAAGCACAGGTGTTGTCATTAGAGGCTGTCTTATCCAGGTTTTGTATCCTGTGTCACCTTCTGCTGTTCACCTTTGGTCTACCCTATGGTTTATATAGATTTGCTATCACTACGCAAATATCAACTGAAATCATTCCTCAATGGCATTATCTATCATTCCTGTATTTTTTTTTTCTGGGAATTCTCTGCTGGCTCTTACATGGATGCCTGCAGGTATCTACTTAGCCATTCTGAGCAAAGATATATCAGGAACTATGAGGAAGTTCTTGACCCAAGGAACAAGGAAGCTGATAGATAAGTACACCGTGACTCAGTGACTAACATGCATCATTCTGTGGGCAACTGTCTATGGCTGTGCAGAAAAAACTGGCCCTGCATTGTCCACAGGAGCAATCAATTCTTCAACGCTCCTTGGAAGTGGTCTTACTCATTCCTGCTTAATGTTGTACAAATGTCTATTCTTTTTCTTTCATGTTGCACGGTTCGCAAATGTCTAGTTGTTTTTTGGGGGGGAGGGTGGGATGACTTCCCCAAGGACCCAGATATGTGTAATCCCTTAGTTCAGAATATGTTATTTGAAGGAATATATGCTAAGATATTGTCCATTTGTTTACACAATAATTTCTCCTCACTGGAAAATCATTTCTTTTTAAAATTTAATTTTGATGATTTTATTTAGTTGATTAGGATGCAAAGGTGAAGGTCTAGAGGAAAGTGGATGAGACCATTGTTTCCACATTCTCTTTTTTCCTTCCTGTATCTGGGAGAAGGTGGGAGATAAAGGGAGAAGCCACACCCAGCCCCGAGGGCACCACTCAATTGGTTTTCATAGTTCAACAGTTCTGACTTGCTGTAGATCTCACCACTTCTAGCACAATGAAATCTCTCCAGAATCCACTGGCTGACATGTTCCACCTTAGAGTCTCCATTTGCCCAGATTTTCCCTGCCAACACTTGGATGTAGTAGTTGATTAATTTGTTCTGTCCTCCACCCTCTGTAGTGGTTCCAGGTGTCCTCTGCAGGGTCCAGTGTACTGCTATATCCCCCATGTGCACCTGGATATGCTGTGCTCTGCTCTATCTAAGCCACTGAGGAGGCCCAGCTCAGACACATATATATATTCCATGGTCAGACCATGGGCCTGCAATTATCTCCATGGCTGCAGTTCCCAAAGAAACCTTATCTGAAGTGATTCCAGACATGATTCTGTGTGTACTTGCAATACAGGGTCTGGCACAGTCTGTTACCCCAATCAGACTACCTGCACACTGGTGGTTGCAATTGCTGGGTCTGTTCTGTCTCTGGCCCTGTCTTCTACACAAACCAATGGATTTTGCCATCCAGCTAGGTCCTGCCTACCACATACCTGGCTTTCATGTACACCAGTGGGAACTGCAGTCTAGTAGGAGTGACCCGCAAAAACTCCCACCAGACCCATCCCGCTTCATTGGTTCTCATGCTTGCCAATATGTACTGCAGATTGATTCAGTCTGTCCCACAACCCATTCAGCTCTCATACATGTCAATGGGCATTGAAGCCTAGTTCAGCCCAACCAGCCTCACTCCCCAGTCACACTGGTGCCGACAGGTGCCACTCTCTGTCTAGCTATGCCTGCCTCTAGTCTTGGTTCTTGTGCTCACCAGTGGAAGTGGCAACCCAAGAGAGAGGTGCCCACTATTTCCCTGATGGGCCCACTCCCACTCCTGGATCTTGCACAAAAACATAGAATGCCTCACGAATTTGTGTTCACCCTTGTACAGGGGTCATGCTAGTCTACTCTGTATCATTCCAATTTTAGTATTTGTGCTGCCAAAGCAAGCACTAGCTAATCATATCTGTACCCTGAAGGCTTACCTTATAATTGGTACATAAAACATGACTTCTTAAATATATAAAAGATGGATGAATATTTCAGCAGGTTGAGATAACCAGCTGCTTGTAATACCTGTGGCCCGTATTGGAATGCCAGGAGTTTTGGTTAGTCCACTTCTCACACAACTTTCTGCTACTGCATCAGTTAGGCATTAGATGATAGCCCAAGTATTTGAGTCCATGCCAAGCACAGGGAAGACCTACATGGACACCCTGGCTCCTGACTTTGACCTGATCCAGTCCTAGCTGAATGAACATGTGGATGGAAGTTCTCTCATTGTCTCTTTTTTCTCTCCCCCTCTCTTTCCATCTCTCTCTCTCTCTGTGTCTCTCTCTCCTCTCTTTTGAATAAATAAAAAAAATCAAAGTGAAGCAAAAACAAAAAAGATGTGTTGAAATAACAGACTACAGGAGTGACGGGAATCGATCATAAACTCTGGCTACATATATTTTGTAAGTATTTGAAAATGTATGGCACACATGATGGGTCCTTAGTGGAAAAATTACATACCTAAGTGAATGCATACAAAAAGTCACAGAAAATCATGGAGTGTGAAATAAGACATGGCAGTGACTGCTGAGAAATTTAGGAAATCACAGTCTTCACTAACCATCGCTACATGTTTTAGTGAAGGGAGAATATGGAAGAAAGATCACAGATGCAGAACAGCCACAGGAGAGTGTTTCAGATATGCAATTAGGAAAAACCTGGCGATTCATTTCCATTAGAGGGGGGAAATGGTCTTCGCACCCGGAAAGACAAAACTAAACATGTCAGAAATGCCTTCCTTATGGGCTGTGGCCTGCAATGACTGCATGGTATATGGCTGCTAGTTCTAGTTCTGGCTGCGTCACTTCAGATCCAGCTATCTGCTAATGCACCTGGGAAAGCAATGAAGATGGCCTAGGGGCTTGGGTACCTCCCCCACACTTGGGAGACTCATGACTCTTCTGGAGTTCCTGCCTTCAATATGGCCCCTACCTGTTCATCATGGGCATTTGGGAGCGAGCCAAAGGATAAAAGATCACTTTCCCTTTCCGAGTACTTCTCTGTAACTCTGCCTTTTACATAAATACCATGTACTAACCGATTGCGCCACTAGAGCCCCTTGTAACTGCCTTTCAAAGATAACAGCCCCCCTACACACATACACACAAGATGCTGCCAAGTTGAAAGAGGATAAAAAACAATGACTGTCAGGCTTTGGCTCATGTCATTACCTCACATCTCAGAGTGTACAAAGTACTATGAGTGGAACTGTCGTAGGCAGTATAAGGGTCCAAGACATGCACTGTGTTCTCCTTGGACAACATTTCTGATGTGGCACATGAGGGAATACTAGAGTCTGAGTGAATTTTCATTTTTGCTTAATAGAGCATCAAATCAAATTTATTATACTCCCTTATGGCTAACAGTTCAATATATGAGCCAGATAGTAATATGCAACTAAATGTATAGTACTTTAATAATCTGTTTTACAAATCTTATTTCATGACTCAATTATTTTATTTTAAAAATCAAAATTGCATTATATACTAGACAATATTCTCAACTCCAGAGATATGAAGATAATTTAGACATGGCCAATGTTTTGGGATACATTATGGCCTAGTGGAGGATTTAAATACATAAACAAATACATACACAATTCTGCAACAATTTTAATGAGGAAATAATTTTGTAAAGGCAGAGGTCTTAAGCAATCCTTTGAGACACTGGGCAAGCTTCCTGAATGAGCTCAACGTGGATAAGAAATCAGAAATTATCTTTCAGCTTCTGTCACCACCATTACATGGAGATATTGATCTAACAGTATAAAGTTTCAGCTAAATGGAAGGAGTTTAGCTTTAGTGACCTATTTGCACAGAGTGGTAATTGCAATTATTAATAATGTATTAGATATTACAAAATTGCTTGAAGTTAAGCGTTTTAAAATATTCTGACTACAAAAATATCGATAAGCTTCTAAGTTGATGAATGAGTTATTAGCTTTTATTTATTCTATAACGTAAGTTTTATGTATCAAAATACTACATTGTGCCCTGTAATTATGTACAATTATGTATCAATAAAACAAATGTTTCAAGAAATCTTCTTGGATAAAGAGAAAAGTGAGAGATTTCCCCAAAGCAGGGCAACATTCTGCAGTGTTATTGAAGTATGCATTTTGAAGAAAGGAGGAAGGAGAAAGAAGAAAGGAAAAAAAATAAGTGAATGGTGAAGCTGGTGAGACAGCATGAAAAAAGAGGAAGAATGAATAGGAGTACAAGAGAGATGTAAAGTTGGAGAGAGGAGGGGAGACAGCAAAATCCAAGCACAAGCATGTATGTTTCATAACATGGGCAATGAGGAACCCATGACAGGTTTTGTAAGTAGATAGTGGTTGTGACTTTAAATGCCATGTTATATGGCCAGGCACTGGATGAAACTGAGGATGTTTTTATAAGTTTTTTAATAGGTTTTGTACATGTTTAACGGTAAAAAGCTACTGTTCATGGCTGAATTCAAGGTGTGAATCCAAAAGGTAGGGAAAGGATTAGGAATTTGTATAAGTAGACAAGGATAGAGATTTTGAGAGTTTTATGAAAATCCAAGACAGCATTAAAACCGTTAAGCCATCCAGTAATTTATAAAATTATGCATATATATATATATATGCATTTTAAAGATTTATTTATTTATATTGGAAAGGCTGATCAGATTTACATAGAGAATTAGAGACAGAAAGATCTCCCATCTGCTGATTCTCTTCTCATATGACTGCAATGGCTTGAGCTGAGCTAATCTGAAGCTGAGAGTCAAGAATTTCTTCCACGTTTCCAAGATGGGTGCAGGGTTTCAAGGCTTTGGGCCATGCTTTGCTGCTTTCCCAGACCACAAGTTGGAAAGTAGAGCAGCCAGGACATGAACTGTTGCCCATATGCGATTCTGGTGCTTGCAAGGTGACAATTTAGCCATTGAGTTATCACTGTGGGACCTATGAAATTATATTTCAACCTAGAAACCAATATAACCATTTTAGGAGTATGTGACGACTGAAGAAAAAAATTGCATGAAAATTTTACCTTTTGAATGTAAGGGTGTTGATATATAGTTCCACTTAAAATAGTTAATGCCTACTTTATATAAATGCAATGATAATTTGCAAAACTTTCAGATCTTACTTGAGCATTTTTCATTTGGTGCATAGTATTTAATAGAAGAGAAATAGGGACTATATGGTCAATTGTTTTATAGTAATGTTTTAACAACTTTGGGATATGAACATGAAAGTTTCTATTACTGCTTCAATCATTGCTTTCAAGTTTTCTAGTTTACTGTGTTAAGGCTTTCTTGTTGATGTGACCTTAAGCAGCTTGTTGCCTTCTGTGTTGCTTATATAAATTCTCATTTTTTAATAGTAATTGGTTGGAAGTGTTTAGAACACAGGTTGCTTGAAAAGTTCCTAAAAATGTTGTCCCCTTTGAGATTCCAGTCCATTCAGTATAAGAGATTATGAAAGATGGACAGGATTTTCAAAGGGCAAAGTTCCTATGAATAACATATCCAGTGAATACTGACACACTGTTGTATCAGTTGCCCAGTACTCTCCAGCGTGGTATCTGCTTTGATCTGCAAGTTTTGACTACGTTCATCTCCAACTCCTGCTCCATCTATTTGACTGTCAGTTAGTTGGGCTATGAAACTCATTAAGTGAAGCTCAACCAGATGTGTGACTTTCTATATATCAAACAGAAAAGCAGAACCTCATTGCTTCCAAAATTCATGCTGCTGGCTATGTGTAATACACTCATTCACAAATTAGTTTGTCAAACTGTGTCAACTTAAAATGTTTGAATATGGTTAACAGCAATATGTTTTCTAAGAGAAGGAGATTGTCTAATTCGTATATGCACATAGGCCATTGCATGGTATCAAAGTCCTAACTGAATGAGATCCTTAAGAAAGGCAGCAATAATGTTTTGTTATGATATCCTGGAGTCACAACAGCGAACAGCTTGCAGGGAGTAAATCTGACCAATATTAAGGCACCATAGGGATCTGTGCAAGCAATAATTGGAGGGAGGCTGGAAGTAAAGCTCCCCTGGTGTTTGGGAACTCGGACTTGTGGACCAAAGAGAAGAATTTATTCAGTATGATAAATGTCCTTCCGCCCTAAGAATAATAATCATAGTTACTGTTTGTTGAATTCTCACCAAATACCAGCTATTTATGCATACAAGCTGCATAATCTGAAATTATTCTGTAAGATAGATAATATCTGCTCTTCATTAATAATGTTCCCAACTAAAAAAACCTATTTAAAACTACAAAGCTAATAAAATATTTGGCTTTTCTTCTCAGAGACCATGTAATATGTGGAGGGAAAGTTTTGGTTTGTGTGATTGTTACACAGTCTTAGCTTTTCCTTTATCTGTGGATCAAGATCTGTTTGGAACAGGTGAAAAACACGTGTGTTCATAAATGAGTTCATATCCGAAACACTTTGTGTTAGGGTATATGATGTTTACAGCAACCATATTTACTTTTCAGTCAAAGAGAATAATTGAAGATTCATGTGGCTTGGTAGAACAAGGTTCAGAGGGTGACCATCAGAATAGTTGACTACACTGTGTTTGAACTTGACACAGAGGAAGTGCAAGACTCACTGAGCTGAAAAGTGGAAAAAGCTAAGGCATGCTCCATCTTGTAGTGCCAGGATCAAAGCAGAGTGACAACAGGGGACCTGGCAAGTGAGATCAGCATTAAAGCAGTCTAGGCATAGATGTGTATCCAGACATATGAACTAACCCACAGGTGGGAGTAAAAAAAAAAAAAAAGAAGAAGAAGAATTAAAAAAAAAAACTGAAAGCAGAGTCCTTCGTAAAAGTTGCACACCTAGGTTTGACATAATTCAAAGTCTGCTCTTTTTTTTAAGGTTATGTGATATTTTTTTTTCTGTTGTCAGACTTTCTACGCTATGACCCAAATATTCAAATAGCAAAACTGACATCTGAAAAGAATGAATTATTGACAGATTGGCTCCATTTTCTCATGTGACGGTAGGGAAGAATTGCTTTGTTGAGAGTTGACCAAATGCTTTGGCAATATAAACAAAAAGTAAGGTTTGCGGTATTTTGAAAATAGAACATGCCAAAAATGAAATTGCTATTATTGGAAGTCAGCAAAATATTGCAGATGAAAGCTAGATGTTCACATTAAGCTAAAAATTGAGGAAATATTCAGTGTTAATTGCAAATTATTGTTCTCACATTTTCTGCCTGAAATCTAAAATGCTCTCTTAAAATACTTGCTTTTCTGAACATAGACATAAAATCTTTTCTATACTCATCTCAAAAATCAACAACATATTTGACTACTGGTAAAATGAATCAGTTGAAAAGATCTTTTTTTGGTGCTTTACTCCCAATTCAATAATGGTTTTAAAATGCAAATAAGAGCACAATGAGATTATTATTATTATTACTATATCCAAAAATTAAAAAAAAATAACAAATGCTGATGAGGGTGTGGAGAAAAAAAAGGTACAGTAATTCACTATTGGTAGGAATGCAAATTAGTACAACTATTATGGAAGACACTGAGTCATCAAAAAATGAAAAATAAATATACTGTATGACCCAGCTACCCAACTCTTAGGAATATAGCTAAGTAAAATTAAATCAGCATATGAAAAAGATATTCTCATTTCCATCTTTACAGCTCAGTTTACTATAGCTAAACTATGGAACTGACTTAAATATCTGTCAAGTAATTATTGTAAAAGAAAATATTATATATATAAACAATAAAATATTATTCAGCCTTAAAAAGACAGAAATCCTGGCATTTGCAACAAAATGTATGCAAAAGGAGATCAGTATGCTAAGTGAAATGAGTCAGAACTAAAAAACAAATATCATATGCTTTTTCTTATTTGTTTTAATTAATATGTGGCATATAGAAATTGCATAGATATCAGTTATATATAGCTAAAAGTATTGCTTCACTGAATCATGTCATGTAAATGATTTTATACTTTTCCATTGTAAAAAAGTAAAATAGGGAATGGCATTGTGATGTAGTAGATAAGGCTGTTGTGGGCTAGGCCAGTATCACTTATGGGAACCAATTCAAGTCCAGATTGTTCCACTTCAAATCACGCTCCCTATTGATGTGCCTGGGAAACCAGCAAAGGATGACAGAGATACTTGGGTTCCTGAACCACTGTGGGAGTCCAGATAAGGTTCCTGGCCCCTGGCTTTTGTCTGGTCCACTCCTGATAATTTCAGGCAAGTGGGGAGTGAACCAGTGAATGGAGGACTTTTTTTTCTCTGTTTCTCTATCTCTCTTTGTTACTCTAACTTTAAAACAAAGAAAATATATCTTTAAAAAAATCAATGGACGTGGCTGGAAGGGTGAGATTCTAGTGGTATTCATAGTAGGTATTGGTTATGAATGTATCAGAGAACATAAAACCCATGATTCTGTATACTTACGTATATTTCTTAGTATGTACACAGGACTTTAATAAAATGTTGAAATCGGTGCCCTGAGTGCTGATTAGAGTTTTGTCTGTACTTGCTGAGGTCTAACCAAGAAGTCAGTTGGGTCCCCACATTCTTCCAGTCCTTCCCTTGCAAGCTGATCTATTTCATAAAGCTCAACTCAAGTGACTAAAACAACACAGAGCTTCATAGTTTGTCCATTTATTTTGCATCCTGGATGGTACTGGTTGCCTAGTAAATACTTCGTGTTTCATTAAAATCAATATTTGCTGAATCTCTGTTACCTCTTGTTTATAGGGGAATATATGGACACACCAAAGACAACTGTTGGTGTATAACTAGGAATATTGATGGAATTGTAGCCAAGTTAACTTAATTTCAGGAGTTGATTGTTTCTAGGATTTCTAAGTGTTAATTGATAGTGTATGAAGTTTCAGGAAGAAAGACAAGAGGATTGGAACCCTGATGGGCCATTTGCATAGGAGAGCTGTCCTTAAGGCTTGCCCCTGCCTATAGCGTCCTTCAGTTGCACTTAAAACTGTGATATGTTCTTCTTGTTTTGAAAATAGAGATCAATAAATGAGTGTCTTTTCTTTGTATGAGTGTCATGTTCTTTGTATAACAATTGTAAATCTTTTATATATATTATTCTACGCGAACTAAAAATAAACCACCACAATATGGACAGCTCAATTAACAGCATTTGTTGTCTCCATAATTGTGCAGGTTAGAGGCCCAGGACCAAGCAATTGGCAGGACAGGGCTGGTTTCTGATGAAGCTTCTTTGATTTGCAGATTTAGCTTCTTGTTCTCACATGACCTCTGCTTAGAGTATCCAGAGGGAGGGAGATGGAGAGAAAGAGAAAGAGAGAGACAGACAGACGAGAGAAGAAGAAATAGAAGGAGGAGGAGGAGGAGGAAAAGAAAGGATATTCTGGTGTATTTTCCTTTTCCTACAAGAACACTAGTCCTGTTAAAAATGACTCTATCAGGCTGACCTCATTTAATCTTCATTGCTTCCTTAAAGGCTCATAGTCACACAAAGCTTATGGCTTTAGTAGATGCAGGGAAAGAAGGCACAGTTTGGTGCACTCACAATCTTTGTGACCCAGGCTAGTTGCTTTTCTTTACCCCGATGTTATGATTGAACCTTGAGAAGTGGTGCAGATGATAGACATGGAAGCAGAACTCTCCAAGTGTCTTCTCAACTCCACTTGCTAACTTTGGTAAACTTCATAATGACTTAACCCCTGGCTTTTCTCATCTGTACAACAGGAATTGTGATATTGAGCTTTATATTGGTGGCAACCATGAAAATATGTTTCATAAATCTCTAAGTATGAGAGAAATAATTAAATGAAAGTTTCATAAGTTGTGCTTTTTTCTCTTTTATAATATGTATTTTATTATTATTTGAAAGAGCTACAGAGAGAAGGAGAGACATAGAAAGAGACGTTCCATCCACTGATTCACTCCCTAAACAGCTGCATGACCAGATCCAGGCCCATCCAAGCCAGTAGACAGACGCTTCCTTGGGGTATCACTCATCAGTGTAGGGACCCAAGGACTTAAGTTTTCTTCCACTGCTTTTCCTGGATCAGGAGTGGGACAGCCGGGACATGAACCAGAATCCATATGGGATGCTGGCACCATAGGTGGAGGCTTAGCCTAATATACCACATTGCCAGTCCTATTGTAGGCTGTGCTTTTTAAATTTTACTCAGGTACCGAACCATATCCATTCTCTGTCACATATTTATGGAAACATGCAATCTATGAACATTTCATTCTGATGCCTAATATAGTTGCTGAGAACCCAGAATAAGATATGAAACAATGAGCCTGGGATTGTTTGGAAAAACATGTAGCCAGAGGACAATGTGGGACTAGCTTGCCCACCATAAAGCAAATAAAGAGAACCACTTTTTTGATGGATGTGTGTGGTACATACAGTACCTGGAACAACTTACTGCTTAATTGCTGAAAATTTCATGGGAAGCCATGTGGGAAAATGTTCCCAGGAAAAAGAATGTGGTGACACAAGTGTTTACACATCCGTTTGGAACTATGTGGGGGAAAAATATGAACTAATACAGCATAATGGTACTGCTGTGAAGTCCTACTGATGCCATTCAGAAGAGTAAAGAAACTGAGGAATGTTAACAGATAGGCTGTGGTTCACATTGACTACCACAGAGTTCTGGTTACTGAAAAGTGAGACCTTATCCTCAGTGGTAGAGGGACAGGTGTTGGATGAGAAGTTGAAGCCTGAAACAGCGCTGTGTAAGAGCTCCCATACTTTTGGGTGTTCAGTGAATGCATGCTGCTCTATCCTATGAAAGAGTCTGCTTCCTGGCTGGGTAAACCTGGCATTTCAAGATGTTGAACCAAAACATTAGAATGTGTGTTGACTCTCTCAGCTCCCCTTGTGAAACTTCTTGGACATTTAGGATATTTCAATCTTGTGTGGAAAGAGCTAGCATTTATGTTGTGTTAGAAGATGCAGGAAAATCATCTTCCTACCTAGGCAATATAAAACTGTTAAGGATGTCCTTGTACCTTCTTTTCTGATTGCTAGACTTGTAGTCCCAACATAATTTCGATCTTAGCATAACCTGACTTAGAACATTCTGGCCTTGATACATGAGGCAAAATATATTGAGGAAATAAAGAGACCAAAGAAATGCAGGAATTAGGTAAGATGTACCAATATGGGTCATACAGAGTACTCTTGATTGGATTTTCTTGGAATTTATCATTATATAAGCAAGAACACATTAGCATGAAAGCACTGAGATGGCTTGTGATACCATCTTACTGCCTAAGTGTGTTAGAAATCTGCAAAAATTGATAGCCAATTTTCAGTGGAATGGAATATGTGTGTTTCCTTGGCAGAAAGAGAGGAATAGAACCCAGTGAAGAGAGGCATTGTGAGAGAAGTATGTTCTATGAATTGGCTCAGAGGACACACCATTTCCCAGGTATGGTAGCAATGACTTGAGGAGTGGGTTACCAGAACTGACAAGTTAGAAGTTGGCTTTCCCTTAAAGAGAAAGAGCAATGTACATCGAGGTAGTCACTGATCTAAACTCATTTAAAACCATGGCATTCATACAGCCCTAGAGGAATAAATGTCAGCTGGTGTCATTTCAATAACAGAAATAGGTGGCCTGAATTAGCATAACATTCTTCCAGGAGCAAGTAATAGGAATTGGGAAGTCATGGCTTGAAAAAGGAAAGTCACAAGAATGATTAATGCAACATATGTTCTTGGGGAAAAATAAATTGGAAGTCAGCAACCATGTAGCATGACACAATGAAATAATAATTTTAAAAAAAGAACGAGGATGCAGAAGGCTGAAGGTGATTTTTCCCATTAAACATCCAACCCATTGCTCAGTGTCACATTCTGAACTGATATTCAGATTCAGAACTGACAGAATGAGGAAGGGTTATACGTCTGGATAGAAAGACACTACAGCATCACACCAAGGATATGATGTGGGTAGTCTTATAATCTCATGGTCAAGATGCTGATTGGAATGCCTTCATCCTATACCAGAGTATTTGAATCAAGGCCCTGGCTCTGCTTTCTATTCCAGCTTCCTGTTAAGGCATACCCTGTGAGACAGCAGCAGTTGATTCAAGTATGAGTCATTGCTTCCCCCATAGGTGACGTGAATTGAGTTCTGGCTCCTGGTGTTTGCCTGGTCCAACCCTGGTCAATGTGGATAGTGAGCAAATCATAAAATATCAGACGAGATCTTGCTGTCCCTCTTGTGTGTGTGTGTGGTTACAAGATGAAGGGTATCTGATTATTACTCTGTTTTCATTTAATTCATCTGACTCCTACATAACTACTAGCAGTAGAGAATGAATGTAGAAGATATCTAATTAGTAAATGAACTGATTAATTGACCTGAATGTAGTTTTATTGCTAAAGTAGATTAATAATATTTCAACACATGGAATATGAGTATTGATTTAATGAATTTTTAAATTCATTTTAGAAAAAAGTTTTAGAGAAGATGGTGTGGCAGCTTACAAGCTAAGCCTTCATCTGCAGTGCCAGCATTCTATGGATACTAGTTTGAGTCTTGGTCGCTCCACTTCCAATCTAGCACCTTCGTTAAGGCCCAGGAAAACAGTAGAAGATGCCCCAAGTGGCCATGCCCCTGCACCTGTTTCAGACCTAGAAGAAGCTCCCAGTTCTGGATGTTTCAGCCATTTGGAGAGTGAACCAGTAGACAGAAGAACTTTCTGTCTCTCCTTCTTTCTGAGTTCCTATTTCTGAGTTCAAGATAGAACCAGGCCAGGGACATGAGTGTTTAGTCATAATCCAACATCATCTATTATAGTTGCCTTGGTGCTTTCATTCTGGAATATGTTTGTGGTCATATGAGAAATCCCAAACAGATAGCATTGCTGTCACATTCATTAAAAGATGACAGTGAAAGATCGTGCAGAGAGCAGAACTATAAGCAGTGCAACTGATCATAAATACTTTTCACGGTAGAGATGTTTCCCAAGATGAGAATCTATGTGTGGATTTCTGAGCAGTGCTTAGTGGCCTAGCTTTACAATCAGAGACTGGAAGGAGAGAACTGGTCAGCTAAAGAATGAGTAATTGGTGGCATTGAGAGTGTCCCGGCATAATTGAGCAAGATTTGAGTATGATAAGGATGCTAGGCAGGCTCCTCTCTGGAAGATGTGGGACCCTGACAATAGTCAGCTTGGTTTGAAGACTTCCCTGTGGTCAAAATGAATGCTCCTTGCTTTCCCTCCCTCTTTCTCTTACTTGAGGTCAGTCTTGCTCTCCTGCCTGATGCTTCTCTACCCCTTCCTTTGGTCATTCACTGTTTTTCTTACTGGAATTTCGCATTTAAATCTTTGCTTGTATAATCCTGTCTTGGCAAATGTCACCCAGAAGACCCCCAAAATAGGGCTCTGCTTGGGTTTTCAATGGCTTCCTAAGCTGAGGGTTAAGGTATTGCATGTAGTTTTTACTTTGTGGTTTTTAATAGCTTCAATGACACTGCTTTCAGTCCTATTATTGAACATCTTGCTAGAATATCTCTTAAATGTATAACTGCATTTTTATGTACAGATTTTTTAAAGATTTATTTACTTTTATTGGACAGTCAGATATACAAAGAGGAGAGACAGGGATGAAGATCTTCCATCAGCTGGTTCATTTCCCCAGTGGCCAGCACAGCTGGAGCTGAGTTGATCTGAAGCCAGGAGCCAGCTGTCTGCTTTTACTAGATGTTTTTTTGTGTCTCCTTCAGAATTTTCATACAGGACTACATGGAGAGCTTTCCTTGGTCAGTACATTAGGGAATGTCTGAAGACAAAGAAAAGAAAAAACATGGACTTGCCCCACCTCTGGAGTGTGACAAGCACTGGAGAAGGCTTTGGTTCGCAGTTGTGCTTAAGTGTGTGGATATGCTAGTGTAGATACCTGTTGCAGCAACACTCCCAACCATCATTGCTCTCCGAAGGGAATTCCTTATTCCAGAGTTTTCCTGTGTCTCTTTGAAGATCCAAAGTTCCACATTAATGTTTGACTTTTTGGGGATCCCATGATTATAGCATTATCCTTTAGAATAAGGATCAAAATATATTCCAAAATGTTCCTCTAGAACTCAGATGTCTAGAGGTCCCATATGGTGGGAACTGTGACATTTAGTCATTTTGGTGGTGATCAGCCATGTTAGTGAGAGAGGCGGATATGCTAATAGATGCAATTTACCAGGTTTCCTCCACTTATCCAAACTTTCACTTGAGCCTAATGAATTCAACTGTCATCTAAGTTTGTATCCTGTATTTGTATTTAGATGACCATGCCACTTTAATAAATAATTTCTGAGCACTGATGTTCTCCAAACTCAAACAGAGTTAAGCAAAATGTGGGTAAAAATAGATACAAGCATTGTAGGTAAGGAAATAGATATTTGTTATTAAATACAGTTATTTGTAATAGATATAGTTATTATTATTATAAAAGATCACTCTGTCAGCGTAAAGTTTTCAGATAGGTAAATACTTGTGAGTATTTCATTTAACTAATTTAACCTGGAAGCTGTCGAAACTGCTGATGTTTTTTGCTTACTTCTGATATTTTTTTCATATCTCATTTTCACTGACTAAGGATTAAAGAAAAACAAATCTTTAGAAATTTTATGGTGTGTGGGTTCAGCACTTAAGAAAGCTGTGACTTGACTCTACTAGCTTGTACAACTGCAAATTTTCCAAGGGAGTAGGCTTTGGCAATGGTGTGCTCTGTAACATGCAGAGAATTCTGCCCCAGAGGTAGGGCAGGAAAGGGAGAAAGGTCTTCCTGTATCTAAGAGGGCTGTTTGTTTCCATTGAAGTAAATCCAGTTAGAATTAGTGGGATTGGTAAGTAAATTTGAGCAGATGTCAACTTGACTTCAATGGCCAGGCACACAGTGCTAACAGGCCTTAAGATACCAAATGGTCACATTTTAATGAAGGAAGACATATGTGGGGGATTTGAGATCTGCAGCCTTTTTCACTGCTTTTGCCAAATAAACAGTTGCTGCTTTGTACTCCTCGAATGTTTGTTATCATGTGGACATGGTATTAGGTTAAAGTCAGGGAGTTTGGTTTCTATATTGCGTGTGTGTGTGTATGTGTGTGTGTCTGTGTGTGTAAAGAAACTAGGTAAACCCAAAGTATTATTTTTCCTTCTAGTAATGCAGGCAATTTATACTGTTGGTGAAAATATTCTTACTCCTGAACACATGGTCAGTTAGGAGAAATATAAATGGAAAAATAAAATGGCAGAACCTTCCCTACCATTTGCTATTTTTATTTTAAGATGTATTTCTATATTTTGTTTGACTTTAGCACAGCTATAGAAAGATCATTTAATCTTAAGACCCAGTGACCCAAATGAAAACAAAATGAATACAATTACATAAGAAAAAATATCTGAAGACCCAGATACACATGCACACAGAATGACATAGATGAAGAATCAGTTGGAATACAACAGGAGAAATACAAAATAAGAAGGGTAAAAGCTGATGTGTATACTCTTTAGCAAGTAGGTATATATGTATAAATACATAAAATATTTGAAACTCAGTGTCTTAGATTAAGACTTAGAGATCCCTACATTCTTTAAAATAACCAGATGACTTCCTCATCACTTTCAATAGGGTTTTTGCTTCTTTAGACTGCACAAATAGCTGTGGTTTGCGTTAATGGAATATGTCACTCGGCAGTGCTGCAAAGTCACACATAGCTTGATTGCCGTTGTTGTAAATGTTTTTTTGCCAGGTGCTTGTCACATAGACCAGTGCCTGTTAAGGCTCAGGTCTTGTCACTGCACACTACCTGCTTGGCTCGCGTGTTACTAGGGAGATGTGCTGCGCGCCTCACTGTGACACACGGCATTTACATGATATTGAATGACAACTTTTCAATTAAGTAGGGTTTCCTTCTCAAGAAATGACATTTTTTATTCTTAACAATATGTATAAACAACATTTAGTTTCAAGGAGTACAAAAAAAAACAACAGCCAAATTACACATTATTCACTGCATTTGTGCATATCCTATGAAACAGCATGGTTATTTCAGACTCAGACACATATCTCAATGACGTTTTAATGCTAAGAAGAAAACTGAATCCCTTGTTTTAATATCTACATTACCATTGTAGGTATACTGAAAAGTTACACAGCTTTTAATAAAAAAGAAAAAAAAGGTCTTATAAAGTTATCGCTCTACAATGTCATAATGATTTTTATCTATTTTTAAATCTTTTCTTATCATACACACACACACATATATATATACACACATATATATATATATATTACATAATGCCACCAATATTTGGCCACAAAACATTTGTGTAACATTTGCAATGCAGCATCTATATGCAAACATTTTAATAGAAATTAAAATCTGTGGTTCTGTGTTTAAACGTAAATTTACTAACCAAATTAGAAATGGCTTTAAAATATTAAAATAAAAACATCTTTATAACATGAAAACATCACCAGATGCCTAGAGAAAGGCTGACAAATAAAATCAAAATGATCATATTGCAGCAAATAGGTTAAACAAGAAGAAATATAACATAGGAAGAACATACTTTCTATGTTCCTTAGACACAAATTACACTAAGAAATAAAACGGAGACGTGATCAAGGACATGGGAATTTCAAAGAATAAAATTCTGAATCAATGAATGAGTTAATACTCATTGACCTTTCATAAAACAGTAAGTAATAGTCTAACAATCAGGAAAGCCAAATTAAAACAGTATTGGTTTTAAAAGCAATGGTTTTTGAGGCAAGCACACACAGGAAGTGCAAATTTCAGTGAAAATGCAAAGTTTTTTTGCGACCCCAGATTTGTCACATACCCTTTTTATACCTCAGTTTTCTCATGTGAGAAATAAAGAGAATGACAATTAACTGAGCTTTTAAGATCATTTCATGGTCAGCACTGAGTATTTGTTTTCCATTAATTTTATGCCACATTTTACTGATCATGATAAATGCTGGGAGATGGATCACCATCTATTTTGATGAAGATGTAGAAAAATATCATTTTACCTTTTTTTGGTGGTGGAAGCTTGGAAAACCTGTTTTTTATCTGTAGACACTCAACCTTAAAATAATATTTCAGACCAACATTACGGTGTTGTGGGTTAGAATGCTGCCTGGGACACTTGTACTCCCTCTGGGAGCACTGTTTGCATTCATAAATGCTCTACTTTGAATCCCTGCTTAGTTGCCTGGGAAAACAGTGGACAAAGTTGCAAGTACTTGGACCTCCTCACTGGGAAAACTGGATGGGATTCCAGTCCCTTGGCTTCCCCCTGGGCTCAACCCCTATCATCAAAAGGGTGTTTATTATTATTATTATTATTATTATGTAAATTATATTTCTGATAATTTTTGCATATTTACAGCTTTTTGCAGAGTAAACCAGTAAATAGATGATCTTTGTGTCTCTGTTCCTCAACTTTTCAGTAAAAATATTTCTTGTTAAAAAAAATCTAGGTAAAAATGACACTTTTATTTGTAGAAAGGCAAAACAGAAAGTGTCCAAAGAGATGTTCACTAAAGTATTATTTGCTAAATAATAGGTTGGGAAAATAAATATGTTAATATACAACAATAGTATCTATATTAGAAAACTTTCAATGCATCTATACAATGAAATTTTATATGGCCATTGGAAAATACAAATCTATGTGTATATACTAGAGAGGAAACTGGGAAGGAAAAGTTGTGAACAGATAATACAGTATATGGACACTAAAGTAAAGAATGTTGACTCATAACTACATGCATAAATACTTAGACAAAGCATCTGAAGGAAGAAAATGATGAACCACTTATAGAAGTTACATCTATGGAATACATACATGTACCTTGCATGGACAGGAAGGTGTTTTTTTCTTTTATATTATTTTATTGCATTAATTCTTAGTAACTCACGTGTTGCTTTTTGATAAAACTAGAAATCTTTTTTTGGCATAGTTTGAAACCAATAACTACATAACTCTCCCAGACTCATGGAGAGAGAAAAAGGTATAAAATTAATGTTAAAGTGAACAAAGTCATAAAGTTTAGGATCAATTTATTTTTTCTCTTATTTTGGGGGCATTTCTGTACAAATATAATAGACATATTATAGTATATTGTTCAATGCATTGGCCCACCAGAGAGTTCGCACTGGATTCCAGTGTGTGACTCTGCACAACAGGCGTAGACTGGATAGAATGCCCAAGCATGACCTTACACATTTTCATTTTTGATAAGGCCTCCAAGGAAATTATCTAAGGATCACCAAAATCTGAAATGCATTTATGCAATGGAAAAGGAATGGACATGATAAGAGCTAGTTTTTGTCCTCTGTCCCACATCTATTATATTTGTTATCTTGAAATGGAGCATTATGTGTCCTGAGACCACAGGTTCTTCATCTGTAGAAATAAAACATTGTCATGAGTGAAGTCTTAGTTCTACTCTCATGCTCCCGCAGACACAAAACAAGAATAAGAGCATTAGTAATTTTTTAAATCAGTGTACAATACTCAAGCAAAAGCAAAATTTTATCCATTCTCTCAATTGTACAAAAATGCTACTCTTCTAAATGGGACAATACTTCTGAAAGCAATTTGACTTGTGCAGAGAAATTATCTAAGAAAATATTTAGGCTATCTGATGAAGCTGTATTTTATATAGAAAAAAATACCATTTAAGAAATATATATATACATGGAGCTTTCTAAAACTTTATAGGTGTCTATTAAAACAACAGTACACAGATTTGAAATTACTTTTGCACCAAAATGAACTCATTTAAACTTATACCATGTCTGAGCAGGATCTGGTTTAGATAGCAGATAAGCTAAGATACCAGTTTGAACACAGGCCCTTTCAAAACAACTGGAATGCTGCTAGAATTGCAAGAACAAAGACCAAACTGATGATGGAGACTGTGAGGAAGAAAAATGGTGGAGTCATTGACAGTTAATGAAAAGTTTAAGTGGACAAAACCCCAGGAAAAAAATCAATTTATACATGGATACCTTATTTTAAGAAGGTCTGTTGGGTGACGGTACAGGTTCTTGACTTTGGTGCAAGAAAGAATTCAAAGTCAAGGTGTAAACAAAGATTAAGAGAATTAAGATTTATTTTTAAGCAAAGTGAAAATGCATACTCCAGAAACAGTGCAGAGATGCTCAGGAGAGAGTCTCACTCAACAAATTTCAGGCTCTAATTTCTATGTGATCTGGAGGCAGAGTGGGTGGTGTCGGAAGTGGAGTTTAATCAAATATTCATAAAGGGCAGAGACCTTAGAACAGAGTTGAGTGCCACCTACTTCCTGACCCAGTAGTGGAAATCTCAGAATTGGCTTCAGGTGTATGGTGAGAGTGAAAGTCTCAGCCATGGTAGTTTTATTGTGGTGATCATATAATTATCTAGAAGTCACCGTACGGATATAGGGTGCGGGCATGTTGATTATTTTTGGTCAGTTCCTTTTGTAAGCAGTAGCTTCCCAGAAACTGCAGTTTTCCACTGTGGAGAAAGGAGAGTTTGGCCATGCAGACATTGCTGCTTGGAGAGCTGAGTGACATCAGTTCCTTCTTGCTGCTTACCCCACCGCCACTTACACCAAAAAGATGAGACAAAGTTGAGGATGAAGTCCACAGTGCCAGACATGTTTATCACTTTGCAAGGACAAAATTCATCTTGTTTATGCCTCAGTTGGGCAGAACTGATGCCTACCACCACTACTGTGGGCATCTCAACTGTTTCTGCTTACACAGTTTTCACGGAAAAATTAAACTTTTTGCTTGGTGGGTGCTGTCAAAGCTATTGTGCTCAGCATAGCCACATGAATGAGCAAATATTTCCATGGAAACTCTCTACAAGTGGGATACAGATCTTGAACTATTCCTGAGACTAATTATAACAAGAGATGAACCATGGCTTTGCCAGTACAACGCTAAAGACAACATGCTCTCATAGCCATCACTACTGAGAGGGGAAGTGAGCTCATCAAAGCAAAGTGCACCAGTTAAAGGTCAAGGTCAAAGCCATCATTTTTGGTAGGGGTGGGGGCACACACACCAACATAGCTATAATATTTGCAAATTTTGAGAGTGTTTATGAGAAAGTTAGCCACTGTTTTAGAAGAAAAATACCCTGGAAACCTTCACTAAAGGGTGTTTCTCCACCAAGAGATTGCTTCTGCTCTTTTTAACAAGCACGCACTATTTTGTGAGAGTTTTCATGTTTTATTATACCTTTATTTTATGTGTTATCTTCGTTTTTCCAAACTTGTTGATATGCCTTTCTATGTGAAACATAAATGATACCTGCTGCTTATATACATGAAATTCACTATTTTGAAAATGGTGAATTTGGGGGAAAATTTGTTTAACACTTCACAGAAATAAAATTTTTAAAACCTAAATTCAACTTTATAAATATACAATGAATGTGGTCAAAATCTGCAGAAAGTGTTAATAATACATAAATGAGAAAACCAGGTTGGGGGAATCTCAGAGCCTATGAAACTGTGTCACATAAGGAAATGTAATTAATAAAAAATAATAATAATAAAAATAAATAAATGAGAAAAACAATCCATCAAGATATGGACATCATATTTGTAACTACATAAAATATTCAGGGGGGTTTTATTATCTTTACTTGAAAAACCATGTTTTAATTTTATACAAAGCTATCTGATTATATCTCATACACTGGCTATGTAGTAATATATTTAAAATTTTAATCTTAACATTTATGTTAAATTTCATAATGTGAGAAGACTATAGCAGCAAAAGGAGTGGCTATTTTGTGCTACCTCCTTCTTACTGGAGGGGCAAATATAGTAGGTTGAGTTCTTTTTTTTTTTTTTTTATTTCATTTTATGACACAGTTCTGTAGGCTCTAGGATTCCCCCAACCCCTCCCGAACCCTTCCCCCCATACTCATCTAGTAGGTTAATTCTAAAGTTATTCCTGGTGCATCCACTCTGTGTAACTGCCCTGCTCTTTCCATGTGAAAGGGACATTTGAACAGAAGTAGGTACTGGCTCCTTACAGTAAGTTATGTAAGACCATCTCAGCTGACTGCAAGGAGAGATTCCAAATGAAAGGACATTTCTTACAGCTCTTGAAAGGTAAGCCACTATGTTCTCACAAGACAGTCAGCTAGAAAACAGGAAAAAGTTCTCCGTGGACACAGAACTGAATTCTGTCAAGACCAGTCAGTATGACAGAGATCCCTGAGGCCCAGATGAGACCACAGCCAAGACTCATTTTTACTTCAGCCAGTTGACTCTCTGAAGAGAAGAAACAGTTAAATTGTACCTGCATTCTCAACCCCCAAACAATGCATCTGTGCTGTTTCAAGCTGCTAAATTTGTGAGCATTTGCTCCGCAGCATCAGTAGCGTATTTGATTTTTTTTAAACTCTCAGAGTCTAGTACACTGAACTTATATTTGTGAAATTATGTTTGTTGCATGAGTAAGCAGAGGAGTATCCAACTTTGGATTGGATGTTTTATAATAAAATATAAGGACCTTTGTGCTAAGTTCTTCCTATGATTCGTACACCTAAACAAGAAATCACTTTTATCGTATCTGACACGGTAGCCTAGTGGCTAAAGTCCTTGCCTTGAATGTTCCGGGATCCCATTTGGGCACCAATTCTAATCCTGGTGGCCCCCGCTTCCCATGAAGCTTCTGCTTGTGGCCTGGGAAGGCAGCCGAGGATGGTCCAAAGCTTTTGGACCCTGCAGTCACATGGGAGACCTGGCAAAGGATCTGTTATCCTGGCTTTGGATTGGCTCAGCTTGTGGCCACTTGGGGAGTAAATTAGCAGAGGGAAGATCTTCTCTGTCTCTCCTCTCTGTATATCTGACTTTCCAATAAAAAGAAGTAAATTTTAAAAATCATATCACTTCTTAAATACAAGGTCAAGGTGAAAAAATATAAAGCAAAAACAAATACTGAACTTCATTTTGTGAATTATTGGAGATTTTCTTTTATTATTATTATTGCTTTACTCTGTTAAGGTAATATCAATTACTGTGGAAAGGAAATGGACAAATTATTGGGAAATCCTTCATGGACAAACTAAGGAAGGCAATCAAGTAAATCAAATAACATATTTACAGAGACTGAACTTATTTGTAATAACTAGCTATAGAAATAAAAGGGTTCAGTAGCCCCTGTTTTCTTGAAGTCAACTAAGTTCTGTTGCCATCTCTATTTAGCTTGAGAACACATTCTCACTTTAAATTTATTAAGGAATTTCAATATGATGAAAAATAAACAAAAAAAGATTTTACCATGTTACGTAGTCATTGGCTTTTACCAGTTTCTCAATAAGAGATGAGTTAAATTCCAGAACTTTTCATTCACTTTTAGTTATTTGGACATTTTATCAAAGTATTAAATATACCCTCTCTCTAATTTCCAAAGTACTTCAGATATTCTTTTTTTTTTTTTTTAAAGATTTTATTATTATTGGAAAGCCGGATATACACAGAGGAGGAGAGACAGAGAGGAAGATCTTCCATCCGATGATTCACTCCCCAAGTGAGCCGCAACGGGCCGATGCGCGCAGATCCGATGCCGGGAACCAGGAACCTCTTCCGGGTCTCCCACGCGGGTGCAGTGTCCCAAAGCTTTGGGCCGTCCTCAACTGCTTTCCCAGGCCACAAGCAGGGAGCTGGATGGGAAGTGGAGCTGCCGGGATTAGAACCAGCGCCCATATGGGATCCCGGGGCTTTCAAGGTGAGGACTTTAGCCGCTAGGCCACTCCACCGGGCCCAGTACTTCAGATATTCTTAACAGACTTAACCTTCCCTTTTATCTGACCCTTATGCATTCTAGCCAGATTCTTTGGATAGATTAAAGGATTTTTAAATTTTCTTCTCATTTCTTCAAGAAAATGTTACTCCCGGAACAGCATTCCCATGATGGCCAACTGTGACACAATACCCATAGTTTTGAGAACTCAAAGCTCAATGAGGCAGTGAAAAAAAATGGAAATGCTGACCTTGGCTTCAACTTTGGTTAGGATTGAAATATCTTACAATTATTTTATGCAGGCAACAAAGAGATAAATCAGAAATTCAGATTGGTAAAGGGAATTCTATTTACTCTTCTTTGGATGCACATTCAAAGATTTGGAATTGAATTGGAATTTTCATCTCTTGAATATACTAATAATCTCTATGAGCAATTCATATTCTCTGCGTATCAGACACCATGTCATCATTCTCCTGATTTCCTCTATTGCCCAGGCTGTGTGAGATTGTGGGTTAGGAGTGATGATTACTGACAATGCTGAGTCATTAAAAGCGGAAATGTTTATCATGGGTGGACATTAGGCAAAAATTTTGCTGGAAATAAGAAAGCATTAGGTTTCAGCAAGTTCCTCATTGACCCAGGACCTCACAGTGAATCATTAGCAACCAGAATAATTTATTCCATGAAATATAAGAATATTATTCATATTTCTTGATAGTCTTAATGTTTTGAAACAGAGTAACTTTAAAGATTTGCCACATTTTAGCAAACGCTATCATACTAAAAACTTAACTGACAAGGCAGTAGGAAGGACATGACAACTAACTGTTGATACATATAATCACGGAGCCAAAAAACAATAAAGCTGGCAGCTACTTTTTTCTGATGATTTGAGGTTTTAGGAACTATAGAATAAAGGAATGACAAAAGGAACATATGACGACTGAGTTGATTCCACATGTACTGGGTTATAATATCACAGTGTGACTAGTGATCAAGCCTAGCTGTTTGGATGCTGCAATAATAAACTAAGGAAAATTCTCTCTTTTTTCATCTACAAACAGTACTGGCTTCATCATTTCAGGCAGGATTTTTGCTGTAGGTGGAGCATTTTGCCACCAAGAGCAGAATTGTGGATAGAGAACCCTGTAGGACATAGTGTACTAATTCACTACATCAAAGCTTGAGATGCAAATCAATGAGCACCTGTGTTTGTTGAGCATGTATTTGCACCATTAAAAGCTTCTATTGTAACTTCTAGAATCAATAATTTCAACAATTTGGGGTTGTTAATCTGCCAATTTGCTAAGACAACTTACAAGCATTAACAGACAAATGTCAGCCAGGCACTATACTAACTCACAATCACTTTGATTTTATTACAATACGTTTATCCTGAAACACATTGTCATTCTGTATGCACTTCTGCTAGCACCATACTACTAATACTCATGGCTGCAAGGAAATAGCTTAACTTTCTTCATTTTGCAGGAAGTGGCAATATTTCCTGGGTAATTAGTGTGATTTTGACTAAAAGTAAAAATAAATATCTAGTATGAGATATTCAAGATTGCTTTTGATTTTACTTGGAGGTTTTTTTTTTCTGTTATGAATCTATCCCGTTGAAGTTGTGTAGGTAAATGACTATTGTCAGCAGTAAGGCATACTCTACAGAGGTGATAAAAACAACTGGAATATTTAAATTTCCAGTATTAAGTGTTGAATTCCATTGGTAATTGTATTCTTTTAACCCTTGATTGCTTTGCAAAATATCTTGTAAACTCACCCTCGCTCTACTGTGCATTTGCAATTCCATATTCTGGCTCATACACGCTGTATTTTTCTCCTTTGTGGGTGGAGCTCATACAATCTTTGAAGGAATTTGTGTGCTAGAATAAGATAGCAAAGGGACTCAAGGGTTGACCAGACAGCTCTCTGAAATAGCAGGCATGGAGAGATGAAAAGACTTTCAAAATAGGACACCTTTGATGTCCAACAGCTGCCCAGAAACTTGAGGATAACACCCTAACAATCCTATTAAGTTACTTTTGGCCAAAGCATCAATTAAAATAAAGCAAGTGTCTTTTATGTTTGTATTTTAAAATTGGAATGTTAACTTTTATAGCATTTATTCTCTACGGAATAAAGAAGGTGATTGCTGAGGGCAGTTAACATCACTCCAACAGTCAGTTTGGTCATCTGTCATGTTGCCAACAAGGCAGTGCATTATTTCAAGTTCAAGAATTTAAAAAGAACAGATTAAATATGATTAAATTGGCCATTATGAAATTTGACTAAAATCTGAGAATATATGCCTTTACTTTTAAGTGCTAGAGGACTTGAAAAAATAATTAGCTTTTTGCTTTGAATGCAAGAAACGTTGGAACTTTGAGGAATTATTTAACTGATCATCACACCGAAGAATACTATTTATCCTCCCAAACGTTATTTTTCACTCAGATCCGATTTATTCCCCACGCAGCAGAATAATTAACTAAAAACCATGCTAGCAAAACTTAGGATGGATACAAACTGGTGGGCTTAGCTAAAGCTCTCACTCTAAAACATCTAAATGTCTAGCTGAATTTTAACCACAATATGAAAAGTCAAAATCATAAAATTCTCAGGTGATGGAGAAAGCTAAAACAAAATTAAGTAAATTCAAGTGGACTTGATGCCTAAGAGAGAGGTAAAGTTCATCTGAGTGCTAAATAGGGCAGACTGTAAGACCTTAAACACTTGCAAGATAGTAATCACGGAACCGTGACCCTTATAACAATATCAGATACTCGGTGTGCAGCACCATCAATAAATGGTCACCTGTTACTCCAGGAGGTTGACAAGCTGCCTGGGCTCTGAATGGGGGCACAGTGGGAAGGGATGGGGGTAGTATATTATGAGGAGAGAGTCATGTTACTGGACTTAACAGAAATTGTAATAATTTTATATTATAAAGTCCCTAAAAGCAAAATTAAGTATAAAATTATTTCAGGGTCATGAGAACTTTGATAGAATTCTTAGACAAAAACATGAAGCTAGTCCAGAAGGGCTCTTAGAAATCAGTTCTTCAGATATTTGCACAGATGAAAAAAAAATCTATTCTGCATTAGGTAGAGTCAAGTAATAACAGTCCATCACTAATGTGAACAAGTAGAGTTTGATTCTCAAATTTAACATGGGAGAAAGATAAAGGTACAAAACCAAATATAAGCTACATGATAATACTAACATTTAAAATTATTTCAGTAATAAGAGCAAATGAAAATTTAACAAATATGCTTGTTGTTAGTGGAAACACCATGATTTGAGACAGAATCAGACTTCTTCAATCCTCATGTGGTTCATTGTTAAGGTGATGTGTAGATATTACATTATTGCATTTAGTGATAATGCCTAAAAGCACTTAGAATAAGTTCATGCTACCGTTCCTTTTCAATAGGAAAAAGAGAACAAGAAACCTTCTTTATTAAAAATGATGGGATTGGAGCCATGGCCTAGTGGCTAAAGTCCTTACCTTGAACTCGCCAGGATCCCATATGGGCGCTGGCTCTAATCCCAGTAACCCCACTTCCCATCCAGCTCCATGCTTGTGGCCTGGGAAAGCAGCCTTGGGATCTTGCACCTGCGTGGGGGACTTGGAAGAGCTCCTGGCTCCTGGCTTTGGATCGGCGCAGCACCGCCATTGCGTTCACTCGGGGAGTGAATCATCGGACAGAAGATATTTCTCTGTCCTCTCTCTATATATATATATCTAACTTTCCAATAAAAATAAATAAATCTTTAAAAAATGATGGGGCAAATATTTGCTGCTAAAGTACATATTGTAGTCATCCAGGTAAATAAAATTATAGACTAATCAATTCAGATATGTTTGTGAAAATTTTTTCCTGAGACAATAGGTGATATATATATGATTTGTGTAGTGATAGTGTTGAGCTTGGTCTAGCAGTTAAGTTCCAGTGTTTCACCCAAGAAGGTCTACACTGAATTCCTTGCTCTGGCTTCTGACTCCAGCTTTCTGCTACAGTAGGCCCTGGGAGGCAGCGGTGAAGACTGAAGGAAGTGTGCTCATGACACACAGGTGTGAGATCTGGGTTGAATCCTGGCTTCTGACTTTGTACCCCTCCTCCGTGTCATTATGACAGTGAGGGAGAGAATCAGGCATGAGTCTCTCTATTTCTCTCTCTTTCTGCCTCTATCTCTATTTGACACTCTGGCTCTTAAAATAAATCAAAGTTTCAAAAGAGCAGTGAGAACAGATTGCACAAAAATTCATGACCTTCATTTTTCTAGGGCATTACCATAGCAAGAGACTTAGAAGCTATTCACCAAACTTCACTTTCATTTCTTGCTGGTCTCCGTACCCCAACATGTGTGCAACCATATAACTGACCCAAAGTAAGGTGCAACGAAGAGACACATGCCATGCAGAATACTTATGAGCATAGCCTCTGTTATTTATCTGATTTATTTCATGAAAGGAAGAATAACCACACTGCTGCCACCTACCAGCCCCACTGCATCCACTGGGAACTGCTGAAGACTGCAAAATGTGTGAAAAATAAGCACTTGCATATTGCTGATCCATCATATTTTCTGGTCCATTTTTGCTTCAGTCTAGCCTACCCCTACTAATACATCATATTATGTCTATAAAAAGATGTCTGGCTTAAATGGTAAACTAGCTTCTATCAAGTTTAAAAACAATATTTATGATTTTGATATTGAAAAATCTAAATGAATAATACATTCAGTATAGTCTCTATAATTGAAGTAGAAGCCTGAGAATTTTCACGATGTAAGAATCCAAAATCTTGACAAACATACCTGAGTTTGGAGCAATGCTCCTTTGACTATGTCTTTGATTCTACAGATATTTAAATAAGTGTTTGATTCTGCATTTCCTTTACCTTAGGTGACATTGTCTTTGTAGAGACTATTCAATTATTTATTTTAAAGACAGAATGACACAGAGAGAGTGACAGAGAATATCTGTTATCCTCTGGTTTACTCTCCAAAGGGCACAACAGCCAGGGTTGGGTCAGGCCAAAATCAGGAGCCAGGAAGTCTATCCAGGTCTCTCACAGCAGTGGCAGGAATACAAGTACTTGAGCAAGAATCTGCTGTTTCCAAGGTGCATTGGCACATTGACTGGAAGCTGGAGTGGGAGCAAAATGATAAGGACTCACACTGGTCCATTAATACAAGAGACAGGCATGCCAAGAAACATGTGTAACCCAATGTGCCTCAGTGTCTACCCCAAGTTTTAGTGCTTTTTAAAAATGTTATTGTTTTGTGTTGTTATTCTCCCTACAGTCATTCTGCTTTCAATGGGTATGGATAGAAAAAAAAAGCTGTTTAAATTCTATGAGTTAAAGTTCACTGAGTTTGTATTTCTACTTACACAGAATGTTTACCTGCAGCTTCGTATTGAGGTTATGCAGTGTCACACTGGTCATATGCTAATTTCTTTCATCTTATTAGGGTTTGAGCTGGGAGTAGTAATCTAGGTTAATTTTGGTTCACAAAGACAGAGCTGTGCAAAGCAGAATGACAACCTTCTTTCTTTCTTCCCCGCCACCCGCAAGCTTCATTACCTTTAATCAGAAAGAGTTAATAAAGGGAACTGGAAGGATAGCAGACCACTTATAGGCTATTTTCTAATTTCCAATTGATCATGATAAGCCTGACTGCTTTCAGTGTCTTGGCAATGGTCTCTGTCTGCAGCAAGATCACTGCTATCAAGTTAATTCTCACACATGGGCTTGATCCCAAGTGTAGTGGTAAATCAATGTATGGCAAGCAGCAGTTCCATGTCTCAGGAAATGAACCCAAACAAACAAATTCAGAGTAAGGAAATGGTTGAATTCAGGTGGACCTCAGGTGGCATCTAACCTCAAGAAGAGGCAAAGCCTCTTTTTTTAATTCATTAGCACAGCAAAAATCCCTGCCCTCACACCATTGCAGTTCACAATTACCATGGAAACCTATGGAAGTGATCATAGAAGGATAGAAAAAGTGATCCATTGTAATTCTTTGGTGTTATACTTCTTTCCAGAAATAAGATAAAAATTCTGCCCAGATGTTAACTGCCTTGCCAAACCCTACAGAGCAGGAAATAGCACACACATCTACTCTGTCTATGGAGTATCCTGATCTTTGGTCCTTCAATTAAATTGATGTATTTATTTTATTTTGCAAATGATTTCTATCTTACCGTGAAAGCAAGGACCCTCCTGAAGACTAAAGCCAGAGAAAAAACCCATTATACAGGGACCCCTGGCTATCAGAATCAATGGGACACATTTATCACCCAAGAGGGATGGCTCATCTCTGGAACTGATCTCATAAAACATTTGCACGTGGGCCAGCACTGTGTTGTAGCATGTAAAGCTGTTGCCTGCTATGTCAACATTGCATAAGGGCACTGATTCAAGTCCAGACTGCTCCACTTCCATTTAGGCTTCCTGCTAATGTGCCTGGAAAAACTGTGGAAGATCACACCGACATCCATGTGGAAGACCTGAAAGATGCTCCTGAAACCTGACTTTAATCTGGCCCAGCACTGGCTGTTGTGGCCTCTTGTGGAATGAACCAAAGGATGGAAGACAAGTCTCTCCCTTCCTCTCTATTTATACCACTGCTTATCAAATAAATAAATAAAATCTTTAAAGACATGTGCTAACCAATAACTATCAAAATATTATGTTTAATACATCTGCGTTGGTGTTGCTATTATGAAAATATCAGAACTCTTTCCTAAAATACCTACATTCTAACTGGAAGTGGAAAGCAGTTAACCTTTTCTAAAAGCATGAATTCTAGCTATTACTATGGCTTCAGTGTGCAGTTTCTACTATTCTGTGCAATAAAAAATTGAATTTGCATGGATTGTGTTTCATTCTTCTGCTTATCATTTAATTATGTTATTAACCACTTTATTTGTTGCTTGAGAGTAACACAAGATGGTTTTTGAAAGTGCAGGCTTTGGTATTGAGAAACTTGTGTTCGTGTCCAACATTCTTACATTTTGGATTTAATGTTAGCCTCATCTGAAAATTACAATAATAATAATAATAGTTTCTTCCTTCGGTTTTTTTTTAGAATTAGCCTCAAAATGTACATGTCTGGTATGTATTAAATACTCTATAATAAAACCATTATTATTGTAAATTATCATAAATTTTATTTTTATTATTTTACCTTTATCAAGCCAAAATTCAAATGTGTTCTAGCAGATAATCTAGTGTTAAAATATAGAACTTCTGGGATGTCAAAGTGATATCAACTCAGTCATTTCTAACTCAGTTTGACAGACTCTAGATAATACTGAGGAAAGTACAGAGAAAATGATTCCAATGTTTAGACATTGTTTACTTAGCCACTTTATTTAAATCCCTGTCACAATTCCAATTTAATGAACCGCAGACTGCTTTAATAAATAAATTAGTTAACTCTTCAGAGGTATAGTTAATAGTCATTTCCAGTGAAATGCATTTGAACTTCTATCTTCAAACATAGTAAATGAATTAAAATGCAATTTTTATGAATAAGAGCACATTAATTACAACAAATATATTTCTACTTCCAGACATTTTGACGCAAGTAATACAAAGTAAACTTCAAAACATTATCTTTAACTCAAAATAAATTGTTTTATTCAGGATATTTCTTGAACACTGATGATTTATCCTGATAAGTTTGTCTTTATAGGGAATTAACATAAGAGAAAACTTTAAAATTATTTCTTATCTTTGAGTAACATTAGTATATACAGATTGATTAAATGCCAGTATTGACTACATATTAAATATTTGGCATGCAGAATCTAAGACATTGTCATTATTAACTCATAAAAATCCAACTTGGAATTGAGCTGGAAAAATACCAATATAAAATGGTAAATCAATGGCATGAGTAACATACAAATTGTTTAAATGTACAATTAAAGGTCAGTACCTGCAAGTATGTGCTATGAATATGTATGTGATAAAGAGATAGAGAGCCTGTAAATTTTTATACTTACATTTTATAAAATCATACATTTATGGAATAGCAAAAATTTGACTTAAAAGGAATGTATGTCCAGTAATATATTCATTTTAGATTATGCAATGACTATCCAGATGGGATATTAGAATCAAGCGACAATTAAATTTGCATTCATCATTCAATGGGCAGTAATGCTATTTAATGAAGATATCAGAAGACTGTTAATTCTGGTTAGCTGGAAATGTATACTCTTCAGTCAAAGGACTGTCTCAATCTGTGTGTAAGACACTGTGAGCATGTTAAATTGAGGATCTAAGCTATCTATCTACCTAGCTAATGTGAGAGCCAGAGAGGAAGAGAAACAGAGTACACCCACCCTCTGGCTCATTGGCCCTTACCCCTCTCCCACCACCAAGGTCTGTAACATTTAAGGCTGAGTTCCAGGGTTGAAGCTGGGAAGTACTAATCTCAGAGGTAGGAGTCCAGTTTCTTATACCATCTGCTACCCACCAAGACTGTGTTAACAGGAAGATGCAGTCATGAACTTGAGCCAAGAACTGAGCCCAGACAACTTAATATATGTGGGACATGATATCTTAACCTGTATCTTAATGGTTAGACTAAATGCCTTCCCCAAAGTTCTAAGAGATTTTAGGCACTAAACGCTGTCTTATATAGCAAATTGTTAAAGAAAATTAATTCCAGTTCCTTATAATTTCTTTACTCTTCTGTCATGTTTGCTCCTCTAGTGTGGTGAGTTCAATGGATTTTGGGGACTGATCATGAAAAATGATATGATCATGAGATGGCAGGAATTCACAGTGAGCCTTCTTTGGGTAATGTTCTGACAGGTTTGAATGCAGGGGACATTTTCACAGCATGTGACACCCAGATGAGGTACTGGGAGGTCAGAAGGCTACCACTCAGAAAGTCAACTGGTCAAGAACTGTGGGGGCTGGTGAGAAGGACAACTGGTGTGGGGGTGGGCTTCCATGTTAAGGTGATGTCTCTTGGCTGGAGCAACCTCTGTGTCGGAGAAATCAGAACGGCAGCAGTGATGGGACATCTGTTGTAGCAATGGGGCTTAATCTTAGTTAAATGCAAGAGAATGCTCGATGTGAATTCAGAGAAATCTGCTTATTTGGATTATGTTTTGAAAAACTGGGCTTGTAAAAGTTAGAATCTGGTGTCAGTGGGATTTTGAATTAATGAATCAGAGCATGGAGTGAAAAAGTGATAGCATAGGGCCATCTTAGGCTCACCTGTGTAACATTTTTGTAGTACAATTCTGGCTTGAACACATTTAAATCGTATCTCATAAACTAGCTTGTTCTTGTCTTTCAGCTTTCAGTTTAAAATGATTTCTGCTTTCCTTGCCTGATAAATATTGTGATGTGTTCTTGTTTCTGTGCCATGGTCCCCTTAATCATATCAAGGAGCAAAAAAGTTTGTGTTGAATTGCTTAGCCTTTTTTTCCCATGATATCAAAGATAGCATTACTTCCTTTCATTGCTTTATTTCCTGTACCATGAAGAGTTGATCACAGTAGGTGATTATAAAAAACAGGGTTTTTTAAAATGTTGATGGAAATGTGCATGATTAAAACATGAATCAAATAATTTTATCTTCATTTTTTATGTGAACTTTTGGACGTACCATTATGTGTCATGAGTCATTTAAATGAAGCTCTTTATACTATAATGCTATTATTCTTCCAACATCGTTAAGAGAAGAAATCTCAAATTCATAGTGAGGAAATTGCCACAAGGAGTGAGTTTTTTCCTCAAACATTTGAAGGAAAAAAATATAATTTATTTTATGCACATGTTTACAAGGTCCAAAAGTGCTGTAGAGTTAATCAGACTCATAGGTGACTGCTAAAAGATATTTGTTTTTCTTTTAATTATTTTAAAAACTGCTAACAACTCTCCAAGAAGGGATGAGTTGCCTTGGAAGTTTGTAAGTTCTCCAAGCCAAAAGTTTCAGTCCTGTGCTGGAGATGTTGTAGATAAAACTCAAGTATCACACAAAATTTGGATCACATAATTGAACTATACAGAAGCTTATTTTCGATTGGTGTTATCTAGATAACGTATTCTATGTAAGTACAGTCATCTAATGTATTGTTTAAAAAAACTACATTGGAATTAATACACATGCAGTAAAGGACACATTTAAATTTTAAAACGTGACAAGTCTTGACATTTAATTTAATTAGGATAATAATCACCCCCTAAACGTTTTATTTTGTCTCTAGCTAATTGCTCTGTCTTACCTGCTTCACAATCCCAGTGTCAATCACTGGTATGTTTTGTGCTACAAATAGTTTGCACTTCCTTGATTGCTATATGCATAGAGTTATACATGAGGCCATATTATGCGGCTCTTTCACTCAATACACTGATTTGAAATTCATATATTTTTCAGGGATCAATTTCATGAAATATGAAAATTACTTTGGTGCAAAAGTATATATTTACACCTGTGCATAGATTTCATTTATTTTTTTGCATCAAAGGTTTTATTTCCATTGCTAATTCCCCTAGGAAGTCTTTCTAATTTTGATCATTCAACTCATATGTTACTGCAGTTTCACATTTTTCCAATGTTAAACTTGTGTAAGTTTAACATCGTTCCAATTTTGTCACAAAGTATCTGATGGAGCATACTGTACATTTGAAAAACTTGTCTCAAGTGTGAATTTTGATGCTTCTTTGTGTGGTCTGGACAAAAGATTGTAATCAGGCACATGCTTTACAGACATTTTCTCAAGATCTATGACATTGGTCCTCATTTACTTAAAAGTGTCATTAAAAGAACAAATTTTCTTAACATTTAAAACTTATTTTAATGTATGCTACATGTTATTTATTTGTGAGCAGAGACACATAGAGATGCAGACATCAAAAGGGCTCGTCTCTGTTGCTCGACTCTCCAGAAAAAACAATGCCTTAGGGGAGAGTCAGCTAACCATGGGAGTGGGGAAGTTGATCTTCATCTCCTAAATGGATGAGAAGAAACCAAACACTTGAGCCAATTGTACTACCTCTCAGGGGCGGCATTTGCTGGAAACTGGAATCAGAAATGAGAATGGGAAAGGGAATCCAGAAACGTAGACATCATGCAACTCTAAATGCCCTTTCCTAAGAGTGTTCCATTTCAATGTAGCCTAACAAGCCAATGTGTAGTTTCACAAGATGTGCTTTCAGTTATGATGCTTAAGAAATCACTCTCTAAATACAGATCGTGTGGATTTTTCACTTCTACGTTCTCGCAAAGGGTTTGTAGTTTAGGCATTACAGTTAGTTCTAGCATCTATTTTGAGTTAGTTTTCATGTATGAATAAGATATGGGTTGAAATCCTTGAAGATTATTTTTGGTATAAATGTGTCCAGGATTTCTTCTAACATTACCAAAAATGATTGTCCTTTCTTCACTAACTGTCATTGACATTGATGTTCAAGGTTCATTCAGTATGTGTTTACAGGTTCATCTTTGAATTTTATTTTTTTCTTTTATGTTTTTATTTCAGATGTATGCCTTATTGTCTTAATATAGATTTATATACATTTCACATGAATTTTTAATGAGTTTGTCATTTTCCACAAAGTGATCAGCTGGGATTTTTAATTAAATTACTGATTATTTGTGAAGTATTATCATATTGTAATTATTAAAGCATTGGAACAAAAATATTCCTCTCCTCTCATTGTTAACCTTTAATGTATTTCAACAATATTGTATATCTTCCCGTAGGAGGTTTTAGCCACTTTTTTTCAAATTTAACCCTAGTATTATCTTCAATGGTACTATTCAAAAATTTCAATGGTACTATTCAAAAGTTTCAATTTCTGATTTTTTTATTGGTAGGTTACGCTAAAGATATAGATTTTGGTATTTTGTACTCTATCTTACAACTTAACTGTATTCACTGGGCCTTTTATCATTTTTATTGGTTCACCTTTCAAGTTTAAAAAGACTTCTCGGCACTAGCAATCTCTAGACTGCCTTATAGGGACTGAAGCGGGAGAGGAAATTAACAAACACCTCAAGAAAAAACAATGTCCAGGCCTCCTTTGATCTTCACCACTGACACCCTACTCTTGATCACACTGTAGATCTCAGAATTGCGGCTCTCCCTGCATCCACCTGTAGCATTCCTTCTTGAAGACAGCATGAAATGAGCTCCCCCCAGAGGTGAGTAGATGACCTACAATTCAATAGCTATAATTTTCACTTGTTCTAGGAATACGTAAGGTAAATTTTCAAAAAGTCGAAGATTGCTCAACCTCAGAAATAAATCAACACTCAAGGACAAACAAGTTCCCATGGGAATTATTCAATATTTAATGAGAATGTCACAGTTAATCCCCCTTATATTATCATTTTTCAAATGTTGATTCTGTTTATTTCAGAGGCAGAGTGATAAACAGGGAGAGACAAAAACAGGTCTTTTCATTGCTGATTCAAAAAGATAGAGAAAGAGAGAGCGAGATCTTCCATTCTCTGGTTTACTCCCCTAATGGTGGCAACAGTTGAGACTGTTTGAGACTGGATATAAGATCCCAGAACTCCATCTAGATTTCCCAGGTGGATAGTAGGGGACCCAAGTACTCGGACCATCCACTACTGCTGTTTTGGGGAACTGGGTTGGAAGCAGAGCAGCCAGGATTTGAACTGGTGTAAAATTCTATTTTCTTTAAATTTCCCAATTAGAGAATAGTTGTTTGTGCTTTCTAAAAATGAAGTAATCACTTATAAACAATCACCTTTAGTTTCTTCTTTCATAGATTTGATACTGATCTAAAGAATTGGTATGCTTTAATTTGCATAAGGATAGTCTTTGGGAATTAACCAAGTTAGTTTCCACATTGGTCCAGGTGAAACTGGACAAAATGATGTTTTAGTTATTGCTATCTGGGTATAAATATTTGATGATTTTTTTCCAAATTCTGTCCTCATCAACAGAACATTCACATGAGAGATGGGAAACAACAAGATGAAATAAAGTTAGTATTACCTGGAGAAACACTGAAATTCAGATTTCTCAATGTGCAGAAAAAAAAACTGAATGTCACGTCAAGGTCAGCATCTCTGTTCATGCTTCTGGGATTTTCTTCAAAAGACTGAAATGTTTTCAGGAGATTGTTAATGTTTTCTTTCAACAGTGCTACACCAGGCACAAAATCTTCCTTATTGGCATTCTCTTAGTAATAAAGCTAAGAAAATCTTTATTCTATGATAGTAATTATGGCTAGAAATTCCTGGCTTCAAAGCAAAAATAAGAGCACATGGCTCCTGTGGATTAAAAATAAAAACAGATACAATCTAAGAAATTTCATTTGTTAAAATTTTGGCTCTACCATTTATTATCTGTGTAATTTTAATCCTATCTTTATCCTTGTTGAAGCTCAAGTACATCATCAGGAGTTCTCTTATTTGAAAGGAAGTTATTTAAAATTATTCATGTGATACCATTTGAAAAATGTCAGTTAATTGCCCAGTATAATGCCAGCCAGGTAGCCAGTACTTGGCAAGTGCTATCCACTTGTTTGTACAGTTGTTGCCATGTTGTGATGAAAGTAGAGAAAATACAGCTAACTTAACCATGTTCGAAGGACTTAAAAATAGTTGTACAGCGATAGACTGGCCGCCATGTATACCCGAATGGAATTTGGGTAAAACTGCTCAAGGTGATTCTTGTACCAGCTATTGAGTCATGCTACCTCCACTTCCTGGGTGACTGAAATGGACGGTGCCTGTACATTCAGTATGCCAGCCTTTGGGCACTTAACCAGGAACTGTGAGACTGCATATTTAATTTTATTTGCATTTAAAACATTTAACTTTCGATAGTTTCCTGTCGCTATTGGCTAGTGTATTGGGCAGTAAGCCTGCATGATACTTGTCTGATGGTTGAATATTCTATATAATATTCCTTGAATCCCCAGGCTCTGGGTGGGTTCTGTGCTGGAACAAGTCAACACTGCTACACAGCCCACTCTAAGCATTGTTGCTGCTCAGAGGTTTCTGATGGTTTCACTTCATGGGTGAGCCCGCAGGAATAGTCAGAGCAGATGTTAGACTACCCTCTGGCAGCCAGCTCTTGAGTTCTTTCAGTTTTTTGCATGATTTCATGAACTGACTCTCTCTTGTGTGTGCATGATTTATCTCTGCTTCTGCTTCTCAAATCAGATAAGAATTTCACAAAATCAAAATAATTTATTGTATTTGTGCTGTATTTTGTATTACTGTTTGTTTTGATTTGTTTCACTGGGCTCTAGCCTTGATTCAAAAACTTCAGTCATGTCTTTAAAGATTTTGCCCTATTAGTATACCTTTCCTCACTTTTTATCTCTTTATTTGTGCTTCATTTCCAAAGCATACAACATTGCGAAGAGGAGACTATATGAAGCTAAATTCTAGGAAAACGTGACATATGTACTTGTATAATCACTGCTTCTTCATATTCAAATATTTTAATATTGTGCTATTTATATTTAATAAGCCCTATTTGAATCATATAAAATTAGGTAAATATTTAACTTACAGAAATTCTTAAAATTGATCTTTGAATAGTATAAAATTTGTTTGTGAAAATGCTATGTTAGGTGCATGTTTTGCCAAGCAGTTACATTGCCAATACCCCACACTGCAGCATGCCAGGTTTGACACCCAGCTTCAGATACTGAACCCAGCTTTCTGTAAAGTGCATTGCGGGCTTACCTAATTGGGTTCTTGTCACCTGGTGGGAGACCTGAACTGAATTCCTGACTCTAAGCTTCAGCTTTCCCCCTTCCCCGGTACTGTGTACATTATTCAGCAAATGGGAGACTCTCTCTGCTTCTATGTCTTGTATGTGTCTCTGCCTGTCAAATAAATAAAAGCAAAAACAAACACTCAAGGTAATATTATTCAGGTTATATCTTGCAAGTCAAATAATTTTGATTTGAACTACAGTTGTGAAAAATATTTCTTTTGGGCCCGGCGGCATGGCCTAGCGGCTAAAGTCCTCGCCTTGAAAGCCCCGGGATCCCATATGGGCGCCGGTTCTAATCCCGGCAGCTCCACTTCCCATCCAGCTCCCTGCTTGTGGCCTGGGAAAGCAGTTGAGGACGGCCCAATGAATTGGGACCCTGCACCCGCGTGGGAGACCTGGAAGAGGTTCCTGGTTCCCGGCATTGGATCTGCGCGCATCGGCCCGTTGCGGCTCACTTGGGGAGTGAATCATCGGACGGAAGATCTTCCTCTCTGTCTCTCTTCCTCTCTGTATATCTGGCTGTAATAAAAAAAATGAATAAATCTTAAAAAAAAAAAAGAAAAATATTTCTTTTGCTGCATTTGAAGCTATTTGGTAGCTAAATGATTCTGTCTTGTTTTAAATCAAATAAATGATCGAGGCATTCATTTTCTAATTATTACTTTGTCTGTGAAAGAGAAATTGCTTGTTGTAACAGAAACATAAATGTACATAGATTGTCTTTTCAATGTGAGTTGCAGAATATATATCAACCTCAGGTATTACTGATAGAAGTGCTGTATATTGACCTTATGCCTCACATTAGTTTCCAAAACATTCTGGAAAATTATTCTCTTGTTAGTGAATAAAAGTCGTTGGAACAAGCATCTAAGTAACGGGCAGGAAAAATGGATTTGTGTAATGTGGAAAAGCTAAGAATTGAAGGAAATGTTGAATATGAATAGAGACCGTGGCATATTTACAAAACAAGGCTAAAAAATTCTTACCTAGAGATACAAGGAAGACAAACAAGTAAGATAGATAGGAAAGTGGAAGATAATATACTTTTACAATTTGAAGGATCAAAGAATATGATTCAAAATGTAAGTGTTCTTCAGGTGCAAGTCATACATCCCCTCACACAGATCCAACAAACCTGCAGTACCTTAGAGCTTACCTAGTCTTTTACAGAAGAAATACAGTGGAGTAATACACTGGTTATCTTATTAAATTTCCCACAAAAGGCAAAGTCAGGAGATAATATCAGATCCCTGAATTTTTTTCAGTAGCCATATTCGGAGGGAAGGGTTTGTTTTGAGAAGGCTCACTCCAACCCTTGAGATCTTGGAGCCATTTCCTGCTATTTCTGTTCTTCCTGTTAATCTGAAATGCCACCTGCCTCTGCCCTGTCCCTCATCTGTGCTATACTTCATGTTCTTATTCTCTACTGATTTACTATCTTACCACACTCTTTCCTTTGACCTCTATACTTTTCAGGGTACTTAAATACACATATAAATTTCTTCTTGGCCTGCCTATACACTTTTTTAAAAAATAAAGAAACGCTTCCACAATATATAAAAGCATGGAGAATATTATCATTAACCATAATACACCATTTGGTAAGAAACCAAACAAACAAAAACCCTATTAGCATATTGTGGCATTCATTTCAGAGCATTCACAGGCACAGCTGATGTGTTTTCTTCTCAGCACAATTCTGTCTCTTCCCTCTCTTCCCATTTAAGTTTGATTTTTCATTTAGTGTTATGCTAAATCTGTTTTTGCATGCTGAACATATTTCACTTAGAGTACTGTGTCATTTTGTCATGACTATATTGAAAACTGATCCTTCTGTAAGTGTTTCTTCAGTACTTGAATCATTGAATTCATATCCCTATAAGCAACATACTACTAACCCCACTGGCCTACATCCTTAATAATATTTGGTGTTTTAGACTTTTACTTGTTTTGTAAATCTACTTGCTGGGTGTGAAAAGATATCCCATTTTTGTTCTACTTTTTATTTCTCAAATTCCCAGTCAGAATTCTCTAGTATGTTAACCATTTGGATTTCTAATTGCATAGATAATATACATATTCATATTATTTGCTTAATGCAAAATGCATTACAATATTTGTTTTCTGTTCTATTGATGTGCATGCTAATACTTGGTATATATTCATTTCCTTTTGTACTTCTCTCTTTATTTTAGATGTTAAATTTTCATTATTATCATGAATTCTCCTGCATAACTCTAGTACTCATCCAAAAAAGTAATCTATTAATTACATATTTACGCATTTTGGTTTGACATCAGCTTCTGAGATTATTTTTAAAAGGATATTTTTTGGTACCAAAATAGCCTGGCTAATGAAGATGGATTCCATTGGTGAGGATCGTCAGTAGTGAAATTCCATTTGATGTGGTCTGATTCATACTGCATTTGTTATCATTGCGGACTACAGGTTACCTGTAGTCCTTCAGCAGAATTGTATTTGCACTCTTAACTGGAGAGCACATAATGATTTCATATCTGGACATATTTTAGCATGTACTTCCTGGAGTATCAAGAATGAACCAGCAGATGGAAGCTCTCTCTCTCTGTTTCTCCTCTCTATAAATCTGCCTTGACAATAAAAATAAATAAAACTTATTTTTAATCAAAGATTATTGCCTAATAGGCAGTGATAGGAAAATGGTTGAAATGATGTCATGACTATTTTGCTCTAAATGGGGCTATATTTAATGAATTGCTTTGAGGTCAATGTAGATTCTCTGGCTTACCTAGGATGTGGCACGAGCATGAGTATCTACTTCAAATTTGTGCAAGACAGTTAGCCATACTTCTCAGCTCATGACATTTAGATGATGATCTTGCCCTCACACACAGGGGCTATAATTCTTGCAGGAATTGAATGTAGGGAACTTACACTGTTTGTGAAAGTCACTCCCCAGAGATTCTACCAGTGGCTCTTAGCTCAAATCGTGCTCATCCATCTTCATTGAAGGTACTTAAGGATACTCTTTTCTGTTACCTTTTTGTGGCTTTATCACCTACCCCTGCTAGTAGTGTCTGCTGTCCTCCCTTTATTCACATAAGGGACTTATTTCAACTTACACCTGCCATGCCTAGGGGTTTCCTGAGTTTTCCTTGTTAGGAAACATTATTTTCCCCAGAAGCACAGAGTTCTATGATGAATCAAGCCAAAAAAAAAAAAAAAAAAGAACAAACAAACAAACAAAAAAACCTACAAAAAAATGCTTCTGCATTCTTAGGCTTAACTTGTGTCTGCTGTCTGGTTCCTGCTCTGCCTCTTCATATTTTTCATGCACTATTGTCTTTACTTCCCATATACCCTGAAAGCAAACAACATCCATAAGCTTTGCCTTTGTATTTCGTGTTACCTTGGCTGTTTGGAATTTGCTTAGCATGATGAGTTCTGCTGACACTCCTTTTGGTTGCCCAGTAAAGCTTTCCTCAGTAAGGTCTCAGCTGGTCCGTTGGACCTGCTTAGGTTTTTTGTTTGTTTGCTTGTTTGTTTGTTTTTGAGGTAATCCTGCAACAGGTTGTCACATCTGATCTTGCAGCTTTCAAATTGAAGGACTTTGTAAGTACATTTAGTGTGTCATATTTCATAACTCTGCCATGACCAGTTGTTATCTTGTGGACCTAGGATTTTGATTTGAATCAATGGGATGAATAAGTGATCTAGTTGGCCTAATCCACTCTGCTATCATGAGAGTCAGGAGAGCTCAGATCCCAGTGAATCCATTACCAGGTTGTAATGCTACCTTTTATTTAACTCTTGCCCTGTCATCAGTTGTGAGGTCCAACAGATTACATCCATCTGTAGCTATAGCCCTGGATTTGCATTGGCAAAGCTTGTTAACACCAGCCAGTCTTTCTTTGACTATGTGTCTTTGTTGACTTTTATGGCGTGGATGATTGTTAGTCTCCGACTGAGCACTTAAGCGTAACAGGACTGATGCAGGAAGGCCTCTGTATCATCTGATGTTTGTATGAACAGAGGCATCTGTAGTCCTACATGGGACAGACTGTGGGATGATAGTAGCAGGGAGCACAATTCAAGTCACAACAAAACTCTTCTAAAATCATGTTGATGTACATCAACAAATTTCTCTGAGTAAATGCTGACCAAACCACAAATATCCTTTCTTTTTCCCAGTAAGTCTACCTCCAGAAAGTCGTTTGTGTATAAAATCTGAAGCATTGATTTTGAAGTGAATGTCTAACAATCATCACACACACACACACACACACACACACACACGCAGGCATGTTTGAAATGGTTTCTCTAAACAACACATTATGATCAAAATTTTGTAAGTTTCTTGCTAACTTATTGTACTTTCATGTCCGTGTGTTATGGCTGTGTGACTTGCAATCTCTTAGCTTTTCTTACAAGCTAAGCTGGTGAGCAAGGGCAGCTGCCTTCAGTTGAGATCCTTTTCTTAAGACTGCAGGTGACTTTCTCCATGTTATAATTCTGTTTTAGAATAGGCATTTATTACATGCATTATAATGAAAGTCATTTATTGTTGTTTAAAATCTCCAGGCAACAATTGCATGAGGTTATCCCGAGGAGTTTAAGAGCTCCAACCAAGGAAAACAACTATCGAGTCAACCAATGAAGACGTAAAACACTAGAGGAATACTACTGTTTGTTTGCTTGTTTGTTTGTTTTAAAAATTCCTCTGCAGAATGGGAACCAACATATATAAGACTGGCCTGAACCTACATGTGGGAGAAGATAACTGGTATCTGTGCCAGAGTGAAGCATATGTAGAAGCAAACAGGAAACCATAGTTGGCTGAAATAATATGACCAGATGATCAAGTTTGTAGACTACAACACGTCAGGAGAGCTTTGTTCCTTCACTTTAGTCCTTGACTCTGCTACCTATGCACCATCGGACTATCCTTTGTATGGTAAGGAGAGGCAAGGGTTAAATGTCCCTACCGTGTTCTTTTCATTCTCCAGTCTCAGGATGAACTCTATCTGAAGCACTGACTCATCCAGAAAGTTTTTCATTGATGAGGTGCTGGTCTGTAGACAATCTTCCTCTCTTGGAAGAGGTTTAAATATCAAAGAAAATATTTTTTATCTAGCCTGATGACCTCTCTCCTCTCCCCGCTTTCCTCTAAATATGTAAAGTTGCACAAGACAAGTCTTTGGGTAAGGACCCATGGGTTTTCCAATCTGTCTCACTTTAGGTATTTTATCTAGCTGATTGGAGTTCTACTCTCAACATGAACCCAAAAATTCTGATTATATCACAAATATTTTGTTTACATCTTCATACGACTAAACCAAAGAGCTTATAAGTGGATTTCTTAGTTCATTCTCTGCTGATACAATGGAACACTTGAGACGGGGAAATTATTAAGGTAAAAGTGTTATTTTTTTAAACAGAAAGTGCAAGAGGGCGCAATCACATCTTGTGAAGCAACCACACACATCAAGTTCTACTTCATCCAACTTCTGACAGAGAGTGGAAGAGCAAGCAGGTTTGTGTGCAGAAGAGCAAATAACAGAGGCAGCTTTGCTTTATAAAAATTTGTTCTCATGACAGGAGTCCAGTCTTGTGAGAGTGAATTCATTTACTCTTGCACAGAGGACGTTATACTGTTCTTGAGACCTTTGTTCCATGACTTCGATGCCTCTCTAGTTTCCAACAGTGCATCATGTAAGAATTAAACCATGGAGAAGTATGTCAAGCCATACTTCTCAGCATTTTGATAGAGGATTATGTATGTACATTAAACCATATGTTTTCAGCTGCCCACTCTCATTTTATTAATGCATGTTAATGAATAACCAATTACAAAATTTTATAAAAGGTTTAACTCTCTGAGAAAGCATTGTAGTCATTAACTGTCTTTTGGAAAAGTACTAACAATGGTATCTTACAAGGATATCAAAGTATTTCCATTTAAGGAGAAGAAATATAATGCAATGGAAAGATAAAAAGAAAAGGCAAACATATAAGAGTTTCTGAAAGTGTGTATTAACAGATCTCATAATGTATAATGTGATATTTGAATTCTGTTTTAAACTTTGGCGCTGAACATCTGGAGTACTTTGATAAAATGATCACCCCACCCAGTCCCTTTGTTTTGGCTTCCCACCATCCTGAAAATAATGTAAATGAACTTGTAACTCCAACGGATCAAATGGTTGTACATATGGTTTGACAAGATGTTTATACAAATAAACCTTTAGACGAATAAGTCTATTGTCAACTCACTGTAAGTGAACATCTGCCCTACATGTATTATGTTCATATAACACATTCATAAGGACTGCTTCACTCAGGAGACTGACAAAAAAAAGTGACAAACCCTTAAACCCTAGGCATTTGACACAAATTTGTCCATCACTGGAAACTGCCTTGGGTATTTTCTGCAGATTTCCTTTGATAAATATTTACCATAGGCTTCCAAAAGACATCTACTAAATGCAATCAGTTTTGAAAAATAGAAGGAATACACTAAGATTAAAGAATGTTATCTTTCCGTAGTTGTTGGTGATTGTTGGCAAAGCAAGTCTAAATAGCAATTTGGAGAGAAATGAGGATGTTAAAAAAAAAAAACAGATCAACAAACATCTATACAATAAAGCAGCCAAGGGCCCCAGGTTAGAAGTGTCAATGTGTTGTAAAGGGCAGAGATGAACCCATGGCTGACTTTTAAAAACTTCTTGCTTAGAGTAGTGTGTTGTTGACTCAATATTGCTTATCTACATAGTCACCTTTAAAATAAAAATAATAAAGTGTTAGTATAAATCCATGATGTTTTGTGTAACATAATAGCTATTTGGATCTTATCAATTCTCTTACTGTTAAGTACCTATACTGATTGCATATAAAATACCATTTTATGTCCTAGGACCATGAATATTTAAAAGATATGCACTTACGCACTTTTTTAAAAAAATATTTTTATAACAATGCACACCAGCCATACTGTTTTGTTTTTAAGATTTATTTATTTCTTATTGGAAAAATGAGATATTCATAGAGAAAGAGACACAGAAAGAAAGATCTTCGATATACTAGTTCAATCCCCAAGTGGCTACAACAGCCAGAGTTTAGCTGAGCTGATCCAAAGCCAGGAGCCAGGAGCTTCTTCTACATCTCCCATGCAGGTGCAGGGTCCCAAAGTTTTGGGCCTTCCTCGACTGCTTTCCCAGGTCACAAGCATGGAGCTGGATGGGAAGTGGAGCAGCAAGAATACAAACCAGAGCCCATATGGGATCCTGGTGTGTGCTAGATTGAGAACATTAGCTACTAGGCTACCACACAGGGCCCTAGACATGCATCTCTATATAAACTCAAGTGTCTAAGACCAGCATGAAAATACTTGTAATAAAAGATGACTACTTTTTTGAAAGATACATTTTTTTTTTATTTGAATGGTAGAGTGACAGAAAGGGAGGAAAAAGAGGGGAGAGAGGAGATAGAGTGTGTTCCATTTCCTAAAACGGCAGCAACAGAATGGAATCTGGATCTATGTTTGGGTCTCCACACTGGTGACGGGTCCAAGTATTTGGGCTGTTTGTTGTTTGTGTGTTTGTTTTGTTTATTTTTGTTGTTGTTATTGTTTTTGCTTCTTGCCTAGGAACATCATTAGCAGAAAGGTGGATCTGAAGTGCAGGCATTCAGATATGACAGTTGAATACGTTAGTCACAATGTAGGTCTCCAAAAGCTTCTTGAAATCTTACAAAATTAATAAGTATCCTGGAAGTTAAAGCACAGAGATTAATTCCAAGAAAGAAAAAATCTTAACTGTGTTTGTCACTAAGATTAAGCAGGAGAGATTCTACCATCAGCATGTACGACTAAGTGTCATGCATGAGTGACTGAAAACCCAGATCCAACACTCATCTGTGTGCGCATTCAAGAAAACTGAAACTTTAGGTATAGGTTTCCGCAGGTGTAAAATAGTTTTCACTTCCTTACTGTTTGAGTAGATGGAAATCATTCATATAAAATCCCTGGATGAATTTGCAATGATTCATTTTTGAGACACTCACTTTAGACATGAAATAATCAAGGGAAGAAGTTGGCATATTCTGTTGCTTTTGAAAGTATTTTTGCAGCAGTTTTCAAGTGAAAGAAATCATGTTAGAATAAAAATTATTTTTACAGATTTTGAGTCAAAAACTATGCAATGATTGCATTCAGAGTTTGTATTCATACCCATAATCTGTGCAGGGCCTGAGGTACATTTGTTTAGAGAGGACACTGCATTGAGATATGTTGACTGGTCAGATATGAAAACAAAACAAACAAGAAAAACAGAAAAACAAACAAACAATCAAAAAAAACCACTAAATGGGATAAGGGAGAGTCTCCATAGTATTTACAAAGGACTAGTTTCAAATAATCATGTTCTTTCATACACTGGCATAAGAAATATTTTTTTTCAAAGTGCTCTTCAAAAAGTAAAGAAAAATACCAAAATGCTTGTTATAACAGATGAATTCTACCATACATATGCAATGAATATTTTGCCTTCTGTATTTTAATATTTGTTTATAGATGAGTTTTTCCTCCCCAAGGAATTTCTATATTTAAATCTTGTTTCTATTTTTGAAAATATAAACAGCATTGAAAAGGAAAAGAATGAATCTTCTTTTGCCTTAAATTTTCATTTTTTCGTGATACATTTCTATAGTCCCAGAGATTCTCCCTTCCACTCTCTCTTCTTACCACCCCTCCCCAAATGTTTCCCCCTTTTATTTCCATAGTAGAGTCCATCGTTCTTCTATTAAGTGCATCATGACATTGTAGTTATAAATCATGGTAGAGTCCAGCATCTTTTGTCAAGACATGTGTAAGTTTCATTGGGAATCCTTATTTCATTCAGGAATAGAGTACTGCTTTGTTTCTTCTCTTGCCATTATATTAATCTCCCTTATACACGTTCTGTAGATGAAAACAACATTTATTTATTCCCAAATCAGGAAAACATCAGTGACTTCCTGCTTTCATTCTTTCCCACTCACAGAAAAAAACACACATTTGTTATTTTTTACCTGCAGCACCTCAGTCCTATTTAACTATTGTAAAAACTTAAATTGTACTGAGTGATCTTTCCTATAGAACTGACCAGGTGATCTTTTATTAAAACCTAGCTAAGATAAAGAGATGAAGGCTTCTCTTTTCTGCACCACTTTTGCCAAACCTGGCTTCAACACTTTCAGAGTGCCGTTGATATTCGGCGGCCAAAATCCTTCATTAGAAGGAATCTGGAAAGACACAAACGATTCCCTTATTACCACAAATGATTGATTTAGAGGGACCTACTTCTGTTAATGCTTCGTCATTGATTGACGGAACAATGTTTGCCTCCTTATGACCTGGCAGCACATGTTTCTTTGTCTAATCAACATTCACAGCACCCATTTCCAAAAAAAAAAAAGGCATTCAGTTTGGTGACTTCATGCAGGTTGCCGATCTTGTTACTACCAAAGCATGTGAACTTTCTGCACACACATCTTTTACCATGAGTGAGGTCGTCTTTGATCCTCTGGAAGCTTTGTTTTATTGACTAAGCTATGCTGAGCACCGTCACATGAATCGGCCAGAGTTTTGATCTTCAGAGACTGTGATAAAGTTAATCTCTTACACAAACTGGACATGAGCCAGTATTTGTATGTCCCCACTGCAGAACAGCCTGTTATGACAAAGCACACAGCAAGGTTTGCAGCCAATTGAGCACAAAACATATGGATGTTTTCTCCTACTAGGGAGGATTGAAAAAAGTGTTCTTTGGGAATATTTTACATTTAGGTCATAATGCTCCTTTCTACATTTTTGAGCTTTATATGTGAAAACTCAATTCCATCCATACATTGCAAAATTTAGCAAAATCAGGCAAAAGTTTTTAAATGCCAGAGTCTAGTATTTCTTAGTGCTTTCATGGTATAAATAGTAGGAAGTTCATAGGTTCCTGTAATTCACCTCTAAATGCTGTTTTATTTTTTTTATATCATATAAGAGGTGTTCAAAAACATTATGCTAAATATGTGTAATTTTAAAAATCCATGGGTCTTTAATTTTTCACCGAAAGACTGTACATTTTGATTTTATTTCCCCATGAAATTCTTAAAGTTCCTTTTTTACGCTCACTTTCTTAGTAACAGCTATAGATAAAGTGCCCTTTGTTCTGTATTTTCATTGTTCTAATATCTTGATGCTATACCACTGGATTTTCACATAATTCAGCACTTAATTCAATTCTTAATTCTCTAGATATGTCGTAATCTATGGTGAACAGAAGACAGATTTTCTGTCACGTCTTGGTAAAATTGAAAGTACAAAGTCAAATTAACAACATTATACGTATTGGATCATTTTTCTGTTTAAAAACATCAATTCTGATGTATGTGAGTTAATTTCAGTATTGTGTGCAATTTATGAATTATGCTGTTTTCCTAGAATAAATTGAGTAAATCGGCTTGGCCTGCATAGCTAAAACACCTCTATTAACACTGGATAGAGATACAGGTGAACTAACATCTACCCCGGACTTGTATTTCTGGGATGACTCATCTGGGCATGTAGTTGATCTCAGATCGCTGTAATGTTAAGAAGCAAGAAAAGATGTATTTTAAATATGTCTCCATGATCAAATTTTAAGACTAGAATTTTGATATTTTAAGAGATAAGTTTGGCAAAAGGAAGCAGGAAGTCAATCGTGATTGGCTGGTGATACGTCTTGAGTGGAGGTGCCTGAACGAATGATGGATTTTGATATGTAGGAAACGTGAGATTCCTAGTAAAACAAAATGGTTTAGCTGAGCTACTGCAGCACAGATACCTCTTCTCCTACATAAGGAAACGGAGGTAACTATTCAAATTGTCAAAATGAGTCTGAAGACAACCAGACTTTCCCTTCCTGTCTTTCTCCCTGGCAATATCCACCACTGCACCTTAAAATTTTTTAAATGCTGGTGGATGATCAGAAGTAGAGAAATGATCATACTAAATATTTAAAAATGTATAAAGCTAATACTCCAGGAGGTATATCCCAGACTTTCCATTATTGGAAAATTTACCACCAGATGCTGATAGCAGATTGGCTTGTAAGGTTAATGAGACCAAGCAGCTTCCCCACGTCATCTTGCACCAATACCATGGAAACACATTTTCACCATCCAGATGACATTGATTTACTTCAAAATTTTCTCTTAATTTCTTTAGCTATGCTAGAAGGAAAAGTCTCCAAGTGGGATAAAGAAACAGATATGGAAGAATATTTTTTTCCTATAATCTTGCAAACAAATCTCTAGTACCTTAAAACCCTACCAGAGCTGAAGACGTTTCAGCTAGATGCATGTCAACACATATTTAACAATAACACATGTTCTTACCAATTTTTATTCAATGAAGTATAACTGAAAATGTGAAATAAAATTGAAATCCTATATTTCCCTATTTGAGGTTTTTCATTGTGAAGATTCTAATATACTTACAAGGCACGATTGGAATATTGGAGTTGAAACAAAGAGACTCTCAAAAAAAATTTTTCAAAGTTATTACTATAATCGATATCGGAAAAGATCTGACAGCTTTCCCCAGGTCAGCAGACACAGTAACAAAATGATTGTCACTTGTTAGGGTCAACACACCACACATACTTTGTATTGTTTATAACTTCAATAAACTGAAACTTAAAATTAAAATCTTCAGCTTTTTTTTTTAATTTAGCACACATTTTTCAGATGCTTGCGCAAGTTTTCATCATTACGTAGCGTTCTGACTTACTGTGTGATAACAGAATTTTGTCTTGCTCTCCTAAGTCGTATCTTCCAGGAGTCGTTCTTTATTGCTTTTTATTCTTCTGTACTTATATCCAAATGTGTTAGCATGTCCATGCTATGCTTTAAAATTCATTCCCAAATTCCATGACTCTTCCATACTGTCTGATCCACTCCCAGCTCTCACTCAGAGGATGCCTGTGCCAGTGATCTGAGCATCTGCACTACACTCTTAGTTAATCCAACACAGTCTGCTAACTACAAGACAAAGTGCCAGTTTTAAATCAGTTGGTCACCAATGTCATCCTAATGGCTCAGAGCTCTCCAACAGCTTTTGTGCCTCAAGTGAGGCACAGTATATGTAAACTCAAAGTGCAAGAATTAAGACATTTCTACCATTTCAGAAATTTCAAAAACAATAGATGTAATAATAAAAAAGCATTAATACATGCTCTGAAGAAATAAAATAAAGAACTGATGTTTACAGTAATGGGACATTTACATTAACGAACAGTTATAGCTACAAATGTATACACGAAGGGGAAGGATCTGCTGGAGAAAGGGTGATGAATGAGACAGGACCAGAAGCCAGTAACAGGTTGTATCCTTGAAAAGAAAGCAGCATGTCCAGAGCTGAATAGCCTGGCTAGCATTGGACGCAGATGGAAAGGTGAATTGTTTCTGTATTAAATTGTTGCTGTACTTCTGATCCAGCACTTCACTGATGCTACTAAGAAAGCAGAAAAGATGACTCTAATGCTTAAGCCTTTACATCCACATGGCAGACATGGATGGAGTTCCTGACTCCTGGCTTCTCTGCAAATTACAGCCACGTAGAGTGATTATTCAATGGGAAGTATCTCTCCTTTCTCTGGTACTCTCTCTGTATAACTCTGCCCTTCAAACAAATAATGCAACTGGCTAATCTGCTTGAATATCTCTTTTCTCAGTTGTGAGCTGTCGAGGTAAACTTGCAGGGGAAAGAGGAGGTAGGAATCTTTTGGGGTTTTCATTTTTATTTGTAAGCATAACGGAAGGAAGCAATGATACGGAAATTAAAATTTCCACCTCATATCACAGTGTTATTTACTGTGCTGGGTACTCTGTTGCCATCTATCATTCTTGTTCTTTGTATGGCCAAGCATCAGAATATGGGTCAAGTTCTTTGATCACTGGCACCGAGGTGGGAAAGCAGGATAGAGTTCTTGGCTCCTGGCCTGGTCCAGATCAGGCTATGATAATCATTTGGAGTGGAGCAGTCGAGTCATAATCTATCTCTCTCCTCTCTTTCAAATAAATACATTTTTGAAAAATTGATTTTGCAAAGGAGAAATTATAATTCTGAACCTTACAGTGTTGAAATTGATTTTTTTTCTGTTTGTTATCACTGGATCTACTTTTTTTTTATGGATGCAGTATTGCACTTCTGTATTTATTAGACACCATTATAGATGACAGCAGTTCAACACTGAACAAAATAGGAAACAAAACACCAAAAACTCCTGTTCTCAAAAGTTTTGCACTCTAGGTTAGCATCCAACCAATACTATTAGATTTTGTCAAATTATGTGCGTTTGTCACAATTAGTCATTTTGGTTCACTTATTTTTATTATAGTCACGCTTGCCTAAATATCAAGAATCAATCCATATTGTCCGGTAAATTTTCTAAATTTTTACCCACAATTATTGACTTGTCACTTCTTCATTGTGGGCATAAAAGTCATTCTAATGTGGTATTTTTTCACAATACCCAGTAACTTAATTCCCAGGATTGTTAGTGCTGAAATAATGTTTAAGTATGTGTGTTAGCTTTTTGTTGCTTGAATTTTGAACTTTTCCACTATTCCATAAGCTCACATACTGTAATTGAGATTGTTTTAGCTTTAATGTCATGTATATTACTTAAAACTTAGTAAATAGTCAACAAAATTTCAATGAACAGATTCATGCATTAATATGTTGGGTATATTGTTGAAGAGACTGAATGTCAGAACGAGGTGATTAGATTTTGTTATTTTTTAAGTCATGATGAGTTGCGATTGCAAAATTCCCGGATGTTTTGAGAGAAGGAATGATGTCTGAGTAGGGCCTTGTCAGGTAACTTAGGTGCTTGCCAGAAACAAAAGGAAGACAGAATGGCACTCCGGGCACAGGAAGCAGTGTGTGCCAAAGCACAGAATCAGGAAACAGTGCATCATGTCAGGCAGCACTAAGTAGTTTTTGTTGTGAGGTATAAATCATGGGGTGAACTGGATCAGAGATGAGTTGGAAAAGTAGGCAGATGCAGAAGAAAAGCCACAAAATTTTGGGCAGAAAGTCTTGTAATCTGAACCTTTAATAGCCTGCAGCATATCTGCTGCCAGCTCATCTGTATAAAGATTTTCACATGAATAAGTAGTGCCCTGCCAAGACAAGCATAGAGCCCAACCAGAGGGCAAAGTCAAGCAAAGTCAGCCAGGTCCTGCGCCCGGCAGTGAATATTGGGTAATAGGCAAGAGAACAATGAGGTGACTTAACGTTTTTCTTACTAGTTATTCTAGTTTGTGTGTAGCTTAGCTGTTCTGGAAGCAGATGTATGACTCAAACCCAGATGCATTTTAAAATTTAGGTTTTTGCAATTTTGTGACCACCGTGTGTCAGAGATATCAACTAACATTATGTGAGTCTAAGAAAGAATTAAGTTCGTAGTTTTATTGTTGTAAGACCTTGTGTGATGAGTCTTCCATGACTGCCAGTTTGTTGCTGAACATGGAATAGGTTCAGGGAAACTTTAATGTCTTAAAACAATAGGAGAAAAATGTAAATAAGTGATGTCAGGAATGAGAGTGGGCTGTGAGAACTGCCAGAGAATGGTGAGTGGCCAGTGATGCTGATGTGCCGTTGGTTGAAAACTCAAGCAGCTGATTTGGTTCAATCTATTTCTCCTCAAAGTAATAGGTCTGTTAAAATAAACTGACAAAGAAGACAGTAGGAGTCCCACAGATTTTCCATTTTTACTTGTAAGCATGATGGAATGCTATCCTGCTTCACAATTTTTTTTTGTAAATTTAAGCCTGCTATGAGATTTAAAAACATAAATCAATTAATTAAAAAGAAACAATAAAAGCAGGTAAGGCAATAAATACATAATGCGTTCAAAGAAATCAGTTCTTTGTAGAAGAAAATTTCTCATTTCACTGTGAATACTCAAAGAAAGAATGTTCTCAGCTTCTGGAAGCCAAGCATGTGCTTTGCTCCAGGATTCTGCTAAATTGAGAGGTTGGCAATGATGTGTTAGATGCATCCAACTCAATGAATCTTTGCCATTTTGCTTCTCTGACTTCTAGATTCAAATGTAAAGGTGTAACGTGATTGGGTCAGTTACACTTGGATGATCTCAATACATCAAGATGAACTAATCTGGAAACATAATTACATTCTCACAATGCATTTTACCACACATAACTATGAGCAGTAGAACCATGGAAGTACGACTTCATATGTGCAAATTCTGTCCATACTCAATCACTGGAGATAATACAAGGACAATGATCATTGAATTCTGCCTTCCATAGACCAACGTGAGAAATACAGTAAAAATTGCTTGAAGGAATTAGGAAGACCTAAATAACTAACTAAGTGGATAACATTTATAGATATAACCGATATTAAAAATCTGTCAATTCCTTCAAAGTGTCCAGAGATCAAATACAATTGCAAATAAAATTATATCAGAGAATTAAAGTAAGATATTTGAAAAGTTATAATATTAATAATTAAGAATAGATAATATAATCTTGAAAATATTATAAAACATTAATTATTAGAGAGCTCTAGTACCATTAAGTCAGTGGTTCAATTGGCTAATCCTCCCCTTTAAGCACTGGAATCCATACGGGTGCCAGTTCATGTCCTAGCTGCTCCCCTTCTCATCCACTTCCCTACGAATGGCCTGGGAAAACAGCAGAGAATGGTCCAAAGCCTTGGAACACTGCACCTACATGGCAGACCAGGAAGAAGCTTCTAGCTTCTGGGTCCTGGCACTGGATTGGCTTAGCTCTGGCCATTTTGACCCTTTTGGGAGTGAACCTGCAGATGGACTCTCCTGGTCTCTCCTTTCTGTAAAGAGACAAAACAAAACAACCTACTTTTCCAGTAAGGATAAACCTTTCAAAACAAACCTACACTTTTACATGTATTTGGCATTTGGTTTCTGAAAAACATATACTGTTAGAAGGAAAAATGGCTATTTTGCTAAATGGTGCATTGTCAACTGATTTCTACATGAAGGAAATAAACACACAGCTTACTTTGACCCTTAACACAACATACACAAAAGCCAATTTGAATTGACTGTAGTGTTGATAAGATTGTGGAATAACATAATTTGAGAATTAAAACTGTTAAATCATTTTATAAAATAGCCTGGCAGTGTTTATGTGAGCATATGGTGTATCTATGATTCAGCAATGCAACTCTGGAGTATAACCTGATAGAAATGTGTATATGTTCATACAGGGGGAATGCATAAATATGTTTGCAGCACCAGTATCAAAATAGTTCCAAACTGAAAATTACCATTTAGCCCATCAGCATTAAAAAGGGTAAATAAATAAAGTCATAAAATAATATAAAATAATATAAAATAATATAGCTGTATCTGAAATATAAAAAGTTTAAAAACCTGTATTCTACAGCATTAAGGGCAGTATTACCATGTAGCACTATCTTTATTTTCCTGAAATAATGAATTGAGGAAACTTGACACACATTCAACATTTATATTTTCTGATAATAGACATGGAAACATAAGCAAGAATCTAATACAGACCTGACCAGACATTCTTTATGACCAAAAATGCATGAAAACATGCTCAGTGACACCAGCAATCAGGGAAATGCAAATCAAAGCCATAATCACACATTACCTATAAAAAGACAAAAGAAAGGCAAATGGCTATCCTATGAGTGAAGACAGTGGTTGCGATACCTGAGTCCTGTGTCAGCATGTCAGCATTGGGCTCTGACTTCAGCTCCAGGAGGCAGAAGTAATGGCTCAGGACCTGGGTCCTCACCACTACATGGTGTATTGGGATTGAGTTCTTTTCTCTTGGCTTTATGCTGGCTGCTACAAGTGCTTAAGGGAAGGAATCAACAGACAGGAACTTTCTGTGTCTGTCTACCCACTGATAAACAAAAGCAAAAATAGACAAAAGCTAAATATTAGAGAGGATTAGAGAAGAGGGAAAGCTTTCATGTTATTGATGAAACTGCAAATTTGCACAATTCCTATGGAAAACAGAATTGATGGTCCTCATAACACTAAAAATAAAAATTCCCATACAATGCATATTACTGAAAAACTTTTCTGGAATACAGAATAATTTTCCTTACAAAAACAAATGCAAATGTATGGTCATTTACATTTTCAATTTTTTAATGAAATAAATGAACACTATAATTGTACACATTTTATAATTGTAAAGTTGAAGTTTCACATAAATATAATTTCCTTTCAACTATATGACAGAACAATTCATGATTTTATTACATTTATTGCACTGCAAATCCCTTAAAAGTCCTAACTCCTGGTCAATTTTAAATTTTCTTGTATGCTACACATCAAGCTAATTCTTTGGCTGATAACATAATTTCTTAGAAAAAAACAAAATTTCTTGAAATTTGCAATATTTATTTTTCTGATATTGATGACATTTATAGAGAGTATTATTGGCTATCTTTATGTTAGAAAGTAAAGTTTAAAATTTGTTCAAATTAATTAATAGAAGCCAGCATGGTGATGATAAAAATTGACCTAGATTGGAAATAAAGAAATTATACTTATTGTCTTATTCTAAATAGCTCTTTTAGTATATCAATACCTGGCTTTCCAACCTATAGTTAAAAGAGATGGCTTTGGATTTTTCTTTTTTTTTTAATAAAGCAAACATTTATTAAACTATAATAAAAACATTCCATCAAATTACAAAACCTGAGCAAGAAAAACAAACGGCACATGCTTAACTGTAGTTGACATTCAAATAAAATTTGCATTCCCAAAATATTATACAGTAATTAGAAAATACCAGCCAAAGTAATATTAGGATACTTTTAAGTGCGATCTCAACAAATTTGAACAGAAGCAAATTTTAACAAAGGTAAATTTTACAGTGAAACATAGCAGTAGATTAAGGATCTTAACATGTTTATTTTACTGCTGTTTGACACTATGATACAAAAATAAGAGGATTTACTTGACATTTTTAATAAATATCTCATGGGCTGTTGAGTGCCTTACTGGTGAAAAGATTTAACTGGCTAATCTCATCAATCCATTTTGTACATTTAGTAAGCATCAACTCTGCCCTACATAACTCTTAATGCAATTCACAGCACACAAATGGTTATCATATTAAATACATAATCAACTCGGACTTCTCAACAACAAGGAAATTAGTAAACCATCAAATGGACTGCTTACCATACACTTTCCTCATAACTAAATAACACACAAAAAAATCAAAATAAGATTTGTCATCACTCTAAACTATTGCCAACAACTAACGGAAACTGCCAATTTGCCATATTCATGTTCACAACATTCTAAATATACTCTGCTGTTACTTCATCCATGAAATGCCAACATGCCTAGAACAGAGAATTTTCACCATCTCTTGCCGTGGGACCTGACTTGCAGCAATCTATATTTAGATCAGAACTCCATGGGCACTTGATGAACTCTACCTTTCCATGTTGGCTTTCTTATATGAGAGAGAATATATGGTATTTATTCTTTTGTGATTGACTCATTTCGCTGAGCATAATAGTTTCTAGTTGGGACCACCTGGTTTTGAATAGAATAATATCGTTCTTCTTGACAGCTGAATAATATTCCATTGAATAGATGTACCACAATTTTTTAACCATTCTTCCTTAGACGCACATCTGGTTTGTTTCCATGACATTGCTATTGTGGATTGTGCTGCTGTGAATATAGGATTACAGATCCCCTTCTCATATGCAGATTTCACTTCTGTTGGGTATATTCCTAAGAGCGGGATTGCTGGGTCATATGGCAGGTTTATTTGCAATTTTCCAAGCACTCTCCATATGGATTTCCACAGTGATTGTACTAGCCTACACTCCCACCAGCAGTGAAGGAGGGTACCTTTCTCCCCACATCCACGCCAGCATGTGTTGTTTTTCGAATTCTGAATGTAGGCCAGTCTCACAGGAGTTAGGTGGTACCTCAAGGTGGTTTTCATTTGTATCTCTCTGATGGCTAGAGAGCCTGAGCATCTTTTCATGTATTTATTAGCTATTTGTATCTGTTCTTTTGAGAAACGTCTGTTCATTTCCTTTGTCCATTTTGCTACAGGGTTTATTTTTTCGCTATGCTTGGGTTTCTGAAGCTCTTTGTAGATCCTAGATATTAGTCCCCTGTCACTTGTGTAGAATGCAAAAATTTTTTCCCATTCTGTAGGCTGTTTCTTCACTTTTTTAATTGTTTCTTTTGCTGTACAGAAACTTCTTAGTGTGATATAGTCCCATTTGTTCATTTTGGATTTGATTGCCGTTGCTTTAGGCGTCTTTTCTAAAAAGTCTTGCCCTGTTCCTATATCTTGGAGTGTGCTTCCTATGTTTTCCTTTAGTAGTTTAATGGTTCTGGGTGTAGATTTAAGTCCTTGAGCCAATTAGAGCTGATTTTTGTATAGTGCGACAGGTACGGGTCCTGCTTCTTTATTCTGCAAGCTGTTATCCAGTTGTCCCAACAGCTTTTATTGAATAGACCAGGTTTTTTACCTGGATTGTTTTCTGTTTTCTTGTCAAAGATTAGTTGACTATACATGTGTGGATCCCCTTCTGGTGTTTCTATTCTGTTCCACTGATCTTCTTCTCTGTTTCTGTACCAGTACCAGACTGTTTTGATAACCACTGCTCTATAGTATGTCTTGAGGTCTGGAATTGTGATTCCTCTGGTTTGATTTCTATTTTTCAAGACAGCTTTAGCTATTTATGGTCTTTTGTGGTTCCAGATGAACTTCTGTATCATCTTTTCTATTTCTGAGAAGAATATTGCTGGGAGTTTGATTGGGATTGCGTTGAATCTATATATTGCTTTCGGTAATATGGCCATTTTGATGATGTTGGTCCTGCCAATCCAAGAACATGGTAAGGTTCTCCATTTTTCAAGATCTTCTTCTATTTCTTTTTAAAATGATTTATAGTTTTCATTGTAGAGGTCTTTCACATCTTTAGTTAACTTAATTCCTAGGTATTTAAGATTCCTTTCCTCTAATTTAAAGGGAACTGTACTTACAATTTCTTCCTCAGTGGCGGAATTATTTGTATACACGAATGCCATTGATTTGTGTTCATTAATTTTGTATCCTGCTACTTTGCCAAAGTCTCTTATGAGTTCCAATAGTCTTTTGACTGAGTCTTTTGGTTCTCCTATATGGAGAATCATGTCATCTACGAATACCGATAATTTTAATTCTTCATTTCCAATTTGTATTCCTTTAATTGCTTTTTCTTGTCTAATAGCTCTGGCAAGAACTTCCAAAACTATATTGAAGAGTAGCGGTGAGAGTGGACATCCCTGTCTAGTTCCAGATTTTAACGGGAAGGCTTCTAGTCTTTCCCCATTTAGTATGATATTGGCATTGGGTTTATCATAAATTGCTTTGATTATGTTGTAGAATGTCCTTCTATGCCTATCTTATTTAGGGTTTTTAACATGAAGTGGTATTGGATTTTATCAAATGCCTTCTCTGCATCTATTGAGAGGATCATATGGTTTTTATGAGTCAACTTGTTGATGTGATGTATCACATTTATTGTTTTGCGAATGTTGAACCATCCTTGCATACCTGGGATGAATCCCACCTGGTCCAGGTGAATAATCTGCCTAATGTATTGTTGGATCCTGTTGGCTAATATTTTATTGAAGATCTTTACATCTATGTTCATCAAGGATATCGGTCTGTAGTTCTCTTTTTCTGTTGTTTCTCTCTCTGGCTTTGGTATTAAAGTGATATTAGCTTCATAGAACGAGTTTGGAAGAATTGCCTCTTTTTCTATTGTTTGAAAAAGCTTGTGTAAGATTGGGGTTAGTTCTTCCTTAAACGTTTGGTAGAATTCAGCAGTGAAGCCATCTGGTCCCGGGCTTTTCTTGGTTGGGAGGGCTTTAATTGTTGATTCAATCTCAGTGCATGTTATTGGGCTATTTAGATTGTTAATTGCTTCTTGATTCAATTTTGGTGGATTGTATAAGTTCAAAAATCTGTCCATTTCCTCTAGGTTTTCTAATTTGTTCGCATATAGTTGCTTATAGTAGTTCCTGATGATTCTTTGTATTTCTAACGTATCTGTTGTTACATCTCCATTCTCATTTCTGATACTATTCATGTGTATTTTCTCTCTCCTTTTTTTAATTAGTCGAGCTAGTGGGTAGTCTATTTTGTTGATTTTCTCAAAGAACCAACTCTTTGATTGATTAATATTGTGTATAGTCCTCTTGGTCTCTATTTGGTTTATTTCCTCCCTTATTTTGATGATTTCTTTTTTCCTACTAGTCTTAGGGTTGCTTTGTTGTTGTTTTTCTAGTTCCTTCAACTGTAAGATTAGCTGATTTACTTGGTGCTTTTCTTGTTTCTTGAGATAAGCATTAATTGAAATAAACTTTCCTCTCAGCACCGCCTTGATTGTATCCCATAAGTTCTGATAAGTTGTGCTGATGCCTTCATTTGTTTCAAGCAATTTTTTAATTTCCCCTTTGATTTCCTCTCTAACCCATTGCTCATTTAGTAATATATTGTTCAGCCTCCATATGTTTGTAGGCCTTCCTTGGTGTTTCGAATTCTTGGTCTCAAGCTTCACTCCTTGGTGGTCTGAGAACGTGCATGATATGATTTCCACTTTTTTAAACTTGCTAAGGCTTGGTTTATGGCCTATAATATGATCAATTCTGGAGAAAGTTCCATGTGCTGATGAAAAAAACGTGTATTCTCTGTCAGTAGGATGAAAGGTTCGATAGATGTCAACTAAGTCCATTTGCTCTAGAGTTTGAATGAGTTCTATTATTTCTTTGCTGAGTTTCTGGTTTTTTGATCTGTCCATTTGTGTTAATGGGGTATTAAGGTCCCCCACTATGATCATATTGGAGTCTATTTCTCCCTTTAATCCTGTTAATATTTGTTTCACGTAACTAGATGCTTTGGCATTTGGAGCATAAACATTTATTATGCTGATCTCTTCTTGCTGGATGCATCCTTTGATCATTATATGGTATCCTTCTTTATCTCTTTTGATGCTTTTCACATCAACGTCTATGTCATCTGATATAAGAATGGCTACTCCTGCTTGTCTTACCTTACCATTTGCTTGAAATATATTTTTCCATCCTTTTACTTTCAATTTTTTCTGATCTTTATTGGTGAGATGCGTCTCCTGTAAGCAGCAGATAGATGGATTTTGTTTTTTGATCCAATCCTCGAATTTATGGCGTTTAATTGATGAGTTTAAGCCATTTACATTCAGCGTTATTATAGATAAAGGACAATTTGGTCCTGTCATTTTGGCGATGTGTTGTTCTAAATTAGGTCTTGTGTTAGCATTTTAGTTGGATGTTCTCCACATTTGCCTTTGTTTCTGATGGTTACTATTTCTTTTTTCTTTCATAGGAACTTCCTTGAATATCATTTGTAGGGCAGGTTTAGATGAGACAAAATCTTGAAGTTTTTCTTTATTGTGGAAGAATTTTATTTCATTTTCAAAGACAAAAGAGAGCTTTGCAGGGTAAGTTATTCTGGGCTGAAAATTTTTCTCTTTTAGAATCTGGAATATGTCACTCCAGTCTCTTCTGGCCTGTAACGTTTCCTCTGAGAAGTCAGCTGTAAGTTTAATTGGGGTTCCCCTATATGACACTTGATTTTTTTCTTGTGCAAATTTAAGGATTTTTTCTTTTTGTTCAACTGAGGAGAGCTTGATTATCATGTGTCGTGATGAAGTTCATTTTTGATCAACTCTGTTGGGAATTCTGTAGCCCTCCTGTATATTATTTTCTAATTCTTTGCTCAGTTTAGGGAAGTTTTCCTGTATTATTTCATTGAATACACCTCTAATCCCAGCTTCTCTTTCTGCACCTTCTGGAACACCCATAACTCTTATGTTAGACCTTTTAATCATATCTTTTAATTTTTGGATATTATTTTTAGCTTGACCTAGTTCTGCTTCCAGCTTTTTGTTTGTTTCTTCGTGATGGCAGAAAATATCTTCTAATTCTGAAATTCTTTCTTCTGCCTCATTCATTCTGTTTTTGAGACTCTCCACTGTAGTTTTAATTTGCTCTACTGTGTTCTTCATTTCTGATATATCAGCCTTAATTTGATGTATTACTACTATTTCTTCTTTGAACTCTTGTTTGTACTTCTCATTGTTGACCAGGAGCTTTGCAATGAGTTTTCTGAGTTCCCTGTGCTCCATTTTCTCAATGTCTTCCTCAGTTAACTCTGAGAATGGGCGAAGCTTTTGCTCCTTTGTTGGAGAGACTTTACTAACATTCATAGTGTTTTTTTCTTGTCTTTTTCCTTTTGAAATTGTCAATCTGTTTGACGACATCTCTCTGGTCTGTTACGTCAGGTGTATAAATTAACTTTAATGCTCAATCAGTACCCTGGGTTTAGGAAACACAACTGTCCTAAATAATTGCTTTGCGTGGCACTGATTTTATAGGCAGGACTGAGCTTATTACCCCCTGCTAGCCAACACGCCTAAGTACCTCCTGAGGTCGTCCTGGGCAAACTTGGTGGCCAGAAAGATCAGGGGGCTGTCGCAGTCAGCTCCAGGGACTACACAGACCCCCCAGGCTGCAAGACTATTGCCGTGGGCTCAGCTCTGCACAATCAACCAACAACACACCCACTCTGGATCTCCACTCAGGGTTCACACCTGCTATCCTCCCACCCGATATGGCTCCAGGTGGAGAACCGCAGCTGCTAGCTTTCAGCTCCAGGTACCACACCGACCCCACGGGGAACAGAGCCAGTGCTCCCCTCCACCCCCAGACCAGATCTGCACAAACAGTCAGAAAGGGGCCCGTGTGCCGTTCTGTCAACTCCACCCTGCGCCTCTCCACACAAGGCGCCTCCCCCCCCAGTCCCCGACTCCCTCCGCGTGCAGCTGTTCCCAATCACCAAGCTCAAACTGTCAGGTCTCGGACCACACTCGCCCTCCCAACCCCCCACACAGACCCAGGCTCCAACCTGGCAGTCACAGCGTCCATGCGGAGGCCACCGGCGGATGTCCAGCCGGCACTGGAAATGAATCGCTGGAGTCCGGACCACCTGAGCCCACGGCCCCGAAGGCTGGCTAGTCCCCAGCCGGCCACAAGGTCAGTCATGAGAGCTCTTTGTGCCAGGAAAGCCAGGTGTTCGCCTGCTACCACCGCCCAGCGCAGGGACTCCGAGTCTTAAAATTCCATTCTTTATGTTATCAGTCTAAGATGTTTTCTTGTAGCAACCCACAAATAAGATAAGGGTGGCATGAACTTCTGTCGCGGGCAGCAGAGCCGGCAACGTGGGCATGGCGAAGGTCCGGGGGTCGGGCGAAGGTCCGGGGGTCAGGCGGAGGTCCAGGAGTCAGACAAAGGTCCGCGGGTCAGGCGAAGGTCCGCACTGGTCTTGTAGCTTCACAATTCCACCTTCGACAACTCTTCCGAGGAAGAGCGACCTGGGAGAGTTGAAGAGCGTGTCCGACGAGCTTCGATTTTTCTTGTCTGTATTCATTTATTTATTTTGTTGCTCACTACATACCAAAGATTTCTAGCCAGGACTCCAGTCCTTCGTTTGATAGTCATTATTGGGAATAGTTTAATATACTCTGAAACCTACCTGGATGTTTTTGTCTCACAATAGTTCAATTTGCTGTCTTGTGAAATGGGGCAAATGGAGTAAATGGTGCTTAAGATTTTTTTCCATTTCTAATATTCCAAGTCTGTTTTGCTACTGTAAGAAGTGACTTACCATGCTCTCACATAAATAGTTGATACTTTAGGATCAAAAAAAAAAATATGAAGCATGACCCATATAACACATTGAGATGGCATTTTTTTCTTAATGTCTTTCTTTTCTTTATCAGTTCCCTATTCTTCCCCCATTTTCTCATTGAGGCCGTTTTCCCCTGTTTTCTCATCCTGAACTATCAAATAACCCTCTCCAGAAGAGAAACCATGCATGTATTCTACTCCTTTTATTCTTTTGCTCTGTCGAATCCGTGGTGTGTACTATTTTGAAATCTCAGGGAATAAATTACAGAGGTGTGAAATTGTTCCTCAAACACAAAGAAGTTTAAATTTGCTCCACAGAGACTCTTTGTCCTTGTTCTAATTGCCCTTCACTCCCCAGGTCTCAGTTCTGTGATGTCTGTTACTGCTGCGAGGAGCATCTTATTTCAATTGCTCTATGGTGGGAGAAGGGGAAGACTTGTTTCTTGGTGGATCTCTTGATTATTAGGTGCTAACATATCAGGTCCCCAATGTCATTACTCAGGAATCATGTCTTTGGGAACTTGCAGTTTCATAAAGGAAAAATCTTCAAATCTCACATTTGGAACCATAAGCCAATCATAAAAAACATGATTTAGATAATATTTAGCACTTGTGCAGATATTTTAACCTGTCTGTTTTATATTCGTGATTAATGAATTCCTACTAAGGATTAAAGGTAGACAATTGTTTTACTGGTGTCTGTGAGAGGGCCACTGGGTCATTGCAGCTCTCCTGGAAAAAGCCGTTATTGTTGAAAAACTGGCAAGGACTGGTTAGGCTTGACCTTGCTCTGTGTTTCCCAGCTCCCCTTGTGAGCAACCTTCTGTATAAAATAAGGGAGCTTCCTGATCATGGACTGTGCACCTCCAGCATTTTAAAGGGGAATGAAAGTTCTTCCCTAACTGGTTGATTAGGACATAGGATTGAACCCAGAGATTTGGCATCGCCACTGTTATCTATGCCTGAACATGTGGAAGAGCCTTTGGAACTGGCCAGGAAAACCTTCAATGCTGTCAGTGATTCTGGTGAGCACTTCAAAAGCAGAATTCCTGCAGAAATTTAGGCAGTATCATATTGGTGCAATCTCATATGGAAATGAAGATTCTATTGAGAACTGGACTAAAGGCCATTCTTTTTTTTTCCTTAAGATTGTTTTATTTGTTTTGAAAGTGTTAGAAGAAAGAGGAGAAGAAAGAGAGAGAGAGAGATTGATCTTCCAACTGCTGTTTCACTTCCCAGATGGCTGAGATGGCAAGAGCATGACACCAGGAGTTAGGAGCTTCATCTGGGTCTTCCATGTGGGTGGCAGGGTTACAAGCCTGGGCCATTTTCTGCTGCTTTCCACAAATCATTAGAGGGGGCTGTATGGTAACAGCCAGTACATAAACTAGCACATTTATGTGCAATGCTGATGTTGCAAGCAGCTGTCTTATTCATTAAGTCACACCATCATACCACTGGCACTCTAAAGGTCACTCCTGTTACAGGTTGGCAAACAACGTGACTACCATTTCAAATCCTGCATTTCTGGGAAGCCAGATTTAAAGATGGTATATTGATTTTGTAGAGTTTTCAAGGCAGTGTGACAACACAGGTTGCTGTGTTAAAAGTTTAGTAATGAGAGTAGGAGTAAAAGGGGGCAAAGTGGAATTGCTTGGGAAATGAGCATCCTGGCAAGAAAAGGTAGAAAGAAAAAGCTTGTCAGCACAGGAAAATGAGGTAGAAAAACAACTTACTAAAGAGATTAACAGAAATAGAAAAAAAAATGCCATGCATTAATGGACGAGACAATGGGAGAAAGACCTCCAAAGGCATAGCTGAGCTCTATTATGGGAGGTATCCCCTCCCGTAGGAATTCCAGACCCTGGATTAGAAGTGAAATTTTATTTCAAGGATCCTCCAGAGTAGAATCCTTTTAGGAAGGAGCCCTGGGGCAGCTACTCCCCCAGGACCAGCATGCCTGTGGAGGACTCCAAAACAGCTCTGATTCAAATGGGTCCAGACAGTCCTTCTGCTGATAGAGATCAGGAGATGGATTGCTGGCTCGGCAGGAAGATATCAGGACCTAAAGGAAGCCAAACAATGAACTTCTTCCCTAAAGGACTTCTGTGATCCATGGCTTAACTTTTATCCCACTAACTAATTGCAATGGTCACTTCTCCATCTCCTTTTTCACATCTCTCCCTAACCAATCAGGCTCCGCAGACTCCTCGATTGGCTTTGTAAAATGCATCATCAAAATGTCTCTCCATTGCTGTGAATTTCTGTTTTTTAGCCCATAAAACTGCCACAGAATCTACCTACAAGATTTCCCTCCTTACAGACCCCTCCTAACTCCTGGAAGCTGTCTCGAATTCTTCCAGCAAATATCCTTTCTTCTACCTCTCCAGTAGCCCCATGGTTCATGTTTCATGTCTTGGCAGAAAGACTTTTTGTCCATAGGAAGAAGAGCAGAGTGGAAGGGGAGAGAGCTGTTTCATTTCTAAAAATTTGATAGGAAGAAAAACTCCTACAATAGTGAAGAACATCATCAATGCCCAGATGATACTGGTTTTGCGGACATGCAGAATATGTCATGAGGATCATGAAGAAAAACTTGTGCTCAAAATGCAAAGGAACACCTGGGAGAATGGGTGGGCAGAGGCGTGCTATAGTGTTGGAGCCCCATAACAAACAATGCATAGTGAAGCTGGAGAATGGAGCTCGAGGGCACTCCAGAAAATTACAGGTGATAGCAATGTGTGACTTCTGCCAAGCAGATATGACAAATTTCTGTCTGAGCCCCCGGATAGTCCAAAATACCCTTTAAAATCAGGGTGAAGGTCTTCATGGCTTGTTGGTCTCTGTTCACAGAAATATGCTGATGCCTTTGGCTTTCTCATGTGTGCCTAGCATGCTGCAACTCTGCTTGGCAGGAGTCCCACATTGCTACCACCTATGATTTTCTGGAGTCTCCTCTAGCTCCATTCTCCCAGAACTTTTCTAATTAAATTTAGACAAAACTGTACATGTGAGTTTCAGTGTGAGGTGAGGATTTATTTGGGGATACACACAAAAGGAACACAACTTCAAAGGTTAACGTCTTTCATTGGTGATTCTTTTTGTGGTCCATTTGTCTCTCAATGAGCTGAGCCAAGGAAGTTAGCTTTAGAGACAGAAAAAGGCTGAGAAGACAGCAAAGAACAAACAGCAGAATGGTTGTGTTCAAAATGACTTTGCTTGTGAAGGTTAAAGCAAGGGGATTTGCTTATCAAGCTAACCTATGTGGCGATTGAACATTCTCTTGCTTAGTTTCTTGTGAAGTCAGACAAACCGCTTACTTCTTTCTTAGCACCCGGGAACTTCAACTTCAACTTCTTCTCTTCTGCAACTTCTGTTTTGGATGAGAAGTGGAACACAGCTTTGCTTCAACATGTCTTGCATAAATCATAATTCTTTCCACACGGCTATGTTTTTAAACAGCTGTTATAGAAATCAGAAAATTTAAAAGATGTTCTCAGATCTATTTGGTCATGAAAGAAACAAGAAAAAGTGGGGATATAGTAGGAAACTTTGAATTTAAGGGTGCCAAGAGGAAATCTGATTAGAATGTATACTATTTTCATTGATATTGTGACATATGTATATCTTCAAGTTGTAAAAAGACAATTATCATACCTTTTTAAAAAGTAAACTTGTGTTATCACCATTAGCAACCAGAACCTATGTTAACAGGAAGCTGGCATCAGAGCCAGAGGGAGATATCGAAGCCAGACCCACAGAAATACTAGTGTCACAACTGGTTTTCTAATCACTTCACCAAACATCCACCCCTTTTGCACCTTTTGTAAATTATTTCTTTAAAATAAAGCTTCATAAACTGAATCCTAGAGAATTGTTTTTAATCTTGAATTGTATATATTCATAAGAGCAAAAATAAAGTTACATACTTCTCCTGAAGAATTAGAAATGAGTGATAATAGCAAGGAAACCGCTAACAAAACAAAGGTAAAGGAGGTTGAAAACATATTGAATGCTTGCAATGGACATATTTCATCATTGCCTTGAAGTTGGGAATCAGGAAAAAATTTCATTTCACTTCATTATTGCTAGGATTTTTAAAATTTCATTTTGAGAGCCAGAGAGCTCCCAAATATTGCTTCATTCCACACGTGCCTGCAATTGCTGGGGCAGCTACAGCTGGAGCAAGGTAGAATATAATCCGGGAGTCCCATATGAGTGGTAGGGATAGATCTGAGCCATCATTACATCCAGGAGGATATTAATGACTAGTTTAAGATTTTTTTTGGAAAAGTTAACTACTAAAAAAAAGTTAACCACTAGAACAATCACTACTTTTTAAAATCAGTCTACCACACACTCTCCTTGTTTTGCAACGTAACTATGCTAAGCTTTTATTTAATTAATTCTGAAGTCAGAAATAACAGAGCAGGGTAGATCTTCCATGCACTGGTTCATTCCGCAAATAGCTATAGTGGTTACTGCTGGGCCAGGCTGAAAGCAGGAGCCCGGAGTTTTATTCTAGGGCTCCCTCATGAGTTCCAGGACTCAAGCTCTTAGGCCAGCTTCCACTGCTTTCCCAGAAACATCAGCAAGGGAGTTGGATTAAGAATGGAGCAGCCTGGACACAAGCTGGAGCCTGTATGGGGTTCTGAGACTGCAGGTGGCATCTTTGCCTGTTGCATCACAATGCTGGGTCTGAACAATCACCATTACTTTCAAAAAAGGCTGTTGTATTATATACTCTATATGGTCATTTTTGTGAAAGTCTGTAATAACCTGTCCCTAGTTTGTGAACCTCTGCAGCTTTCTTCTCTGCTTGTGAAAAGCTCTTTGCATTTTTCTTTCTCTAAATATCTACTTTCCTTTATGTGTTTTGACCTTGAGCAAGGATGATAACTACTGTGAGCTACTGAAAGGATTGTGATGCCAATAGCGTTGATGGAGGATGATGGATGCAGAGGGGCTTTAGCCGAGGGAGCTTGAACAAAAATGAGCCCCTGTGTGTTCTGGTCCTGGGCCTGGAGGACAGATGTCTCTTATAGTACGTTCTTATTTTCTATTATTTCTTTTTTGTTATTATTAATTATTTTGCATTATGTGACAGTTTCATAGGCTCTGGGAATCCCCCCACCCCTGGTGGATTCCTCCACCTTGATGCAGTATTACAGTTCAAATTCAATCAAGATTCTTTCCTTGCAAACATATACCAAGCATAGAGTCCAGCTACTTATTGTCCAGATGGGTTGAACAGTTTCTTGGGGAGACCATTTCTGGTCCGAAGTTAGAGCTGGTAGAATATCATCCCAGTCAATTAAGAGTCCCAATATAACATCAACAGCAATTTGCAATATTATGGAATTGACATGGTTTTGAGTAACCAGTATGTTGAAGAAAAAAAAAAAAAAGCAAGTCCTAACCACAACCTATGATTAGCTCATTGACATTTCAATTTTAGTTTATATACAGGACCGGCTGCTATGTACCTTAAAATGGCTATAGGGTACCATTCAGCAGTCTCGTGTCTATCGGGTATTTTCTATTATTTCTAATTTAAACAGTTTACTGGCTCACTTCTTTAAACTCACTTATTTTTAATAAGGTAAGAAGGAATCTTGGGCAAAAAGAAACCAAAAGGAGAGGCTACTTTTCTATGTGTTCCCTTCTTGACAAAGATCTTTGTTTTGAAGAGAGATTCTACAAGGAATGTTGTGTGCTACTTATGATTTTGATAGTTATTTCCATTAGTGTAAATATGATATACCATACACATTTCTCCCTGTTCTGATGCAAAATTCTGGAAAGAAAATTCCCAAAAAGGAATGGAAGTCAATAACAAATGCTGAAGACAATGAGAGCATTATAGATGATAATGATTACACCTGAGTTAGCATTAAAGCAGGTTTTTACTTGAATCATTTACTATTTATCTGAAAGGCTGAGAGTAAGAGTGAGAGCAAGAGAAAGTAAGTGGGGGGGGGGAGGGAGAGAGAAAGAGAGAGAAGAATTCATTTACTGAATCAAACGTAAGCACCCTCGATAGCAGATATTGTTGGTCAGGGTAGAACTGGGGGCCAGGAACTCAATTCAGATTTTTCATGTGGGTGACAGGGACCCAAGTACTCCTGACACCTGTTATATTCATTATCTGGAAATGGGTATCAGAAGTGAAGCCTGGACTTGAAGTCTGCATTCTGATGTGGAATCTAGGTACCCTAAGAGGCACCTTGACTGCTGTGCCCAAGGCTTATCCTGCAATTAACATTCTAAATTGAAGACACAGTGTCATCACGTTGTTTCAGTTAGCATTCACAAACGAACTGCATCTGGTTTTTCAGAAGAAAACTAAGGTGAACAGAGTATAAAAGCACCGCATAAGGAAAATCAACTAATAAGTGGAAAGTATTAAACTAAGTCCTGTAGGATTTGCAAGCAATATACTTCCTAGAGTGTCAAGTCCACTTAAGAGTGAAAGAGAACAGGGGCAAAATTTGAAGCATGGCATGAGAAAGTACTACTTATAAAGGCTGAGCTACCAGAAGAAAAAGTGAAATGTATAATCTCTCTGCTGTCTTAATTTTCAATAAAAGGATTATGGACTATCTTAGTAATATATTATTCTCTGTGACTATTAAAACAAATATTTTTTTTCTTAAACAGAAAAATGAAGGTATCCTTGATTAGGTATATATTTATCCATATCCAAGTTCCCTGGTTGATATCAAGTTTTTCTGCTGGAAATTGCTTGCAAACATACGTCTCCTCACAGTCTCCCAGTGTGGATACTTGAACTATCAGAATTATCTGGGTACCCACTTGTGTCTTCTTTTGGAAATGTGATGGCTCTTACATATACTGTAGATTCTGTATGGGTTTTTCTTTATTTTGCTGTTCTTTTGTTTCATTTTAAATGTTACTTATGTGTTCTGGACATAAAAATCCTTTATCAGGTAGGAGATACACAATTATTTCCTCCAAATGTATAAGTTTTCTTTTCATTCTTTGTTAATTATCCTAGGAAGAAAACAAAAACTGGATTTCAAATTTATAATTTTTTTCTTTTATCCATTGTGCTTTCACTGTCATTCTTAGAAATCTGGCAAGTCTAATGCTACATTTTTTTTTTTCTTTTCTCTTAACTCTTCTTTACGCAACTTAGACTTCTCTGTTTACATTTAGTTCCATGATCCAACTTCAGGTTTGTGGTTCAGCAGCAGGGCCATCATTGTGGCATAGCTTGTACAGCCGCTGAGTGCAACATTGGCATTCCATATGGGCACCTGTTTATACCTAGGCTGCTCTACCCAATCTCCCACTGATGGCCTGGGAAAGGCAGGGGTGGATGGCCTAGGGGCTCATGTTCCTGTCATTCGTGTGGAAGACCTGCATGAGGTTCCTGGCTATTGGCTTTGGCTTGACTCAGCCTGGCTAATATAGCAAGTTGGAAAGTAGACAAGACCAGCAGATGGAAGATTCTCTATCTCTTTCTCTCTTTCTCTCTTTCACACACACACACACACACACACACTCTCTCTCTCTCTCTCTCTCTCTCTCTCTTTGTGTATCCATTTCTCTCAAACAGATAAAAGAATCACTTTTAAGAATTATTTATCGGGCCCGATGCAGTGCCCTAGCGGCTGAAGTCCTCGCCTTGAACGTGCCAGGATCCCATATGGGCGCTGGTTCTAATCCCGGCAGCTCCACTTCCCATCCAGCTCCCTGCTTGTGGCCTGGGAAAGCAGTCGAGGCCGGCCCAGAGCACTATAGACACTTTTTGAAAATATATGTTTTAAAATGTGTAAGCTGAAGATGCACAGTATCTAAAAGGTAATGCCAGTAATATAGCTTTATCTAAATCTATTTTTATCTCCACATCCATATATAAATGTATGCAGACATGTATGTACACCAATGGTCTGGTTGTAGAGCAACTTCAAAATGAAGAGCATTAGAGTTATGTTGAGTTATCTCCAATTTGCACAGTATTGCAGGATATGAAGATAGCTGTGTTGTGACTGTGACACACATTTCCACCACTGCCTTGGATGGTTAGCTGACGCACAACAGAAAGATATAATAATTTTTGACTAAAAGTTAGTGAAAATAACTTATCCATGCTCATGGATCCCCTGAGCCTCAGGTCATAGCATAATAAAAAATAATAAATAATAAAATTTATGTGATAAAAAATCTAATCGGAACAGGTAGAATTGTGACATTTTCAGAACATACTAACCCACATCATAGTGTTTCATTTGAAATGTTTTAGTTATATAATATTTCAGATGATTAATAAAGTACTAACAATCCCAAACATATTCATATAGATTTCTTCCCCTGAAAAAGAAACTTTATTTTGTTGGTTATCAATTTTAGCTGAATATAGACAGGCAAATACTATTAGTAATTATAAAAATTTATCGTATTTTGGAAAATGCAATACCAATTTTGGGAGACCCTATTTAGAACACTATGTAGAATGTGCAACTCAGAAGATGCTAACTTGTGTTCTTATATATATACATAAGAACATAAGAACATCTTGATCTTCAGTCATTATACAGATTTTGAAAGTTAATAATGAGATCAATTTAACTGTAAAAGAAAATATACTCTAGGTCAACTCAAGTGAATAAGGTATTATTTTATGAATATGTTGTACATGGCACGATTTCCCCTATAATATGCACAAATGTAATATTTGCATATAAAATATTGCAAAATAAAGGAAATCTGCATATTTCTGTGATTGTCAAAAATTACATTGTTGAAATCTATATAGTGAAGTTTATCTTTATTATATAAATACTTAAGATGAAATGCTAACTGAAGGTGAAGTTATATTTTGTTTTTCAATTTAATTACATGCCTTCAAACAGAAAATAAGCTTTTCTAAGTTTAGTGCTATAATTAGAAACAATTATTATTATCTTTTCTTACTTATTTGATGAAAGACTGCTTGCCTACAAAAGAAACAAGTGTTTCTGTTAAAATCTGCTCAAAGGTCTTTTCTCTAACGCTGCCTTTGGGTGTTCATTTTACAAATTAGCACTATTTATACACACAAAATAAATGCTTTCCTGTATCTGTGTTGAAACAATGGAAGAGTATCTATTTGCTATTAGGCAAACAAGTGTGACAAAAACAATTATTTCTATGAGTTCTACAGTTTCAAGTCTCCTTATTGCAAACATTAGGTAGATGAGGTATTAATTAGCGGCACAAATAGTAAAAATCTGTTAACAATAATATCCATGTACTTCCCACTTCCCATGTTTCCCTGAAACTGTTAGCAAGTCAAATATCTAATGTCCCTCCTTGTAAATCAAAGCAAGTGTAATGGGAAAAAGGAAAAAGGGTGTTCAACAAACACAGAAAATTATTTGAAATGCCACCTGTGGAACTAAAAAGAAAGATACTTACTAATGTCTTGGAGATCCAACATATGTTCAATCAGTGGACTAGAGAGACATGAGTGAGAAAAATAAATGTTCTGTCCATCTAGGACAGTGAACATGCCGATATGCCATCACTGCTTAATATAATGCCAGAAGTGAGGACTTGGAACATTGCATGAGAAATCACAAATCTTCTCTGGCAAAAAAGACTTCAAATAATGTGTATGGGGTGCATCAGTTTAAGAATTCATGCCCAATTCAAATTTCAATACAGAACAACACCAGATGGTGGGGATGATTAGATATTTTCAGAGCTGAGAACCTGAATTCGTGGTCTTGGGGAATCCATTGATTAGCAGTGGAAACTATCACTATGTCTCAAGGTCATTTGACAGCAGACAAGTGACCAAAAAGGTATATGTTTAGGTGATAGAGTAGATGGAAAATCATGAATATCTCATTAAAACTAGGCATCAGGCAACACAACTGTCTTCTATCATGCTTTCATAACTTTTTTTGTGCTTGGCTCACCGCGGAAGCACCTTAATGTTGATCCCAGCGGCTGTGAGGCTTGTATCCATGACTGTATTATGCCAGTGCCATGCTTTTCCCAGCCAATGATAGATGCACAATGACCTGGTTGGAAGATTCTTAAAATCATACTGTGTTACCAACAATTCACTATGTGATCTATTTTGCTAAAGTCCCTCCTTTCACAAATATCAAATCCACATCATAGATTGAAGATTCTCTACTTATTTCTATTTTTTGGTATCAGTCACAAATACTTGTCCCACCCCTAAATCTATTGAATGTTTAATCAAGGGATTTGCTTCTTAGGGATCCTAAACCAACCACTGTACTATTTTCAGTTACCCATGTTTAACTCTTAATCAGTTAGCCAGCATCCCTACCAGTTCTCTTCCATTGCCAAGTTCTTGTTTTCCACTTTCCCTTTTGTTATCCACTCAGTTATTCTTTCCTTTAATGTTTGGTTTTTCAGTTTTATGCCTAGAAGCATACACATTACAAGAACATCGCTGATTCCTTACAGGGTTCCCTTAAGTGATCTGAGAATAAACTCTAAGAACAAATAGTCTGTTTTGTAGCAGCTGTATTGTGCAAGGAAAGTCTTACCAGTCACTTTCAGACTTCCCATACAAATCATTAGAGCTACGATTGGGAAAAGGTATACAGAATAATCTTCAGATTCAGTGTTTAAGAATTTTTCACGAAGGGGGAAACTCTGATTTGTAGCAGCTTGTGTAATAAAGACTCTCACCATGGTAAATTTCAAAATCCCCATATGTGTCTTAGGAAGGACATTTCAGGAAAGATGCACACAGTCAACTTTTACAAGCGTACGTGGCTTGACTTTGACACATCACTGCACCTCTCTTCTCAACTGATGCAGGCTCTAGCCCTTATGACCTTGAGAAATCCTAGGCCATTCTGCACAGGAAAAGTGTGAGTGATAAGTTCCTAGGTTCTTTTTCCCATCACTTTCCCGACAGTCCTTGATATCATACATGCACTTCAAAAAGAGTCTGTCAATAAATATGAAATGTATTCATTTTCTGGTTGAAGTAAAGGGAAGATGGGGGTTGTTCTCTTATGGCACAAGAATTATTGGCAAATAAATCACACTGTAATCAGGCAGCATGTAAAGTAGCTGGTATGTTTGATAGAGCTAATTTTGCTGCTTTTGTTGATTCATCTAGATATTCTTTCATTCTTTAGATCTGATAAAGATAAAGCGATGATCAAAACAAAGCCATTGTTTGACAAATGCATGTTGAAAATAGGTGACAAAATAAGTAAGAGACAGTAAATGATCTACAACATCAAGTACATGAAACGATATATGTTCTAATACCAATTTTTAACATCACATGAAAAGAGCAAATATTAATTTAAAAAATATATATTCTTCAGTAGTAAAGTCACTTGAGAGAATTCTATATAAACTTAGCAGGAAGAATCATTTCTGGCTTTCAGAAATGTTGTTTGTGTGATGGCAAAGTTTTCAACAGCCACCGGTCATGAGCATGCAAGTTTTTTGCACAAAAATATGTTAATCTTTCCACAATTATCTGAGGAAATCAGATTGAGCAGATTTTCTAACTTGGGATTTTAATTTGATGAACTTAATATCATGGAAATTACTTGCCTATTCCTACACCACCTAACCTTATTCCAACAGACAGCTCATTTGTCTTTCCAAAATGAGTACTAGAGGATATATTTCCTTTTAAATATTTGTATCCATGCTCTTCCTAAGCTAATACAGTTGACACATACTTTCTGTATCCAAATAATTTTTTCAGATTCCAAAAATGTAGCAGCTATTTTGTTGTTCTGGCTACCTAAAAAACAAAACCAAACCAACCAACCAACCAAAATCAACACAGCAATAGTTCACCTCTCTCCCTGCCTCATGACATATGAACAGTTACTTACACATACAGATCTGGAATTTCTATGAATTTTATCTATTCCACTTTTCACATGTGCAATCTCTTTATCAGTACTTTCCCTGCTGTAATAAAAAAGTAGGTATGTGCTCAAGCACATGAACATTCAAGACGTGAAATAGAGAAGTAGAGATGCGGAGAGAGACAGAGAAAGTCTTTATGACATAGTTCATAGCCTCTGGAATTTCCCCACATGCCTCTCAAGTCCCCTCCCACCACCCACTGATTTTCCCTATATTGTTATAGTAATGTAGTCCTTCAAAAAAACAATCATAAATACATCATTCTGCTATTTGAGTGTATCCTGACACAGTAGGTAAAGATAATGGCAGAGAGTCCAGCATTTTATTGTCAAAATATATATAACAGTTTCATTGGGAGTCCATCTTTGATTTGAAAGTAGAAAGGCATATTGCTTTGTATCTTCACATATGAATATGACAGTCTCTATTATAGTGTTCCTCTGGATGACTATATTCAGAAATTTCTGAAGAGGTGATTAGGACGATGATAACTACCCCTTAGTTTTCTATGTTCTGAAACCATAGGGAGTAGGAACTTGCCTCATTATCAGGTCTATTGCTTGAGGCATCTAAGATTAGACATTGCTTATGAAAAGCTCTGAAAAGCATTAGAGTTAGATATAGTATAGGGTATTTTAAGTGCTTTATTCAACATTATTAAGGCATAATCACGCATGGATGAAATCACTTATCTATTCATATATTAGCTAACTTTTAAACAATTCTTATTTATGTGTTGGTTTTTGGTGGAGCTCAAAATATAAATCCTGTGTTTGTTTGCCCTCATCTGTAAAATTTGAATACATTCGATATTGATGGATTGTGGAGATTAAATAACACAATTTATGTAACAAAGTAAAAGATAATCCTGTAATTCACACGCACTCTAGGTAAGCTACAGCCCGGTTGCTATTATTGCTCTCATGGTTATCACCTTTTACATTTCCATCTATATATTATAAAATTTAGTGTAAGTATATTATAGATGAGCTGTCTTATTTTACACATATTCCACACACTGGAAGTAAGTCTACTATTGATTGATCATTTGTCAAAAAAATCTATGTTCAACTAAAATGTTTGTGTCTCTTTGAGATGCTCCTGTTAAGAATATATATATATATATACACATACATACATATGTGTGTGTGTAAGTATATGTGGTAAAAAAAACTTTTAATCATCTATTGTTGTTTTAATAGATATTCAAAGACTGTAAAAAACAGGACTTTACTTGTAAAATGTAGAAATTATTTTAAATAGAGAAAAGTATGGGGCCCAGAGCAATTGCCTAGTGGTTAAAGACATTGCCTTGCATGCGCCAGGATCCCATATGAGCACCAGTTTGTGTCCTGGCTGCTGCACTTCCCATCTGGCTCCCTGCCTGTGACCTGGGAAAGCAGGAGAGGGTGGCCCAAGGCCTGGGAACCCTGCACCCACATGAAGTTTCTGGCAGAAACTCTTAGCTCCTGGCTTCAGTTCATCTCAGCTCTGGCATTTGTGGCTGCTTGGGGTGTGAACCCACAAAGAGAAGATCTTTCTGTCTTTCCTTCTCACTGTAAATCTGCCTTTCCAATAAAGATAAATAAATCTTTAAGAAAAAAAGAAAAGGTGATATTATTTAAGAAACATAGCAAAATAAAATGCTCATGCAAATATCACGCAGTTCCTTTGCTAGGATATTATTCTGAACATTTAGGTTAGAACCACAACTGCATTGTACATCTGTGACTTGGAGACACGGACTATGAAGCAAGGTGATTTCACACAGAGGCAGACTTAGCATGACTAGAATATCTTGAAGAGTATTAACTTTATGACAAAAAATGCAATAAATGTGTCTTTGATGCGGCCTAGACTTGAGGAATGGTGGTTCACCTGTGAAGACATCAATGTTGTAAGTTGTTATCTGAGAAGGATTTGCTGAGTTCTCTACCTTCTGCATAAACTGAGGGGGGAAAATCAGCATATTACAAAAGGAATAAAAACAGCTAAATTAAGAGAAAAATCAAAATGTATTTCTACTAACAATCATACTTTATTTCAGAGCTCAATAAAGAATACCAGGATCATACCCACAGCTATCCACAATATGAATGATACATTTGGAACAATTCAATTGATCGTAGTGTGCTGAGAGAGTCTGTCTCAAAAGCAAACATTCCTTCAGGACACTGGAAGTTTTAACTTACTAACCTTTGGTATAATAACTGTGTCTCCTTGTTCATTACACTGATAATTAAACCACTGGTGTGGTCATTCCTCACCATCATCACGATAAAGCTACTCATGCGTAGAATCTTGATGGCAGCTAAGGTCTATAGAGCTTATGTGCATACTATCCATTCAGGTAAATGTTTTCTTTGAGTTATCTTCTTTATTTTGTGAGTTAAAACTTGACTGATTTGTTTAGCATATCTTCATTAAATACCTGTATACCACACAGTCTTGATGATTAATGATTTGGAAATAGAAAAATAACTGCAAATTTGTATCTTCATAAACCACATATTCTAGGGTCAGAGCATCAGGCTATAACATTTAATATCTATCAGTGTACCATTTACAATTCATTTAACTTGTAATCTCATACAGATTACAAAACATAATGATGTTTAGTGTTCTCCACATTTAGATATGCTTAAGGCTTACTTGAGTTACAACTAGGCTAAACAGTAGGAAATGTCATAGCTTCTGGATGTAAGGACATTATCCTGTTCCTTAAAGAAGTAAACATTTTTCTGTAAAATACAACTCATCTGTCTTTGGCACATTGTTCTAAATTGCAGTGCTGCTTCTCCATCAGGTTTCATCGCATTTCAGTGGTTTGTAATTGTTAGGTCCTTCTCAATCCAGAAAAGCCTATTGTCCATGCTTCCTCCACACCTTTTTTTTTTTGGTTAAACTTTAGTGAAGACAATGGAAATTTAAAATTGTCATTTGCTCGTAATACACACTCATATACTAGGCTTCCTTTCCATATTAACTGTTAATTTTTTTCTATCATTTTTGTGCAAATAATTTTACAATTCTTGGCTCCAAGATTCATGTAGAAAGCATGTTTCCAGGTTATTCTGATCATGGATATAAATTCAGGACATTGGCACTTGATTTAACGTTTTAAGTTTCGTGCAGATAAGTTCACCTGAGATTTTTTACTTCATCTCCCAATTGCCAAGGTTTTCGTACCCTAATAGTAGCTAAATCTTTTTTTTTTTTTTAAAAAGCACATCACTTTTATTAGATAGACTTGAACCTGACAGATCAATAATAGTAGCTAAATCTTCAACAGTTTCTCATTCTTACTTGGAAGTCAACATAATAATTTCTAGATTTTGTATTTTATTGTATATTTCACTATATTTGTGGAAGGGAAGGTTATGTTCTTTGGTTCACACCGTAGTTATTATTGTGTAGAATTATTTTTTCAATTGTATTAAACATTTAAATTATGAACAATGAATTTACAAACTTTACGAAAAGATTATTTAAGTGTAAAGAGAACTTCCTGCATAAATACAATCTCATAGGCAATCAAAAGATAAAATAAATAGATACTTCAATGTCAGTGACTATAGAAATTATAGGAAATAAGGATTTTAAGATCTTTGATGATATACGTCCCACTTATGTCAAGAAATTTAACCTAATATGGATTTAGTTTTTGAAATTTTAATATTATCAGATATATTCATTTCCATATGCATGTTAAATTCTGCTTATCCTAATTCTCTTGAATTTAATTTTTTTAACCTCATTGGAACTTCATCCAAAATTTTATCATACGGGTACTCAGTTAAGAGCTGCTGTAGAGAGCCTGTGCTGGAGTCATTTGAACATTCTATGATCACCATGTATAAATTTTTAGTTTTTAGAAAAAAATGAGTCATAGAAAATATTACTGGTAACAGAAAGTTATTTTTTTACACCAGCTTTGGTTTTAACTGGATCACTTTCTCATGAATACAGATAAGTTAAAATGTGTCAAGCAAATGATCTTCACAATTTTATGTGTCTCCAAGCACACCACTTTCCATCCAAAGAGAATTTAGCAAATGTTTCAAATGTCTTTTTCTTGAAAATTGACTACATTCTACATAAAATGTGAGTCAGGGGAATGGAAGTTACGTGCTAAGGTCAGCAGAATAAAACAAGCATCTTCTAAGGACAGATGAGGAGTATATCCTATCCAGAACATGGAATACATAAAAGGATAATTATAGTCTAATATCCTTGAAAGGCAATTTTTGGAAAGAATATCGCAAGGTGTTTTTGAAAGATTATTTCTTCTAAGGGATGATACAAGGTAAACAAAATCTAGAGTAAACGGTACATTAAACAATCAGTAACAGTATGTTGCTTAAGGTACAGAACACTTAATATGTGAAAGGAAAATAAACAGAAAGTACAGAGATTACATGGGCAAATATGATCTAAGGTTTTTGCTTACTGAGCTTGCTCTCCTTTGCTTGATAATTCTATTTCCTTCATATCCCTAATGTTCTCCCAGGAAATGAATAAGCCCCATGGGGTAGGGGAGTAGAAGTTCTCTCTCTCTATCACACACACACACATACACACACACACACACACACACACACACGGGAGAGGTGGGGATGGAGAGAGGTAGGAGATGGAAAAATGGCCTCTGACCTCATTCCATTTGATCCAATGTTAAAATTTAATTCTAAAAAGCAACCAGTCATCACAAACTCTGTCATCCCAATCCTTGCTCCAATTTTGAAGAAAGCCTTTTAGAAAGTATGACACCAAATGAAGCATATATTAGCACTCTGATAAGTATATCAAGACGCTCCAGTTTGCCTAAACTATATTATAGGGCTGGGAGCAAACACACTGGGCAAAACATTCAATTGTACCTCTTCTTTTTGTGTTGATTTTGAATATATGATTTAAAAAATATCACACACATACACGCAAAGTCTGGAGCAACAGATCTCATCAGCGGTCATCTGGTTTTCTTCACACAAAATGTGCTGGAAGCATACCTTCCCTGAGACAGGATACAGGTATTTGATAGCAAATTACTACCAAATAATTGCCCTAGAATGGTCACGTTTAATGACATTTTGCCAAAATCAGATTTTACGCTTTTTATTAATTTAATTCAGGAATGTTGACTGTCCTGACAGTCTTGTTAATGAATATAAATGACTCAGAACTGTTCATTTGCAGTTCTTGTTCTGGCTGACAAGCTAACAGCCTGAGTTTTGTTCTCTTCTAAAAAGTAATGTGATATTAACATAGAGTTACTGAATTAAAATATTTTAAAGCACACACACATTTACACACATATATAACATATGATATTATTATCCCTGTGAAAATTTTAAATGTTTTATAGAATATAATTTCCCATAAACTTACAATGATTTCATAATTTTAACTGGTAGAAAAAAATTGATATCAGAATTGAGAAAAAAATATATCGTGACTTCTACAGGGTCACAAAGCTAATTAATGGCCCAGAACAGAATTCCCAGGAGTCCATACTTCTCAGTAAGTATTCCACTAAGGGTCAATTTTCATACCATAATAAAAAGTTCAAGAAATAGACATTAAACATCACACAAACACAAGTAAAATGTTTGCTTTGTTTAAACACTGCATCACACTATCAAATTTTAACTAGCACCCTATCAAATGGCTCTCCTCCATAATGCTACCTAAATTTTGCAGACTCACCAGAATTCCCAAATAGCTGTGTACTTCAAGATATACAAGTATAGGGAGGTCCTTATTCAGTACTATTTTAAAAATTTTGGAGTGAGTTGTATATATTTTATAAATGACAACACTGTTTCCCTGTTAGCTTGATATTGCACCTTTCTCTCTCTAGGGACAGAGAGAACAGGACCAAAGTTGGCCTAGCTTGCGTTCTATACCTTATCTCTCCAAAACCAGCAGACAGCAACACTAAAAGGACCGGGGCTGCTTCTGCTCCAGGATGTCTTTTCACTCCTTATCAACATGGAATTTTAAAAGAATTCTTGGTAAATGAAATAAAACATGTTTAAACCCCAATACTAATACGTTTATTCTTACCCTGTGTAGTTATTATTCTGTTCTCAGCACTTCATCTTTCTGTATTCAGAATAGAACTAAAACATTTGTTTTGATTGCTTAGTAATTTTCTTACATACAGTGTGCAGAAGCAAATTATCTTTTTCTTATGTGAAGATATTGCCAAGAGCCATCAAGATGCCATGAGTTTCCAGTTTCTCTCCTTTTTTGCACTATCCATTGTGATGTTTTTATTTCTCCTGCTGTTGACTACTATAAGTGCATCAATTAACCAAGAGTCTATTCCCTCCTTATCTATCATTCATCCTCCAAGTTTCTGTTTCTAATAAATATTAATCAGTAATGTGCTCAAAGCTTATAGTTCCCTCCCTCTCTTTTGAGGTTGAGGGTGAGTTGTGACGTGGCTTTGACTATTGAAGAATTTGACAGATTCAATGAGAGCAATCTCCGGTTTCTTGCTTGTGTCTCTTCATTGAGTTTGTTAATCTGTGACCAGCTGAGAGTAGCTCAGATCATAGTTACAGGGGATACGTGGGTTGCACTTGAACTGTGTGTAATGACTGGCTGAATAAAATAGTCAACTTTCAGAGGAGAATCTTAACTCTGGTGCAGGTAGGATCTCAAAGGGGAGGTGGGAACAGATAGGATGTGAGAGGGTAGCTTCAAATGGAAGTGCCAACCAAGGTGTTGTAGTTAAGTAATTGGAGAGCACATACTGAAAGTCTCACATGAAAGAATTAGTGCTGGATATTCCAGTGTGGAGGCCCCGCTTTCTATCAACAGAGTCAGTTCCATAATCAGCTCATAAATATGTTATCATTTTCTCAGATTTGGCATGGCAATCATGGAGTATTTGTTAGCACACACAGATTTGCCTGCTTCCAGAACCTCATTAGGAGTAAGAGGTGGGATTGTCCTGTGCTCTGGGTCAAACTGAGCAGTCCTTATTCCATTTGTGCTGTAGTAGCACACCTATTCCTCTGCTGAAAGTGATCAGTTTGAGGAGCTTGACTTTTCTCTTCCCCATCAAGATCTGAAATTAAACTTGTTTTAAATTCATTAAAGAACTCTGTGACAAAGCTGCTCAAAATATCTCCTTGGAAAGACATCACTGATGAGCAAGGAGTGATAATAGTGTTGCCATGCTGACTGTGTGATGAAGTTCATAATCATTCACCTATGGCTTTAGTTATCATGTCCATGCTATGCTTTCGAGTTTTATCAGTCAGATTCTGGCAGTCATTCAGATCTTCAAATCTTTCCCCTTTTCTTTCTTTTGTTTCTTTTTAAACAAAATTTCAATTAAAACTATTTTGGAATAGGTTTGTGTGTTCCAAAATCTCCAAGGTCTATTCTTAATAATATTGACATACAAAAAAAAAAAAGGAAAAATATTCTTTACAAATTCTTGGTGCACAAGGAAAAATATGAAACCTACCAGCCACTGCTTCCCATCCCTATACCTAAGCCTTAGCAATAGACAAGAAGACATTCTTGGAGAAAATATTTTTCTCAAGGTAAAAGTGATATAAGATTGTTCAAGCATGGTGTGTGTGCTTTATAGTTCTTATTTCCAGTCATTTGGAAAACTGGATGAGTGGAATGAAGTATATGGGATTTCTAATATGATGTACCTAAGGAACAACTCCTGCAAAGGACTGATCTGAAGCCAAGATTTGCAACAGAAGAATACAACCCCTGCCCACCCCATCCCCTGCACACAGACACACCAGCAGTTGCTGCTGAACTGTGCACAAAGCCTCTTTCACTGCTCTCTATGCAGTACCCAGCAGGTGGATGTTAGCTAACTTCTTTTGGTTTAATCACTTCATCTTAAATGAAGAGACAAATTTAATAGAGTAGATAGAATAGAGTGTTCTGTTCTGGTTTGGCTTTGCTGACCAATTGAAACATGATATTCGGTATCTTGAAATAATGCAGACATAAATTACTACTTTACTAAGAGTGAAAAAAGATAGGTGCATAAAAACAGTCAAATCAAAAATGGATGCTTTACTTTTTAAAAACCCTCAATCTAATTTATGATACTTATGAGCCTCATTAATTACAATATTTAAGAATATTCTTATTATGAAACAAAAGTGAAAAAAATTTAATACTACTCATAATTATTTTTTCTTGAAAGTTAGATTATCTTCATGAACTGTCCTGTAGTTTTTGGTTAATGTCAGCGTTACTGATGCTCCAGGGCCTGTTAGGAAAGCCAGTTCTTGTTCTCCATCTTTTCCTTCACAGTTCTGCTCATACTACTCAAACTGTTCCTTTATTATGCAACAGATTTTAAATGTGTTGGTTGGCTTGTTGGTTTTACTCTTAGACAACAGTCAAATTTGATATATAATGTGTGCATGCAATGTGGGCTAGTTGTAGAAAGGTTTGGGAATCAAGGCTTGCTACTTTTGATCTTGGATCACGTGTCTCTTAATAACAACCATTATCATAAGCTTTGTGTTCTGTCTGAATATGGTGAATATTGACGTGGTTTGCTGAATATACTCTGGATGCCCTTTAAGAGCTTTTCCACATAATGTTGCTGAAACCTCTTTGTCTTTTTTTAATTTCTAATCTACTTCTTTGCATTTATTTGAAAGGCAGAGAGGGAGCGAGAGAGGCAAAGGAAAAAGAATCATCCTCTGATTCAATACCAAATACCTAAAACAGCTGGTACTGGGCCACCCCAAATCCTGAAGTCTAGAACTCAATTCATGTATTTCAGGTAGGAGTCAGAACACAATTACTTGGACTGTCAGACACTGTCTACCAGGGCACAGATCAATTGGAGGCTGTAATTACCTAAGACAGACTTTGAAACAAGTTATGATTCTTGAACCTAGGGAAAATCTGTAAATTTGCTTGCAGTAGAGCAGAGAGCAATTTAGAGTCAAGAATATGATGTATGTGATTATGATGGATGTGTAAATCTTAATGATGCTCTGTGTCTTCCAAAATAATTTCTCTATATGTGCTTTTATAATTATTTTGTTTATTTTGAAGATAGAGATACTCAGAGTAGAATAAACCAAAAGAGGAAGATATTCCATCCACTGTTTCCCTTCATAAATGGCCGTAATAACTAGGGTGGAACTAGGCTGAAACCCTGATATTAGAAATCTTACCTAGTATCCCATATGGATGTCAAGGTCCCAGACACTTGGACTATCTTCTGCCTTGAAAGTGGAACAGCTAGGTCTCAAACCAGTGCTAACAGTGCTACAGGTGGTAGCTTCACATGGTCACTACAATGTTGACTCCATAGCTTAATAAATATTGTATGTAGTTATTTGAAATGCACACATACACTCACCCACAGATGTGGGGGAGGGGATATGAAGGAGAGAAAAAGAAAGAGCAAAAGCAAGAGATCTGTCTTCTGTTGGTCCATTCCTAAACTACCTGCAACAGACAGGAAGATATAGGGATGGACAAATCGGAAGCTAGGAGTCAGAAATTCAGTTTAGCTGGCCAATATTTGTCACAAGGACATAAATATTTGACTCACCACTTGCTGCTTTCTAGGGTACAAAGTAGTTGGAAGTTGCCAAGCTGGGACTTGAACTCAGGCACTGCAATATAAAATGTCGATGTCTAAATGGCCTATTAACTGCTGCTGGAAATGACTTCCTAGCTCCACTTATTAAATGTCAATATGAAAGCGGTTCCCCATTTCTCTTTGCTGTAGACTGTTCTCTTCCAATATGTTTTTCTTGCAATCTTCACAAGATGTTAGACATAAAACAAAAGATTAGACAAGAATATACTAGATCAGGTGAGTGAATATGGCTTGCAAAACTTCAGACTTGACTACTCAGTGTGTTATCTCTTAACTTCAAATGGAAAACTTACATTCTGCAAGAAGATAAAGATGAATGATCAAAGGGAGGTAGTGCTTTAGCAGGCATTGTTCTGGGCACGACGTGGTGGCCTAGCAGCTGAAGTCCTTGCCTTGCACTCACCAGGATCCCATATGGGCGCTGGTTCTAATCCTGGCAAACCCAGCTTCCCACCCAGGTCCTTGCTTGTGGCCTGGGAAAGCAGTTGAGGATGGCCCAAAGCCTTGGGACCCTGCACCCACATGGGAGACCTGGAAGAGGCTCCGGGCCCCTGGTTTCGGGTCAATGCAGCTCCAACCGTTGCCACCACTTGGGGAGTGAATCATTGGACAGACGATCTTCCTCTCTGTCTCTCCTTTCCGCATATCTGACATTCTATTAAAAATAAGTACATTTTAAAAGAAGGTATTTTTCTTGGATTTTTACAAATTCACTGTTAAGCTAGAGATGCAGGTGCTGTCATCTGTGTGTTTGGAGCAAAAGCTGTCATAAATGGGTTTCCCAATCCAGGAAAGTACGGGAATGGCCTTTCAAAGTGGCCAGGCCTCTTCATTTGGTTTAACTTTTCACTCTCTCCCTGTGCTAACCAACCTGGACATGGCATTTCTGTTGCTCCTTACCTTCAACTGCTTCTAAGGCCTGAGACTTCCTTCCCTGCCCCTAAGTCTCTCCTTAGTTTAGAGCTGCAACAGGCTGAAGGCCAAGGCCCAGAATTCAATCTGGCCTTCCCCATTGGAGTCAGGGAGGAGCACACTGGAGAACTCCTTGCTGCTAGATCTGGGACTTTAACCAGGCTCTCTGAGATACACTGTAGGCACCCCAAGAAGTGACTTCTCTGCTGTGCCTAACGTTCACAACTAGTTTTTTTTTTTTTTCATATGAAGTGTAATTTTATTGTTTTATTTTTTATATGTATAGATTTTATCTTTTAATAATGATTACATGGTTGATCAGGGTGGGAAGGATACAGGTTTAGGGAAAATTGGGTGAACTCATTGTTTCTAAATTTGTTTTTTTTTTTTTTAATCTATTTTATTGTGTTGTTGTTGACAATCTTTTCATAGTTAATTACAGTTAAAGAAAGAAAAAGAAAAAAAAGGTTCAGGGGGATAGGGAAGTGGGCAATACTATTATGTCCATATTGTTTCCATCATGTATCTGAGGTAAAGGAGGATATTGAGGGAGAAGCCCCACCCGGTTTCCCGCCCACCCCGAGTCCCGGATGTGGGGCATGCTCTGAGATATGTGCTCGAGTGGTGTTAATAGTTCTCCGGTTATGAATCGCTGCCAGTTTCGCTCGATGAGGTCGTCCACTGATTGATATGGTCCATCATAAAGTCTCCGTTTGCCCCATTTTTCGCTGCTAACATGTAGCTGAGATGAATGATTGATCTGCTCTGTCTTCTGTCTTTTCTTGATTAGAGTTCTGAGTCCAGCAGTTCGATTGGGGAGATCTCCAAAGAAACTTTGAGGTATTCCCAGACTAGTACAGGGCCCGGCACAGTCCATCACCCCGATCAGCTGGTGGTTGCAATTGCTGGGTTGGTTCTGTTTTCAGTCCCAAGTTGCACTGGAACCAATGGGTGTTGCAGTCCAGTCTGGTTCTGCCCAGCACGTACTCGGCCCTCACACAAACCAGTGGGAGCTGCAGCCTAGTTGGGGCGACCCACGATAACCCTCACCCGGCCCGCCCCTGGTTTGCCAGTATGTGTAGCAGAAGACCAGTCTGTCCCCCATCCCATTTGGCTCTGGCCCTTGTCAATGGGTATTAAAGCTTAGTTCTATCTAACCAACTCAACCATCCATCCCTCACAGATGTTGTTGAGTACCTCTCTATCTAGCCATTCCAGCCCCCGTCCTAGTTTTCATGCCCTCCCACGGGAATAGTGACCCAAGAAGGGGGAACCCACTTTTTCCCTCCCAGGTCTCTCTGTCCCGGTTTATGCACTCTTTAGGTGGTTCTGTGATTTGACTTGACAGAATTAGTCCCCAGTGCCAGCTTCTGCGGCTATGCCCAAACATCCCTCACCCACTCTAATTTATGCTTGCACCAGCAGGAATAATCAGCCCAGCCTGGCTTTTCCCTGATCTAGTCCACATGCAGCGCACAGGTGTTGTAGCCTTGCATAGTCTAGTCTGTCTCTATCCCAGCCCACGCTCTCCGGTGGGAGTAGCTGTCCGGCGAGGGAACCAGCCCCTTAATCCCCCCGCCAGTTCTGCCCCTCCCTTCCTTCCTGGATCTCACATGTGCTGGTTGGGTGCTGCATTCATATCCAGTACAGGCAACCACGCCCTGGCATTCCATAATGTGTACTGGTTTTGTCGCGACCAAACCCGGCTCATCCCACACTCTGATCTGGTGATCGGATTTGCCAGTGGGTGATATGGACTGATTGAGCCTGGTCTGCTCCTGACCCATGCTGAATGTGTGCCAGTGGGAAACTTTCCATGGCCTATTCTGGACTGTTTCCTTTCATGCTTCTTGCGCTTACCTGCCGGGACTGTGTCCTGCCAGAGGAGTTGCCCAGGCTCCTCCATCAGAACCCCTCCCAATGGCAGGCTTTGCGCATGCCAGGGGGTCCTTGAGCCAACCCAACTCAGTTCACGTCCTGTCCTAGCAGGGACAGTGGCTTTTCCTGGCTGGCTTTCACCCCATTCTGGTTCTTGTTGTTGGATGTTTCAGCCCGGCCATGGCTCGTCCATACCCACATACAGCTCACGCATGGCTCAGTAGGGGGTTGAGACCCAGCCCAGTCAGTCCCACATCTACCCCCTGGTTCTCCATGACACCAGATGGTGTTGGGGTATGAACTGGCCTGGTGCATCCAATCCCAGCCCACACTAGTGCCTCGGGTAACTACAACTGTTTCCTAGATAGAACGCAGCCCCAATTCTAGCACATACGCCCCTTGGTGGGAACCTCAACCTAGTTAGGGTGTCCCGTTACCTCCCCGATTGGGCTTGTTCCTAGCTGTAAATCATGCACCTGCCCGTGGTTGCTCTGAGGACCAGTAGGTGCAAGAGCCTAGCTCGGTATGACCTGTGTTCCATGCTGGTTTCTAGTTTTGCTTGTAAACAAAGGTTTGCTCAGTCCTGCCCAGTACATTACGTTCCATTACCAGTTTACACATTTTGGAGCTACTATGCCCTGCTTGTCCGACCCCCAGATCTGGACGGCATGTTCACCAGCGAGAGCTATGACTCGCCAGGGGAGCTTCCCAAGTACCTCCACTTGATCCACTCCCAAACCCAGTTTACATACATGCCATTGGTTTTTAGGCCAGTACCCGGTGTACTCTGGCCTCCCATTTGACCTTGTATGAGCTGGTAAATGTTGCAGCCCGGCCCACCCCACAACCTATTCAGGATGCACATTTGGGTGCTGCTGCCTTGCCCAGTCCAGTCTATGGCGGATCCCTTTACCTGTGATTGATGGCAGGCTCCTTGGTCACACCTAGCTTAGTCCATGACCACCTAAAATTTAGGTTTACCAGTGGGGCCAAACTTTCTACAGGGTGTGGCCCACACATCCTGCACAGAGTCCACCCCAGGATAAGGTTCTAGAGTGCTAGTTAAAATTATGGACCTGCCTAATGTGACCAGTCTCCTGAACCAACATCATGTCAGGCAAAAAAATATCCTGCTAGACAATCTGGGGGTTATCTTCTGCATTATAGGTGTTCAAAGCTCAGCATTATTGAGTGATTAGAAGTTCTCCAAAAGAAGAGTTACTGGCGTTGGGAATCTTTAGGATTGACTCAGAACCCAGAAACAGTGGGGTCACCCTAGAGCTATCTAAGCAGCAATTAGGACATCCATTACCCCAGAGCTTCCCGGCCGGGCGGCCAGCAGGCAAAGCCTGGCACCACATGCCCTGGATGAGGCCAAGGACTTGCTCACTGCCTTGCGGCAGTGTCTTTGGCGTGAGCCCCCACCCCCAGCATTGGGTCCGACCCGGCAGGGGCACCCCCCACAGCCGCCACACTGTGAGGAGCGGCAGTTGCCCCCGAATCCCAAGCGTTCACAACTAGTTTTATGGCCACAGATCTTTGGTGATCAGTGCTGCAAATCCAAGGACCCATCTTTTCATAATGAGCAAATGATCCTGAAATCACTGCCACAAATCTATCATTTTTGTCGTTCCTACCGTTAATCCACCTACTCCCATCCCATAAATATCACCAAATCCATCATGATCTAAACCTGACTTGACAAGGGGTGATATTATCAAATCAAGCAAACTCTTAATGGCTCTGAAGTCTAGGCCAACAATCCGTCATTGATAATAGACAATAATTTTTCAGGAAAAGATTAAATATATCTTTTCTAATGTTTTAATAAAAAAGCCAATGCCATCTGTCTGGCAGTTTTAGAGTTCATGGGAAATGTCTTTTAAAACAGAACATCCCATGAATAAAAAAAACTGAAGGCATTTTTAAAATTTTTATAGTAACACAAGAACTTTGTTACACATTTTAATGATTAATCTAGATTACCGTAGGATGTTTTAGTTGAGTGTGTTTAAAAGTGTGGTTTTTTTTAGCAAAGTTTATTTCATATTTTTTGTAATATTTGTGAACATCTGCCAAACTTCACGCTGCTACAAGTAGAGGTACTTAAGACCCACTACCTTTGCTCCAGGGACAGTTTAATCGTTCTTTAGAGAACTTGGCTATATAAACTGTCTTACTTTAGTGAAGTACACTTTCTGAATTATTTTGTATTTGGATGATGCCAGTTTATTGAAGTATGAATGCCAATGAGTGTTAGAGTTAATTCCTTTGTCAAGATATTTTTAAATGAGTTATAAAACCTAGTAAATTCTTGCATTGTTAACCACACTTCCAATGAAGGTAAAATATATGTCTCATTTGTTATACTTTGTTTTCATATTAATGAACGCTAACTATTTTTTTTAACTGATGAATTAGCAAAGCACTGTTCATGTACTGATTTAGTATGCTTATGCTGAAGGAACACAAAATTGAATAGGCATGAATGGGAAATAGTATTATAAATGACTAGCTCTCATTTGTATATGTAAAAGAATTTAAAAATGAATGACTTCTTGACTCCCAGACCTTCACCACAAACTATTAATACGAGCAACAAGGACTATATCCCAACTGCCAAGGAGGCCACAGGGAATTGAATGCCCTCGGAGGCCGAGTACTCTGAGGTCACCCACCCCCAACCGGAGCTTCCGCAGGGGATGGAAGAAGTCCAAACACTACCGTGCAGAAACCAACGTCATCGGAAAGACAACCAGAAGCCCTGAGCGGTTCGCAGAAACAGAAGAACAATAAACGTCCTTCGGGACCAGGGAGGAGAGCTTTATCGGGTCCGAGCCTGGCTCCACCTCTGGACCCCCCACCCTCCCTCGCAATGACCATCGGGATCGCTTCGAAAACCCCTCATAGCAAACAAGCAATCATACAAACTAAAAAAACCTAAAATAAATAGACAAACAACAAAAAGTAGAGCTTGGAATCTGACAGGAAAGAGCTGGCGTGGATTGGCTCATGCCTCGCTGGCTGGGACACAAAGATTAGTCACTCCTCACCATGGTGTTGAGGATTTTCCTGCACACCCCCCCAAAAAAAATGTTCTGCACCTTAATTGTCGACAAATGTCTTGTTAGAGTTACAAGCCAGTCTAGATTATCCTAAAATCTGCCAAGATCAGCAAAATTATACTTCAACACAACAAATGGCTAAATACGAAAATGAAATAGACACGAGACAGCTGAATGGTACCTTATAGCCATTTTAAGGTATACTGGTCCTGTATATAAACTAAAATTGAAATGTCAATGAGCTAATCACAGGTTGTGGTTAAGAACTTGGTTTTTTCTTTCTTTTTTTTTTTTTTTTAACATACTGGTTACTCAAAACCATGTCAATTCCATAATGTTGCAAATTGCTGTTGATGTTATATTGGGACTCTTAATTGACTGGGATGATATTCTACCAGCTCTAACTTCGGACCAGAAATGGTCTCCCCAAGAAACTGTTCAACCCATCTGGACAATAAGTAGCTGGACTCTATGCTTGGTATACATTTGCAAGGAAAGAATCTTGATCGAATTTGAACTGTAATACTGCATCAAGGTGGAGGAATCCACCAGGGGGGAGGGGCGTGGGGAGGGGCGTGGGGAGGGGTGGGGGGATTCCCAGAGCCTATGAAACTGTCACATAATGCAAAATAATTAATAATAACAAAAAAATGAATGACTTCTTCCAGATCTCAGCTCTCAGCTCTCAATATTAAGAAATTAATGTCATCAAAATCATGATTAAATTAGACATTTTTGAAAAGATGAATCTAATTGCCTTTTCCAAGTAAAGAACAATGTGGAGATGAGTCGTTTTTTACTTCTTAATTAGGCATAGTCATTCATTTCAGCTATTTTATAGGTTATACAGCATAATTCTATTAATAGAAATGTGATCCAAAGGTAAAAGTATAAAGCAAGACTAATTTATGTTCTACTGTTCAGACTCAAAATGAAGTTTTCTAAGAATCATGAATTCTTTCAGGCTGCAGTCCTCTGAACTCTTAAAGGATTGTGAATGCTTAGGGACAGAAAGAAGTCTCTTAAACAATGTGGCTGGAGAGGTCAGAATTTGAAATACAGGGTATTTACTTGTTTCAGCTTAAATTTTTCTCCTGACTTCCAACCCTTTAATTTTTCTAATGGAAGAAATGTGTATCCTTTAGTTTAGTAGATCAACTTTTTGTACTCCTAATAGTCACCATCGTCTTCTTAATGATCTGTAATATTTACACTAGGAGACATGTCTGGTATTCTATCTCCTACTTTAATTTCCAGGCTGTTCTTTTCTGGAATGTTTGACTTCTATTACCTTTGTCCTATACGTTGCTGTAGATGCATTTTCTAAACAAGTTGCCAAAACCCCTAAAAATTCCTGACACCTTTATCCTTGCCTTGGATGCCCTCCATGGAAGATAGCATTATTGACATTAATCTTCTTCTATTTCCGTTAAGTGAGAAAGCTATTTCCTCATACCTTGACATTGCACTTGGCCATATTAGCTTTGCTGCCCAGAAAGGTGTAGGGATATTAGTGATTTGTTTGTTCCAAACTAAAGTCTCATGATTGTCACCATGTTCCAAATTCAGATTCTTGTCCTCTGTCATGCCAAGGACAATTTGCCTCAAGTAGCCATGGCTCTGGAAAGGGAAGAAATGTGGAGGAGATCTACACCTAATAAACCCTAGACGCAAATCTACTGATGCAAAGTAATCCTCAGGCAAAACTATGATGAAATTGCAAGCTATGGATTTTGCAGGGTGACTTAAAATGAAATATTGCCGTGGTGTTAGAGGACAAAATTCCTGCTATTTACCAACTTTCATACACTGAAATCTGCATCCTGCTTTAGATAAAAATTGCTATATTATCCACATCCATTTTTAAGTTTGGCAAATCTATTCAGTGGGGCATAAAATTCCAGAGTGCACACTAATGTTTTCTGTTTCAATTAATCATCTTCCTCTCATAACGCCTAGCTCTCCTGGATATATATCCAAAAGGAATTTTCATACAGGCCCATTTGGCTGCATCCATGATCATGTTTACTTATGAGAGATTTGTGTTACAGAGATTTGGACACAATCAGTTACAGGGACAAGAGGTCTATTGAATTCTTTTTTTTTTTTTTTTAAAGAGACCACAGGGAATTGGAGTGCCTTCAGAGGCTGAGAACTCTGAGATCATCCACCTCCATTTGGTCTATTGAATTCTAATGAATAGGTAATGGAAGAAATCAATAAAAAAAAACCAACTCCTTTCCATTATCAGTCATACAAGAAGTAAGAGTCTGATAAACCATTATTAATCCATTTGTGGTGATCAACGAATGATCAGACCCTAAGACCAAATGGCCTTTAACAAACTAAAGCAAAAGCAAAATGGCAAAATATTCAGGGTTTACCTACCACAGAATGTCATATAATAATGTGAAGCAGAGCAGTGGTTGCAAACACAGCAGTATGTGGAATTTGTACAACATTATAGTGAGCAAGAAAAAGTGTGCATCAGAATATTACAACACAGTATTGTGAAAAATGAAAAACATTATGTGTATGTATATATAATATAAACACATGAGCGAATATCTGACACTTAAAAGCATATCTGAATGGGCCTCTGAGTCGAGTGCAAAGGATGAGTATAAGGTAGGAGCATCAACTCAGACAATAGAGGCAGCTGGAAGAGAGCACTGGCTTATCCAAGATGATGATGTGTCATGAACCAAGGGTAGCAGGAGATAAGATCGCTCTAAGTGTGGCTATAAAGGCTTTCCCTGAACAGTTCAAATGGAACCATCATAGTTATTTAAGTGATTTATTGATATATTTGAATTTTATTATACTCACTCATGTAAAAAGATTTTAATTTTTATCCAAATAACTCTTCCTCTCAGCCTTTTATTAAATAATGCTTATATTTTCTCCTTGTAACATGTATTATATTTTTTGGAAAATTATATGAATATGTGGAGACGTTTACATCTGTCTTTGGACTATTTTTCTCAATTTTTGCATTTGTACCCTAATATTTAAATATTATAACCTTCTATATTTTGAAGACTTTTATATGCTTATATAAACATTAATTTGATATAATTTTCAAGATGCTGAAAATGATCACCTGAAAAAACGCTACTACTTTGGAGAAGTTCCCAATAAATGCACAATGCAATTCTCCCATGTGAATCTCATGTGGCAGTTGAAATTTATAAACTATATTTTTTAACTTTCATTTTTCCTCTCAATACACTATTGCTTTTTTATGCCTTTTTTATGCCTTTAGCTTGTTGAAGACTAGGACTTTTTTTTTTTTTTACCATTGATCACATGATTAGAGATTTTGCTTTATGGTCTGAATGGACTGTGACTATAGCACATACATGGTTTAGTGGCTTATCCAATGCTTTCATATCTCAGATAAAAAGAGCAGACACTCTTTTGGTATATGTTTGTTTTCCTTTTTGTTCATTTGAGTGTGAATTAATAGGCATGTATCTGTTAAGAAGGAGGCAAGTTATTTTATATTTGGGTAGGTGAGTTTTTGTGTTTTTAAAGCTATTGTGAGTTGAAACTGCAGAATTGAAATAATAAGCCTTTTCTTTGTCCAGACATCTGGAATTCAGCATCACCTTGGCCTTTTGTTGACAGTGTGCTATGTATAGCTTTTTCTCCACAATGTTAAAGTTTTGATGAAAAAGATCCAGTTAGGGAAAGTACGCAGAACAGCACAGGTGCTTTGCTCAAAACTGGAAATCTATACTAAGTGGGAGTGTGTCTTCAGGCAGAGATTAGAGAGAGGATGAGATTAATTGTGCTTTGCAACATTTTTGCAGATATATCCTTCTTCTTTAACATCATTGTTACAATGACTTTTATGTTCTTTGAATATTATATTTCTGATAATATGTGGAAGCCATGTTCCTTAAAAGACACATGAAGATGTTATATATGGCACAGCTGAGCATAGAAGTGATCTGAAATTTAAAACATATATAGTATCATTTGTATAAGATAAAAGCTGATAATCAAGAGAAGCTGAGAATCTTACAGATGTAACCATGAAGGTTAAGATTTGGGCTGGGGGCTGTGTGCAGGGCAGAGAGTGTGGGAACAGGAAGGAGGAATCAGGAACAGTTGACTGTCCAGAGGATGTTGCAAGCTTACATTGTAGCAAGTTTACCTTGCAATATTTGACCACCACTCAGGAACACTACACAGAAGTAGTTCCAATAGTGCTTCTGAATGTTCAAGCATGAGATGAAAGGACCCTCCTGTTCCCGTTTCCACAGCCTGGATACCCATTGCAAGCAGAATGGACCGTCACTCATTTTCCTATAAAATCCCTGACAAAGTGCTTCTTGAAGCAGCAGATTTGATAAGGAACTATGTTGCCCCTTGTCTCCTCTATTGTGACAAATACAGGTTTTCTTTGAGTTCTCTTATTTGAGGCTAACACCCCAAGTGAACAGACATTTGTGTCTGCTAAACAGAGGTGTTTGGCTATCTCAGGATTTGATCAATATCATAAGTAAACTCATTCACACACAATGTCAAGCTCAGAACTGAACAGACTAAGGTGTAGGAACATGGATCTTTGCAATTCATGGGACTACAAGCTTAGAAGTCAACTTGGGCAATATCTTTTGAGTTCAGTGACAAAGCAGGCAGGGCATACCTTAGATTTAATTTTTCAAACTTCCATGTTTCCTCTGCTGGGAAATTGGTGCTATAATAACTGGCTCATGAGAATTTGGTTGAGAATAAATGAAATATGAAAATATTTTAAAAACTTCATGCAGTATGAGGTTAAGCAGGTGGTCTGGTGCAGCCTGGGTTGCCTGGCCTAGATCCTAGACCCACTTGTGCAACGGATGCCAGGTCCATGAACTAGGAGGGGCAGAGAAACCAGTGGGACCTGGATCGCCTGGCTCGGGTCCTTGGGTCCACCTGCAAGAACTGGTCCTCCTCAGTGGAAAAGATGGAGTTGAGGGAGCTGGCCCAAATTCACATGGAGGATATGGCAGCTCTTAAGGCCTACAGAGGACAACCAGTGCCACTCTAGGAGGGCAGAACAATTTGGGCAACTAACTCAGCCAAACGATGACAGCAAGTATCTGGGCAAATGGAGACTTTAAGGTAGACTTTTCCAGCCAATGGACATTGAAAGGGTTCCCTTATCTTTACACTGGCGAGATCAACAACATTTCAGTCAAAACTACCTGAGCAAAATCCTCAGAGCATGTGGCACACTAGGACCCTGGGGTGACAACGGGTGGCCATTCTCTATTCTCAGGTTTGGGACAATTAGGAGGCTGGGCATGGCTTCTCCCCTTTTGCCCTCCCCCCCCAAAACACAGGAATAAGAAATAACAAATTTAGAAACAATGATCTCATCCACTTCTCCCTAACTCTTAATCCTTCCCACCCTGATCAAATATGTAAACATCATCCAAAATAAAATAAAAATAGGAGAAACTGAGGTTAAAAGGTTTCTTGTTATATTAAAAATGAGATAAATGCATGCCTATTTCATGAAGACCCCTCATGTACGAATACATAAAATTATTGGTATAGTCTGGCCTATATTCAATAAGAAAATTATAAAAGAAATGGTATTAATTATTAGTATTGAAATGTGCTTTGAATTTATTTTGACACCCTCAATTCCTCGGCTAAGCCTCTTCAAGTCTACTGAGCAGGAAGTGACTTCATTGCTTCTACTTTACAAACCACCAGTGTGTGGGAAGGTTCGCCTGAGGAAACAGCAAAAAGAGATGGAAATATGCAGATTTTAGATAATTCAGGATGACTGACTCCTTATTTTCAGCTTTGGAAATTCCCAGGCAAAAGGCAGCATAATATTGGACAAAGACCAGAATATTTTCATGTTTGTTTCCCAAGCTTGTCACTTACCCTGTATAATTTGGGGGAAATAGTTTAACTTCAGGCAGCCCAAGCATCCTTATCGTTAAAATGGCTAATGATGACTTCCATCACATCAGTCATTTTAGAGTCCTAAAGGATGTGAAGCGGTTTCATAACCAGAAAGCTCTATTCACATGTCAATTATTCTAAGTCAGTTATACAAAGACATTCAGCAATGCCAAGCTTAATTCTGTAAACAAAAGCTAAATCTAAATTCTTGGAAAAGTATGGTGGCAGGATAAAAATATTTTTCATATCACTTTTCTCCTCCTCAGAAAATAACTTCCAGGATGTTTATTTTCCCTCTCAAATAGAACTTCCCTTCTTTCTAATTATGCAGCATTCTACAGCTTCATCAGCTATCAGCAAAATCAAGCTATCCTCATTTGACTTGGAATATCATAGAAATGATAAGTAGCTTAGAATAGCACAAACTGGAATATGCAACGCAGTTCTCTAAAGTTTGAAATCTTGGCCATTTCTACAGCTTGTGCATGTTACTCTTTAATAGATGAATATAGGCACATGTGTTGAGGAGCATCACTGCTGCATGATACTGTAGCTGTTGATTTCTCATTCCTACATGGTATTCATGTCAATATTGCAAAGCTATGCAGCAATTTTAAAGTGATATGGTGTAACTAGGCAGTTACTAAGGTTTAGATGAACTGGAACACTAGAATTCTTACACTCTACAAGATAACTCTCGTTAACTGCTGGTTAAAAATACTCAACTTTCCAGACCTGGCGCAATGGCCTAACAGCTCAAGTCCTCACCTTGAATGTGCCAGGATTCCACATAGGTGACGGTTCTAATCCCGGCAGCTCCACTTCCCATCCTGCGCCCTGCTTGTGCCCTAGGAAGACAGTCAAAGACGTCCCAAAGCCTTGGGACCCTGCATATGCACATGGGAGACTAGGAAGAGCTCCTGACTCCTGGCTTCTGATTGGTGCAGCACTGGCCATTGTGGTTACTTTGGGAGTAATCATCGGATGGAAGATCTTCCTCTCTGTTTCCCCTCTGTGTATATCTGACTTTGCAATAAAAATAATATAAATCTTTAACAAAAATACTCAACTTTCCTAGGATATACCTGTTGTATTCAAGACCAGGAAATTGCTCAGCTCATATTCTAGCTATATATTAAATTGGGAAAACAATATTTTTCTAATGAAAAAGATTAAGCGACAGAGACTTCTCTTAGAGGTATTGCTCTCATTTTTACTTTTTGTTACATAAACCACTATTTCTCTTTAAAAGGTGGGCCACTCTCAGAGATATCTCTCCTGCTCTTAGGATATATACATATATATATATATATATAAAATCTCATTTATGGACACACCTTTTGTCCACTTGCAATAGGCATTTCTGTTGTGGGAGGCTCTGTGCATGTCTTTGCTGTTGAAGAAATTGTTAATTTTTGAAAACAATATTAGTCTCTCTTAAAATTTTTATATCAATGAGAGGCAAGGTCATGGGTTGGAAACTAATATATCTGTTGCCAGCATCGTATTAGTGAACCAGTAACCAGGAGTTTGAAATAAGTGGAACAGAGCAATGTAGCCCCCAAAATGGCAGTAGGTGAATAAATTTCTAACACCCCTTTGGTTGCAGTCTTTTTGTGTTTTGAAGAATGTGCTTGTTCAATTTAGAAGGTTATGTCCTTTCTGTGTTTAGCGTCTTACACAAACTTTAAAATGCAAATCTAATTTTTTTGTTCTATGTCTCAGTAACTGTTCCTCAACAGCCCAAGCCTGGAAACACAGTACTCAGGTATGCACCTTCTGGTGGCTGTGTGGGCATATCTAATGACTGCAGTAGGACAGGATGAACTCCAGAACTGAGCCATAACTGTTGGATAACATGTGGCTGACCAAACGTTATCCTCCATACTGTCTACTGCTCACTGCCTGGCCCCCAACCTCAGGCACCCTCTTTTGCTCAATGCACTGGGGGGACGGAGGGTGGGGTCAGGGAACTGTTGCCTGCTAGTAGGTCTATCCAGACACTGAAATTGGAGCTTCCTACCATGGGGGAAGTTATTATAACTGGAGGGAGGTACTTCCTGCTCTAGAAGAAGTACTTCCTACAGTACTGCTGCATAACAGCAGGCTGGTGTCCACCATGTTTGAGCAGCAGCCCAGCCTATTCACATTCTAGCTGGGACTTGATTGTCCCTGCTGATTCTCTGCTCTGGGATGATTTGTAGCCTTGAGGAAACCACCTGAAACCTAATACTACATATCCAATTCCACTTTCAATGCAGGAGGGGTAGCTTTCAACGATGTCAATGTGGATGGTTCTCAGCTTCAATCTCTGAACATACTTGAAAGGTGGCCTCATCCAGGAGCATATATTCCAGGCATAAGGAGTTCAAAGTCCTTTAGAGGCTGGATACCTAAGGTGTGGTGGTACAAATATATTTGTAGTCTGAAGAAAGGATCTGAGTAAGCTGTCTCGGGTGAAGGGCAGAGGCTTGCTTTGGTTTACAAGAACCTCAGATGAAATGGTGCCCCCTGGAGGTTGAATAATCTAAGTGCAACGGTGAAAATTGTCCCCCAAATGCTTGAGCAATGTCAACACAGCCTGCAGACAATAACAAAGTGGGTTGGACAGGGAACCCCACCCTGAGGTGGAAAGCGTTGATCTGGGGACGCCAAATTGAACGCACATGTGTCAATATAATTGGTATCATGCCATTTCTACAAGTTGTCCTAGGTTATGGAAAGGTTCGAGCTAGGGATAACTTTGTGTCGATCCATGTGGATGTACCCTAGAATTCGTACATAATAATTGCACACTTTTTAAAGAAAACAGGATAATTTTCAAAAGATTAAAGGGCTTTTAACAGAGGCTGAAATATTAGAAATCTCTAAACTCAACAATAAGCCGATCACTCTGTTCATAGCAGGGGATTTATAACCAGTGACTTAATCTTTTAGCAACTAGATTCAGACGGTAGAGGATGGTCTATGAGCTGGAGGGCCTTTGTCAGAGAACACCATCGAGCTGACTCTATGCCAATCACTTGAATTTTAAAATACACACCAAATGCAAGGAGTTCTAAAATTAAAGAGAATCAGTGGTTGACAGGAAGACACAGAGTACCAGGCTCTTATCTTAGGCTCACCTGAGGTTACTCTCAAGGTGTAGAGTCCTCAGTCCAGCTACACTTTTGTCATCAAAAGGCTCTGCAGAGTTGGTTCATCCTTGTGATCAGAAAGTAGATCTATTCCAGAAGGGCGGGTTGGCAGGATGGATTTCCGCACCATCCCACAGTTGAATGGCTCACTGGCGGCAGTGGTTTCGTCAAGTAAGGAGTCACCATGCCAGAACATTCCAGAGTGGATTACGCCCAGGTGGTTGGTGCACAGGCCTGCCAGCTTAAAAGGCTACAACAATTGCCCTAATCAGAGCCTTACAATCAGGAAATGGTCAGAGGATGAATATTTACACAGATTCTGACTATGATTTCTTTCCGTTGCATGCACGTGGAGAAGTTTGGAAACAAAGAGACCTATGGACTGTAAAGAACTCTCATTAAACATGGGAAAGAGATATTAACTCCCCTTTGCTTCTTTGAATTGGCTTTTATATATTTCTGTGGGTGCTAGATAAAAGAAAACGGTGTGAACAAAGGAAACGCATTAGCTTGTAAAGAAGCACAAAGTCTACTACACAGGTTTCAGAAATGGCTCTGATGTCTCAGCCTACATAGACAACTATAAGTCCTTACTATATTGAACCTGACGTACAATGAGCAAGCAATAACATTACGCTAAAGAGGCAAATGCATGGAGGATTTAACAGATTGGCCATGCTCCTATTGAGATGAGAGCACACTCATATCTATTGAGTATTTGGAGGAAAAGCACTATCTACTGTACACGGGAACTAACTTGATAATGTCTCCTGTGTTTGCAAAAAACAAACAAACAGCAAAACAAAAACCTTAGCGTTAGGTCAGGCAACCAATCTTACTCACTCCTGTATGAAGGAGAGGAGCCCATCCTGGCAGAGACTGGAAAATGGCAACAGCATTGTGACATGTTGATGAAGTGACCGGCTGCAATGCCAGTATCCCATGTCGGTGCCTTTTAGAGCCCCAGCCACTCTGCTTCTGCTTCAGGTCCTTGGGAAAGCAGTGGAAGATGAGCCAAGTCCTTGGGCCCCTGCACTCATCTAGGAGACTCGGAAGAGGCTTCTGGCTTCATCCTAGCCAAGCCCCAGCCACTGCAGCCAGTTGGGGTGTAAACCAGAGGATGGGAGGTCTCTGTATCTCTGCTTCTCTGTAGCTCTTTCAAAGAAATATAGCTTTTTTAAAAAAAATACTGTAAAACAAACTTCACTAACTTGACTGCAGCAAATAATTATTACAAATATCTAGCAGTATTCACTGATAATTTTCTAGGTCAGGTAAAGAAAGTTCTGATGGAATGTGGTAACAAAATTTTCCTGTACCAGACCCCAAAGTCATGAGTAGTTGATATTGTCAAAAGATCTAGTTTTTTTGAAATTTGTAAAAAAAAAAAAAAAGTTATTTTTCTGACGAATTGTAGCCCAAATGGTAAAGGCCTGCCCTGCTGCTATCTAGCACTTCCACTGCAGTTGAATTATAGGGCATTCCAAGCGGGCTATGACTGTCCCGTCTTAAGCTTTTACCTCTTGTGTGTCCATAGGTGCATGCAGAGGCTAAGTCTGCTTTATTCCAGTGAGTCAACTGAGGACCTTAAATGTCTGTTGAAAAAGGAAAAAAATATCAATGAAATGCAGGCTTTTGTCATATCAAGGCTAATGTACTTTATGGAAGAAATGTCTGACCTACCTCTTCTGATTCTTTTGGGAAGCTGCCACTGGAAAGAAAATTCTCTAATGAATTCTTATTCCACAGTCCTTCGGAGGAGAACCTGCAATCCCTTATGAAGCTATGTTGAAAAATCAGTCTATTGTCTGTGGAAACACAGCGCAAGCTGAGGTCCAGATAGTGCTTTAACAGAAGCCTATTCACTGTAGGAAACTGCAAAGCCTTATTACTAGGCTAAATTGTTCAACAGTTTGAGTAACGGTTGTCTATTGGGTGCTGGTGTTTGAGAAATAATAGAATATATTGTTTATTTCCTAGGCGGGTTCCCATCTATGATGTCTATTTTTCCAATTAGGATCATCTTGGTGGACAAATTCTTTTCTGTCAAAGTTTAATAGATTCATAGAATGAACATGACATGCCAAGGCTACAACTGCTGGCGTGACAGACAAAAATCTTCTGGCTTATGTAATGGACCTATGAGATGCAATAGGCAGAGATTTCTGTATGAGGGACAGTCAAGGTCTATGACCATGATCAGCAGGAAGAAGACACAAAAGATGGATCACTATGCTTCAACCCCCTCTCAAAGTAAGGAAAGATACCTATGGGGGGGTGATTATACGGTGTAAGTAAACAGTTAAAGTTTAGATGAGATGAAGTGGTGAAACTCTTATATCTCTACAACGTAGTCTGGTCTTTTTAAATGTCAGTTTGGTATGCCCACCTTCCCAGGAAGCAGGTGTTGTCTGAAACCAGAGTGCATCTCCTGTTCTTCCAAGGTCATCCAAGGGGAGGAGAGAGCTTTCTTTCTGACCCCATCTACAGGGACTGCTTTCATTTTTTTTTCCAACCCTCCTTAGAGGTGATATATTTTCTCTCTCTCTCTCTCTCTTTCTGCTTTCACTGTAGACCACACTCAGACACACTTGCCCCACTGTCACTTAGAGGCACCATTTTCCTGCCTCCCCCTTTAGTTTATGGAAAATTATTCTACCCACTCACTCAGAATGGGCATTTCTCCGTCGGGGAAGCTTACCCACATGCATGAATACTGCTTGATTCATCTTGGTTAAGTAAATGTGCTTCTATTTGAATACAAAACTAATCTTTGATTAGTGTTTCTATTTCCATGGGAAATAAGAATCTGAATTGCAAACTAATAAATTAGCTGCCCATCAAAAATATGCTTTTAAAATTGTCTTCATGCAGACAGCATTTGGCAGCAGTGGACTTGGCCACCACCTGTGATATGAGCCTCCCCTTTATGCGCTAATTCATGGCCTCGCTGTTCCACTTTTCATCCAGTTCCTTCTGATAAGACCACAAAATCAGAGGAAGATGACCCAAGTGCTTGGACCTGAGACAACCATGTGGAAGGCCTAAATGACATTGGTGGCTCCTGGCTTTGTTCTGGCCCCGCCCTAGCTGTTGAGGTAATTTGAGGAATGATTTGACAGCTGGAAGATCTCTCTTCTTCCCTGCCTTTTATAAAGATAAACAAACTTAAAAAATTAAATTGCCTTCAAAATTTTCTAAGCTTTAAACATAATTCTTGTGATTTGGGAATAATTTATTCTTCTATTTTAATATTTTATATTTAACAGATGAGACTCTTTGGAAATACTATATATCAATGATACATTAAAAAATATACAAAAAGTTAATTGTTCTAGTATTCCTCACACAAAAACATAGTAAACTCTCTCCAGTGACATTCATGCTTACTTTACCAAGCATTATCCTCCCCAAGACTTGAGAAACATGATTTCTGGTAACATAAGCATAGACATTCTTCAAACTCTTTGAAGATTTGAAGCTCTCTTCTTACCAACTTCTACCAAGGCTTGAGTCATTTTCTTTGTATTCTTTTCTATATATCTTCTATGAAGAGTATTTGAGGTTTGTCAAAAGTATCTCATGTTGACCTTGTTTGTGTCGATTTTTGCTGCTACAACAAAATAGCATGAAGCAGGTAGTGTGTGAATAATGAGAGTTTGTTAAGTCCCAGATCAAGATGCTGGCATATTTGGTGCCTGGTGTGGACCCATTTCTTTCTTTCTTCTTTTTCTTTAATTTCTTTATTTTTGACAATCTTTACATGGTTAATTAGGGCACAAAGGGTCAAGGCTACGGGAAAATGGGTAAGAGTATTATTTCCACATTCTGTTTTCTGTATCTGGGGTAAAGGGAGAGATAAAAGGAGAGCCCCACCCAGTCTCCCACCCATTCCTGGTCCCTGATGCGGGGCATGATCCCAGGGTCTTGCCCAAGTGGTTTTGACAGTTTAACAGTTATGAATTGCTGCCAGTCTCACCATTCTAAGCATGATGAGGTCGCTGCAGAATCCGCTGATTGACATAGTCCATCTTAGAGTCTCTGTTTGCCCAGTTTTTCACTGCCAACCTATGGCTGGTGTAGCTGATTGATTTGTTCTGTCTTCTGTTGTGGTGCCAGGTATCCTCTGCAGGTTCTGATAGACTGCCATATCCTCCATGTGCATCTGGTTATGCTCTCCACTGCTCCTTCTGAGCCTCTGAGGAGGCTCGGCTCTGGTATTTGCACTCCATGGCAGACCATGGAACCTTCACTTCTCCTCATGGTTAGTGTTCTGAGTCCAGCAGTTCAACTGCAGAGATCCCCAAAGAAACTTTGGTCTGAGGTGACCCTGGACCGGATTCTTGTGTGTACTTGCAAGCACAGGGCCTGGCACAGTCCACCGCCCCAATCAGCTGGTGGTTGCAAATACTGGATTGATTCTGTTTCAGCCCCTTCTTCTACATGAACCAATGGGTGTTGCAGTCCAGCCTGACTTTGCCCAGCACACACTCGGCCCTCACATAAACCAGTGGGAGCTGCAGCCTGGTCAGAGCAACCCACAATAACCCCCACCAGGACTGTCCCCTGCCCTAGTTCCCATGCTTGCCAGTATGTATAGCTGACTAGTCCAGACTGTCCCACATCCCATTCAGCTCTCATACATGGCAATGGGCATTGAAGCCTCGTTCAACCCAACCCGCTCCACTATCCAACCCACACACATGCTGGTGGGTGCCGTTCTGTCCAGCCACTCCTGCCCCAGTCCTGGTTTTCATTCTCTCCTGTGGGACTGGTAACCCAAGAGGGAGGTGCCTGCTATTTCCCTCCTAAGCCACTCCCACTCCAGGATCATGCACTTTCCAGATGGTTCTGTAGTTTAACTTGACAGATTAGCTACCTGTGCCAGCATCTGCTATCTGATACTGCAGCAACACCCAACCAACCCTCACCCCTTCTGCTTTATGTTTGCACCAGTAGGGACAGTCAACCAAGCCTGGCTTTTCCCTGATCTGGCTTGCATGAGGCCCACAGGTGTTGTAGCCCTGCCCAGTCTGGTCTGCCCCCATCCCTACTCATGCTCTCCAGTGGACAATGTATCCCAGCAGGGGGGCCCTCCACATTCCCCCTACCAGCTTTACCCCCTCCCTCCCTGGTTCCTACTAGCACTGCGGCCCAGTTTGGCATGGCCCATCTCACCTCAACATTTACTAGTGGGTGTTGTAGCCTGGCCCGGCCCAGCCCACCCCCAATTCCAGCTGGTGAGGGTTACAGTCTAACCTGCCCAGCATGTACCCTAAACCAGCTGTAATGTGTACTGGTATGTGTTGTGACCATACCTGGCCCGACCCTAACTGTTTTGGTGCTCAGATTCGCCAGCAGGTGATGTGAACTGGTTCAGCCTGGTCCGCCCGTGACCTGTGCCAAATGTATGCCAGTGGGTACCTTTCCCTGGCCTGGTCTGGGCTGTTCCTTATCATGTTTCTTGCACTCACCTGCAGGGGCTGTGTCCTGCCAGAGGAGTTGCCCAGGTTCCTCCATCAGAACCTCTCCCAATGCCAGATTTTGCGCATATCGGTGAGTCCATGAGCCAGCCCCTACTCAGTCCACCTCCTGTCCTAGCAGGAACAGTGGCCTTTCCTGACTGGCCTTCAAGCCATTCTGGTTCTTACTGTTGGATGTTTCAGCCCAGCCACGGCTCGTCCATACCCACACACAGCTCACACATGGCTCAGTAAGGGCAGAGACCTCGCCTAGTCCATCCTACATCTACCCTGGTCCTCTAGAGCACCAGGTGGTGCTGGAGTCTAGCCTGGCTTGGTACATCCAGTTCCAGTCTACATTTGTGGCAAGGGAGACTGCAGCCATATCCAGACCAGAACACAGCCCCCACTCCAAACCTTGTGCTCCTCAGTGGGAACCCCAACCCAGCTAGGTGCCCCCTTGGCTCCCCAACCAGGCCTATTCCCAGCCATAGATTGCATGCATGCCAGTGGTTGCTCTGACTCAGCTTGGCACAGCCCCTCACCTGTCTTGGCCTTTGCCTTAGATGCTGTGGCCTGGTATCCCTGGCTCATGCAGACCAGTAGATGTAAGAGCATAGCTCGACCTGACTTGTGTTCTCTCCTGATTTCTATTTTTGCTTGTGAGCTAAGGTTTACTCGGCCCTACCCGGTCTACCCCAATCCATTACCGACCCACATATTAGCCAGCCATTGGAGCTGCTTTGCCCAGCTTGTCCGACTCCCAGACCTGGACCATGCGTTCACCAGCAGGAGCTATGACCCAACAGGGAAGTTTCCCAAGTTCCTCCACTTGACCCACTCCCAGACCCAGTTCTCATACATGCCATTGGGTATTAGGCCCTTGTCTGGCATAGTCTGGCCTTCCATTTGGCCTTGTATGAGCTGGTGAACGATGCAGCCCGGCCCATCCAACACCCTATTTAGGATGTACATTCGGGTGCTGCTGCCCTGACCAGCCCAGACTGTTGTGGGTTCCTTTACCTTGAGTAATGGCAGGCTCCTTGGTCACACTTAGCTTAGTCCATCACCACCCCAACTCTTGAGCTAACCATTGGGACTAGTATTTCCACAGGGTTTAGCCCACACATTCCCCACAGAATCTACCCCTGGAAATGGTTCTCTTGTGTGCTGGTTAATGTCATGGCCCTGGCTAATGTGACCCATCTCCTGATCCATCATTCTGTCAGGTACTAGGATCTGGTCCTGTTAGAAAAGCCCCCAGCCTTAGCTTTTGCATGGACTGGTATATAGTAGTCAGCATTGTTCAGTGATAACAAGTTCTACACAGGACTGAAAGGAGGCTGGTATATCAGTCTGACCCATGAAGATCAATTGGTCCCATTTTTCCAAACTACCAGGTCTCAGTACCCTCACTTACCTTCAAAGGAAAAGTTACTCTGTCATTGGGAGTCCTTAGGATTGATTCGCAACCCAGAAGCACAGTGGGCTGAACATGGAGGTACCTAGACAGCAATTCATAGTCCCCAAACCCCAGAGCTTGTCGTCAGGTGGCCAGCAGGCGGAGCCTGGCGCAAAATGGCACACTGGTCACCCGGGGACAGCTCACCACATGTTCACTGTGGCTGGAATCCAGAACCAAGCATGGGAGTTGGACCCGGCCTGGAACCGGCCAGCAGCCAACAACCCATTTCTATTTCACAGGTGACATCTTCTCACCGAAGGAAGGGATAAAAAATTTCCTTGTGGTCATCTTTATAAAGCAAGTAACACTGTACATGTAGGTTCAATCTTAATGACCTAGTCACAATATGAAAGGCTTCATACCAGGCCACCACCTTGATGATTAGGATTTAAGCATATTAATTTATGTGATACATTAATATCCAGAGAGTACTAGCTGAGAGTCGCCAAAATTATGAATTCTTTAAATTTTAATGTATGTACAACTGAAGGGGCCTTTATTGATTTTGTTATAGAACTGTTATTCCCAACCCCAACTTGTGGGATACCTGGGATCTGGCTGGCAGAATGTCTCAGATTCAAGAATTTCTACCTATACTAAAATACAGAAATTGAACTTCAAAACTCTCTTTCTAGCATCTATAGAGAAGAGCTAACTACTATACTTCATGAAAACACGAAAATAAGAATCCACATTTTTTTTGCATTTCTTATAAGGGAATATTTATATTCTTTTACCTTGGAGATTAGAAGTCCAATATTTCTAGCCCACCTTTAGAGTTTTCACAAACTGAACTAAATTTTACCAGAGAATGCTTATGTACTTGAGTCCTTAAAAAATTTCTTTACATCAGTTTAGCCTGACTTTCTTTACTGGCAGGTACAGAGGTTTGGGACGAGATCGGGTGGCAAACGCCCATCTATGGGTACTGATGAGTTTGGGATGCTGGGAACAGTCCTCATCACTTCTCTCCCCACTTTCCTTGGATGACTGGAAACAGTCATCACATATCCACTTCCCCCCATTCCTCTACCCTCTCCACCCTAATTGGTTATTCATATGGTCATGTATACTTAATAACTATGTAAAAAGCATCAGAAATAAAATAGGTTTATTATATATTTAAAAAATCCATAACCTAGTCTGGCTGAAAATTTTAGGGGTAGGGTTTTCTAACAAACAGCTGAGTCTCAGTCAGTTCCAGCAGTTGAACTTCAGTTGGCTTCAGGCGACCAACTGATTCAAATAAGGTACAATGCAGACCTGTAAGTTTAGTGTGTGCTTTACTGTCTTTGGTGTTCATAAATGCTGCCTGACCACATTGTATGTTGGAGCTGTTTGAACCTGTTCTTATTTAAGGACTGTCTGGTTCACAAATTGTTCTTAGTTCAATTAAACTCTGTTCAGTTTAGGTTATCTAAAGTTTGCCCCTTCAATAGGTTGGCAACTATGAAGATGTATGAATCAGAGCCCTGGAAACCACAGGAGTGCTGAATGACCAGGCAAAGGTGCTCTCCAGGGCTCATTGTGTCTGTTGTTTTCTTACAAAAACTGTGGTTATGAGAGAGTTCTGGCTCCAGGTCTCAGCTCCCTGTAATCACTGAGTCTATGTGAGCAAGTTTTGATCCACAGCAGGTTTGAAAGTCATAATAGAGGCAGGATTGACTCTTATAGAGAGGCCTCAGGTGTCTCACAGGGTCAGATAGAAACTTGGCTGTGTTCAATAAAGGCTAAGTGTTGGTGGTCCCAATATGTCTGTTCACAGGATGTGTCACTAAGTCACCAGGAAGCCTCTCAGAGGAAGGCCTTACTGACTTCTGACAAGTAAAAGAGACAGAAGTTTTAGCTGCCCAAATTAAGCTGCCTCTGTGAAAACAATCTGGCCCACCTTTCAAACCAAGTGTTAGGACAGTGTCCAAGATATACATTAAAAAATAAATAAATACAAAGCAGTAGCAAGGGTGGGGTGGGGGACTGTGGAGATAAAGAGAGGCCCCTTCTGCTCACACAGTGCCAACAGTACACATTGTTAGGTATCTTCAGACATGCTTTGTTCAGAACATAGGAGCAAATTCCTCCCGACTGAACAATTTAGTATTAGAGTGAGGAATGTTCAGGTTGGATCTCAAATACTTGACTCCGGCAAGACATCTTTAGCTGCTCCTTGTTTTTGCTGGACTGATCGCCTCTAAGTAAATGTTGCCAGAAATGCATTCTTAGAACATTCTCTGAAAAAGGAGCTCTCAAGAGACTCCAAGTTCTTTCCCTGTTTCTCAGGACCTCCTCCCTGCTTAAAAAAAAAAAAATCCTATCCTCTTTGTGACATTAGGTTGCCAAAGACAAAAATCATGGATTTATCTGAATAGACATTTAAAAGTATTTCTAAAACTTGAATATTAATATCAAATAGACACTGTTACAAAAGCAGTATCCAGCTTCCTATGTTTAAACAAAGTTTTCCTGGGAGACCCAGAGGAGGCTCTAAGCTCCTGGCTTCAGATCAGAGCAGCTCTGGCCATTGCAGTCACTAGAGGAGTGACTCATCAGACGAAAGATCTTCCTCTCTATCTCCCCTCCTCTCTGTATATCTGACTTTGCAATAAAAATTAAATAAATCTTTTAAAAAATCATGAGAGATTTTTGTTCATGCTTTGTAAAATTGGCTTTGAAAGAAATTCTAGGGTTTACCAAGATGACTGTATGTGCTTCATATTATTTCATAGTTTTGAGCATTTTAAGAAGACTGTTGTCCCTTTTAAGAATTAAATTTTTCTGCAACTGCATAGCTTTGTGTATTTGTCCTTTAAAGTACTCTGCTTTAAATATTCATTTGTATTGGAAAGTCAGACTTACAGAGTGAAGGAGAAACAGAGAGAAAGATCTTCTGTCTCCTGGTTTACTCCCCAAATGGCCACAATGGCCAGAGCTGAGCCAATTCAAAATCTGGAGCCAGGAGCTTCTTCTAGGTCTCCTACATGGGTGCAGGGTCTCAAGGCTTTGGGCCATCCTCTACTGCTTTCCCAGGCCACAAACAGGGTGCTGGATGAGAAGTGGAGAAGCTGGGATGTGAACTTGTGCCGATATGGGGTTCTGTGCTTGCAACGCGAGGATTTAGCCGCTGGGTTACCTTAGCATCTTACAGTTATCATCTTTCTGACCTGTGATCTTATTTTGATTTAGTGTTCTAAACCTTTGATGTTTTTGACAAACTCTGAAAATTCAATTCTCAATTAAATCTTTTGACCAAGAATTAGTTTTTGTATTTTTCCAGTTGGATTGTTGAAAAGCCCTTAATTATTTCTGTCACATTGTAAAAAAATGACATCAAAGTAATTAGATTTATTTGATGTATTAAATTTATACAGAGTATTGTGAAATAAGTAATACTCAACTTTCTCTGAGTTGTGGTTATATAATAAGCTACTATATAAAGGGCACTGCAAAAAAATTTAGGAAAATAAAATTTAAAAAGTCTTTTTGTGCAAAAATTGTACAAACCAATATGCATTTTTCATTGTACACATTTTCCATGAACTTTTTAAAGTATCCCCTTGCATTTCAGAAATCAATATAAACCTAGTTTTCCTATGAAGTAGAGAAGTAAAACTGGTACGGGAAAGGATATAAACTCAATGTTAAGTGTGGACTAAGGCCTGAATACCTGCTTGGCCTTTTCCTGGTTTTAAAGCTTGCATCATTATGTATCAAATCTATAACTTATAAAGAACTAAAAAAAATTAAGCAGATTAAGAAAAAAATACTGGAATGGTGATTGTTCTAAAACTGCCCAAATTTTATAGAAACCATGCTTGGGCTGTCAATTTCATAATCTTGGTAAGACCATCAAAATTTGAAATGATATTAAAATATTTCTGCTATCTGAGGGACCAACTCAGCATTTCTTTCAGTTGCCACCTGAAATAGACTAATAGTCTTTTGTAGTATTATGCTCTCTGATTGGATAGAAGCTTTTCATGCATGAAAGATATTATGACAGCAGCTAAAATATTATTGTCAGTTGTAAACCAGCTAAAATAAATGATTAAAAACACAATGGCATTAAGCTAGTTAAATTAACTGGATTGCTTTAGTCAAAGGTACTACAGACTGATGGCAAATTCATCCCTTATGGAGAATTAAGATTGACCTTAAATAAAATAGCTATTGGATGGCCTGTGCCTCTGATAATAGATTGCCTCATTTATCTTCTGCTCTTAAAAAGTGGGACATGGCTAAATAGTTCAAGGATTTAATGGGTTATGCCAAAGGGTATTTCCTCCAGGTAAATAGGTCCTTCATCATCTACCAACTAATGGAAAGCCACCGTTCACAATAGAAAACTTGAATAAGATCTTCAGGAAAAAAATGTCAAGGAAAGACTGTTCGAGAATACCACTGGAGGGACAACTTTAGCATCTTTTCACTACTTACACTGCACTGAAATTTCCAGATGTTGAAATTTCAGTGCACATCTTGCCATTTTGAAGCTTCCTTAATTATACTTGTAATTATACACTCATTGGACACATGATGAGAAAGCTAACTTGGAAGTTACAGTATCCACATACAGACAACTTTCAAAAGATGATGGATTAACACTCTTCTGTCATCATCAAAGCCTTATCATTTTCTGTTTTTCCTCTTTTCCCGCTGTCCTAATTCTTTACTTTTGCATAAAGAAAAATCCATGGGACCGTAACTTGTGGATGACTTTAGCTAAAATTTTCACTATAGGCAATAGAAAAAATCCCAAAAGCCAACCAACCACCCAACAAACAAAAAAATCCCCCAAACCAAACCAAACAAAACTCATCACAGCAAATGCTAATTATATGAAGATAAACTAGTTGCCAGAGTGATAATACTGCAAATAGCAGTCCTGGTTTAACAGTCTTGATGGAGGTAAGATGATATGTGTTTTGTCACAGATTGGGGAAAATCATGGGATTAGTATCTAACTGCTAGAGGTTTAGATAAATAAATATCACCTTATAAATAATATTACTTGATAAAATGTACAGTCAGTATAAACACAATAGAGCATTGAGTAAACATTATCCCTTTCTTCTACTTGTGTAGGGGAAAAATGCTTGTTTATGAGCAAAACTAAATATTATGCCTAAATTTCCCTTGTTTTTGCTACTATAGAAAGCTTGAATAAAAAGCTGGTTGAAGGCCCGGTGCAATGGCCTAGCAGAAAAAATCCTCACCTTGAACGCACCAGGATCCCATATGGGCGCCGGTTCTAATCCCGGCAGCTCCACTTCCCATCCAGCTCCCAGCCTGTGGCCTGGGAAAGCAGTGGAGGACGGCCCAAGGATTTGGGACCCTGCACCCATGTGGGAGACCTGGAGGAAGTTCCTGGCTCCCGGCATCGGATCAGCACAGCACCAGCTGTCGCACTCACTTGGGCAGCGAATCATCGGATGGAAGATCTTCCTCTCTATCTCTCCTCCTCTCTATATATCTGACTTTGTAATAAAAATAAATAAATCTTTATTTTTTAAAAGGTGGTAGATACTATTATTGTTTGAGATGATGCTACAGTAGACATTTTTTAGGTGCACACTTCATAGGCAGTTTGTTAAGGGAAAGAAAAGCATGATTATGAGAGCAGCTAGCAATAGGCTTATAAGTAGCCAAAGTTTGCATGCTTGGTTTTTTCAAGGTTTTCTAATCTTTATGTTGTTCCAGTGGGTTTTAAGGTTGTTATGACTAGCACTAACAAATGACAAACTTGTCTAGTTCTTTAAATTCAGAACTTTTTTTTAGATTTAACTATTTTTATTGAAAAGGCAGATCAGATTTACAAAAAGAAAGAGAGAGAGAAAGATTCTTCAACCACTGCTTCACTGCTAAAATGGCCACAACTGTTGGGAACTGAGCTGATCTGAAGCCAGAAGCCAGGAGCTTCCTCTTGGGACTCAGCTGATCTAAAGTCAGGAGCCAGGAGCCAGGCACTTCCTCCCACATGGGTGCAGAGTCACAAGGCTTTGGGCCACCATCTACTGCTTCCCCAAGGCACAACCAGGAAGCTAGATAGGAAGTAGAGTGGGCAGGACACAAACTGACACCTGTATGGTGTTGACAAGGTGAGGATTTAGCCATTAAACATGGCGTTAGGCCAAATTCAGACCATTTTATAGTAAGCTATGTTCCTTAATCAGCATCATATGGTAAGCACAGACTATGACAAACTGGACTCAAATGATATTGAGCTGTTCACCCTGCTGAAATTTGATTTGCTTGGGTTGTCGGTTCTTATACGTTTCTAGTCAGGATTGCAGTTTACCCTTTAAGTGTTCTACTTCTTTCTCATAATAGTTCCCTTGCTATGTTTTGTACTACAAATAGTAAATGCTTGTATCAAACCATTCATCAGATCTGAATAATCTCATTTTAACTAGTCCATCAATAATATTTTAAAAAAATGTTCAGGGACATTGTGGACCAGCAGGCTAAACCATCAATTGAGATGCTCATATCCTGTATCAGAGGGCCTAGTATCAACTCTGGCTTCCCTTAATATACTTGGAAGGCAGCAGCTGATTGTCCAACCAATTGGCTTTTTGTCACCCATGTGGGAGACCTGGATAAAGTTCCTTGCTCCTGATTGTGGCCCAACCCAGCTATGGATGTTGAATAACCAAACAAAATATTAAAAAGTACAGATTTTCAACTGACATACCCTTGTGACTCGAGAATGCCACACAAAGACCAACCATTTGTATCCACATTTAGAATAACATTAAGTGACAAGCCTTTGAACAATCTCACAAAATTGAGAGGCCGATCCAAAAGTGATTTTGGTGGTGGGGGGTGGGGTAGGATGGTTAAATAAATTTGATCTAAGGATGCCTCTGCATTTGAGGCCAATATAATGAATTGCAGACTAACTTAGTCCATTATCTAACTTGCTTTTACACTTATGAATAACTGAATCTCAGATAATTTCAGTAGCTGAGTTTCAGTAAATCACAGGCATCCAATGAATTCAGATAAGGAAAAAATGCCTAGCTTAGCCAATGAAGCTGTATCTGTACCCGCTTCCTATTTCTTCAATAAATTCAGCCTGACCATGTTCTGTGCCTGAGTTCTTTGAACCTGTTCTTGTTTTGAGGATTGCTGGTTTCATGAATCATTCTTTGCTCCGTTAAACTGGTAAATTTAACTTGTTGAAGTCTTTTCTTGTAATACAGCAGATTTCCACTCTATAAAGGCAAGCATTGACAATTGAACAAATGATCATTTTGCTAATTCCATATTCATGTATGACTCATGACTCATCGTGCAATGCTGTCAGGCCTTCTTTGTGCAAAGAGACAGCTGTTTTACATTAAGCATCATTACTAAACAGTTTTTCTAGAAAGAGGCCGTGTGGAGAATAATTCCACGGTTTCAAATGTTTGTAGTTTTTGATGCTTGGAAGACTAAATTTGGTGCAGACTCTGTATTTCACTGTAGGTTTATAAACTAGTGTAATTTGCGACCTTGACTTTTGGGAGACAGGGCTGGGATTCAGACCAAAGAAAATTTCAGAGCTGTATGCAACTCCATACTTCTTCTATTCACCGCGGCAGTGAAAGCCCACCCAGGACCTTATGTGCTTGTCCAGGGCAACAGTCTGCCACAAGGAGGATCTGCTTTCAGTCTGAGACTACAGGTGAATAGAGACATCCTCATGTAACTATGCCTACGTCAGCTTCTTACATAAGTCCACACATAATAGCAGCTCATATCAAACATTTGAATAACTCACTATGTCAGTTCCTGGTCTGCTGGTTGCCATGACATCAGTGGCCACAGAAGCACAGAGATAACATAGGACAAAGATAAGGGAGCACGATAAGACCCACTTTCCCAACATTCCACTCCTTCATGTTTCCTAACCCCACCATCTGTTAACACATTATCTTTCAGGAAGTTCCCTGTGTGAAGAGTGTGTGTATAGAGTGTGGAGCATTGCATTCAAAGGTCACAGCATCAATACAAGCTACGGAAATAAACTACAAGTGAGCATGTGATGGGGTCCATGCAGTAGGTGTGAATAACACGAAGGTGTGAAGAGAACAGCTCCCTGACTGGCAGGGCCCGGGGAGCTACCAGCTGCTTAGCAGGGCTCAGTGGATTCATCTCTGACCACCTTGACGCAGTTTTCACTCCCCTTCGCATGGGCACTCAACCACCCCACTAAGAATTTTGTAATCTATTGAGGCATTGTCTGCCCCTGTGAGATGGCTTTTACAACCAATGTGAGCTTAAGAGTTAATGTTACTGAGGATGTCCTGGTGAGTGGGCCTTTAACTACACACAGGAGTATAATTAATCTGTGCTGTTTACCCATTGCCATAAAATCTGGCCCAGATATTTAGCATGCTTTCTGGGAAATGGCTTGATAAGAGGGACCCTAAAAGTTATCCTGTTACTGTGACCCTAAAGGCCATCCTGCTTTGATGAAGAACATAGCTACTGTAACCATGAAGGCTATCCTGCTAAGGCAAAAAATATAGTTACTGTGGTCTTAAAGGTTAGCCTGTCCTTGCAATTCTTTAGAATATAGAAAATGTAGTTGCTTTAGTTGTTTTCATAAATTTTTAGCTAGAGGAAATACGGGGTGATTTCACTAACATCATAAAGATATATTTTTGATTATTGTTTGATCACTTATGAAGTTGTACAGCCTGCAGTTGTAGAGGAATGTAATGTTTAAAACTTTTTGTCTTAGATCTTCATGTTTTTTCTCTCTTGATGTATTTCTCCCATTTACTGATAGATAAGTTGTAGAATAAGTATTGTAGTAGGAGTGTATTACTGCATAAGATGTGTTGTCTACTGAGAAACTCTTGGTTGCAACGTTGGAATGGATAACGCCTTGTCTAATACTGAAACAATTTGTAGAATTATCTTTGGAAACACTCACTCATCCATTGTAGAGTTGAAACTTAAATAGAGTAACTTAGCTCATTGCTAACTGCAATTCTTTCCGCCGTTTTTACCCTTGCTTTACTTGTTTGGTTAACAAACTGTGTGAGCTTACAGACCTAATGGCCAACTAATGTCAATAACCCCGATCCCCATAGACCAAGGCCCCAGTCCTTTTAACTCATACGTAATTCAAGGTAGGGGTCGGGTTGACACAGATGGTGCCTAAGTTATAGCCCAGACCTGAGGAGAGCAGAAGACTGGCAAGCCAAGATAAGCAAGGAATGTGGAATCCTTCCTCAATCATTTCCCAAAAAGTTGTAAATTGTGCTCCCCTAAAGCTATGTCAATATGCCCCTAAGAAAACACTTTGTACTGCTTCTGTATAAATAAAGCTGACAGCTTTCTCACTTTGTCCACTACGATCAAGGAATCCTGGTGGTCCATCTCCTTTCTTTCTCTCTTCACGCCTCATCCACGCACCCTTCCCGAGTTCCGAACCTCGGCCGGAGCTGGACTCCGGCAAGCATGTAACACCACGTGGAATACCCCAACCTTCTAAGTCTTATCATGCTTTTCCCAGGCTAATGTCTTTACATGGGGTCCAAGTGTGATACCAAAGTTGGCCACAAGAACTCCTTCTTTCCAACCAAGCTCAGCTTTGGTCAGTGACTGTGTTTACCTGTCCAAGGCATTCCAGGTGCAGGGCCACAAGAGAACTCAGTGCACATTCAGAAAGCAAATCAATTGGTCAGTAGTGCAAAGGTGTGTGCTAAGTCTTCTAGGATATCCACAGCCATGAGCCCTAAGGGTGATAAAGAAGTTAATGCCATCACCAATGATAAGCCCAAACAATCAGCTAAGATACAAGCAAGATATTTATCTTAAAATAACACTACATGTTGAATAACAGGTCATCTTGGCTTTTTGACACCAGACTTGATGAGGTATAGCTTATATTGAGTATACTTCTACAGGGATGGATCCTGGAGAGACTAGCATTGTCCAGGAAGTTTAAACAATTGTATCCTTGAACAAGCTATTTACCCCCTCCTGGTGGGAGTAAAACACCTTCACCACAGGGGGCCAAAGAGCCATTGCTTAACCTTGGCATTCTCCCAGGTCATGAGCCAGTCCTTACCTTGAAGACAGCAAGTTAAGCCAGGCATTACTGGCTTTCTGTATTTTCCAGGGCAACTGCCAAGTGATGTGCTCAAGGATTGTGGAAGCCAGCAAAAACATACTGTTTTGTATTCCAAAACTTGATTTCCCCAAAAGGTCAGTGACATGTAACCACAGTTGGATGGGCAATGCTGAGAAATGCAGTGAAACATCCATGGAGCATGGGCCCAGCGGCATGGCCTAGCGGCTAAAGTCCTCGCCCTGAACGCGCCGGGATCCCATATGGGCGCCGGTCTAATCCCAGAAGCTCCACTTCCCATCCAGCTCCCTGCTTGTGGCCTGAGAAAGCAGTCGAGGACGGCCCAAAGCTTTGGGTTCCTGCACCCACGTGGGAGGCCTGGAGGGGGTTCCAGGTTCCTGGCTCCGGATCAGCACAGCACCGGCCATTGCACTCACTTGGGGAGTGAACCATCGGATGGAAGATCTTCCTCTCTGTCTCTCCTCCTCTATGTATATCCGCCTTTCCAATAAAAATAAATAAATCTTTAAAAAAAAAATCCATGGAGTCAATGTTCATGCTCAAGACTGTTCAGTGCCCATAAACAGTTCATAGTCTTGGTCCATCACATCAGGAAGCCTGAATCAGCTTCCTTTCTTAGGCCTTGCTGCAAAGAGGCATTATGTTGTTCAGGTACAGTGAATGCAGCTGCCAGTAAGTGCAAAGGTTTTTGGTCCCAGTCCCATACTCTAGTGTGCAAAATGTGTCCCACAGTCACTTTGAACAAGCTATGGCCACCCACTGCTAGCACACAGCCTCTCAAAGTATGCAAGACTACTTGCTGGCCAGGCCAGCTAGTGGAAACTGGAGAGATGAATCCTGTAACAAAATCCATACAAGTCACAGCTTGCTTGCCCTCTTCAGATTTGGAAAAAGACTTGGAGAAGACTGTTTGCCTCTTTCCAGTTATTCTGAAAGTACCACCAACAGGCATGCTCTTACGAACAGTTCGGTGTTCGCAGGCACTAGAACCTCCTGAGATGTTGGATATAAGTTCCAGGCTTTCAATGTGGCCCACGTATTATTTCACCTTGCATGTAGCAGCCATTAATGTAACTGATGAATGCCATAATGTTCAGGAATTTTTTTCAACTCAAGCATCTTAGCAAGAATGTCAGATTCATCATTCTCTGGATATTTAAGGATATGCATGTGAACCATCATATGCTACGTGGTCATTTCCTTCTGGTGTTCCAGCTCCCAGAAATATTTACACATGGCTTGGACCCTAAGGTCAGGTGCATAACTCTCTGGTTCTCCGCATGTCCTGTCGCTATACGGTTAGAATCTGGTGGACGGCCCCCAACTGTCTGTGCAAGCAGTGACAGATGAACGTTTTCTGATAGCAACCAGCTGCACGGCTCACGCCTTAGCTCATTAGCTGCCTTGGTGATTACTCAGTGGAAGACTAGAAGGCTGGCATAGCCCTCTGGATGGGATGCCATTGGCTGGATCTGTCCATGTTGCAGATCTCCACAGTAATCATTGGAATGCCATGTTGAGGTGGGCTAGGTATGGATTCCATAACACGTGAGTATTCAGGTAGTGTATTTTCAGTCACATAAGCCACAATCCCCCAGATTCATCTATTCCATCATGCAACAGACTTGTGTTCAAATTCTGTTGTTGCTGACAGACCCTCTACTTTTCCAGTGTGGGCATTTGTGCTATCTCACTACACATTTTTTTGCTTAGTCTTGTAATTGTGCCAGCAATAGGTTATGAAGTGTCTACAGTGACAGAAGCATTGTCTGTTGTGGTTTCTGTAGTTTTCCAGCTAACATAAACTGCAATGCACTGCTTCTCTGTTAATACTGAGCATCTATTTTTCATAATTGCCATTCATTCCACTGGCAAATGCTGTAGTGACAAGTGTGCCAAACTCACACTGATGGGTTGGATCCAACACATTGAGTACCTGGGTAGCATGCGTTCTCCATTTAGTTTCTGTGAAGGCCATTTGGCTTTGTTCTCTTCATTTCCACCAGATGCTCTTCATTACCAAAATGTATAAGAGCCTCAGAATTGATACCAAATATGGGATCTTAAATACACTACAATATCCCAATGATTCTTTAATCTCCTGAAACTATTTTTCAGTTCCTGGGGTGCAAAAGCCTAATTTTTATGTATCACTACCTCAGAGATGGCCTTGGTCTTACCTGATTAAATGGTTAAGACTTGTTCCAGTATCTTAGATTCTTGATTGCCCCACCATATGACTTTAGTTGGCTCAGCAAAGTAGGACTAGCTGCTTCCACATTTTCAGGAGAGTCACAGGTTATCACCTCATTGTCTATAATGAGACATCCGTGTGGCTGGAAGTAAGGCCACTCTTTCAGTATGTTCTGTATGTCCAATGTTACCAAACTAGAACACAAGGTGGGGCCATATAGATAGCCTGTGAAAGAATGGTGAAAATTCTTTATGATGTGTCCCAAGTGAAGACAGACTGGTCTTGACATTCAAGAGAAGTATCAACAGAAAAGAAAGCAGTGATAGATTTTTCAGCCAAAGAACCAAACAAAGCTTATCTGAAATACAAGACCCCACCCCCCAAACCCAATCTTGTGAAACTTTCCTCATCTGGTCCATGGGACTCAACATTCCAGACATTGTATGAATTGTGGCTACCCAGCTCCTGCAATATGTGGCTGTAACACAGCATGTTCCTGCCACTTACTGATGGTCCAGGAAATGCCTTAGCATTAGGCCACACCAAGCAAGCATCAGCCAGAAGCAAAGCAAATACAATAAATAATAAATAAGTAAATGAAAGAAAGAATTCTGTACTATGTAATGGACAATGAGATGATAACCTGTGTAATGGGCAGCCCCTCACACAGGTTGAATGGAATCAGAGGTGCCAATTTGCCATGCTTGACCTGGACAGCACAATTTCATCTACTGTCTACATCCTATAGCCAAAGAAGCCAAATATGAGATTCAGGGGGCTCCTATCTAATAACTGGAGAAGGAAGCTACTAAACTAAGTGGATCATCAGACACTGGACGCTGCTTGGGAAGTGACAATCTCTCTTTCCAGTGACAACTAGCATCTCCTTTCATGCTTTGATATTCTCTCACCTCCTCTGAGATTAATTGCAGCCCTGGCTCCCTTAACTCCTCAGATCCCACCTGCAATCTAAGATCACTTTCTGTTTGGAAGGCAGAAAGATTCAGCCCATGGCAACTGATGCCCAAGCACCCTTTTTAATCTAAGATGTATTCAACGGTTTGTAATACCTTCTCCACACTAGTGGGAGTGCCATGTACTCCAGTCCACTCCTGGCAGGGGAATCAGGGAGAGTATTCAGGCTGAGGAAGCCTCAGGGAGTGGGCTGGTACAGAAAGATGGAGACACGGTAGTACAGAGATGTGGAATAGAGGCATGGGGGCCTTGAAGTCTCACTTTCCCAGTACTGAGGCACTCTAGTTTCCTGAACTCCCAGGAGAAATAAAGTGGAAAGGTGGATAGCATGAAGAAGAGACTAAACCTCATACTTACTCATACTTGATTTACTTACCCGGTTGGGTGACTTATAAAGAGGTACTTTGGTGTTTGCTACCTAAGGTCACTGTAAAGTTTCTGAAAATACAAGCAGGTTTTTTCTATGCTAAGCACTTCATTTGTGTGTTTGTGTGTGTGCGTGTGTGCTTATCAGATTTACATGGATTTTTTATCAGATTATCAAATTTCATTTCCAATCTGTTAATAAACACTCTTCTTAAAGCAGGTGTGGTGGCACAAGTTAAGCCACTGATTGAGGAATTGCATCTCATATATGAGAGTGCAACTTCTGGTCCCAGCTGTTCTGCTTCTGACACAGCTCTATGCTTTGTTCCTTGGAGACATCAGATGATGGCCCAAGTGCTTGGGCTCCAATAACCACATGGGAAAGCCAGATGGAATTCTAGGCTCTGGAAGGGCTTGGTTCAGAGTGCCCATTGTAGACATTCAGGGAATGAATGAGCAGATGGAAAATTTCTCTGTAGTTCTGCATTTCAAATAGCTAAAACATAAATCAATTAATATTGCAAAAAAAGGCATCACTTTTCCACATAATGTTTTTCATAGTGGAGTCCACGTCGTGAACCATTCTGTTCCCTCCTGATTCTTTCCAGTCATTCAAAAGGCACATTGCAACAAGAGACAGTTTCCACAAAAGTGTATATAAGTGTGCATATATATGTGTGCGTGTGTGTGTATGTGTGTGTATACATATACATATATATTCTACTGCTTTAGATTATGTTTTACAATACATGACACTATGCTAAATGTCGGGCAAGTCACAGAAAAAGCAGAAATTATTTTAGTGGCAATGCTTTGTTCAATGAGCAGCACTAACTAGCTTTAGGGTTTTTTTGATTCTTGAATGGGTTTTCTGCATATTCTTATTGAAAAAAAAAAGAAGTAATTTAGCTGACTCTTAACTATTTTATTTTACTACAACAGCAATAGGGGTAATCTCAGTTTTCTGTCAGTGCATGTGTCACGAAGACTGTCCAAACTTTCCACTCTTTAATGAGGAGAGCTGATTATTTCAATGGCTCCCTCTCATGAGTGATCTCTGTGCTCCCTCCAGCTGCTTATGTAGCTTTCGTTGTTCGTGTTGTCCTTACTGCAACTTTTGCAAGCACATTGCAAATACAGACTTAAAGGCAGAAAGTTAGAAAGATCTGCTTTTTTTTCATTTATGCATTCATTCTCAATGTTATTTAGCAATTTAGATAGATATATCAACTGTCATATTTAGCCTAAGAATATGCTATTAGTTCATTTGACCTTTTGATAGTAGAATTACTTAAAGAGAAAACAAAAGACGGGGCTTTAGTAAATGTCCTTTGTCCAGCATTAGGGTGCAGATTGGGTTTTGCACTCTACTGTATCAAGGTTTCTTTATAAGTTTACTTCCTACACCTGGATGGATGATTAACAACACCCCTCCCATTCTTTTACCCACAGGTGATTTTAAATCTTCAATGCCATGCTATATTTGCTTCCTTTAATCACTGATGCGTTTCCACAGAAGAAAATCTCCTCTCCCTGTCTCTCTCAATTCTCTCAATTTCAGCTCCACAAATATTCTTTTTGTGGTAACTTCTTTATTATTATTATTAATATTATTATTATTAACGGCATTGCATTATGTGACACAGTTTCATGGGCTCTAGGATTCCCCCCACCCATTCCTATACCCTCCCAAATATTCTTTCACAGAGAATGGAAATGGCTGGAGTAGCCAGGCATTGAGCTGGCACTCCAACACAGGAGGCTGCTCTCCCAAACTGCAGACAATGGCATTCCCACAAGGTTGGATTTGCCTGTTAGCCATTCTTAGCTCTTCTTTGAGGAATATCTGTCTAGGTCTTTTGCCCCTTATTTATTTGGATATCAGCCCCATTAGAAATCCATGCCTCATATTTATTTTCACTCATTGTAAGTGGCTTCTTTATAAATGTTTGCCTTTGTTTTATAGTTGCTTTTGTATCTGTTGCAATCCTGTTGCTAATTCTTTTCTTTTGCTTCCAATGCTTTTGTTTTATCCATTTATCCTTTTTTAGAACAATGTCATGGATCTTTTCTTGAAGGGTTTGTCCTAGGAATTTTGTTATTTTGAGTCTTAATTTCAAGTCTTTGATCAATTTAAGTTGATTTTTAAAAATACGTTCTATTCTGCCCTTGAATATGCACTTTTCCCCATCATCCTTTATGAAAAATGTTACATGTGCCCCGTTACCTGCTTCTGGTAACTTTGCCAACAATTGCTTATATGTTCATGAATTGACTTGTTTCTGGGTTCGCATTTCTTCTCTTAGTCTATGTATCTATTCTTAGGCAAATACAAGATTCCAGTCACTAAAGTTTATAATATATTTTGAATTCAGGTAGTGAGGCTTCCAAGCTTTGTTCTTTCATATGTAAGATTACTTTGGGTCTTCAAGGTGTTCAGTGGTGGCTCCGTGCAGAATTTTTGACTAATTTTTGCATTTCTGTGAAGAGTTTCATTGGTATTTGGATTGGGTGTGTACAGGATCTACAGACCAACCTGGGTACCCTGGATGTTTTAGTAGTATAGATTATTTTAACTAAGGATCATAGAACATGCTCTTTTTCAAACATTTCTTTCCTCACTGCTTTTTGTGTACAAAGCTTTCACCTTCTTGCTTATATTGATTCATAGATATTATTTCTTTCACAACTACTCTAAGATATTTGAAGCTGCTATTTGTATATAGGAATGTTACTAATTTCTGTATTTTGCTATTATATACCTCTCCTTTACTGAATGTGTTTATTAGGCGTACCAGTTTTTCTGTCCGTCTTTATACATTATTTTGTAAACAGGAAAACTCCATTTGCAAATAGGGGCAACTTGGTCTCTTTCTCTCTGATTAAAATGACTTTTATTTCTTTCTCTTGGCCTGATTATTCTGGCTAGAAATGCATGTACCATGTTAAATAGAAGTGGTAGGAGTGGGTGTAGTCATCTTGTTTTAAAAAGAAACAAAAGCTTTTGTTGAAAAAGTTTGAGATTTCTCTATCCAGTATATTGTCAGTAGGGGACTGCCACAGAAGACCTTTCCATGTGTCAAGACACTTTTCTCCTGTACCTACTTTATTTTTTAATTCGTTTGTCATGCATGTACATTGAATTATGCAAAATGCTTTTTTCCCCCTCCTGTATCTCTGGAGATGATCCTGTAGCTTTTATCTTTTTATTCTGTTAATGTTATATATCATGTTAGTTGATCTGCATATGTTGGACTATTCTTGCACTACTATAATGAATTCTGATTAAACATGGTGACTGATATTTTTCATGCCTTTTGCTAGTATTTTGTAGAGGATTTTTACAATTATGCTCATGAGATGTTGGTTTGAACAATTTTCTATCTCTTGAGTTTTGTTTTTTGTTTTTTGTTTTTTGTTTTTTTTACTGCTGACATCATAAAATGAGTTTCAAAATAGTTTATTGACTACTTTTGAAGTGATTTTGGAACCACTGGTATTAACTCTTGCTAGCTTCTTGTGAATTTCTACAAAAGCTACCCAGTCATTCTTTTTTGATTAGAGATATATTTCCTTGTTCATCTCTGAATTTATTTGTACCTTCTTTCTTTTTTCCTTAAGTAATATAGCTAGCAGATCATCAGTTTGCTCTTTGGCCACTTTCTTTTTGTTTTTTTAACACAGGCATTTTGTCTGTAAATGTCTCTTTTAGGATTGTTTTTCTATACCCCATAAAGTTTTGGTAAAATGTGTTTCAATTTCTTTCCCTCTTGAAGAGATTTTTTTAATTTCTCCTTTAATTTTTTCCTGTACCTATTAGTTATATATAGTAGCTTGTTCAATTGTTACATATTTGTAAAGATTCAGAATTTTGTTGTGCCACTAATTGCTAGTTTTGTTCATTGGGTTAGAAAAAGATATTTGACCTATTCAGTCCTTTTGCAATTGTTCTGATAGATCATAGTTTGTCAAATGTCCTTGTGCAGTTGAGAATAGTGCTTATTCAGCAGCTGTTGGAGGAGTGTGCTGTAAATGTGGGTTAGGCCCAGTTTATATGGAGTGCACGTCAAGTCTTGGGTTTTCTTGTTGACTTTCTGTTTGTTCTGTTTGTGGCAATGAAATGTTGATGTCACTTATGATTACTGCATTACAGTTTATCACTCCCTTTAGATCTATGAATAAATATTTGGTTTATATGTTATGGTGCTCTGATGTAGAATATATATGTATGATATATAATATAGTATAGTATAGTATAATACTATCTGTATATATATTTCTGTTTTTACTCTTGCTGAATTGGCCACTCTATCTTCTATAGGGGCTTTTTTAACTCACATTTTATAGTTTTCGAACTAAAGTATGTTTTATGTGATGTAAGTATAGCTACTCACATTCGCTAGTTCTCTAATTTGATGTAAGATCCCTTATCAGTCCTTTCATTTATTTATTTTTAATGTGTGTACCCTTAGGTGAAGGCAGTTGTTAAAGGCAGAAGGAAGTTGGATCTTTACACTTGATTTTAGTCAAAAGGCCAAGAAGCAATGGAAGTTGGATCTCTAAACAAATCCCTTCAGTCATGATTTTCCGTTTCACTGGTAACTTGATAGACTAAGGCCATTCCTCCCCTCTCCTTCCCTTCTTCCCTCCTTTCTTCACTGCCTCCCTCCCTTCTTTTTCTTTTCTTTTCTCTTTTCTTCCTTCCTTCCTTTCTTTCTTCCATTCAGGCTGTTGGCTATCACACTGAAATTTAGAAGGTTTTATAATCCTGTCTGTTTCATGGGCATGATAATAGGTACAACTCTTCCTCCAGGAGGATTTCTCCCTGAACTTCTGCTGGGCTCCAGGAATTAACTTACCATTACCCTTGGATGGCTAATAGGTACCTCCCCTAACCCTGTGACATTCTTTCTCAAACCTTAACTTCCTCCTCTTTCCTCATCGTATTCTTATCCCATGTGTAATTATTTTTACTTAACTCCTTCTACATTTTCATTGGCTGATCACATTTTAGGTACTTAGGCCGCATTGCTGTTTCATTCACACTGCCAAACACACTGAGTGGAACTCTTTATGGTTAGCTTCCCTTAATCACTCAGATCTTTGCTCCCATGTATTTTACAAGTTCACACCTCCATGAACATACTGTTCAAACACACAACCTCCTTTCCTGCATTGCTGATTTTCTGCTACACTTGATTTTCCTACTCAGCTCTATCTACCCACTACAATATGGATTTTCTGCATTCATTGGTTTATTCACTGAGTCTGCACAATTTAGGTCATTTGTATCCTGCCAGGAAGAATGTTTTTTTTCTGCCATGGTGATCATTGGTACCATATCAGGAATATTACTTTTAGGCTCTCAATAGATGTTGAATGAAGTTAAGAAATCATATTATATTACAATATTTGTATAGATTTAGAAAAACCATTTATCTTGGGGATGCTGAATCTGCAATTTTAATGGGAAACAATTTGCAAATGAGCTTTTATATTTCAGTGAAGAAAACTCATTTATCAGATGTTTTCAGCCATCTCAGTCCAAGTACAAAAACACCCAAAGTTGGAACCTTGCACTGAGATTTTAACCAGGAGCTGGAATAACAAATATGCTAAGTCTCACTTGGAACATTGGCTGAGACGTGAATTATATTATCAGTCAGTGATATCACAAACAGTTGTGTTGAAAGATATCATGAGGCATTTGGGATGTAGGGGAATGTGAAACATGGGTATTGCAGTAAGAAACGTTGATTGGATGTATTCATATTTTCTTTTAGATTATAATCAAGCCAAGTATTGATATTGGAAACATTGAGAATAAATTTTGTAATACAAAATAATACTAGATAACACTGTTTCATGAAGAGATGCTGAATATCTCAGTATCCATTTCTACAAAAACCCAGGATAGAGACAAACAATAGCAACAAAAGTGATGAAAATGTATCACTACATTGAGGAAAATGAGATCAAACCCAAAGTGTCTGTTTTTCAAAACAAAGATCAGCGCAATTCATCACTATTATTACAGAACAAAAATGTGATTAGACGAAAAATATCCATTGTAGTAAAACTTTTAAAATGAGCATTATCCCTTCAGAGGGATGTCTATAATTTCAAACAGCAGAGTATTTTCCACCGTGTTAGCAGAAATCAACATGAACCATCCAGTACATACTTCCAAAATAGAAGAAAACTTGGTTTTGTACACAAACAGATACCTCCTCTGCTGAAAACCCTAAATATGTTCAGGAATTAGTTTAAAGTGAGTTTGCTCTAATACTCTAATAATTTATTTCATTATCTGTCCTAATAAGAGAGAATAGAGGAGAAAAGGCCTGTTCCCCTACAGCCCACCACAGGAGGGATTTTACCCTTCCACACAGGCAGATGAGAGCCAATGATCAGCAAGAATTATTGTGGTGAAAGAGTTGCTCTAGCTTCCCTTGCTGCGCTCTCCTCACCTTTACTTCATCCAGTGGACACAAGTAGACTCACCATCCACAGAATTTGTTTCTCAATTTTGTAAGAGAATTTATCTTGGCTCTTCTAATTCTTCATCTTCATTTTTGCTCCTCTTTTTTGCAATTTTTTCCATTTCTGAAGATAAAGTCTCCACCATTACATTTGGGAAAACTGCCTCAACCAGAGAAAAATAAAACAATACCAACAATGTCTTGTTTACTTCACTTTCTGTTAAGTACTTTGGCTTCCTTTTAGAGATACTGCTGGTTCATTACACTCTTATCTTATTTACCAATATAGATTACTAATGCATCATTTTTACTGAATAGTTTCAGTTAACTGCTCATTTCATGGAAAAAAAAAAAAAAAAAAAAAACATTTACTGCTGCTTAGCTAAGTAGTATTCCAGGACTTCTGTGGAGGCATTTCTTGTTTTCGTTTTGTCTCAAATGTTAAGTCTGTGAGGTAGAACCTATTCTCATTTTATAGGTTAGGAAATGAAAGCTAAAGGGGTGGGTGATTTTCCCTACCAAACTAATAAGTTCCAGAAATGGGAGTTAAGCAGATGTCTATGTCTTACCATTCCACCAAGTAGCCAATCTCTGTGGGAACATTAGACAATCAATAGCACCCTAGTTGTCAATACAAAACATTTTCAGGTCCTGGTTTTTCAACTTTTTTTTTAACTTATAGGAAGTAAAGAACTTAAAGATTTTAAAGCATTTAAAAGATTATTGTCTGCATTTGATTATTGCAAATCAATCTTTTACTAAATAGATTTTGTTCATTAACTTGAGAGAACTGTGGAATTACCTCTAACCAGTCCCATTAGATATAAAATTACAGGTCGTGTAGTTATCTCTGCTATGGACAAATTCTTGATGTTACATCTTGGCTTGGAACTTTCTCAAGAACCCCATGCCCTGAGCAAAAAATCAGCTATCATGGGCACAATCAGACTAACTGAGGCCCACATTGCCATTGTTAAAATTCCTAAAAGAATACAATGGATGTCCAGTTGCTGACCAATCAAGCAGAGGGCTTGAGCATCTCAGACCAACCACAGACAAGCAAAAGAGCTGAACACATTCCTTCAGCCCTAAGATTAATCTCTAAAGCTCCTCACTCTCAACTACTCAGAATGTCAGTGATAACTACATGCACTCCTCACTCTTCCCTTGGTAATTGCATACAAATTGAAGTCTGTTTTTTCTTTTACCAATATGGAGTCTGTCAATGATCGGTTAAAGAGACACGAGGTGAATAGTCCCAAGTTTGAGAATTCTATTACACTCTAAAGGCTTTTCAGAAAAGCCAAAGTAGAATTAGTAGATAGAGGAAATAATTCATATTCTCACAATTTTTGCTTTCTAAATAATATTTCCATTCATATTCTTTCCATCACCATAAATACAACCATACTTAACTAGTACCTTCTTATGGAGATTTGAGCCTTTAGTCTCTTTTCTCAACAAAGTCGCTCTTTACATAGATGCTAAGTATATCTTGTACATATAAATCTGTAAGTGCCATTCAATTCCTTAAAATTTTTAGTTGTTTCCCTTCAGCTGTACTAACAATTAAAAAAAAAGTTTCTAAGTGTTTCAAGAATTCTATCAATGTTTCACTACAATTTTTATTTTAAATAGTTATAACTCTCTGTCTTACAAAGTCAAGTGTAGGTTAGTAATATTTATTTTTAACCCCTTGGAATTGGTGTCAGGTCAAGACCAGGCCACCAGATAGCTGTTCATGATGCCTAGGAAAACAGGGCACTAAAACCTTCCTAAAAACAAGAACCAGTTTACAATGCCAATAAGGTTGGTTTTCTGCAAAAGACCATTTATGTCAGCAGGAAAAAAATATCTATATCTATATCTATATCTATATCTATATCTGTATCTGTATCTATATCTATATCTATATCTATATCTGTATCTGTATCTATATCTATATCTATATCTATATCTATATCTATATCTATATGTATATCTATATCTATATCTATATCTATATCTGTATCTGTATATCTATATCTATATCTATATCTATATCTGTATCTGTATCTATATCTATATCTATATCTGTATCTGTATCTATATCTATATCTATATCTATATCTATATCTATATCTATCTATATCTATATCTATATCTATATCTATATCTATATCTGTATCTATCTTTTTTAGCATTCGAAATGACAAGAACACAGAACAAAAACTAAGTTGCATAGGTATTGTGCAAACTTGGTTATTTATTTTTTCTTAGCTGGCACAGGCATAAGTACAGGGAACAACTTAGTCCTGCTGCAAATTAACGTAAATAATTTATTTGTTTTGAATTTTTGAAGATTTATTTATTTTAGTTGGGAAGGCAAATTTGCAGAGAAAATAAGATACAGCTAGTAGTGCACTCTTCAAGAGGCTGCAACAGCCAGAGCTGAGCTGATCTGAAGCCAGGAGCCAGGAGTGTCTTCCGGGTCTCCCATGAAGGAGTCCCAAGGCTTTGGGCCATCCTCGACAGCTTTCCCAGGCCACAAGCAGGGAGCTGGATGAGAAGTGGAGCAACTGGGACACAAACCAGCATTCATTTGGGACCTCAGCACATGCAATGCAAGGGTTTTAGCCATTAGGCCACCACTCCAGCCCATAGTTTAAAATTATTATTTTTATTATTTTATTATTTTTCTTAACTTGCCCAATGTCACCCAACTGAAATGTGAAGAACCTGGCATTCATTGTCACATCTGCCCCAGGCTTTCAGCCATGCTCTCCTGTACTCCCAGCTCATAGACACAGGAAAGAAAAAGAAAAATCTATCTCACCCACCTTCACCCCACATCTCCAACCTAATCAAAGACACAGGTCTTTAATAATTACTAAATAAAAAGGGGGAAACACCCTAAATAATAAACATGAACATAAACATCATTGGAATGAAATAAGTAGGATCTAAAAATTCAGTTGTGTGATCTAGAGGTTATCTTGGAACAGGATATCTGTGGAATGCAGAGGCACTGACTCATTCTCCAAATAATATGAAATTTTGTCTGCTAGCACAAAACTTGAGAACAAGAGCTGGGCTGAGTATAGAAAGCAATCACTAGTTAGTTCATATTTAAATGTGAGCTTTTGGGGATATTTCACTGTATGTGTTAAATTACATTGAATTATTTTGAAGTCAGTTACAACCCACCTAACATGACCCACTCTCCCAAGGAAGGAAGCTGCTGCAGAATCCTTCTCAAGTGAGTTGTACAATTACCACAAGCTAAACAATGGCCTGGTATTCTCTGCCGAAAAAAATCATCTAATACTTATTTCTCTATATCTTAAACACTTCATATAAGACAATGTAATTGATATTAATTTTAGTCCTAATCTCACAGACTAAGTACAGGCCACCCATATGGACTCAGACGTAGATTGCTTTTATTACAAAGTTAGATACACAGAGAAGAGGAGAGACAGAGAAGAAGATCTTCCATCCGATGTTTCACTCCCCAAGTGAGCTGAACGGTGCTGCGCCTATCCGAAGCTGGGAACCAGGAACCTCTTCTGGGTCTCCCACACGGGTGCAGTGTCCCAAAGCATTGGGCCGTCCTCGACTGCTTTCCCAGGCTACAAGTAGGGAGCTAGATGGGAAGTGGAGCTGCCGGGATTGGAACCGGCACCTATATGGGATTCCTAGTGCATTCAAGGCAAGGACTTTATCTGCTGGGCCACGCTGCCGGGCCCTAACTCCTAGGTATTTAAGATTCCTCTCCTCTATTTTAAAGGGGACTGTACTTACAATTTCTTTCTCATCCATGGAATTATTTGCGTACACTAGTGCCACAATTTGTGTTCACAAATCTAGTCTTTTCTTTCAACAATGTTGTAAATTCAAATCCTATAGAAACAATATTTGTCAGATGAAACAGGGAAACCAGGGAACTAAATCTGCAAGTGTATAACAATCAGATAATATTTCATAGACACAGAGGTTTCCCCTTCTACCCTTCCCCTTGCCGCCCCTCCACCTTATTTTACAATAGCATGATCCTTCAGCAAAAGTCACAACTCCATCATAGTAACTAACTTCAACATCTGTTCATGTTTTGTTTGTTCACTGGGTTTAGAAAGCTTTTGAAGAAAGATTTTACTTATAAGTGTGCAGTTACCAAGAAGTCAAAGTCCTTCATTGCCATATGCAGAAAGGTTAGCTAAAATTACTTGCTTACTTAGAAAATGGCAGACTAACTCATTGCACACATTAACATTTATAGTAACATTGAGGAATACTGAAGAGCTGTTACTGTGTTTTGAGTATATTGCAGGGTTCATTTTAAACTGATGCATCTTTTCATATTTTACCACTGGAGGTAGCACAGCAAGTTTTCCCATCAGAATACTTTGTGTAATACTTCTTCTTAAGAATTCTCAGTATCGATATTCATTTTCTGTTTTTTTTTCTAGTCATTGAGTTTTTATTTGATATGTTATTTTAATTAGAATAATTAATTAGTTCCCACAAATACATTTAGAATTAAATAAAAATTAATTTCTAAGAACCCTTGACATGTGTTTCTGTTTTCCAAAAATAATTCCAGATTAATGTATTTCAACAGAAAATAGAAGCACTGAGTTCACAGAAATTGCAAGAGTGTGAAGTATAGTTCTACTCTGGGTAGCTCGTTTTCTTATTTAAGCTAAGAATGCATCTGCCTGGGAATAATCTCATTAAATGCGAAGAGCAAATTCATCATTAGCTCTTCTTGCCTATTAATCCTATTACAGTATCTATTCGTATTTCAATTTTTGACCTTTGGAATTATTTTCAATTACTTGACGAAGGGAGTACTGGATGGGGAGAGAACAGCAAAAATAAAAAAAAAATTAAGACAGAAAGAGAGAGAGAAACAGAGAGAGAACCAACTATCAACTGCTGGTTTAGCCTACAAATTCTCTCCAGTGATGGGCTGGACCAGGCTGAAGCTAGGAACTTGACCAAGGTCTCCCAGATGGTTGTCAGGGACTCAGTTACTTGAGCCATCACCTGCTGCCTTCTAGAGTCTGCATCAATAGGAAACTGGAAGCTGGAGCCAGAACTGGAACCAGGTATGCTGTCTTGCAACGTTAGGTGTTTTAACTAGTGTGTTACCATTAGACTGCCATCCATAGCCTTTGGAATGCGTAAAATCAGCCTGTTTTATTTAGTCTATGTCAGGTAAGCTTATTCCCACTTAAGACAGAGACAGTGCTGTGATCTGCGGCCTCAGACTGAAAGTATTTAGGAAACTCCCGAGATCATATACCTGACCTTGGCCTCATTATCACTGAACTGAAGTAACCATATGTGGCACAAGAATTCATTTGGCTCCCTGTAGTCCTGACTGGCTTTGAAATATTACACTCACTTCCTATCAGTGTTGGAAACATCATGTCTGAATCACCCTGAACCTTGTGCAAACAGTCTTCCTTTTTCAAAACAAACCAACCCTCCTTCCTCCTTCCAAAAATAAAGTGTGATTTTATTGAACCCGTTCAACTTACTTGCCCATGACACAATCCTATGGTTTCAGGATAGATTATGCTGATTGGCTTTGTTGTTGCTATTAAAAGCCTTCAAATATCATTTTCTTACATGGCCCAATTTACTCCTTTGTCATGTACTCTAGATACCATCAGATCTGCACACTGAAGAGGTGCATGGTTTAATCTACCTTGAATGAAACTCTCCTGGTGCTTTGGCTCTATGTACACTGCTATTTATGTACTTTCTACTATATGAATCATTTCTGTCTGTTGGTTCCCGGATGAATCCTGTCTATCCTCTGTGAGTCAATTCCTTTTATTATTTTTTAAAATATTTTTCTGTACTCAGTGCTCTTATTTGAACATCTCTTCTATTTATCCTCTCTTCTGTTAGTTTAAAAGACTTTACTTCCTTTGCTGCCTTTAACAACTGTAAGCATATTGTGGTCATTAAATGCACATTCATTTAATTGGTAATTAGATGTAAGAATTTATACTAATATGAGTTTGTTTGCACAAGATCAAATATGGAAACTGTCTTTATGCTCCAGCACCTAATCCTGTGTGATACACATAAGAGAAATTAGCATTTGCAGAGTATTTTGTAGGAAACAAGGTGTTTGTTCATTTTGGGACTTTTCTTTCAGTATTTCTTGTTTAATGAACATATTTGGGAATTTTTTCCAAGATATCACTGTTAAAATCTATGGACTATGTGTATTAAAGTCCACTCGAAACAAACACTGTATCTTCACCCACTGTGTCATCCCAGACCTTACTTTAAAATAAGTCTCAAATGGACAAGTTTAGTATGTGTAAGTGTGCTGCACAAGGCCTCTGTTAAGATGCAGGTTCTCTTACTTCCTGCATTAGTGCCTAGTCCATACATGTGCAGTGAGTCCCACGTAGCTAGATGTTTTTATGTGTAGATCATTTTCATCCATCTTTTCAACTCACTGTCTAAATTCTTCTAATAAGATTTCTTGAAAAAAAATTAATGAACCCAACAGAGTTTTATTATTTTTAGTACATTTGTTTTAAAGATATACACTAGACATCTTTTTCTCTTAAAATACATTTTAATTTATATTTTTGGTAGAGATACAATTCTGGCTTAACTCTCACAATGAAGCATTCCAGATGACCATAATTCAGTTTTTTTTTCTTTTAATGTTGCAAAGGAAAAGGAAATAAGCAATACAAAATATAAAAGTAGGAAAACACACGGAATCTGAAAGTAAGCTAGTCTAGGAGGAGAAAGAAATGAGCAGCAATTATTAATGAGTCTGGGCTCGGTGGATAAATGTTCTATAATTAGATAGTGATGGCTAAATGACTCTGTGAGTATGCTAAGTGCCACCACATTTTTTTTTCTGTGTGCATTTTTATTTTTTCATGGTAACAGGAATTGTACAAATAGCAGTAGACCCTTCCCTCTTTATTTTTATCTAAATAAAAGATAACTCAAGTTGAATTCCAAGAAAGAAAAAACGCTGTGTCACAGGGACTGTATCTTCCTTCATTGTCTACTTGGAACTAGTAGTTGTGTTGCTGTCATAGAATCAGGAAAGAAATTGTGATAAGTTGGAAGAGGTACATACGCTGCTGTTATCATTTTCCCAGCAAACCACCTGCCATGCAATGCTTTCACAGCAGCAATAGCTTCAGCAATTGATGGGCACTTCACAGACACATTGCCCTGAGCTGAATTCTTGTCAACATAAATATAAATCACTCCTCCATGTTTATTGCATTCTTCATCACATCATCTTTAATTTCTGTATCCCAACCAATTTCTTCTGTTTGAGGGTTAAACCTGTTAGAGAGCTGGAAACATTGTGTTTCAAGTAGCTGTACAGAGGCAGCAGCAGCTAAAGTGGAAGCCTCAGCCTGTTGGAAAAGTCTTATTTGCAAATCTGTAACAAAAGAGAATTCGGCCACAGCACCAAATGCCAAAGAACCACTCATTTGCAGTGTTTACTCCATTCAGTTGTTCTAAAGATGTTTTGGCACATTCTGAATAAGAATATGTACTAAATCCACATCCTTTTGAACAAGTGCATTTTAAAAGGGTGGATTTTACAGCATATGAACTGTATCTCAACAAAACCACCATGGGGAAAAAGAAGCAAACATACTCTATCCAAATTGTATTCATAAATGAAAGTAAGAACAAATGACGCAACTACCTGCATATCTAGTTCATTTGAGTTACAGACCTCTCTGGAAGATATTATGTAAAGAACCCTTATGGGATTAAAGGGTTGCTACTCCAATTTTCTTTTGAATATCTCTTAACACTTTCTCAACCAGTTGTCAGTGGAGTTCATTTATTAAATGAGTTCATGTGCATTTGGATAAGTAGCAAGAAATGTATTTATCCCACAGACAAGTCAAATATGTACCCGCTCACACACATACACACTATTTGGAGTATATTGTTTTCATGACTCTGTAAGGAATTACAGAAACAGAAATCCTCATCTATTCTTCCTATAATTCAAAAACTGAATTTAATTTCTTAACACTTGCTATTTTCCATGTTTCACCTGTTTTCTCTCTAGGTTTTGGGAATGTTCTTATCTGTCTTCTTTTGGTTTTCCCTTAACATTAACCCAAAATTTCAGAAGCCAATAATATTTCTTGTACAGTGAGAGGGAAATTGAGCAGAATGGATGTTTTCAGGCAAACACCAAGCAAACTTAACGGTCCTGTTTTGCTTTTAGGCGGCTTCATTGATGAACAACGTGTGTGTGTGTGTGTGTGTGTGTGTGTGTGTGTGTGTATGAGAGACAGCTGGAAAAGAGAAGTTGTAGATAAAAGGCTAGTCTGAGAGTCCATTCGTTCCATAGTTGCTGACGTACATCTGTAGAATACCACCAACTATCTGAAACTGCGACATAGAAGACATGGAGAAGAACATGCTGGATTTTTTACGCACTTGTTTTTTATTTAAATGAAAACATAGAAACAAGAACTGACAAGAATTACTGATGAGAAAATGATAAGACACCACTACTCTCTACATATTTACTAGAGAAAACCCCTCAGAAGTAAAACTAAATGATCTTTTAATATTTGTAGCCATAAAATTGCAGTTAATAGATAAAATGCAATAATCCTTCTATATGTACACCGATAAACACATTTCCTAAAGATTTATGTAACACAGGCAGAACAACGAATGTTATAAAAATGTTTGTTAAATATTCATCTTATTTGAGGGAGGCAATGAATTCAGAAGTTGAATTATTAAGCAGCAGGCTTCTGGTATAATTGTTAAGATGCTTGCTATGTCTTCCATGCCTTGCACGGGAGTCCCAGGGTTCAGGTCCCCGTTCTGAGTCCTACTCCAGCTGCCTGCTGAGGCAAACGCTGGGAGGCAAGAGTGTCAGCTCTGATCATCTGATTCCTACCACACATGCAGAAGACCAGAATTGAGTGTCGGCCTCCCAGCTTCCGCTCTGGTTGCTACTTGGCTGTTGTGGGCATCTGAGGGATGAATAATTTAATAGACTTTCTCTTTTGCTCTCTCTCTTTCTCCACATCTCAAAAATACAACGAGTTCTGTATCTAGACACAGTGATGAATGAATGCCCTCAGAATCATTGTTAGAAAATGAGCAAATTTTGGTAACTCTGTATTCATGCTGTTCTGTGAATTCAGTTTGTTAGCAGATGAAATAGCACAGATTTGGGTCTGCAGAGTGATACTAGTTGGATTTAGGTGGAGTAATTGGTTATCAACATGTATCCTGTCTTGCTACTGGGAGATACCCATGTGTTTTGTGGCATAATATACCATGCTTGCATACTTTCACTACCAAAACTATTATAATAATAAAATCTTTGTTTTTATAATATAACATTTTTATATTTTATAAAATTAATATTTTAGAATATAATTATTACATAATAATAAAAGCTTTGGTTGGGGTTTCCCAGGTTTGGATAAACAGACACAAACTTTCAAATTTAGGAAGGCCTTTCTTGTGCAGGTGTAAAGCAGAAAAGAGACTTCTCTTACTGCTGATAACAAATTCACAGCATAAAATTTAAGGGAAGAGAGCATTAAATAATAACACTAATCACAATCCCAGTTTCTTAAGATTTGCCATCTCCTATGTCAGACCGGTTTTTTGAGTGTTAATATAGTCTTATTCTCTTTATAAAATGATTAATTAAACATAAGACTATAGGAATATTATTCTTTTTATACCCATAAGAAGCAAGTTTCCTATAGGTCATCGTGAAAACAAGGGGCAGAGCCAGAATTCAAATCCACAGCCATTTGACTTCATAGAATTTTGCTCCTTCCAAAACGTGGCCCAATGGAACAATCATGTGTATATACTTTTCCAGCACGTACAGCTGCATAACATCAATGTGAATTATCACTGTTGGTTTAAACCTTGACTGCCAGGGGAGGTGCTATTTTCCTTATTTTTCCACAGCAGAGTTAATCTGATTTTCTTTCTTTCATACCAACTTTTGTGGAATAAAGTTATTATTATGTTACAGTAAACATTTGTGGACTGAAGATTTATGCTCTTCCCAACTGGCAGCAGGAAAGCTTTATAAATTGTAGAGAAGTCCTTCAGTATTTGTGTCTCTTCTTCCCAATTTGTGTGTTCAATCATTTCAATGCCACATATGCAGATCCTGTGTGATTTTCATTTCACATTTGTAACTGCTTTCTATTTGAAGTGATTATCCTTTTTGAAGATATTCTTTTAATGCCTTCTCTGGCTTGTGATTGGCTCCTGTTTCCCAGTAGCTTCTCACACAACCTGCATGCACAGCCTTCCTACTTATCTCCCACCAGAGAAGTGCGTTTTCACCACTGACGAAACTGCATGACACACGTCATCACCCAAAGTCACATTTTATACTGGGGTTCACTCTTGGTGTTACACATCTTACAGATCTTCACAAATGTATAATGACATGATCACATGTTCATGATACAGTACCAAAGACTAATTTCAGTGTTTTCACATCTATATTCAAATATACATTATATATATATAATGTATGTGTGTATATATGTATTTTTCTTTGCAAAATCAGATAATTCAGGGAGCAGCAGAAACAGAAAGGAAGATCTGCCATCTGATGATTCACTTCCCAAGCAGCGCAAGGGCCAGAGCTGAGCTGCTCCAAAGCCAGGAGCCCGGAACCTCTTCCAGGTCTCCCACATATGTGCAGGGTCCCAAGGCTTTGGGCCATCTTCGACTGCTTTCCCAGGTCACAAGCAGGGAGCTGGATGGGAAGCTGAGTCACTGGGATTAGAAGTGATGCCCATATGGGATCCTGATGCATTCAAAAGTAAAGGCTTTAGTTACTAGGTTATAACGCAAGGCTCCTGAATCAACTTTCTAATATCACTGTCTCACATGACGGGCAGTAAAATAGATTTCTACTGCTTTCTTCTACTGCTCACAATATTTATTGGATTCATGTCAATTACCCACACAATAGAATCACATTATGTATTTTGTTGCTATTAATTTGAAAAATAGTTATGCACTGTGTAAAACATGAATTGAAAAATGAAATACATTTTTGTCTGTTTTAATTTTTCCCTTTTTCTTTAATTTTATAAATTCACATTTCTAATCAATATTTGCTTCTTACAGAATGTCTTTTAACATTTTACAGTGCTATTTACTTCTAATAAACTATCAACATTTCTACTTCTCTGAGAAAAAAATTCTTATGTCTATTTTACCTTTGAAGAATTCTTTTGAAGGGTATAGAATTCTAAGCTGTAGGAATGTTTTAGTGCATAGTAGTCTTTCCATTTACTTTTTGCTGCCTAGCTGCTAAAGGAGACTATTTCTTGACTCTTTCCTCTGTAGGCAATGGTTTCTGTCATTTTTTCCAGAACATTTTCTCCCGTGCTACATTTTATTTTTTCCTTCCAAATTCTAGGAGAGACTAGAAGGGCTGAAGTTTTTAAATGCCCATCCTTTCGAGACAACAAATGCTCTGATAAAATCTAGTTACTGTGAAGTATGTCTTAATCATGCAATTCCTTGGTTTATATGTCCGAGCGTTTGCTGTGACAGAGTTATGAGGAGTCCATTTCCAGATATTTGCCATGAAAATCGGACTGAATTTTGGAGGTGAAAATCATGAGCATGCTGTTTTTCTGTCACAGGTATTAGGAATTTGTCCTTCTCTGTCTACTTGGCATTCAGCCCTCAGAAGTTTACAAGTCACAATTCAATGTGTGCTAATCACCAAGTGGCTCTGTCGACCTCTGCCAAGGGTAAGCAAATCTGGGCTCTGATTCTCTGAACTCAACTGTCTCAACTCAATTTTCTGAATAATCTAAGAATACTCATTGATATTTCTTCTGTGTTTTCTATTTTTAAGGATGGCAATTATATTTTTTAATACTTTATATAAACTGAAAGTAGAAGTATGAGAAAGTTTTTCTTCTCCAATAACGTACTTGGATAGAAATAACAACAGAGGAAAGTTCACCATTTCCATGGCTACATTTTTAATTTAAAGCTATATGGTTTCATTTGATCACATCAAATAAATTTAATTTGCAGAGCTGATGTAGCCACTTAAATTAATCAAAAAATCTCCAACACTTATATTCTAGTTCTACCTGAAACTTTCCTTTTTCCTAATAGGAACTAAAAATTTTAAGGAAAATTATTTAGCTTTATTTGATACCCTTATACATTTTGATTGATAATTGCATAGGTTACCAGATATAGCTTTCAAAATACTTTACGATATTCTTTCTTATGTATGTTTCTACTTTTTATAGTTCATCTGAGTTTCATGCATAACATTTATGTCAGTGAATATATTATTATGCATTACTGGTTGGGTTTGAAGAACAGCTGCTAATCTTGATGGACAACTATCTCATAGACAGAAATTGCTAAGGAAATCCTTGGTAACACAGGTTGTAACCTCAATGCAAAACTTAGCTGCATCACTAGGTTAATTGAATGCACATGGTTTTATTCATAATTAAACTGGGTTAAATTTGTAACATTTTAAACATCCCTTTGAATTAATTTAGAATTTGATTTGATGTATGATTATTAAATTGTCAATATTTATACCAAATTAATAAATGCAGACTTAGTAGGTGTATTATTAGCATAACAAATTTACTTCTTTGTGTAAAGTATTATTTCAGTCACTAGACTAGGATAGTCCTTAAATTTTCTCTGTAGGAACTCTTACTTCCTTTCCCAAGGTAAACACCTTTTGTTTAAAAATTACAGAAATGGTATTTTCAAAACATTCATAATGTTATGCTTTCTGGGTCATATGGAATAACATATATAATCAGCATATGTAGACAGAAGAGATTAAATATATACTGCGATCCGACATGGGGGTTGCAGGTTACTTTTTGAAGCTACACCAAAACAAGAAGAATGAGCAGAATTTATTCTTTTGCCATGTTCAGTGTCAGTATGCTGCCTGAATATGGCCCACACCCCATGCTTGCAAATTTGTGTAAAAGTATATAGAGGAGATATAAATGTGACTATAGAATTACTGTGAAATTTGTTTTTAATATAAAATTCATGGTCTAATAGCAAATGATATCTCAGCAAAAAACTGGTATCGTCCTCTGTTTTCAGGAATGGGTCGTGGCAAATGGAAGCATAAGCTCCTTTGATTATTACAACAATGATTTGGATATGGTAGCCAAAGAGTCAAGAACATAAATTAGAGCAGAGTCAGTAAGACTGAAAGAAGAATGTGGCCAGAGGGAGTTCACACGGCAGCAAATGATCAAAGGGTTTTAAAATAATGAATTCCTTGAGGCCAGGGGTTATATTTTATTAATCTCTTTATATTCAACTCCTAATACAATGCTGATTATTTGCTAAGAAATAAGTAAATGTTTGCTGAACTGATTCAACTGAATTTTCTCTATTAAGTCAGTAGAACTTTCTGTTTGCATATGACGATATACAGACTTTAAAAGATGAGCTAGAAAATGCACGCAGCAGTAGCCTGGTGGGGTCACATATGGGCACCGGTTCATAACCCAGCTGCTTCACTTCCTTTCAAGCTCTCTGCTTGTAACCTGGGAAAGCAGCCGAGGATGGCCCAAAGCCTTGGACCCTGCACCTATGTGGGAGACTTCGAAGAAGCCCCTGGCACCTGGCTTCAGATCAGCTGAGCTCTGGGTATTGCATGTGGGGAGAAAACCACTGGATGGAAGATCTTTCTCTCTGTTTCTCCTCTCTGTAAAAATCTGATTTTCTGATAAAAAATAAATACATCTGTAAAAACAAAATGAGCTAGCATGTAGAACCAAAAGAGACTGGGACTAATATGATGTTAATGAATAAAATTTTCAACATATTTCCACCAAGTACAGATATTGCACTATTTGTCTTCAATTAAATGACAAAATTAAAGAAAGGAAAATTCTGCAGTTGCATATTTTTAGAAAATCCTATTTTACTATTGTCCTTTTCTTTAATAAGGTATAATAAAATATTAAAAATTAATAAAATTAACCAAATATTTGTTCTGGCTTTGATTTCATTAGTACTTACTGTGATTTTCATATCTTTTATATATTTTTAAAGTTTTTATTTATATTCATTTTATCTGACATGCACAGAGAGATATATAAAGATCTTCCATCTGCTGGATCTTTCTCCGAATGGCTGCAATAGCTAGAATTGTGCCCTCAACAGACAGGAAAATGAAACTCCGTCCAGATCACGAAGTGCATAGTAGGAACACATGTACTTGAGCCATTGGCTCTTGCTCCCAAACTACATAATAGCAGCAAGCTGGATTGGGAAACAGTGTAGGTGAAACTCAAAACTAGAACCTGATATGGGATCCAGGTACCCCACATGATGACTGACCACTTTCCTCATGCTGGCCCTTAGATTCTTCTTTGCTTTAAGAAATGTGAGATCAAGGCCAGGCCCATTCATTTATAATCATAGTAAAATGAACTATGTCACTGATTAAAACGTGATGAAATATAGTCTTTAGATTTTGGATGCAAATAATTCTAGCTTTGGAAAGTTATTAATGTATCAAGTAATGGTTTCTGTCTTCACTACTTCTAAGGGTATTTAAGTAGAGTTCATTAAATATCTATAACCACATTTCTGAAATGATAGGCTCTATAATTGGAAACCTACCTTTTTAGTATCAATTACTTCAACCGAACAAAACAGAGTGAATAAATGAATTGGTTTTCCTTAATTGTCCATGTATGTGTTATTCAATTGTGTTACTGACTATTATATTTGAGATTACAAAAATCTTTTTGTTTATAAAAATATTTGTTTATTTTTATTAGAAAGGCAGATATTACAGGAAGAAGAAACAGAGAGAAAGATCTTTCTTCTGTTTCACTCCCCAATGGCTACAAAAGTTGAGGCTGAGCCAATCAAAAGCCAGGATCTCAGGAGCTTCTTCTGACTCTCTCATGTGGGTGCAGAGTCCCAAGTATTTCAGTTATTCTCTGTTGCTCTAGCAGGCCGTAAACTGAGAGCTGGGTGGGAAGTGAAGCAGCCAGGATAAGAACTAGCGCCCATATTGTATACAAGCACTTGAGGGTGGAGAATTAGCTTGCACAGCTCTGGTGCGGACCTCCAAAATTTTTTTCTATTAAGACATTTTTCTAGATGTTGTATCATTTGTAGTGTATTCTTGTTGTTAGTTATGTTATATCTTATAGCCAGAGGAGAGATTAAAATGTAGGTAACATTAGGGATATTATAATTATTAAAGGAGATAAAAGGAAACTAATTAACTGATTCTTGAGTAAAGGACTGGATTTTAAAAATCTGTTGGCCATCCACATAATGTCAAGATGTCAAACTAAAGTGCTCTGTTTTATAGGTAAGCTGTTTGAGAATTATAGCCTTATGTTCCTATTGATAAAACTTGTTATATTCATATCATGTAGTCATAAAGAGGTGTTAGCTTATTGTGCTTAAAAAATAAAAAAAATTAAAACTTTCCTTGAGTCAATTCTTTGCTTCAGCTTTCTGTCAAAGCAGGCTGAGGCGTGATGACTTTTTGGGCGCCTGCTGCCCATGTGGGAGGTATGGACTAAGGTCCTGCCCCTGATTTGGCACAGGTCCAGCCTGGTCTGTTGTGGGCAGTTAGGGAATGAAGTGTAATTGATAGCTCTCTTCTCTCCCCTCCTTGCCCCTGCCCGCATCTCTCCTCTCCCTCTTCTTCATCTCTCTTTTATGTACTACAGAATTTTTTCTGAATATACTGTAACGTGTATACATGATATTAAATAAATAATGTACTTGAAAAAGCAACAACAGTAGCCAACACTTTTGAGTATGTTAGCCAAGTCATGAAAATCCTCATAAAAATGATAAAATCTAACTGAAACATTAAATAACAATCAGTTGGAACATGATAAAGCTTAATAAAATATGAAATGGAACTTAGTGAAAATCTATGCTTATAAAGTGTTATAACATTGTGAGGTTTTCTGAAGTCTCCGATTAAGTCTGTGTAATCATAATCAGAACTCCAACAGTTTTTCTGACTTAAAAATATCATTCCAATATTCATGCAAGTTCATAACCAGTAAGTAGAGGAAATTTGTATATTTAGTATACATTAATGCAAAGTGTAACAAGTGAGGCAGTATGCTCGTGGCTAAATGGGAGGAAAAGTGAATAATGGAACATAAAAAAGAAGAACTAAGGATCAAATTCAGGCACATTCAAAAATGTAATACACAAGTGAGATATTTTATAATAGTGTGAATGTGCAAGGCTCAAAAATAGTAATCCATCTGATTTAATTCATCTGAATGAATCTTTATGCACATAAATAAATTGTGATTCTAAGTGAAAAACACAATTTTAGCAGACAATTGACATGGAATGGAAATTTCGCAAATGAAGCAAAGAAGCAAACACCCATAAAAGTAACATGAAAAACTTTAGTTACATTAATATTAAATCTTTTGTACAATAATGAAATCAAACAGGTTTTTAAAATCTTTTTATTTTCTAAGACATTTTATAGTTTTTCAATTAATTAATTCATTTGAAAGGCAGAGTTACAGAGAGAGGAGAGGTTGAGGGAGAGGTCTTCCAATGGGCACGGTTGGCCCAGGCTGAAGCCAGGAATCTGGAACTCCACCTAAGCCTCTGTGAGGATAGCGGCCCACTGGGGCCATCTGCCTCTGCTTTCCCCAGTGCATTATCAGAGAGCGTCATCAGAGCTGGCACAATTAGAACTCTAACCAGGTGCCATAAGGGTTCCCAGCATTACCACTAGTGGCTTAACATGGTATGCCATAATACCAGCTCCCTATGAAGTATTTTAAGACTTAAAAGTGACAAAGACTATAAAGGACAGAAAGCTCATGATTAAGATTGTCATTCAAGTCTTGAAAGATTCACAAATAAAAATTTTCTCAATATCAAGAGCCATCGAATAAATGCACACATAAGGTGAAGGGAGATACCAACTTATGCTTTAAGTATTGGCAAATATTACAACATATGAAAATAATACGGAGGTAGAACAGGAGTACATTTGGAATTTCTTTGAGGTAAAACAAATTGATGCAGTCCAATTGAAAATATATAATTATTCTAGCTAGGAATTTGTATATATGTCAAAACTAACCTAGCTATTTTGTAGCAACACAGATATCCCATGGAAATAATTCTTCATATTCACAAGGAGCATGTTCTAGATAACACTGCCATAAAATCCTGGAAACTGTCCAGTTTATTAATAGGAAAATATGTATACTAATATGACAAGTTTATGTAATAAAATAGTACATAGCAATAAAATTAAATATGTTATAGCTATACAAATTGACAGAGTATTAGAAATGCAACACTGAAAGTATTTCAGGGCCCGGCGGCGCGGCCTAGCAGATAAAGTCCTCGCCTTGAACGCCCCGGGATCCCATATGGGAGCCAGTTCTAATCCCAGCAGCTCCTCTTCCCATCCAGCTCCCTGTTTGTGGCCTGGGAAAGCAGTCGAGGACCACCCAATGCATTGGGACACTGCACCCGCGTGGGAGACCCGGAAGAGGTTCCAGGTTCCCGGCTTCGGATTGGTGCGCATCGGCCCGTTGCGGCTCACTTGGGGAGTGAATCATCGGACGGCAGATCTTCCTCTCTGTCTCTCCTCCTCTCTGTATATCTGACTTTGTAATAAAATAAATAAATCTTTAAAAAAAAGAAAGTATTTCACTAATGGAAAATTAACAATTTATGCACTTACATTTATGAAAGTTTGAGAGCAAAGAAAAGCAGGATATTATTTAGCACTATAAATTAAGGGAGCAAAGCACTAAAGAAATCAAAAGCGATGAGAAAGTCCCATACCAAGTGTTTCCATTTGGTGAATGGAGAAGAAAGTAATATTGAGGAGAAGCACTGAAAGTGTATCAGTCCATGTTGTTTCTTGAGTGCAATAGTGACCTAGGGCCTGGCGGCGTGGCCTAGCGGCTAAAGTCCTCACCTTGAACGCCCCGGGATCCCATATGGGCGCCGGTTCTAATCCCGGCAGCTCCACTTCCCATCCAGCTCCCTGCTTGTGGCCTGGGAAAGCAGTCGAGGACGGCCCAAAGCTTTGGGACCCTGCACCCGCGTGGGAGACCTGGAAGAGGTTCCTGGTCCCGGCATTGGATCGGCGCGTACCGGCCTGTTGCGGCTCACTTGGGGAGTGAAACATCGGATGGAAGATCTTCTTCTCTGTCTCTCCTCCTCTCTGTATATCCGGCTTTCCAATAATAATAAAATCTTAAAAAATAAAAAAAAAATAGTGACCTTGAGTTTGGTTGTATACATCATTTATTGTAGATAGCAAATAAAGCATTGATCATAATACAGAATTTGAATTTTCAGATAAACTGTTCATTGTGTGTTGGTGACAAAATGATTTTTTTCTACATATTGACTTAAGATGGCGATTAAATAATTAAATGGATAACAGAGTTCATATCATTAATCTTAGGGTATTGGAGATGTTGAGAGCTTACAGGGATTGCATTACTTTCCACAGGACTCTGGTTATCACTGTCAAGAATGGCTTATTATAATGTAAGTCTTCCTTTCCCATGTCTCTGCCATGTTGTGTTGTACTAAGGACGGCCTCACTGGTGGCCAAGCACAAGAGGCTGCCCAATCTGAAGTTTGCAGTCTCCAAAACTGTGAGAATAGTATTTTTTCTACATAAAGTACTCAGCCTCAGATATTGTGTTTTAACAACAGAAAAGGTAGTTAAGGCTCCAAATGACACGGGGGCGTAGGGATAATTTATCATCTCCATGTATCAGTGAGACAAAGTCCAGACTAAGACCCTAAAGGCTGGATTGATCAGGGAAATAAAAATGCTGTCCTATCATGGATCCACTCTCCTTATGTCTGAAGGGATAAAACACCACCTATATTTTATTTCTTATTTGCAGACATACGCACATGTGGGTTTATGTTAAGTAGCCATTGTATGGATTTTTCTACTCTCTCCAATCTGAAGAGATGGAAAATTATGAGGCAGTTGTGCTTCTGTATTTATGGATGTTTGTTTCAGGGCTTATACTTGAACATTAAGCAATACAAAAATGTTAACAGGGAGTTATTTTGTTGAAAAAGTCATACTTTTTTTTTCAACCCTATTGCAAGACAAAATGATATAATCCTGAAAGTACAACACTTTTCACTCCATTCTGAGAAAACAAAAAGAGTAGTTTTAACAATGATTTCCATTAGGAGACAAAACTGAGAAGGTGACAATTATTCACTAAAACAAATTCAAAGCAAATAACTTCAGAACATGAACACCTACACAATGTAAGAGGAGCTGAATCAGCTGTTGCTAAATTAGAATGAATTTTTCTACCTAGAAATCCAAATGCCTAATGATAAGCTTAAAAATTAAAGGAGTGAATTGGGAATTTAAGAGAATGGCAGAATAATCTTAAGGACCATGGTTTCTGCCCATGTGGTACATATGAAGGTAAGGTTTGGTCTCTGTATTTTGCAGTTTAACATTCAGATAGTTTTGCAATAAGTTTTTTTTTTTTTTTGGCATTGCAGGCAGCAATTTTATTTTTTTTTCTTTTCTTTTTTTTTTTATTGTTAATTATTTTGCATTATGTGACAGTTTCATAGGCTCTGGGAATCCCCCCTCCCTCGCCCTCCCCTCCCCCGGTGGATTCCTCCACCTTGATGCAGTATTACAGTTCAAATTCAATCAAGATTCTTTCATTGCAAACATATACCAAGCATAGAGTCCAGCTACTTATTGTCCAGATGGGTTGAACAGTTTCTTGGGGAGACCTTTTCTGGTCTGAAGTTTGAGCTGGCAGAATATCATCACAGTCAATTAAGAGTCCCAATATAACATCAACAGCAATTTGCAATGTTATGGAGTTGACATGGTTTTGAGTAACCAGTGTATTAAAAAGAAAAAAAATAAATAAATTAAAAAAAAAAAAAAGAGGAAAACAAGTCCTAGCCACAACCTATGATTAGCTCATTGACATTTCAATTTAGTTCATATACAGGACCGGCTGCTCTATACCTTAAAATGGCCATAAGGCACCATTCAGCTGTTTTGTGTCCATTTCATCTTAGTATTTAGCCAGTTGTTGTGTTGAAGTAAAATTTTGCTGATCTTGGCAGATTTTAGGATAATCCAGACTGGCTTGTAACTCTAACAAGATATATGTCAACATTTTAGGTGCAGAACATTTTTTTTTGGGGGGGGGGGTGTACAGGAAAATCCTCAACACCATGGTGAGGAGTAAAACTAATCTTTGTGACCCACCCAGCGAGGCATGAGCCAATCCATGCCAGCTCTTTCCTGTCAGATTTCAAGTTCTACTTTCTGTTGTTTATTTATTTTAGGTTTTTTTTTGTTTTTTTTTTTTTTTTTTTAGTTTGTATGATTGTTTGTTTGCTGTGAGGGGTTTTCGAAGCGATCCCGATGGTCATTGCGAGGGAGGGCGGGGGTCCAGAGGTGGAGCCAGGCTCGGACCAGAGAAAGCTCTCCTCCCTGGTCCCGAAGGACGTTTATTGTTCTTCTGTTTCTGCAGACCATTCAGGGCTTCTGGTTGTCTTTCCGATGACGTTGGTTTCTGCACGGTAGTGTTTGGACTTCTTCCATCCCCTGTGGAAGCTCCGGTTGGGGGTGGGTGACCTCAGAGTACTCGGCCTCCGAGGGCATCCAATTCCCTGTGGCCTCCTTGGCAGTTGGGATATAGTCCTTGTTGCTCGTATTAATAGTTTGTGGTGAAGGTCTGGGAGTCTTCATGGTTGGGATCCAAGCTTCCTCCTTACCACGTGCTCCACTCTGGAGTGCACCCCTGCTCCATGCACATGACCTCCTGTTAAGAGGTTGTCAGGATCGCACCCGATTCCCCCCTCAGGCATTATGGTATAGTAGTTTTAGTGTTGTTTAGTGCCGCTTTGAGTCTGTTATCTATGAATTACCAGATTTGATCTTGATAGGCTATATTGTACTTTTTTCTCACTCTTTTTATGGTCCTGAAAGATTTCCCTGCACTCCCCCCCAATACAGGTTAACATAGCGTATTGAGGGTATAGTAGGTTTTACAGTTTTTCGATGTAGATCTTAAGTATTCTGACATTAATTGTTGGTTTATAGATTATATCGCGTTATCTTATTGCATTGGATACAGGTTATAAGAGATTGCACTAATATTACAATATACAGGTACTATTTTCCAAGTTGTTCTCTTTTCATCTCAGATTAAGGCAAACATGTGGTATTTAACCTTTTGGGATTGGTTCATTTCTCTTAGCTGCAATAAGTTTTTAAAGGCAAGAACCAAAAAGATGTAAACTGGAAAAAAAGATGAGTATCTCATAAGTGTAATATGCAAAGCAATCAAATTACATTGAAATGAAAATATTCACACCCTTTAAGCTCATTCTCAAGGCTCCCAAGTGATAATTAATTGAATGAAAATTGTCTACAATATAGCAGGTGGCTGTTTAGCTTTGAGACAATATTCTTGTCTCAAAATGAAAAGAATCAGCGGGAATAATCCAAAGTCGAGCTGCTTCTCTCCTGTTGACTGTGTTAACAACCAAAGCATTATTGTTGCATGAGCTACTGAGAAATGAAAAAAAATCCAAAATAAAATACGTATTTTATTGATTATCTCGTTTCATTTACTTGGCCTTCACTTCACTTGCTCTTTCCCTTCTGTTGTGCTGTTTCCCTTTTCAAGTTCTCAGTAAACTTAATTCTTTAGTAATCACATTCACGTCTAACACTCTAACATCCACTCTGATGTGTATGCATGTAAACATGTGCCTATAATACATGCTCACAAAAATGTACCAAAATACATACTTCACCAATACATAGACGTACGCATACAAACAAGCCCACTTGCTCACACTTTGAAAGAAATACCACATATGTAACAAACATGCACAAATTCTCATTAAATGATGAAAAGTGTATTTATTGATACATAACTGATGAGGTGGGTGTTTTGGCTGCTTAGAACAGCTGCATCCTACAGCCGACTGCCGGGGTTTGAGCCTCAGGTTTCATTCTGGTTCCAGTCTTCTTCTAATTCAATCCACTGGGGTCATCAGGTGACGGCTCAACACGTTAGGCTGCTGTCATTCACCACAGAATCCTGGACTGAGTTCCAACTCTTGGATTGCACTGATCCAATCCCATCTGTTGTGATATTTGATGAACCAGCACATGGAAATCCTTTCTGCTTTGGGGTCTCTAACTGTCAATTTGATTAATTAGAATTTTAAAAGTAACATTCTAAAAAAGAAAATCTGAAAAAGTTGTTGCAAGTGTCATGATTTTGTTTATTTTATGGCTGATAATATTCTATTGTGTAAACATCCCACATTTTCTTTATCCATTTATCCACTAAAGGCTTTCTCTGTTGATTCCATGCTTTTGTGAATAATGTTGCAATTAAAATTAGGTTGAGCCTGGTATGATGGTCTAGCGGCTGGGGTCCTGACCTTGCACGAGCCGGGATTCCATATGGGCACCGGTTCTGATCCTGGAGGCCCGCTTCCCATCCAACTCCCTGCTTGTAGCGTGGGAAGGCAGTTGAGAACGGCAAAACGACCCAAAGCCTTGGGGCCCTGCATCCCGAATGGGAGTACCGGAAGAGGCTGGAGGCTCCTGGCTCCTGGCTTCAGATTGGCTCAGCTCTGGTCATAGTGGCAGCTTGGGGTGTGAATCAATGGACAGAACAGCTTCTTGTCTGTCTCTCCTCCTCTCTGTGTATCTGACTTTCCAATAAAAATAAAATAAATCTTTAAAGACTTAGGCTGAATTTTTCAACCAGTCATATGTTGCTTAAATTTTGGGGGGATATGTTATCAAAATTGAGATAAATGCCTCTTATAGTAGGTTTGTCTTCAGTTCTTTTTTTTTTTTTTTAAGAATCTTTATACTAGTCTCAAAAACCAAATTTCCAGGTATTTTGCTTTATATTATACCATTAGAGTGAACTTAACTGAATTGTATTGTGGAGCATTTGTTTAAATTAATAAAACCAGCTAGCTTTAAAGTATAATATTTTCCTACCAATGATATCACGATTTTAACTGTTCTCGCTCCATATTTTAACCGTTCAAAATAAAAGAAGATTTGCTTAGGAAATGATCATTTGTTTATAAGTGAAAATCATGCTTCACAGATTTTCATGCATCAAATGCAAATGCATTCTTGTTGGTTTCTGAGGTAACATCCTTGTATGCAAGGAGAAGGGGTAGTCTTGTTGAATTTGCAAAGTTTGAAGTCTAGATTGATTCTCTCTCTAGCAGATTGTGGCATGCTGTTTTTAAAGTAGTGTGGCTACTGATTGTACTACAACAAGCATATATAAAGATTATAAATGATAGTCCATTTCAGTCCAAGAATTGGGAATTTCAGACTTAAATATTAGACTCATATTTAACTATTGCTATGAATCATTTTTCTTAGGCTTTCCTAAGAGAAAAGATCACATGATATTTTGAAAAATATCATATGACAGGACAAATAAAATATTGTTTTAGATGTACATCATATGCTAAATGTCAAAAAACTATAGAAGAGCTTTTGTATTCTTTAGATGTTTGACAACAGAATAACTCATGCTCTATTTTCCATGTGTTTCATACATAACTATGTCACACTCAGTAATGGAACTCTTATCTGACAGTGGTCCCATAAGATTATGATGAAGTTGAAATGTTTTTGCTGCCTGGAGACCTTAAAGCTTTCCAACTGTAGGAGTGCAAGGTGTTTCTCATACATCTGTAATGATGCTGGCATTAACAAAACTAATACACTACCAATGTTATAAATGTGTACTCAACAATGCAAATATAAACATATAAAATAAATGTATATAAACAATGCAAATATAAGCATACATACTTGATAGAGAAAATACATGACTATGTTACTGGTTTGTTTATTTACTATGCTATACTTTGTAAAATCATTTTAGATTTTATTCCTCTACCTACAAAGTTACCCGTAAAACAAACTCAAGGCAGGAATTATAGAGGTTGGAGTAGGTGCTAGGAAGATCATCGTTATATACATCATAAAATTTCTGTATAATGATTTAATACTATTGCATGAATATACATTTAAATAAAAATGTTGATTTTGGAAAGACCAAAGTGGCAGAAGAACATTCTTGGTAGAATTTTGCTTCTCAGATATAAAAAAGGCATATAAGTTCAATAGAAAAATAAAATGAAACATAGAATAAATTATATATTCTCAAGTATATATTTAGCAAATGTTAAAGAAGATGAAAACAGAAGCTACAGAATGTAGAATATAGAGAGGCTTTAGGAAACTATGCAAAATAGTTGAGACTAAGAATTTTTAAAATATGAATTAAGTCTTCAAAATGAAATCAGTTGTTCATGTTATGGTTGAATTCTTAAGCCCTGCATTGTACTTTACTGTCTCTCATGTTTTAAAGAGATGTGTGATCCTGAACTCTAGACTTTAGCTTTAACCATGAGTCCAACTTTGGTTCATGAGATGTGGGCAGCTGTGGGAATGCTCTTCATATACCTACATGCAAAGCCTGCATAGACCATCTTACTGCAAGACTACTTGTAAGTTTATTAGTGGGCATCAATGATGTCACTCTAAGCGCTAGCTTTTTAGCTAAAAATTTATCAGCAATTTCTAATTAATTAATTATATAATAAATGTTATACAGGATAACTATTTAAAAAGCCAAATAAGTGCACAATGAATTAAATTCAACAAAATTCAAAATAAAGTGGAAAATTCATACAAATTATAACTGGCTGTAAATTGCCATAGTAGCATGTCTAAAGTCAGAATTAAAGCATACGTGTAATCTAGAGATTCATATTGAAAACCAAAAACAATAAAATATAGAAAGACCTTCACACCTAGCCTACAAGCCTAGTATTAATAAAAACCTAACAATTTCAATTCAAACTGATAGGAATAATTTAATAACAGAAGAAAAATCTGTCAAGAAAATGAAATAATCATGACAGAGGAAGTAAACATTTTTGAAATACCAAGTAGAGTGTAACAGAGTAAACTATATGCAGGTTAAACATCTGAAATCAATTGCAGAATTTTGAGAATATATTTACTATTCATATCTATAGCATACATATGATATATATATCAGCAAATGTCAAAGAAATTATCTAACGTACAGTACTTTCTCCTATCAAAATTAAAATGCAAACCAATATTTTGGTAATATTATCTTCTCTGCTTCAAAGCACACATTTTTAAAAGTGGTCTCAGTGTTTAAGACATCACTTCTGATGCCCACACACCATCACAGCGGGCTTGAATTTGAAACCTGGCACAGTTTTCAATGCCACCGTTGGAGTCAACAGATGCAACTAGTAATTGGAACAAGGGAAACACTGAGTTCCCTGCCCCTGCTATCTGCCTAGCCAAACTCCAGAGGTGGCCAACATTTGGAGAGTAAGCCATCACAAGGAAAATCTTTGTCCCTGTCCCAAACAAACAAGTACAATTAGGAAAATGAGAAGAAAATCAAAACCAGTAAAAATTTTATGTACCAAAAATTGTAAAATGCACTTAAAGTAGTACTTAACGTCAAATGCATAGCCATAACCATTCCATAATGGTTACGTACTTCAATGCATTTTAATGTATTTCATGCAATAATACAAAAATAAAATACAGAATTAATATAAGAACAGAAAAACAAAATTAAGCAATATAAATATAAAATAAAACAATTAGGAAGGAACAGAAAAAAACTGACCGAAATTTCTAAACAAATATAAAATCAGGAAGGTGCAACAAAAAAGCGGCACAAAAAGCAAAAGGCAATGACAAAGTTTTCATGATTATACATTGGATGTAACATTAAACTTAAGACAGTGTGAAATTTAATAAAATGCTCCTATAAAATTCATCTGGGTTAAGTAAATTTTCTAGATTATCATCCTATTGTTAAAATATATATATATAAAAGGACTGGGGCTAATGATACACTGGAAAAATATGAATAACTGTGTGCTAAGGAGGAGAGAAAAACCACACCCATATTCAACTTGAGTAAACTCAGAAACCTTCAGCCAACGTGACTTATGAAAATTGGTACCATGAGAATACAAGTACAGAAATGACATTCATTTGGGCACTGCACACTCGCCTAGTAGCTAAATTCTCACCTTGCCAGAATCCCACGTGGGTTGTTCGTGTTGTAGCTGCTCCACTTCCCATGCAGCTCCCTGCTTATCGTCTGGGAAAGCAGTAGAGACAGCCCAAAGCCCTGGGACCCCCATATCCCCTTGGGAGACCAGGAAGAACAGCCTGGTCCCTGGCTTCAGATTGGCTCAGCTCCAGCCATTGTGCTTGGGGAGTGATCCAGTGGATGGAAGATCTTTCTGTCTCTCCTCTTTGTAAATCTGCCATCCCAATTAAAAGAGAGAGAGAGAGAGAGAGAAATCATATCCATCTACTGATTTCATCATCAAATACCTCCTGAGTACCTATCAAGCATGTGCTACTGTTTTAGATACTGCAAATTTAGACATTAGTTAACACTCAGAGACCCTGTTCTCACGGAGCTTACATTTTGGTGACATGATTATCTATCATCTAGCTATCAATTATATTTTCAAATATTATTTTTGCACGCAGTGATGTACTTATTGGCAGTAAATAAATATGCATATGGTAATTGATGCGCTACAGAATTGCATCGTGGTGTGAGGCAATAAAGCATGACCCGGGAGCGTCATTATAAGGCTCAAGGTAGCAGTGCCATTAAGCAGCACAGTGAATGGTGCAGAAAGTTTGTAGAGGCTGTGGAGAAAACGTTTGGTCAGCCAACACAGGCAAAAGGACCACAGAGCTCCATGCAGCTTCGTTTCTACAAAGCTCTGGCAAGGAGTCAATGCAGAGGCGAATGAGATAAATATCAGAGGAAACTAGGGTTTTGTCATGGAGTGTCTGCAGGTGTGGGGAAGATCTCAGGGAGAGAGCAGACAGATCTGAAACAAAGTTACATGATTTGTTATTTTTTAGCAAGGAACTCTGGATGCTGTCACAAGACTGAATGCCCGGGACCCTGCATGGTGGCCTAGCAGCTTAAGTCCTCACCTTAAACACGCTGGGATTTCATATGGGTGCCAGTTCTAGTCCCGGCAGCTCCACTTCCTTTCAAGCTCCCTGCTTGTAGTCTGGGAGAGCAGTCAAGGATGGCCCAAGGCCTTGGTACCCTGCACCCGCATGGGAAACCTGAATGAAGTTCCTGGCTCCTGGCTCCGGATCGGCACAGCACCGGCCATTGCAGTCACTTGGGGACTGAATCATCTGACCAAAGATCTTCTTCTCTGTCTCCCCTCCTCTCTGTATACCTGACTTTGCAGTAAAAATAAAATGAATCTTAAAAAAATAAAGACTGATTACCCAAAGATAAAGCAGGAGAATGGTGTGAAAGTGAAGTCAGGATCTATGGTGAACTGAATCTTGTCTGTCCTCCACCATCTTGACTTCACTGAAATCTATCTTTTACTTGTTTTGAATCAACAGGAACATATTTGAAGGCTGTTGGCTAAAATGACTCCTTGCCTCTCTTTTCAAAAGACCAAATGTTCCTGCTATTTTTTAATACTAATTTTATTCTTCTTATTTAATCATTTAGCTTCCCTTTTTCTTTTAACCTCTCTAAATTATGCACATTTATCTAAAATTGCAGTACCCAAAAATAAAACATGACTTCAGAGTGTCCAAAGTTAAGATGAAGAAAATTAGACCCGGATGCAAATTTCTTGATGTTGACATTAAGTGTGCCGTGATTATTCATGCAATTGTCTCTTGATCAAAGATTCTGCTGCTGAAAGATTTGTGACCCATAGGAAATAATTACTAATTTGAAATCTTGTTCTCAGGAAGAATTTAAGGTCAGGCATCCCTAGAAATAGAACCAGAGAGGGAGTTTATTGTGGAGTGCTCTTGGGACTCACACCTGTAAGACAGTGAGAAATAAGATTTGGCTAAGGTAAAAGTGAGGTGATGTGTAGGAAGGTAGGATGCAAGGTAATGTGTAGGAACAATCTCAGAACTGTCATATTGGATCTAATATGAGATGATTCATGATATTCTATCATCAGTTAATGAATGCTATGGATGGAGTTATAACCTGAACAAGGGAGAATGTTATCCAGACAGATATGCAGGCATGAAGGTCTGTCAACGGCTCAACGCTTTGCTCCTGAGTCAAGGATCTGAGCCACATAGTATTCTGTGTCGTCACTGCTTACGGATTTGTCATCTGAAGCAACCGTGATGTATAGAATTTATTGTTTCAGATGTCTTGTCATTCCACAGTTCTTTTAAAGCTGTAAAAAACATCAGTTTGGCTACTCACTCTTTACAATTTGCAAAGACTCAGTATCATTCTCACCCTTTCTGTAAACACTTTTTTCCTCACCACATTTTACCTCTTCTGTCAAAATTTGTACCTCCTGCTTCTCTAACTTGTACATCGATTATTTTCTAGCAATTTCTGTTTTATTTATTTGGAAAGCAGAGCTGAGAGAGAAACAGAAAAAAAGGAGAAAGAGATCTTAAACCTGCTGGCTCCCTCCCCAAATGACCGAAATGGGTGAGGCTGGGTCAGCCAAAGCCACGCATTTGGAACTCTATACAAGTTTCCTATGTGTGTGGCAGGGCCATTAACAGGGAGTGAGATCAGAAATAGATATGGGATGCTGGCATCCCAGGCAGAAACTTAATGCACTAGCCCACAGTGGCAACCCCTGTATTTCATGAATTACAATAGAATCCATCCTCAAATCAGAAAGCTGAAGGTATTTTTAAATTAAAAGCAATGTATCATAATATTGTAAAGATAGTACCTATTCTATCGTGCTCGTTGTCACTCTGCCCTGTAACTCTCAGTCTCCTGAAGTGAGTATCGTAAGCTGTTGTCACATTCCTTAGTGTACATCTGGGAGTTACTACCTCATGATGCTGGTAGGATCAGCACTGAGGAGCTCCAAGTGTCTATTACAGCAAGCTTCAAGGGTGCTCTAACTTTTTACATTGCTTTGGGCATACACAGTAGATCCCGATGTCCAGTTTCTTTAGACTTATTTTGGGGGCAAAACACACATTCTTGCTTATTTCTCAAAACACACATTCTTGCTTATTTCTCAAATTCATAAACGAAGGGCTTTTAAGTGAGTGATATTGTTTATTTTCCCTGAGTGGAAATGGGAATAAGCAATAACTTTTAAAGTGTTTCTACACTATTTTGTGAAAGTTGTGATTGACTTCCTATTCATCTCCCAAACAGCATGTGTTAAGTGGCCACGTTGATATCAGTGATATAATTTGGGGGATTTAAAGTTCTACGTAAGCCAATATCTATTTAGGAATCTTTTTCCTCTCTACTTCACCTTTATATAACATGCTCCAAAATGTTGATTCCTATATTTTAAGGAACTTCTGTCAGTACTTGTAGGTATCTTTTGGAGGCACTTGCATTTTTGTGAAGTGAAAGCAAGTAGATGTCATTATGGCCTCATAGCAGATCCAAAGAGGAATGAGGAATTGATGGAAATGGGCAACCTAAATGGATCTAAAACTGTGGTAGAACACCACTTTTATTTCCAGTTTATTAAAGGGCTGAAATCTTGAAACATTTTTTAATTTCTTTATTTTTTAAAGTTTTATTTTTATTGCAAAGTCAGATATACAGAGATGAAGAGGGGAGACAGAGAGGAAGATCTTCCGTCAGATGATTCATTCCCCAAGTAGTTGCAATGACTGCATCTGCGCCGATTTGAAGCCAGGAGCCAGGAGTCAGGAGCTTCTTCCAGGTCTCCCACGCGGATGCAGGGTACCAAGACTTTGGGCCGTCCTCAACTGCTTTTCCAGGACACAAGCAAGGAGCTGGATGGAAAGTGCGCTGCTGGTATTAGAATTGGCACCCATGGGCCCGGCGGTGTAGCCTAGCGGCTAAAGTCCTCGCCTTGAATGCCCCGGGATCCCATATGGACACCGGTTCTAATCCCGGCAGCTCCACTTCCCATCCAGCTCCCTGCTGGTGGCCTGGGAAAGCAGTCGAGGACGGCCCAAAGCCTTGGGACCCTGCACCCGCGTGGGAGACCCGGAAGAGGTTCCTGGTTCCCGGCATCGGATCGGCGCGCACTGGCCCGTTGCAGCTCACTTGGGGAGTGAAACATCGGATGGAAGATCTTCCTCTCTGTCTCTCCTCTCTGTATATTTGGCTTTCCAATAATAAAATCTTTAAAAAAAAAAAAAAAAGAATTGGCACCCATATGGGTGCCACCATGCAGGGCCCCTTTCAATTTCAAATTGAAGATATAAAGGAAAGAGATCTCTGATTAAGTAATTTCAGCGTTCATATGATTATATAAACAGTAATATTATTGTTCCTTTATTCACTTTTATTTGTAGAAAATACTTAAAATGGCTTAATATTTCTCTATAACTCTTAGCACTGTTTATATAGCCAGTGCTGAAAACGATACCAAGATAAACTACAGAGCAAAGCACCTCAATAAGGAGATAAGTGGGGGAAGAGATACCATTGACAGCAAGGTGGTCTGAGAGTTTGACAGGTTCGCAATGGTGTGCCTCACCCGTTTGGAGAAGGGACAAAGAGGGAGGGGGTGGGGCAGCATTCTTGTGTCATTTCTTTGTTTATCTCAGGTTGATGGACTCCAGAAATTGTAGTGGTTATGCCAGCTGTCTTGTGTCTTTGATAAATGAAAGTACGTTAAAAGAACTACTTTCTTTGTTCTTTGCCATTGTGCTCAATGTTGTTACCAATCTTATTTATCTGGGGAAGAAAGGCAGCGAAGAGAGTTGATGCACACAATTACTCATTCAACTGGCACAATGGGTTTAGATTTCAAATACAACACTGCATTCAGTCGCCTGCTTTCTACTTCAGTTAGTCTAAACCCACACATTTTCAGCTTACCTCCACCGCCTTCAGCTTTCTTAATGGTCTTTGGACAGACTATTCCCTAGGCAGTGGAAAGAGAAATCTTATAAAGGCACTACCACAGACAGGATAGAGCAGACTGACAACTTAAAGACTGACAACTTTAAACAATATTCTCAAAAAGGAAAACCTCTCTTCTTGGAATCCTTGTAAAAAGACACGATGATTCTAGTTAATGTTATGAAGTCAAATCCAGAAGTGAATAATTATATTTTTATGGCTTTAAGATTTGTTCCAGAGAGTTTGTGTAAATCACAGTCATTTTCTTACAGTAATGGATGGGTAATATGGTCTAGCAAGTTGCTATCACTCAGGACTGCAAGGAGCACTCCCAAAGAGAAATAGTACATCAGAATAAGTGAGCAGTTAGAGTACAATCAGCAGCAGGAAACTTCCAGAACCATTTCTGAAGATGCATTATAATATGATCTTGAACTGCACTGGAAACTGTTTCTCTGTAGGTTTAAGCTGAGATTAAAGTAAAGGGGATTAACTTGAATTTCAAATTTTCTAAAATTCTATTACTGTGTTGAAAAAAATACAACCATGTATGTGTTTTAAAACTGTATTATTTTCCTATTTATTTTCCTTTGCCCTTCAAAAATCTCAGTATTTTCTTTCACTATACTTCATTTTAAATAGACGAACAATTCAATGTCCAGATATTTAAATACTCAAATATAATGAATGTTGGTTTAAAAAATATGCATTTCAATTGAGAGACAGAGTTTACCCCATTCATTGGTTCACTGACCAAAAGCCCACAACACCATAAGGCTGGGTGAAGCTAAATCCAGGAGCCAGAATCCAGTTCGGCTGTCCCACAGAGAGCTCTGACTCCACAGGGAATCCGAGACCTGGAAATTTCTGTGATCACCTGCTTCCTCCCAGAGTTTGCATTGGTAGGAAACAGGAAACTTTCCTTGAACTGGAAACTGAGACTTGAACCCAGGAATCATGATATGGAATTTGAGCAACTCAACCTAGAATCTAAACCACTGGGTTACATATCCACCTTGAGAAAATACTTCGATGGAAAAAATCTTCCTGTTAAAAACATATTTATTGTCCTTATTTCATAAGGTCCCATCATACCGGCTCCTGAGTCAGGGTAAGATGTAGAGTGAATAATCCTGAGCATGCAGGCTAGAGCTATTAGTGTAGGAAGTTTCAGTGCTTGGTGTCAGGAAAAAACGTGCCCTTGCCACCCACATTCAACTCAAAATGGAATGCACATTCAGCAAATTTGTTTTTGTTTGTTTGTCTGCTTTCCTAAAGCCTCTTTTGCAGGAGCTCTTCATACTTTGTTATCTTGGAAACTTCTCAAAACCAGACGTTCTGCTTTGCTTGTTCCCTAGCACCAGAGAACTTTCATCCTTGCTGTTCCAGAATTTTTCCGTCAGGTGCAAGTAACCACAAAGGCAGAACATTAATGCGAACTCAAGCTTCCTGCAGCCATAAACTCAGAAACCATCTCGCTGCTGATTCTTCTTGAGACACAACCCTTGGCCCACATGGGATATGTGCAAGTTCAATGTTTTTTCCAGTCAATGTTTACATAATTCAACAAAAGGATGATTATAAATAAACTAAAAACAGTACTTAAGCAGGTAATGGACAATGAAATGATTGTTTCGAGGAGTGGAGGATAAATTTGTGTTTCTTTACCTTCGATCACATGTAATTTGCATGCAAAATGTATGATATTTTACTTTGATAAATAACATGAGATTTCGGTTTTACAAAGGATGGTCAGCATTTTAATATTTTATTCCTCTTTTTCAGCAACCTGAAAATAGACAATAAAAATATGTGTGATTTCCATTTGCACTGAAAAATCTACTGTAACAATTTCACAGAGAAGATGCATTTGAGTTTGTTCTAGTTATAGGAACCATTGCAGTTGGTTAATAGATATTCATTATGGTTTTCATGCTCTTGTTGTTCTCACTTCCTTTTTCATTTACAATGGTCCTGGTTAGTTTTTCATGAATATGATTCTGAATCTTCATTCCATGACATCAAGCAGATGACTCAGTCATAGACAGATTCTGTTCTCCCCATCAGCACTTCCTCCTGAATGGCTGAAAGCCACCCTCTTACATGTTACTCTTGTAACAATGGCTAGCAAAAATTAAACTCCAATTGCAAAACTGTTTGGTAAGAAAGTATTTTGCAAAAAAATGTATATCCAGATACATGTTGCTTTTACAAATGGTGGAGCAGATAAGAAGAGTAGGGTGTGCTGACACATCCGATCTGACTCCAAGAGTGGTTATCTTTTCTATTGTACAAAGCAATATCCAGATGATGCTTGTCTGAGTGAGTTGGGATAAGAATCTAGAAAATAGATTGTCATGGATCTACAAATAAACATTTCTCTGAGTTGCTCTTAAGTTCCTGTGTTCTCTTGCATGTACAGTTCTTTCAGTTTTTTTTTATTTTGAATAACCAGTCCCTTTTTCTTTTTATCAAGTGATTTCTTAAAAAATATATACTAAGCATAACAATTATTTTCCTCCTTGTTTTCCCCCATATTATTACAATAATATGGTGACGCAAAGAAAAGTGAAGAAGGGGGAAATGGAGGGGGGAAATCCCTATACCACTGAACTATATCATTTGAAAGAAAATACAAATAAAACAATCGCCAACTAATAAAACATAAACAATTTAATGAACATTTTCATAAGCTGCCCTTGTTTTTATAATCACTACTCTCACTAACAAATAGTAGTCAATATTATCGCTTTGCATTTGCTTAGCGATTTCCTGCCAGGGGTGATGGTGACTATCATCCTACTCTGGTTGAACACAACAGTTTCATACATTTTTTTAAACTCTTTTGAATGCAGTTTTCCTAATGTCTAAGGAGGTTTAATGCCTTTACATATTTTAGTCATTTTAATATACTCATGTCAGTTGTGTAACTCATATTTGCCTAATTCTAAGTTTATTGGCTTTTAGAAATTATGCAGTGTGAATACAAGTTGTTTGTCAGCTAATGTAGAAAATTTCACATTTTATCATGTTATTTTCAGCAATTAATGGAAGACTTTATTATAATATGTTCTGGCTGATAATGGTAACTACTTTAATGTTCTTTTTAAGAAAAGCTTGCCTCCTGCACAGAAATGAAGATATCCTTCTAAAAGTTCTATTGTTTTTCCTTTCTCATTGAATGTAAATAACACAGATTTAATACAAATTTGACATTGGAGTCGAGATTCAGTTCTTGCAAATCAACACACAACTTATATAGCAATATTTATTCATTTTATAATATATATTCATTACTTATTATATTTTATTTATGTGAAAGAAAGAGAGATGAACAGACAGGAGAGAGAAAGATCTTCCATCCTCTGGTTCACTCCAACATACCTGTCATATTCAAAGCTAGCCCTGCCTGAATCAGCATCTGGGAACTTACTTCAACTGCCCCGCATGTAATACATGGACTCAAATACCTGGATTATCACCTGCTGCCTTGCCTGGTATGCGTTATCTGAAAGTTGGAAAGAACAATCAAGCTGGACTTGAACCCAGATACCCTAATATGAAATGTAGACATGCCAATAAATGGCAATGTGACTGGTATATCAAATGCCCTCCTTGAAATATCTATTAAGAAAGATATAGTCTTCACAGCAATTTTGTTTCATCATAGCTGACTATAGCTTCTGTCTCTGAAAGTGTGGACTGCTTGTAACCTAAGTGTGTGGTGCTCTGACACTATAAAGTACATAGTGGGTCTTCTCGTACACGTGTGTAGGAGGAGCAAGTGTTCATGTTTGTGTACCTGCTAGTTTTAGTTTCATGGAGATATAAATTGCATATGATAAAATAATGTGATATGATTTTGATCAGATTCAAGTTACAGAAACATTTTATCACTATAAGATTTTCGTTAAACCCTAAACTCTCCTCTAACTCCTAAACACAATGAATCACTTACATGTTTTCTAACAATTAATTTTGTGTCTTAAACGTTTCATGTACATATGTATATATACATATATATATATATATATTCACATTGCATGCAGCAGTTTTCTTTCCCTTAATACATTGCTTCTCAAACTTAGTCCTGCCATTTATCTATTAATGCTTGGTTTCTTTGTGTAGTTTGAATATATACTTGTTTGTTAATTATTTGGCAGTTAATGGACAAGTTGTTTCCAATTTTGCATTATGAGAAATAATGCTTCTACCAACATCAGTAGATACATTTATGGGTGGACATGTGTTTTCATGAGTTTCTCCTGTGTAATGTCTTTAATAAGGCACTGTATCATAGTATGTTCTGTCATGGGAAAAATGTATTCATACTGACGCTTGATAACATGGTAGCTGCTATTGACATAAAGACATTTAACATTTGAAATGTGGTTGGTGACACTGAAAAACTAATTTTTAAAAGTTTTAATTAAATTACATGAAAATGCAGATGAATAGCTACATATTGTTTGTGGCTAAAGCACTGAGCAAAACTGTGTATAGCATTCTTAAATAAATAGTAAATTATATATAATTTTAATGCAAGCTGATATATCAGTTTTTCAAGGGATTATACCATGTAGCATTTCCACTAATGACACACACCATTTTTAATTGCTGCATGTTCTTGCCAGTACTTGGTAATGTCAGTCTTTCCAGCATTAGTTATTTTATCCAGGGATTTTGAAATGCATTTCTCCAGTGACTGGTGCTTTAGGACATTGTTTTTTCATGTGTTCAATAATCATTTGCATTTCTTTTTCTGAACTGTCTGAATACCAGCTTATTGTCAGATTTATGTCATACAAATATTTTCCCAAAAACTCAGCTTGACTTTTAACAGACTTAAACCTATCGTTTGATGAATATTATGGTTAATTTTTATTGGCTTGGCTAGGCATTTGTACCCAGTTGTTTGACCAACTATTTCTGCATTCCAAACATTGAATTTGGGTTAAAGCTGATGACACTTAATAATGAAGGTGGGTCCTTTTAAATCAACTGACAAAACTGACAGTCTCTGAACACTGATGCACACACTTGAACCTCACATTTTTCCCAAATTAATTCAAATATAGTGAATTTTTAAAATTCTGATGGAGTTCATTTTATGAATTGTTTTATAAATTGTGCATCTGTATTCTGTTGAAGAAATGTTTCTTTAGCAAATTTCAGGGGGAAAAGCTACTTTGTTTTGCTTTAGAAATGGTATGGTTTAGCTCTTGTATTTATGTCTGTGATCAACTGAATTAAATTGTATTTCTGCGGCAAAATTAGGGATAAAATGACTATTTTTTTCTGTAGCTACCCTGTTGTACTAAAAAGGGTCATTGTAGAAGCAATGCCTATCCTCTGAAATTGCATTTACAGCTTTGTAGAAAATCAATTAATCATGTCAGCATGTACTTACCCATCAGTTTCTTAGTTTTGTTCTGTTGCTGTGCCAATCTTTCCTGATGCCCATCTTGATCAATGTGTCTTACAAACTTCTGAATTCAGGGCTTGCATGTTTTTCAACTTATTTTTTTCTTTGTCAGCTTTTTGAAAAAAAAATATTTGCTGTGTTTTGATTAAAACTATGGTGAGCATGTTGATTGATTGGGAGAATTGCCATTTTTAAAATTTGTCTCCCAACAAATGCAACATTTTGATTTTTAAATGTTTTTATTGTACACATTTCAATTTAACTTTGTAGCATTTTCATGTTATAATAAGTGAAGTTGTCTTACAATTCTATTTATTTATTTATTTATTTATTTATTTATATTAGTATCTTTGAAGATGTTTACGTAGTTACTTAGGGTGGGAAGGATCCAGGGTTTAGGAAAAGTGAGTGTGATTATTGTTTCTGAATTTTTCATTTCCCTTTCCTGTTTCTGGGGGCAGAGGGAGATAAAGAGAGAAGCCATATCCAGCCTCCCAATCATCCCAGTACTTAGGGATGGGGAACAGCCACCTGATATAAATCCTGAATTCCAATGTGGTGCATGCTCTCAGGGTTCTTCCCAGGCGCTTTTGATAGTTCTAAAATGCTATTGATCTTGCCGATCCAAGGATGAGGAAACACTTTTAATGTCCATTGGCTGTCACAATTCATCTTGGAGTCTGCATTCACCCAGGTACTTGCTATCATCATTTGGCTGGGATAGTTGTCCAATTTGTGGTGTTCTCCTTCCTCTGCTATGGAACCAGATGTCCTCTGCAGGCCCAGTGGGATACCATATCCTCTATGTGCATCAGGGTTGGCCATCCACTGCTCTGTCTTTTCCACTGAGGAGGACCCTGTTCTCACAGATGGGTCCAAGTCCCAGAGCCAGGCAATTTGAACCCCAACAGACCCACCCCTGGGTCTCATGGAACTGGCACCTACTGCCCTCACTCTGGCATGGCTCGCCTCCCAGCATTCACCAGTGGGTGCTTCAGCCTGCCCCTAGTCCCAGCTCCTGCTGGGGGGTGCTATAACATGTCCCAGCCCAGCCAGTCCAAGACCCAGCCCCTCCTGCACCCTGTCCTGGTCCTCAGATCTGCCAGTGGAAGCTATAAACTGGCCCAGCCTGGTTTGTCCCCAGACCTGACCCACAGGTATGCTGACCGTTACTGTAACCTGGACTGGTCTGAGCTGCTCTTTGCCTTAACTCCTGTGCTCACCTGCAGGGACTGCATCCTGACAAAGGAGTTCCCCAAGCTCCTCGCTCAGATTTCCCCCAGTGGCAGATCTTGCACACACCAGTGGGTCCTTGGCCCATGCTGACTTTGTCCATCTCTTCTTCTGACAGAAACAGTGTCCTTGCCAAAAAGGCCCATACCCATTCTAGTTGTTACTCTTGGGTATTACAACCCAGCCATACTTGGTTCATTCCCAGACGCAGATCTCACATGGTTCAGTGGGAGCCCAGCCAATTCTACACCCACTTTGGCTTTCATAAGTACCAGGGGGTGCTGGAACCTGGCTCAGTCTGGTGCTCCCCAGACCCAGTTCACACCCATGCTGAAGAAGACGGAAGCCATTTCCAGCCCACTGGCCCCATTCTGGTTTTTGCATTCACCAATGCCCATATGGGATCCCAGTGTGTGCAAAGTGAGGACTTCAGCCACTAGGCGACTGAGTCGGTCCCCCCATTTGGACTTTTACTGGTGGTTTCTGTGATCTAGCCCTGCAAGTAGAGTGGCCTTGTCCATGGAAGACTCTCAGAAGTCATTCCTCACCTGGAAGCTTATTTTTAATTCTAGTTCTTACAAAAAAAAAAGATTTATTTATTGTGATTGGAAAGTCAGATATACAAAGAAGAGGAGAGACAGAGAGGAAGATCTTCCGCCTGATGAATCACTTTCCAAGCTGCTGCAACCGGAGCTGCACTAATTCAGAGTCAGGAGCCAGGACCCTCCTCTAGGTCTCCCACGCGGGTGCAGGATCCAAAGGCTTTTTAGTTACTTTTTATTTATTTTTATTTATTTTTGAAAGTCAGATTTACAGAGAGAATGACAGACAGAGAGAAAGATCTTCCATCTGCTGGTTCACTCCCCCAGTGGCTACATGGCCATAGTTGAGCTGATGTAAAGGCAGGAGGCAGGAGTTTCTTGCAGGTCTCCCACATGGGTTCAGGGTCCCGAGGCTTTAGGCCACCCTCTACTGCTTTCCCAGGCCACAAACAGGGAGCTGGATTGGAAGTGGAACAACTGGGACACAAACCGGCACCTATAAGGGATCCCAGCACATTCGAGGTGAGAACTTTAGCCACGAGGCTGCTTACTATGCTGGGCCCTCTTTCTTTCTTTTAAAGTCTATTATAAAGTTTATACAAGTTTTCTTCTTATTTTAATAACATGGTGAGCAATGTTAAAAAAAAATTTATTCTCTGAAATCAAACTCTTATGGTCATAAAATATTTACCATTTTATATATTCTTAATTCAGTTTCTAAAATTTTGCTAAGTATTCTGTGTGCATGTTCATGAGAAATAAACATTTGTAGTTCTGTATAAATAATGGCCTCATAAAATATATATATTCTCTGTTTTCTGAGTAAGCAGTACATAAATAACAATTCTACCTTAGATAGTTGAATGAATCAACTATATATTTTGAACTGAATTTCCAAAATTAATATAGAGTTTTTGAGGGCTCTATTTTCTCTTCAGTTTCCATATGATTTGCCTTTTGACAAACCTGTTTATTTCATCTAGATTGTTAAATTTATTATATTTAGTGTGTTCATATTTTTCTCTACTGTAGACTTATTGTGTGTAGGATCAATAGCTGTGCTTTTTATTTCTAACGTTTTTATAATTACAGTTAGAGGTTTACCAATATAAGTGAACTTTTCAAAGAAATTATTTTGGATTCCATTAGCTTTCTTTACTGTTTGATCTACTTCTCTTTTTTTCATTGAATTCAACTTGTATATTTATCCTTCAACCCAGTTTGGGCATTATTTGCTCTTTATATAATTGTTTTGATGTGTAAATCAGACAAAATGTTTCCTTCTTACTCTCCAGTATGCAGGCATTTGGCACACTATATTTTACCAATCAGTAATTACTCACCCTAGAATTTCTCAACTCAGCCTCAGTCACAAACTATGATAAAATCCATGTGAATTACTTAAATCTGTTTTTGATACTTTGTCTAGCTATCCCCCAAGAGCGACAGACATTTTCCTCTCTTTTTAGTGAATACATGGTACGTTATCTCTCTTGATATGTGGACGAAATTTTAGGAGTAACTCATCTGTCCCTGCAGGTGACCTTGAAAGACAGCAATTCCACCATGGAAACCTTGATGTGTTTACTGTCACAGTAGCATACACATTCTGTGCATTCATTTCCATTTTGTGCATTGTATATTTAAGGATGCACATGTAGACAGCCTCTTGCTGAAAACTGTGTTTAATCAATTCTGACTTCCTCTGTATTTCAGTTGTTGCCCATTCATATAATTTAATACAAATTTTTATATGTTCGACATTGGAACTACGGTGTTACTGCTTATTGTTTACCCATCTTCACTCCTTTTCTGTTTCTTTTTTCATCTATTGCTTTTTTGTGATTGAATGTTTTTGGAACTCTACTTTGATTTTTCTATTGGCCTTTAGTTAGACTTTGTACTACTTTTAGTTCTTATTTTACAATAAAAAATGTAAAAATGCATTTCCTGAATTTTCCTTCTTAAATATTATACCAGTTCACATAATAAACAAAACACTTCTAAACATATAATGAACATATATTACTGTATCTCTCCATAATTTTTGTATTATAATAATCATATATGTAATATCTACATAGAGTATAAAATTCCTTAGGTGTTATATTTTTTCCTTGAAATGCTAATATGAATAGCAAAGAAATTAAAAGTAATTCAAAACAAAACAAAAGTATAATTCCTCCTTTTTCTTCTCTTCTACTGGGACATTTACCATGGTTAGAATTTATCATTCTATTCTGTGGAGCTGAATTTCTTTCTGATATGCTTTTCATTCAGCATAAAGAATTTCCTTTATCATTGCTTATAAAGATTTGTAGGCAAAAGATATTGTCAGATTTCTTTTATCTAAAAATTTCTTTATTTTACTTTCATTATTGAAGAATATTTTCAGTAGATACAGAATTCTGGGTGGACTTTTTTTCTTTTATCACTTTATATTTATATTCCTCTGAATTCTGAGCCCCTGTGGCTTCTTATAAGAAATAATCTATTATTGTCCTCCCTCTTCCCATGTTGATAACATTTCATCTTTCTTTGACGCTTTTAAGATTTATCCTTTGCTTTGGTTTTCCATAGCTAACTAATAGAGATCTGAGAAACTAAGCAAGTCTAACCACTGCAGGCAGAACTAAAGGAAAGAATGTAGTGTGGGAAATTGCTAACGCTGTGAGTTTGAATGTGTTGAATGTCCCATGTCCATTATACTTCGAAGGTCTAGTGGGAACCTTAAGATTGCTTTTAACTGATAGCACCAGTAATTGAACATGGGACAGAAGAGAAATAACCAGGGAACTGTTGGACACCTTTGCTTCTGTAACTATTGTGATGAACCCACTGTATTTTTCTGTGAGTAATGGAATAAAATCACTAGACATAGAAGAGATGCGATGGGGCTTTGTAGCATATATAAAGATGTTGCTTCATAGATTATTACATATATTGATTGTGGAAAATGAGTTTGTAAGGGACAGAAGTGCTGCATTATGCCTGGGTAGAGCACAGTTGATACTGGTGAGGCCAAAGATTCCAACAGTATACATGGAAGGAAGAATGAAACCAAGATGTGTGTTCAAGTTAGATACAAAAAAACCTGACATCTGATTATATGTGAAGAATACAGGGCCCGGCGGCGTGGCCTAGCGGCTAAAGTCCTCGCCTTGAAAGCCCCGGGATCCCATATGGGTGCCGGTTCTAATCCCGGCAGCTCCACTTCCCATCCAGCTCCTTGCTTGTGGCCTGGGAAAGCAGTTGAGGACGGCCCAAAGCTTTGGGACCCTGCACCCGCGCGGGAGACCAGGAAGAGGTTCCAGGTTCCTGGCTTCGGATCGGCGCGCACCGGCCCGTTGCGGCTCACTTGGGGAGTGAATCATCGGACGGAAGATCTTCCTCTCTGTCTCTCCTCCTCTGTGTATATCTGGCTGTAATAAAATGAATAAATCTTTAAAAAAAAAAAGAATACATAGGGAAAGTCAAGGATGACCCAGGAATAAATCAATAGTTTGTAGATATGGGAGCATCAGAAACAGCTGGCTGGGTGACAAGGTAATTTAATCACAGTAGAGGGAGAATTGTTTAGAGAGCATGTAGATTTATGGTTCTTGTGCTATATTTTCCTGGAAATGTGCAGCTGTATTTTTGCAGTAGGATCTCTGGGTGCCACACTGAGACAGAGGTATGTGTAGATTTCATAGTCAATACAAAAGGAAAGTAATTGAATCCATGTAAAATCCCAGAACAGTGAGAATAAAATAGTAGCCTAGAAATTAGTTCATACCTACAAAATTCTTCCAATGGGTCAGAGATGGAGGATTGTTTCTCAAAAAATAGTCCATATTTGTTCTCGAGGGTGAGGACTTAAAGTCATGGAACTCTTGCTGTGGTACAGAACATAATACAAGACAGTAAGTTTCATTTTCTTGGGCTTACGTTATTTGTTCCACTTTTCATTTTGCTGTAATGAAATTTATGTAAAGTGTCTTTTCAATAAACTGTGTAGTGTATATTTCATCACTCTGAGATCATACGCCTAACACAGAGACAAATGACCTGTCAGGATATGTCTCTGGGTACTCCTAATTACATGGATTCTGTTTATGATGAAAATTGGACTTGACAGCTTTCCCCTATCTGTGATCTAACTTTAAAATCTTGCTGTTTTATCAGTGCAAAGGAGACATAAACCAATAATTTAAAGTGTATAGATGCTGCTTGCTAAGATAGCTACTTTGCTTTTCTTTTTAACTTCCAGAGTCTTGTTAGCATGGGCAGTAAACAATCTTAACCACCATTTCCAGTTAGATATGTGTGAAACACAAACTGATTTGAATATTTCAAGATTGAATTGTTTAATTTCCTTGAAACAAAGTATATATTGGACTTTATAATGTCAATTCTCTGAGACTAAAATTTTTCTTTCTTTCATTCACATTACAAATGAAATTCAAACTTTAAAGATAAGTTGTTTTCAAGATTCATTAAATTAAAGTTTAATTTGTCGTTCTGCAGATATTGCCTTCAGAAGATTTCAATATACTGACATATTCAGTCTTTTCTCATTTCAGTAAGAATCATTTGATTAGAAAAATTAAAAACAAAAGGTGTCAAAGACAACCATCTTCATACCCCTATATACTCTATATACTACACAAACGGGGAAATAAATTTATTCATATACGTGCAGAATGTTTGCCTATAAATACTACATTTTCACTGACAAAATCTTTAAAAGGGTTACAACAGGGTAGAATCCAAATTGATACAAAGATCCAAATTTGTGTAAGATATAGTCATTTATATCTGTAGTGTTGAGTAAGAAGGGAAGCTGTCTTATATTGTTATGATTGTAATTCTGTTGATGCTCTTTATTTTGTAAATTTGCTGAGTGAGCATTGTATGAAAAATGAAGTGTTTTTGTTCAGCAACTTTGCTTAGTCTGCATTTGGCCTTACTGAGAAAACAATCTGTGTGCTCTTAGATAGAAGTTGTTTTTGACATTCACAAATTACCCTTGCAGCTATACTTGATTACTTGACCTTCATCCTTGTTTCGCATTTGGATTTGTAATGTTTGCAGTGATTTCACTACATGGAATTTTCTCTATGCCTTGTTCCTCCAAATAGCTATTGTTTTGCTGTTATTAATTTGTCATCATGAGAATCCTGGTAATAGGGCTTCTTTCTGAAATAGTTAAGATGTATTTGATAAGCTAATGCCAGATAGAAGGAACCAGCTTGAAAGGAGACTGGCTAGTTTCCTATTCCTGGAAGAAAAGTACCTGTTCAGTCTGTATACTTCATTCACGAAAATTTTTACTGAGACTGTTTTGTGATGTAATCTCAATCTTGGTCTTCAACAAGCATTATAAATTAAAAACACATTAAAATCACCCTTACACATAAGTAAATCATGACACTTTAAATTATTTATTTATTTTTATTTGGAAGGCAGAAAGACACAGAGTAAGAGGTCTGACTGTTGGTACAGTCCACAAATGCAAGCAGGAGCTCGGACAGCCAGGTCTGTTAGGAGCTGAGGACTTGGTCTGGTTTTCCTACTGCAGTAGTATGTGTCTGATCTCTTGAACCATTGCTTACTGCCTTATAGGCTGTACACTAGCACAGAATTTGAATCAGAAGCTTAAACAAGACATTCAGGTATTGTGGACATTCCAGGCAGTCTCTTCACCGCTCCACTGAATGTTTGTTCTAGTGCTGATGTTTGAAAAAGAATTAGATGTAGTTTATTTTAGGATGAATATATAGTATAGGGATAGGCTTGTTATCACATGTTAGTTCGGAAGAATTGATTTTCTGTAACTAACGGGATGCTCGACAGTTTAATGCCCCTCTATTTAGAAATTAAAATGCAATTGACTGGTGTGTGCCTTGCTGCTTTATGCCCTGACTTCATTGGGCGAGTACAATCTGATCAGCAGCCTACAGCGACATGTTAGTTTCAGTCCTGTCCACTCTGCTTCTGATCCAGCTTCCTAGTAATACAGACAGGAAAGCAGTGAAACACAGAGTACCTGGGTTCCTGCCCTTCGTGTGGGGGACCTGGGAAGAGTTCCTGTTCCTGACTTTGGTCTAGCCCAGCCTTGATGTTGCAGGTATTTGGAGAATGAATTACAGCCTAAAAGTTCAGTCTCTCTCTCTCTCTCTCTCTCTCTCTCTCTTCCCCTCTCTGCTATTTGGCCTTTAGAAAATAGTAATTAAATGAGCTTAACAGAAGGAAAAGCTAACTGTTTTGATATACTACATGGTAGGGCTAAAGGGGAGCTAGGGCAGACTGAAATTGGACTTAGCCTATTTGATTAACCTGTAAACTAAATATTCTAAATATTAAGAATATGGTCTGTGAGCTGTGTACTGCCGCTCTGAGTCACTGAGATGTTACAGGTGGGCCTCGGATGAACCTGGAATGGGAAGTGAGCTCACAGTTGGTGGCTGAGTTGGCACGCTGCGGAAGTTAGAACTGAGAGTCAGAATTTGCATAGTCAATGGAGCCAACCTCATCTAGTTATCACAGTGGTCTTAGACCTGATGAATCAGAGCAGATGACTGAGGGCCTGAGTGAGGGAAGGCAGAGGCAAGCATCATGTTCCTTTTTAAAGAAAGATGGTATGCTGTCAGTTGCTGATTTTGAACAGTGTGGTTTGGGTTTGTCAGTACCACTGCAAAGTTACCTGGCTAAAAATAAAAGGTTATGTTAGGGTCTTCATAATGCAACTGTCGAACAAGTTGATCCCCCCCTAGATTATTCTTTCTGATTGAATAAAGTGTTTTTCTCCCAATGCAAATAGCTGTTGAAAGCACTTCATTTCCTTTAGGGAGATAGGACATACATTTTGTATAGTTCATTGAGTGGCAAATAAAACCAACTTCTTTTAAATGGTAGACTAATTGACAAAATTACTAACAAAAATCTTAGGAAAACCAGAAGTTAAGAGCATAGGTAGTGACTGGCTGAGAGATGAAATAAATGAAAGTTATTTACTTATATTTTTATTAGAGATAACATAACACTTAACTGCAAGGTTTGTTGTGATGTTAAAATGACAGAATACGCAGATGATATGATTCTTTATGTAGAAGAGCCAAGAGACTCAATACAGAGACTGCTAGAACTTATACGAGAATTTGGTAGAGTGGCAGGGTATAAAATTAATGAACAAAAATCAACAGCCATAGTGTATGCGAACAGCCCCAAGATGGAAAAAGATTTAACCAGCAAGATACCATTCAAAATAACAGAGAAAAGTATGAAGTATCTGGGAATAAATCTAACCAAAAATGTAGGAGACCTATTTGAAGAAAACTACAAACTACTTAAAAAAGAAATTGAACAATATCTCAAAAGATGGAGTAACATCCCATGCTCCTGGATAGGTAAAATCAATATCATTAAAATG